>NC_065886.2:33492500-34117500 GCF_932274485.2 Patella vulgata | reverse complement strand
ATTTTGTCCAATATAATTGGAAAATATTGATCTTGCAATTGATCATGCAATTTGATTAAAACAGATATCATTTTTCAACAGACATCTCGAGAGCGTAGGAGGGGTCGGGGACTGGGGGTGGGTGGGTGGAGGTGGAGGTCTTATATCCAGCTTTATTGCATTATTACATCCACCCACAACAGCATACAAATCAAGTTGCTCTATGGCTCACAATCCATTGAGGCTAACCTTCTCAGAACATACTGGGATATTCTTAATTTTAGTGCTACATTAGCTTTACCTTGCACTATCCTACCAGTATCAATTGATGGCGCACAATCTGGGGACCCAAGTTCGATTCGGTATTGGCCGAGAAATGTACTCGGGATTGTCCTGTGGGTTTTTTGGGTAATGGTGCAGGACAAATAACGATAACATGATAATTAACCAGTGATTGTTGTCCCATATAAAAGAATCGAACAAAGAACCGGGTTACCACCACCAACCTCCATTCCTCGAAAACTCTTTCTCTAAATTCTCTTTGTTGTTTGATTCAATTTGATCGTATAAACGTAAAACTCTTATCTACCCAGATTTAACTAAATGTCCATATGTTTTTACTAGAGATTTATAATCCATTGCATAATATATATTTGACCACAGCTGTTATCTATAAAGGTTTAACCTCTTGACTTATTTAATTATTCTAAGCTGATCTCGGGCATTATCTATTTTGTTTGTTATAAAATAGTATCCTGCTTGTAATACGACCCCCCCCCCCCACACACACACACACACACTCTCCCCCACTCCCAACCACAGTACTACGAATTCACACACACTACTCGACCGCGAGAAATGAAATGAAAAGGGGTTTAATGTCCCACATGCTCTGCTCTGACTTGGCTAATGAAGACGGGCATACGCCATACAGTGTGCTTTGAGGGAAATATTGCCCGGACTGTGGTGCTACGGCCTTCACTATCGGATTCCAACTGTCAAGGGATCTTTTACGTGCACTCTAATGCGTACACGGGAACTCGATATTTTGTCCCATCCTTTGCCAGGCACTGACAAGTGGGAACCACGCCGGAAAATCCAGATTAACTATCTCGTCCAATGCAGGGATCGAACACGAAACCTCCAGGTTAGCGGGTCAGAGTCCTACTCATCTAACCACCGTGGCTCCCACTCGACCTCGAGATGAAACTAACTTCAACTGATAAAAATTCGAAATTTAAAGTACAATTTCTTTTCCAATCTGGAAAATGCCATAAAAATTGTTTCGAGTTGTGTAATCAAGTTTCGTAACCTGGGGATGGTGTGGGTGGGATGTGTCTTTGGTGGGGGTAAAGGTGTGTGAGAGAAGCCCGAAGGGGAGACGGGGAACCTTAAATTCTTTAAAATGTAATTTTACATTACAATAAAACTAAATTAAACTTAACTATAAAACTTCACCACTGTCTCAAATTATGTCCATTAATTAAGTGAAAGAGCGATTAATCAGATCACGGCCCACTGTCATAAAACTTTGACGTTTCATTTTAAATCATCCTAGCCCCATTTGCACTAATTTCAAGTATATTTTATTCTTTTATGTACAAATTGGTCTTGAACTTTAGGAAATTTGATAAAGAACAAATGGAAAGCATTGTTTTAAGAACAGGTGCAATGCTTATCGCACAATTACAACTGGGGGATCCACGATGTTCCCTGCAACATGGTAGTATTATCATTTCGAGATAACAATTGCTTCCTAGACGCCATAGTTTAAAAATTAGCCCGGGGACAAGACCTCGGGACCCCGGTTTCGCATCGCTATGCTGAATTTTCTGCACCAACTCGGCTAGCTGTCAACGTGTCTTTTGCGTGCACACCAAAGTATTTATAGGACCTCGATCGGTTCATTGTTCGTACCATCCGAATGACTAGACGCTATGTTTCTTGTCAGGTCCTCCGTCCTACACCATACAATAAGGGGAACTACGCCAGAAAAACCCGAGTCAATCCCCCCCACCCATCCACCCACCCATCCATCCCCTCCATCCCCTCCACCCCAATACAAAAAGAGATGTACCCGATGATACAGTATACATGTAGGCTACGTGTACAACGATTTTGATCGTGTTCTAATGAGCCACATTTGACAATGATTAAACCTAATGCCATTTAGATAACTTGTAACCGTGGTGAATATATTTATCACCGTTTCAACTTTATAAAATCCACCTGACTGAGACATTTACTAAAATTTAACGTGAAATAAAATGTGAGTAACATGCGAGAATACTCTGGTTCAGCGACACGAGCTCTTCATATCAAATTACACTGTAATCGCGAAGTTTATTTCTGGTGTTATACATAACACAAGGGGTTTAAAATACCATGAAGACAAGAATATAACTTCGTCGACTGTTTTACCAGACCACATCAAATCAAACCTTCTATAAAAATATAAACTTATCGCTCACCTCATCCTGATTCCCGAGTCAAGATGCACTTTTGTAAACTTTTCTGTGAATTCTTTAATCTCCAAGTTTCTGACTTCCAACGAAACTACTTTCAGGCGTCTTATGAAAGTATAACCTTCTTCTCTCCAACGCACTCGTGTTCTTCTTGCCGCTGCGGAACTATTGGTTACCATGGAAACTGACATATGGCCGTGTATGTTTGTGTATGTCAATTTGATAGGTATCGTCTGCGTTTGATAGGAACTATGATTTTAAATGACAAGGAGTTGTTTTTAAAATATATTTTATCGACTATCGCTTTGATAACAGAACATGTCTAGATTATAACAAATATTATATTTGTTTTGCAAAATCAACAGTTCGAGTTAAACCCCAGAAATCACTAAACATCCTTATTTAAATATAGGAAAAATTAAATGAATTGAAATTGGGTTTAACGTCCTACTGTTCAAATATAAGAAATTGAATATAAGAACTTTAAAGGGTTTTTTTTTTTTTTGGACAGAGATTAAGCGAAAGGGGTGCAAATATGAAACGCATTTTTTATTTCGTTTTAACGAAATAATTATTTCGTTTAAACGTACTAAATAATTCGTTATAACTAAATAACTAATTTGTTATAAACGATAACATTTTGTTATAACGATTTAGTATTTCGCCATGGCGAATGATATTTCGTTTAAACTAATTAATTATTTCGTTTAAACAGAACTACGGAACCCGAATTAAATAAATTAATTTAAACGAATAAATGATTTCGTTAAAACGGATTAATTATTCCGTTTAAATACAACTACGGAACCTGAATTAATTACTTAGTTTAAGCGAATTAATTATTTAGTTTAAACTAATAAATGTTTTCGTTAAAACGGATTAATTGTTTTGTTTAAACAAAGAACAAAGGTGAATTTAGCAACTTTACATTTTTATTGAAACAATGATTACCTTCGTTCATTTTCAGCATGTTTTCATGATGAATCGCTGCGCATTCACTTTCAGTGCAAATGACCTCATTTGACCTTTGACCCCCGAATATCTCGAAAACGCCCCAACGGCGGACTGATTACCACTCGGCATTGTATTCTACGCAAAATTTTACTCTAGAAAAGTTGGGTCTGGTTTTGTGCCCATTTGATGGACACCCCCCCCCCCCCCCTGACTGAGCCTACGGTCTATTGGTTCGTTCAACTGTGGTTGAATTCAAAATGCCAAAACTGTCAGCTCGATAGCCCTCGATAGCCATTGCTGCTATTTGCTAGGGTAAAGTGACATTTCTAGTCAGGCATCTTCCCTTGGTTCGTTTTAATGCTATCGACAATTTTTAAATTCCCATACTTGAATAACATATCTGGTTGGGTCTTTTGTCCTTTACTAGGTTCTAAGGCTTAACAATTTAAAAGCCAGAAAAGATTATTCCGCAAAATGTTTTTATCATCGCACTGACAAGCGGAAACCACGCCGGAAATAACCGAGGTACTTACCTGTCCAATACCGGGATCGAACCTCATCATACCCAATATTCCAGATCAAAAGGCATAAGTCTATAGTATACGCTCCCGGGCTATTAAAATTGAAATGCAATGGAGTTTAGCGTCCTTAAAAAGTTTCAATGAGTTGCAGAAAATTATACCGATATCTCCGCCAACAATGGGTAAAATCTAAAAGTTCAGGCTTACTGTTTATTTTTTTAAATTGAAATCATTGGATCCAGTGCTTTTATTGACATTTCAGAAAATGTAGAGTTGGTCCCAGGCACTTGAGGCCAGGGTCCTTGAAGTTGTACAAATGAAATGAAATGAGGTTTAACGTCCTACTGTTCTGTTCCTATACTGGGCTAATGAAGACGGGCATACGCCATACAGTGTACTATGAGGGAAATTTTGCCCGGGCAGCGGCACTATCGCCTACTCTTATATCGAATTCCAACTGCCAAGGGATCTTTTACGCGCATTCCAATGTATACACGGGACCTCGGCTTTTCGTCTCATCCGAACGACTAGATAGCTGTCCTTGTCAGGCCCGCAGTTCTGCACCACTGACAAGGGGAAACCACGTCGGAAAATCCAGATGAACTTTCTCGGCCAATGCAAGGATCGAACACCCGACCTCCAGGCTAGAGAGCCAGCGTCTTAACCATCTAGCCACTGTGGCTCCCTTGAAGTTGTACAGCTGCACCCGGTGACCGATTTTTATTTAACAGGGAATAAGTGATAATTCATATAATAACAGTAAATAATTAAAATATTCCATAGGGATTATAATAATATGTATATCATGTAGGTGTGCATATCTGATACGCTGGGTATTAAAGGGTTAAGGAATAGCTGAGATTTTGTTTTTATCTGGTATACTGGATTATAAATCACCTAACTAAAGGATTTAGTTTGTATATCAGGGGAACCCTTCATTGCTAGATTTGCTGTCATACTAAATAAACGTATTTTTAAAGACTGGTTTCTATCTCTCTCTCTGTGGAATATAGGCAATTAAATCTAAAATTTAAGACTCAGACCCCTATTTTTTGGAGTACAGTAAGCTGAGCCAAGAATCGTGTACTTATTATTATAAGTAATTGATTTTTTTTTTTTTTTTTTTTTTTTTTTTTTTTTTTTTGCTGTTTTGAAGATGGTTTAGAAATTTAGGAAATTTATCGGAAAAGACATTTTTTAAAACCTGTCATGGGCCGTCCAGAAAGAAGACAAAGGGAAAATAAACGGGCTGAGTGGATATAAGTGTACTGTTTTTTAGTTTTAAATATATTAAACGCTTTATTGAATGTTTTTGTTTTCGATTAAAAAATTGCTCTCTGAACTATTTTGTTATTGGTAAAAACTCCTCAGAATCGCTGAGAATGCATATTTAGACACCATTTTGTAATAAAAATTCAAAAAATTGTAAAAGCCAGCGGCGTTCGGTTATATAGTGGGTCCTTTTGTTTCACAAACCAAGCCGCCCACCTTGCTTCCAGTCTACGGGCCCCACCCTGTATGAACACTTATAAATTTCTAAAGAAAATATTCTTTAAATTATTATTAGGATCTACACTGCGTCGTAAAGATTTGGAGGCCTGTACATTTGTGTATTCAATTAAATACACATTTTGCTCAAAGACTTTACGTAGTCTTCGGACACTACTGGGAATGGAGGTGGAGCTGGAATCTCAGTAGTGTAAATATTTCTAGTTGTTGTAGTGTACATGAGAGAATAAATCGTGAACGGTGGCTTGAAGATTTGTCTTTAGATTAGATTTCGTATCATTTGCTGCCTCAGGGATTAGTAATGTTTGCCAGAAAATGATGCTGAAAATACCCACAGAGTGCGTTTTAGAGCGTCTAGCCCCTCTTTACCAATAGTCGCCCGCGCATGGACTGTCCCCACCACTATTTTGGGGGGATCTGCGCCCCTGACGAGATGTAAACAGGGCTAGCGCTAAGCTACAGTCTTGTCAACACTCACGTGCCCTAATCCTATTTGCATCTCGCGACCTATGACCAAATATGCAGTGGACCTTAACTTTTAGACTTTACGGCAATAATGTAAAAAGGGAGATAACTCTGAAATTTGAAATAATTATGACATTCGATAGAAATGAAGCGAAAGGGATAACGACATATTTTTTTTTTTTCTGCACCGATGGCACCATGCAGTGTGCTACGAACGTGGCCTCAAGAAATATGATATGTCTACATTAAATTTTAGCGTATAAAAATGTCAAAAATTTCAAAGACAGTGATTGCGCGAGAACACGATCGATGGCAGTCCAAATCCATGTGTCGGCTAATATAGGGTTGTGTGGAATATGCTAGAGTCGATTTGTAGCATATCTGACCCATGTATATGTTTGACACTGGTTAAGCATTATGATTATAATGTTGAAACCGCGGGATTTTTTTTTTTTTTTTTTTTTTTTTTCATTTGCGAGCGGGCACAAAAACTCAAGGGGGACGCAACAGCTGCAAGTCCCACACACTAATCCTCTGGCAACAATAATAACAACATCCCTCGTGCATTGCACACGTAACCATAAAAAGAATTAAGAATGTTTGTCTCAAAATGACCGAAGTAGGCCTATATGTCGTCAAACCGAATTTCATTCCAATTCCATTCAAATGAACTTTGTGATCACTCCATTACAGGCCCACGACAATATTGCAATATTGACAGAAAATGATTCTACCCTCGTTTATAAATGCGTTAGATCTAGTTGTTTTATATTTTTTTTATTTTTTTTACCGTAGATATACAGTATAAACGTCAGTAACTAAGCCCAACTCCTGAGAGCTTTGAACAGCCCCGCAAAGCGCGATTGTCGCTAACGGAAATTACCGGAGAGTCACGAATGAGTGAACTCCGGTTATAACAAAGATGGCGGCCTCATGAATTTTTTGTTAGCCGTGCAAGATTAAAGAAAATGCCTATTTCCGAAGGTAATGCTTCAAATCGATCCCTCTGGATGATATATTATTAAAGTATGCATCTGGAATTTTGTGTTGAATGCATCACTGCACATCAAATAGTCGTACAAGTAGTATAAATCGGCGATCGATTTTGCAATTTTGTCATTTTGGATTGAACGAAATTTGATTCTCTGTCAAGAGCGGGGGGTTTTGCGATCAACAACGTACTTCTTGTAACCTAGAATACAAATATGTATGTAAAACCACAGTAATAACTTAAGCACACATATATGATATACATAATTTTTTATCATTATTCCCATTTTAAATACCTGCAACGTTATGCTCTAGGCTAGTCTAGACACTAGCGAGGCTAGTAATTATAGATAGTGCAGGGAAATTGACCTTACCCATTCATTCATTTGACATTTTTTTCTTTTTTTTTATGGACTGTACTGTGACATAAAAATTATTGTTGCTCTCTGATAGCCATCTACTTTTTAAATAGGCAATAACTGAGTTACTATCAAGTCTAGACCCTTACAACTAAACTTGGTGTTACCTCCAGTTGCATAAAATCAATTTTCTTATAATTATATGTAGGCCTATAGTAATATACAATATTCCTGTAAATAAAACTGTTACATGTATCTTATATGTAACATTCATAATTTTCTTCCAAAGTTTGTCTGCATATAAGTGAATGTTGATCTGCTTACGGACAAGGCACATGTCTGTGGCAAAGCCATGGTGGTATGGCTCAGTGAGTAGACGCTGTGCGGTCTCGGGTTTGATCCCGTTATTGGCCGAGATAGTTCCTTTTGATTTTTTTATTGTGGTTTCCCCGTTATCAATGATGTAGAAAGGAGGTCCTGGCAAGGGACAGCATCTGATTTATTGGATGGTACGAAAACCCAAGTTCCCTACAGGTGTACTTGTTGGCATACATGTAGGCCTACATGTAAATACTTTGACATAATTTGAAATAGTACTGGCCAGGCAGAATTTACCTTATAACCATCCTCGATATCCTCCGTGGTCTCATTTCGTTCCACTCTACTAAAAAGGGGCATTATGTGAGATTAGATAAAGATTTAACAGTTTTTGCTATATTTCAGTCAAATAGCTTCTCTCTGAACCGTGATATTAGCTTTTGAATTTTAAACTAGCCTCGATCATCATTATGATAAAAAAAAGTCTTGGTTATTCATTTTTACGTTATTGTATTCCAATCCGCTAATATCGAGAGTTGATTATGATCTGGATAAGTTAATTAATGGCTAATTAATAAAGGGGGTGGCCGAATGGTTAGCACATGTGCGCTGTATCATAAGGTTGTGGTTTTGATTCCCTGGTTGTACGTGACAAGGAGTATGTTCATCTGTCCAACTCTGTGGGTTTTCTCTGGGTCGTCTGGTTTCCTCCCACTGCTAAAAACCCCTACGCACAAACAAATAATTGAAATAAAATTGAACCATACATTGTATGTTAGTTCCAAAATGACCAAGTTTGTGTCGAGTGGATGTTAAACCCTATTTCTCTCTCTCTAATTAATAATTTAGATAATATTTTAAGCCTAAAGAAAGACCTGCAATAGGTCGGTTAGCTCTTGCATAATGTATGTTTAATAAAGACCAGACAGAGGTATTTATATCATATAACGGTTCAAGAGTTTTATTGATAATGTTGTTTAGGCGGTTTCGTAATGTATAAACTCAAACCTGTAAAATCAAGTATTGGCGAGAGTACCTTTGGCAATTTAACTGCACTACTTACGTAGGCATAACGCAATCACACTCTGCAGTATCAAGTTGCTACATGTTTCTATAGGTTCAATAATAATAAACATAACAGAATGAAACATTTCAGACAAAGAACGAATATAATAACAAAATAAGTCCAATATATAGATGTTATACATATTTGAAATTGGCGAAAAAAACTAAAGATTTTGATAATAGGCCTACAATAAGATATAATTAAACATGCATTATGCAAGAGCAAAATCTGCATATTACAAGTCTTTCTTTAGGCCTATTATCTAAATTATCAATTAGACATTAAATAACTTATCCAGACAGTAATAAACTCTTGATGTCAAGGCTAGCCTTCGATGTTGGCTGGCTTAGATTCCTATATGCTGCTAACGGCCGTTGTTAATTAAATCAGAAAAAGTGGATAATCGAGACTATGCTGTTTATACATGTATAAATGATTTTAGTAATGATGACCGAGACTATGCAAAAATTTCACCCGCTTCTTTCTCGGCTCATAGTGGATCAATTTTACTGAAATTTCCAGCAAATTACCTTTACACTATCTAGTTTTTAACTATAGCGAGAACTGCCATCTCTTTATCTTATTTCCAATAATGTATCTTTAAATGAATTAGAAATATATAATTATTGACATAAATCATTCACTCAGTAAATGGAGATGAATATGGTTATTTACCCGTATATAAACAAACGCGAAAATAAGGCCATTTCTTTAGTAAGACTGGTTTGTGGTTTGTAAACTGTTTTTTGATTGGTTCGTATTCTCAAGCTACAATTAAGGCCAGGGCAGATAATTTGAAATCGTGGAAAATTGTGGGGATACAGAAGATTCCTCATAGACTGTTGATGCAGAAAAGTAGGACATAAACCTATTTCATACCATCAAGGTTTTGGATAAATTAGCCTGTACCACTACTACTAGGTCCTTATCAATATCAACTCCTTCAGAAATCCTGGGTTCGACACAGGTTGGTCAAAAACACCACTGCAATGGAATGCACCACTACATGTGCATGTATGTCACGATTTCACACAATAACCAGTCTTGCTCGATAGCAAATTTATATTCTTAGTATACAAGTAGTAAGCTTTCTCAAAAAAATAAATAATATAAGCTACCTGATCATATAAAAGTAAAAAAGAAAAATGTATAAATTAAAAATAAATAAGAAATACATTAAAGTACCGTAACACAAATTAAAGATTTATACAAACAGTAGGGAGGGTGTTGGGTGATCTAACATTTACGCTTTAGATCATAAGGTATGTCATTGAGTCAAATAATGTGGTTTTGATCCCAAACTGGCACATGACTCGAAGTAGGGTCTCCTGCCCAACCATGTGGGTGGGTTTTCCATAGTCCTCTGGTTTCCTCCCGCTGCTATGTAAAAGACCTTATGCACGCCCAAGTGGATTATTGAAATAAATTTGTACCATATTATGTTAGTCCAGAAATTGCCTAGTTTGTGCCAAGTGGTCGTTAAACCCCATTTCTCTTCTTCTCTGCAAATAATTTTAAGTAATAGACTGTTGATAGTTGAAAAGCTTCATAATGATAATACAGTTGCAAAGAGTAGGATTTATTCTCTAAAATAGATGTCGGGTGGATCATCAAAATTATTACTTTTGCAATTTGTAAAATTAAAACGCACACATTTCACATGTACGCTGTGTTATTTAAAGACATAACCATTTGAAAAAATGAGGGCGGGGAAAAAACTCTTAAGAATAAGTTGAAATTTTTTCCTGTTTCATTGTGTGAATGATAAACGTGTCTTACAGCCACCATGACCATACACATCTACAAGTAAATGTAACATTTTAGATGTGAAATAAAAAAATACCCAGTCATTATGAGTATATACATGTATGTACTCCCATTAGGCCTTCATTACATATGGCTCTGTACATACATACATGTACAAGTATTGTAACTTGATAATAAGTGATGAAATTGATAATATACATTACATGTACTTCAGTGGTTCGTATTAAATTAAATTTTTTATTTCAATTTGTTTATTGTACTGTACGCTGAAATGTTATAACAATCAGCATGAATAATGATACCAGACCAGGTTAATCCCACGTTTAGATGTGGCATTTTATCTAACAGAAGTTTTTATATTTCTGTGTTCGTAGAGTTATAGTTTTTAAGCGTTTCAGGTTTTGCTGGGTGATAATTTGCTAAAGGTACCGTAGATAGAGTTTGTATATTCTAGAGTCATATACATGTATCTCGTTTTTAATGTCTTGATCACCTGCTAAAATGTACCTAATTTGATCATTTAACATTTAATTAAGAAAACAAAATCTGGCTTGGATTTTGGAGCCATGGTGGCTATGGGAGTAAGACCCTGGCTAGCTAGGCTGGAGGTCACGGGTTCAGGATTTTCCGG
Source organism: Patella vulgata (assembly GCF_932274485.2). Classification (NCBI taxonomy): domain Eukaryota; kingdom Metazoa; phylum Mollusca; class Gastropoda; family Patellidae; genus Patella; species Patella vulgata. Next base: position 34,106,476 of record NC_065886.2, on the reverse strand, counting down.
CATGGTTTCCCCTTGTCAGTCGTGCAGGACAGAGGGCCAGACAAGGACAGCTGTTTAATCATTCAGATGGCATGATAAAACAAGTTCCTACTTGTACACATTTGTGTGCACGTAAAAGATTCCTTGGCAGTTGGAATTCGATATACATTGTAAAACTAGAGTAGGCTGCAAAATTCCCCCCATAGCACACTGTATGGCCTATGCCCTTCTTCATTTCATTTCCGGCTTGGATTCATTCAGATTAAAAAGAAGCTCATCAAGACATTACAAATTGTATATATTTTTAAACTGCATATATTCGAGCTATCAGTTTCCATGATGATAATTTCTGACGCTACCATATTCACCAAACATATCTCCGTCGTTTTCATTCTAATATCCAATACTAATGTAAGATAGTATATCTTCCATAAAAACATATAAAGAGAATATGAAACAAGACTAAAGCATAAATACTGGCTCTCCTTAATTCAAGAAAATGTAGAATTACTCTACCAATATAATTAAGAAGAGAATTTACCGAAGTTTTTTTCTCAGTTTTGAAATTGGCAGGAGCTTTTTATAGCTGCCACACAATTTCATAAATATGAAGGACTGTAATCTAGACGAACCACTTTAAACTACGCAACAGTAAGAACATAATATTTTTTGATGATTCTCAACAAATTTTAACAATGTGCCAAAAATGGTTTCAATCTAAACATTAAATACAGACACTCCTGCTAAAACAGCACAACTATACAATATCTGATTCTACATTGTAGTGTGTTTTGTTCATACATGTAGTCATGTAATCTTTATAATTTGCTGATTGACTGATTGTACATTTTATTTTAGATATAAAGTTATGTTTTATTTTACAGGTTTGGAGAATGAGGATTGACATCAATTTGGCTACAGTTATTAAACTACAGACATTGACTGGAATTGGATTAAAAAAAGCTGAAACAATCGTTGAATACAGACAGGTAATTACAACAAATCAGTAATATTATAAGTTAAATTAAACTACTGGGAGGTAGGGTGGGCCGAGTGCTCTAAAGCATGCACGTTAGATCATAAGGTTTGTCATTGAGTCAAGTGGCAGGGATTATATCTTTTCTTGTTTGTGATAAGAATTAGGGTCACCTATCCAACATCATGGGTTTTCCCTGTGTCCTCCAGTTTCCTCCTACAGCTATAAATCCTTGCAAGTTGCGAGCAAGTGAATTATTGAAATAAAAGTTACCACATGTTAGTTCTGAAATGGCCTAGTTTGTGTCCAGGTGATGTTAAACTCTCTCTCTCTCTCTCTCTCTCTCTCTCTCTCTCTCTATTTATCCAATCAAAGAAGAACATTTATACATAAGATTTCTGAGCACACCAACTTCCAGTACTGAAACTTCTAGAGATCATTGTAGTAGACTATCTGTAATTACATGTATATTGTTCAAGGGGTTTTTTTTGTAGAAAATTGGTGGATTTGAAAGTGTAGATTCTCTATCTGAAGTTCCTGGTATCGGCACAAGCATCGTTGATCAGAATCGACAAATCTTGACCTGTAAAAAGATTAAACAACCTGTCAGGTAATTAATATTTACTAACTTTATACAATACTGTATCGGGGACAAACGAGGCAAGTACAAAGGGTTTCTGAGTGATTGTGAAAATTGATGGTCAGACTGTTCTTCTATAACATTTAATGCCACTTACTGTTTATCTTCACTTGACAGAAATTTTTTCGTTGAATGACTTGACAAACTTCCTATTTATCCACATTTATGGTTAACATGTGCGCGCTGTATCATAGGGTCTGTCATTGAGTCAACTGGTGTGGTTTCGAATCCCTGGTTGTGCGTGACAAGGAGGAGGGTTGTCTGTCCAACCGCGTAGGTTTTCTCCGGGTCCTCCGGTATCCTCCCACTGCTAAAACCCCTACACGCAAGCAAATTATTGAAATAGAATTGAACCATGTCCTGAAATGACCTAGTTTGTGTAGAGTGGATGTTAAACCCCATTTCTCTCTCTCTCTCTCTCTCTTGCTTGTAGTAATGATTGATTATTATATTTCAGAGTTCGACAAACTAAAAGTAGTTCCTCTTCCGACGTTGGTAATTATGGGAAGAAACGTGGCAAACGAGCAACATCGTGTAGTAATATCGTAGATCGTAAACCGGATCCAGACTCTTCAACATCGGCAACATGTAAAAAACAGAACGCTGTCGTCAAAAACAGACGAACTCATGAACCATTTTACCCAAGTCGAATTACTCGATCCAGTGGACTTAAAAAAGATTTAATAGAAGATGGCTTGACTTGTTCTTCCTCAGGACTGAACAAGTCTACGGTATCAAATGGATCGTCCAGTCCTCAAGATGGTGTACACAGTGAACAGGATGGAACGCAGAGCAGTTCTTCGACTGCGAGTTTACCCGTGGAGAGATCGGTTGGGAATCGAGATGTAAATAAGAATTGTACAGTTAATAAGAATGAAATACGACGAGACCGAGATGTTCATTTGGACTCATTTCACGGTCCCCAGAGTGTGGGGTTTGGTGACTGGGGAATGGAGGTCGGGGATGAGGGAGATGAATCGTCGATGGACACACTACAGTCTCAGTCTGTTGATACGAGTGATACAGACGGGGATAAGGACGATGGGGAGGGGCTTGACGATGACGAAGATGATTTGTGTGGATCTTGCTGCTGTAAACGTGAAACTTCTTCCTGTAAACACCAGTTGGTGAGTTGTCTCCCTTTTATAACATGTAATCGTTAATTACACTTTAGGCATTCTTTGACAAGGAGAGTCAAGTATCACAGACTGTCCTATTTGATTTATAAGGAAAGTGTGTCGAGGTCTTCCTGTGCAGTGGCATTCATACATGTAGATGGGGCTGAGCTGGCATACAATCAGGCAGTTGCCGAGGGCATCACGAGCCTGGAGGTTGCTGGTTCGCTCCCGTTGTTGGCAGAGAATGTGATGTGCGTTGGGATTTTCCGTTTTGTTCCCTTTGTCAGTGGTGCAGGACAGAGGGCCTGACAAGAACAGCTGTCTAGTCATTCGGATGGGACCAAAAACCTAAGTTCCTTGTACATTTTGGCGTACACGTAAAAGATCCCTTGACAGTTGGAATTTTATATACAAGTACATGTAGGCTGTAGCACCACTGTCCGGTGTATGCCTGTCGTCATTTGCCCAGTCGGAGCAGAACAGTAGGGCATTGAACCCCATTTCATTTCTTTTCATTTTGCATTCAAAATATTCTGCTTCATATTAATGTGTAACCATTGAAATGAAAATTACCCTACATTCGTTTAAAATGATAGACATATAGACGTAACTTTAAACTCCGTTCCATTCTAGAATGAAATGGGGTTTAACATCTTACTGCTCTGCTCCGACTGGGTTAATGAAGACGAGCATTACACAAACTTCAAATTCCAACAGTCAAAGGTTCACTGTATGTTGTGCCCGCCATTGTATACACAGGGAAACCATGCAGGAAAATCCTGATTGACTATCTTGGTCGATACGCAAATTTAGATTAACTATGATGCTTATATCTCTACATGTATTTGCATATGTAAATCGACATGAATACCCTACTATAAATTGAAGGGAAGTTGCACAGCTTATATCTCTATTTGCATATATGTAACTCAATGTCAATACCCTACTATATATTGAAGAGAAGTCGCAAAGATGTAAGTATTTTTCTGTAAACCAGTTAAATGGTGTAATAACTATTATAATATATATTATTTTTTTAGATAAAGAGAAAATCTACATTAAAAGAAGATTACTGTCCTGTTAAACGTATTTGTAGATTTCCTTGTCATAGGTGTGTATTATTTTATGACCTATATATGATTTATTTTTTTGACCTATTTAAATAATTAATTTGTTTTATGACCTATGAATAATTATTTATTGTTATGACTTATGTTTAATTTATGACATATTAGTATAAATAATATATTTATTTGCTAAATTGAGTCACAAAACAATTAAATTTTTTGTTATTCATGAACAAGTAATAAAAATTAGCTAATGTTTGATTGTATAAGATGGATATATAAAAATTATATGGGTAACATACTTCTTTACGGATAATTTGAAGGAGAGATCCTTATCCCATTTCGAGGGTTTTGGGTGGCCATATGGTTTAACACATACATGTTAGATCATAAGGTCTATCAAGGAGTAGGGTCTACTGTCCAATGGCTTGGGTTTTTTTCCAGGTTCTTCAGATTCCTCCCACAGCTAAAGCCCCTTAATTAAATATACAAATGTACATAAAAACAAATTATTGAAATAAGATAGAACCATGTGTTAGTCCCGAAATGACCCGGTTTGTTTCGAGTGGACTTTAAACCCCATCTCTTTAAACCCCAATCCCATTACAGTTGGAATTCGATAGAAGTGCCGTTGTCTGGGCAAAATTTCCCTCTTAGCACACTGTATGGTGTATGACCGTCTTCATTAGCCCAGTCAGAGCAGAACAGTAGGACATTAAACCTCATATCAGTTCATATTGTGTCCTCTTAGGAGTCTCAATTTTAAATTTTCGATGAAATTTGTAAAACGTTCAAACATCTGTATCTTTGTATTGATTTATTTATTCCAGTTGTTTAAGCTGTGGTCATGGGTCCAGTGCCTTGTCTACTTGGATACGATGTCCGATATCTCGACAGCGAATTCCATCAAAAGAAAATCCTCCTGCAGGTCTTCAACAATGGCTTGATACCTTCAAGGTTAGTTTTAGATTCAACCATACTCGCCGAGCTACTCAAAAAAATAATATGTATTGCAAGAGATGCAAACTTAGGCTGGTTCTGGTCACCTACATCTAACCTCGACTGTGTGGCGGTAAGTGATATGTAGAAAGAAGTTCTCAAAACTGTTGTTTGAAGAGGGTGTAGAGTTTTCATAGCAAAATTGTGCTTTGTTTAAAGTAAATCAGATAAACTTTAAAGAAAAACAGCCTCAGAAATTGAAAGCCTCCCCCCCCCCCCAATTTTTAATCTCAGACCTTAAAGGTAGTTCCAATGGTGGAATTCGTCATACAGCCTAGGTTAGATGTATGGTACCAGAGCTAATTCAAGTCTACTTTACGGAGAGTAAGCCTCCTGTGTAATGCTTCACAATTATTGACCAATCAAAATGTTTTTAAGATCTCTTTGCATAATGATTACGTATGAATTTTAATAGAATTAATTAATAATAGAATTTTGAAAATATAAAGGAATGAATCGTGTTTTGTTTTAAGTGTTGAATATATTTATTTATAGATTAATAGCTTGGTCGTGTTTTGTTGTAAATTTGATAATGGTATTTGAAAATACAATGGCATGTTGTTGTATATTTGGAATATATTAAATTTTAGAATTGGACGAACGCGGAGAGATTAATGGCGCTAGATCAGATGATTGAATTATGTGAACCAACACAAGTTCGTCACATGATGCAGGCTATCGAACCCCAATTCCAGCGAGACTTTATTTCACTTCTTCCAAAAGAGGTAAGTTAACCCTTCCTAAGATAACCACTTCATACCCATAGAAGGCTATGCAAATATTGAGTAAAAATCAAGCTTTAGACCCTGTTGTGAAAATACAAGCAGACCTTGAATGTGAATATGACCACAACTGGAAAATTGCAAATGTATATATATTATATATGATTTTTGCATATTTGTAATTTAGCCGTTTGGTTGCCATGATTGTTAGTGGGTTTCAGAATGGTTGCCATGTTATTGTTATAAATGAAATATTAGGTATTTTTTCGCCATTAAAAAATGGCAGGAGTAAAGCAATATGGATTATTAGCTTGATAAAGATCTCCTTTTGTAAGAATAGTATAGGTCGGGGGGCCAATAATTTCCTCCGTAGAAGTCTTCCTTTTTTGTGTCTTTACTTTGACAAACATCTGAATTTTCTTCAGAAGAAATGTCCCCACTTATAGTATAATCACTATTCGAACGCAAAATAGACGTGTCGGCATCAGAATATAAAATCTAATTCACAGCTAAATTCACTTGGAGTCCATTCCTTAGCTGTTCTGACAATTATTGTTGACTGTTCTGTCAATATAAGACCCCCTCGTAATAAAAAAGGTTAAAACCATGTTTGTGCAGGGGAGTAAACCAGGTTAAGTAAACTTCCTGACTATTGTCGGGAGCCACTCTGACAGGCTATAAATAATCCTGCTATGACAAGATGATAACCCAGGCCCTACATGTAGAATAAAGTTTTACCCCGAATCATTTTTTCTAGACAAATATTTACAGTAAAATATCTGTTTGAATGATTCTTCTGTCGGTCACGAATTTGGAGTTATCCCCCTTAGTGCTTTATCAAGAATTCACCCAAGATGACTGATCATATTTGTCTCTGGCTCTTTCCACTGCTAAAGACCCTTTCGAACATTAAATCAAAAGATGTACTCTGTTAGTTCTGAAATCCCATTTGGCATTGAGTGAATGTTCTGTGTATAATTTTGGTGTAATTTTTTATATATATTTTCAGCTTGCCTTACACGTTTTATCATTCCTTGACGCTAAAGATCTACTTCAAGCTGCTCAAACTTGCCGTTATTGGCACATACTGACGGAAGACAACCTTTTATGGCGAGAGAAATGTCGAGAAGAGTGTATCGACAAATCAGCATTCTCTAAACGTAAAAACGGGAGTCTATGTAGTCAGTGGAAAGCTTTATATTTACGACAGTATCAAATAGAACAAAACTGGCGTTCCGGTGCTATACGACCAAATAAGGTGAGACTCAAGAAAAATGAGATGATTAATCATCTAAAATATAGAATTAAGGCAGGACACTACCTAAGAATTTTTAGTGTAATATTATTATATGATGTCCTAAATCAGATTTGATAATTTGAGTGTAAAATGTTAAATTGTTGCCATGGAAATGGTGGCCATATTGGATTTTTTATTTATTCAAGTGGGTTTGTTAGGAAATCAAAATCTCTACCAATTTTATTGAAACAAACTATTTGTGATTTGGAATAACATATTTAGGCATTAAGAGTGCAATAAGGCAAAAACTTTACTATTTGAATGTTAATAAAGAACATTATGAATCCCTAACACACCACTAAATTGACCAAATGTATAACAAACACTTTGAAAATCACCTTATTGCACACAGTACGTAGCTATAACATTAATTGTATTCCAAAGATGAGACCATTAACTCTCATAGATTTTGAGAATTTGATTTTAAGACCTGATATGGGTGAAAAATTGAGTACAGAAAAAAGCAAGTTAAAAGTTTGATTTAACACTATGTAATATAAAGGCTGTGGACACAACTTGAAAAATCAGCATATTTTGACTACATGTATATTGGGCAATTTGACAGATCAATCTATACAGAGTGTTTTATAAGGTTGTGTCCTGCCTTAAGGCAATTAGTGGTATTTGATTTCAGTATTATTTCATTTTAAATCATTTTAGTTTTTGATTTGATTCAACATTTCTGTTTATATTTGACGGATTGTAATGGTCTTGGGATCTTTCATACACAAATAAATTCTATCTCATTATGCCTCTCATAGGAAAGATGTAGTTGTTTTGTGTCACTCTCACATTGCCCATACTTTTTTTGCACCCGTTTTCATCTTAAAGGAAGGACCTCAACCAGAATGTGAGCAATGTCTGCAATTTTTGGTGGAGTGCAATTATCTCAAGATCGTTAGATCGCATTTTTGATTTCCATCTGTCTGACAATCTTTAAAATGCTTCCAATGCTAGACACTTTTCCTTGCCACACCATCTGTCTTGTACCCTGACCAAGGGAAAACAACAAACTTTCTCAGCTGACACCTGATTCAAACCTGGAATCTTGTGATTAGTGAGCCAACACCAGACTCACCTAGCAACTGTGGCAGTGCACTGTTTCTTTTAGAGGCAGAGGGGAGCCACAGCTGCTCAGTCGGTAGGACGTTGGCTCACTATCCTAGAGGTCCCATGTTGATCCCAGCATTGGCTGGGGAAAGTTCATCAGGATTTTCCAGCGCGGTTCCCCCTTGCCATTGGTGTAAAACGGAAGGCGTGGCAAGGAACATCGAACAGTCGTTGGAATGGGACGAAAAACCTAGGTCCTGTGTACACTTTGGTGTGTACGTAAAGAACCCTTGACAGTTGGAATCCGAAATAAGAGTAGGCCATAGCAACACTGTCCGGGCAAAATTTCCCTCATCATAGCACACTGCATGTTGTATGCCTATCTTCATTAGCCAAGTAGGATCAGAACAGTAGGACGTTAAACCACATTTCAATTTCATTTGGAGGCAGAGTAGAAAGTAGAAATAAATTCACATATTTTGATTTTTAACTTTCAGGTTTTAAAAGGCCATGATGACCATGTGATAACTTGTTTAGAATATTGTAATAATAAAATAGTTAGTGGGTCTGATGATAATACTCTTAAAGTCTGGTCTGTAGTTACAGGCAAGGTAAGTTAAAACCTCTTATTACAGACCGGTCTTATTAGATGTATATATATGCCGGTTACCGTCTTCATTAGCCTAGTCGGAGCAGAACAGTAGGACGTTAAACCCCATTTCATTTCATTTATACCTGTTATTATAGACCGGTCGAGGGATCGGATGGCCGAATGGTTAGCACATGCGTGCTGCCACATAAGGTCTGTCATTGAGTCAACTGGCATGGTTTCGATTGCCCGGTTGTATGTGAGAAGGAGTTGGGTCACCTGTCCAATCTCGTGGGTTTTCTTCAAGTCATCCCACTGTTAAAGACCCCTACATGCAAGCGAATTATTGAAATAAAATTGAACCATGTTAGTCCCAAAATGACCTAGTTTGTGTTGATTGGACGTTAAACCCCATTTCTCTCTCTCTCTCTCTCTCTATAGACCGGTCTGTCGTTACAGGCAAGATAGGTTAATACCTCTTATTAGGTTTATACTGTACCTGTTATTATAGACCGGTCTGGTGTTACAGGCAAGATAGGGTAATACCACTTATTAGGTTTATACTGTACCTGTTATTATGGACCGGTCTGATATTTACAGTCAAGATAAATTTATACCTCTTCATAGACCCATCTATGCTCACAGGAAGGTAGGTTTAAACCGCTAATTATAGACAGATCTATGGAAGTTAGTTTAAACCTTTGTGAGTATATAGATGTGGGCATTACAGGACTGCACTGTGAATACCTTGTACAACAGGCTTTTGGTAGTATACTTCTTTTCTTGGATAGGTTAGATGTAATAGTATTAGAATTGCTGTTCAGTAAATTTTCATTATGCATCCAGTCTGACAGTAGACTCTCCCAATGTGTATCTTGGTGGCCATTTTGACTTGGAATGTTACAGAAGTCACATGATAGTGATCTAGTGATGACCTGAGACCGGTCCAATGTAATTGCGGGACATCAGCCAGTGTCCAAGATACATTTTAAAGAAATAGTGTGCTGACCTTTTGTCTTATCAATAGATTTTTATACTTTGATATATTGCTGTCATGTTTCAGTGCCTTCGTACGTTAGTTGGTCATACAGGAGGTGTCTGGTCGTCCCAGATGGTGGGTAATACAATAATAAGTGGATCAACAGATCGGACGCTTCGTGTGTGGAACGCAGACACGGGCCAATGTCAACATGTTTTATATGGACATTCATCAACGGTTCGCTGTATGAGTTTACATTCTAACAAGTAAGATCTTTCAGCTCTTTTCAACCATGGTCGCCACTTGTACAAGAATACTAAACTCACACTCTTGGTATACAATTAGCTCCGCTTGAGAACAAACACTAAGCTCGTTGACTGACATTTTAGGTCCTAAATCAATGATTTTCGTCTAAAACACTTGAGTACATCTCGAGAATTTTGAGAAGTATATATTCTGCTTTCATTTAATAAAATTAAGAAGATTTAATTAGTCTTTTTGTGTATAACAGATTTGAACCAGAGTAGGACCACATTACAAAAAAGCATACTAATTATTGGGTATGGCAGTCATTTAGGGCAGAGATCTGTTCTCGAAGTAGATAGTTCTCTGTTTGCAGAATGAAGTAACATATATGATCGCAAGCCATGTATGCGGAATGCTGTACAAGGTGGCATCAGAGGGGTGGACCAGGAAGGATGACTAGTTGTTTTGAATGGACAAAATACCGAGGTCAATCCAAGTAAATTTTTGGGCGCTATTGACACACATACAGGCATCAAAGTTTTGTTGTACATCGCAAAATCTAAATTTATGCTAGAAATTGTCTTTGACATGTGCCTTATTTTCAGGCCTGTATTTATTTATGTCATAAAAATAAATGTTGTTGAGCCTTGGCCCTTGATCCCTTGACGAAATAATAACTGTAAATATTTTGAAGAATGTCTGTGAACCAGAATATGATTTTGTATGGCCTTGCATTATAATTTTGTATGGCCTTACATTGTAATTTTGCATGGGCTTACATTGTAATTTTGCATGGCCTTACATTGTAATTTTGCATGGCCTTGTCATTGTAAATTTGTATGGCCTTGTCATTGTAATTTTTTTGTATGACCTTACATTGTAATTTTTTATGGCCTTAAATTGTAATATTATATTTTTATTGTGTAATTATAGAGTTGTGAGTGGGTCTCGAGATGCTACGCTACGTATGTGGGATATAGAGAACGGAGACTGTTTACATGTATTAATGGGCCACGTAGCCGCCGTTCGTTGTGTGCAGTATGATGGTAGACGTGTGGTTAGTGGGGCGTATGATTACACCGTACGTGTGTGGGATCCAGATACTGAAGCATGTATTCATACGCTACAAGGTCACACAAACAGAGTTTATTCCTTACAGGTGTGTGTAAATGGAGTTTCTCTAATTACATCAGGCATAGAACAGGATATCAATAACTGGACATTCCAGGAGTACAGGTTATCTACTTGCGATTTTCCCTTTGTCTAAAACATGCATTTTGATTGGTTGTTGTACACAACATATTTAGCCCTGCCTTCATGACTTTACGCTGTCAAACCTCTTCCTATTTAAAATGTCAGGCGTTGTCAGGTTTTAATGCTTCAATTTAAAAGAGATGATTTTTAACCGGTGTCCGGTAAGATTATATGCTTAATTTTAATTGGGCGTGGTAGAAATGTTAATAATGATAATAATCAATTGTTGTTTTGAAGAAAAAATAGACAGTTTTGCTTAATAAATTCTGATGTGATTCCCATCGGCATCTGTCATTACTTCAATATTTTATCAGTCAGTCAAGGGGTTTTATCCTGGTGGTATTCAAGATAGTTGCAGCTTGGATTTTCCAGTGTAGTTTACCCTTGACCGTGGTGCAGGAGTAGGGGATTGGCCAGGACAGGATCTAATCGTTCAGATAGAACAAATACATGTAGTTGAGGCCCTGGGTACAAGTTGATGTGCATGTTAAAGATCCCATGAGAATTGAAATTTGAAATAAGAATAGGCTATAGCACCACTTTCTGGGTAAAATTTTCCTTATAGTACACTGTGAGGTGGTGGCTAGTATTCGTTAGCCCAGTTGGTGGCCGAATGGTTAACGTGTGCACCTTGCATCACAAGGCCTAGCATTTCGTCAAGTGGTGTGGACTTTGATTCCCAACTAGTACGTGACAAGGAGTAGAGTTGTCTGTCCAACCTCGTGGGTTTCTTCCCACTGCTAAAGACCCCTACGTGCAAGCGAATTATTAAAATGAAATTGAACCCAATGTTAGTCCCGAAATGATCTCTCTCTCTCATTTTATTTCTATCTAGCTGTGTTACTTCATATACATTTACAGATGGGACAAGAAATTAATCATGAAACTTTGTTTGGCGTGAACATCTAGTAGATCAAACTGCAGATTCAGATCCTTCTCTCTTTTATTCATGTTCATCCATGTCAATTTCTTGAATGATTTTGTATTTTGTTATTTTGTAGTTTGATGGTGTACATATAGTGAGTGGTTCGTTGGATACGTCTATACGAGTCTGGGACGTAGAAACGGGAAATTGCTTACATACGTTAATAGGTCATCAGTCGTTAACAAGTGGTTTAGAATTAAAAGATAATATATTGGTATCTGGTAACGCTGATTCAACGGTTAAAGTATGGGATATAACGAGTGGACAGTGTTTACAGACATTACAAGGTATGGGATTCTCTTTTAATGCTAAATGGGGGATCACAGTCGCTAAGTGGGCAAGACACTGGCTCGCAAGCCTGGATATCTGGTGTTCGATCCCTGCATTGGCCGAGAAAGTCCATCCAGATTTTCCGCGTGGTTCGCCCTTGTCAGTGATGCAGGACGGGGGGTCTGACAAGGGCAGCTGTCTAGTCATTCAGATGAGACGGAAAACCGCGATCCCGTGTGCACATAAAAGATCCCTTGTCAGTTTGAACTCGATGTATAGCATATGCCCTTCTTCATTAGCCAGGTTCGGAGCTTAACAGTAGGACGTTAAACCACATTTAATTTCATTTAATGCTAAATACACAAGATTAAATGATACCTGGGTTATAGTGTAGCGCTCCCCCACCCCCCACCTTAAATGTGTTTAGACAATTGATCTGTAATACATGTATGTATATCCTACTGATATTCAGTAACTGTTGTAAACTTATATTTTTTTTTTCAGGACCTCATAAACATCAGAGTGCTGTCACTTGTTTACAGTTCAGTAAAAAATTTGTAATAACATCGTCAGACGACGGCACCGTCAAAATCTGGGATCTTAAAACAGGCGACTTTCTCAGGAACTTGGTTTCTCTTGACAGTGGCGGAAGCGGTGGGGTTGTGTGGCGTCTTCGGTGTAGTAATACAAAACTAGTGTGTGCAGTTGGCAGTCGCAACGGCACAGAGGAGACGAAACTGCTGGTTTTAGATTTTGATTTAGATGATAAAAAATTGTGATTAACAAATATGGTCCATATAATTACCGTAAGAGAGTGCTGATAGATTTACTAATAAGGAAGTAGAATTTTTTAAAAAGGGCATTATGGGACTAGAAGAACATAATACTTGTTGACGTGAATGTTGTTATAATTGTACAGTGGTTGATGTTTTGTTTGACGTGAGAAGTGAATGTATGGCCAGTGATTAGTAGTTAAATTATCACTACGCTGTTTGCAGATATTTGAGGACAGTTTGTCGTACTGAAAAAGAAAACCAAACATATTCGGCAGATTAGATGAAGATAGAATCCCAACAGAGATTTGACGAAGAAAAGTAACCAGCAGATTTGACAGAAGAAAATAATCAGTATATTTCTGTCATTTAAATTAATGAGGACTATGATTGTTATTCTTTAACAAAAAAGTCCCAAATTGGAATGTAACCATGGAAATCTGTAAAGTTGTACATCTGTCAGTTGTAAAGTATGTGTTCAGTAGAATCACACCCGTAGTCCAGGTAACACAGAATTACTTTCGTCGTCAAGGTAACACAGAATTACTTTGATAGTCTAGGTAACACAGAATGACTTTGGCATCCAGGTAACACAGAATTACTTTCATGGTCCCGGTAACACAGAGTTACTTTCGTCGTCCAGGTAACACAGAATCTGTTCTCTCCCAGTTCTATGAATCCAAGTCATGTGAATAGAAATTTTATGTGTATTCATAATAATATCGATAAGTAAGACATTAAACCCCATTTCATTTCACATAAAATAATGTTACTGAAAACATATGGATACATTATAAAATCATGGCTTGCGATCATAAATGTTACTTCATTATGCAAACAGAGAACTATTCACTTTGAGAACAGATCTCTGCCCTAAATGGCCGCCATATCCAACAATTAGTATACTGTTTTGAAATGCGGTCCTACTCCGGTTCACATCTGTTATACACAACGTTTTCAATTTTGCTAAATGAAAACAGAATATTTACTTCTCAAAATTCTTCAAATATACTTACTGTTTTTGACTAAAAACGTTGATTTAGGACTTAAAATGTCGGTCAACTAACTAAGTGTCTGTTTAGTGTGATGTTACTTGACGGGTCTACTGAACACACAGCGCGGATTCCCAATCTCAAGATAGGAAGCCGACCCAATCTGTTCATTTTATTGGAAGGTGAGGATGATTACAGCAAGGACAATAATTATTTTTTTATATACATGTATACAAGGACAGTGGACGCTGAAACTAATGTACAGGAAACTGAACCCATATGTAATCTTGTTAAACTTTTGTGTTCGTTCTTTGAAACTCATTCTTGCTACATGTAACTACATGTACCATGGCCATCCTGTTCCTGCTACACATGTAGATTTCATTTATTTTGATGCTGTGACATCTGCATTTATAAAACAAATAGGGCTATTTTGTCATTCTTTCAATAAACAAAAATAAGTCTTGGAAAGTTTTGATGCCTATAATACACTTACTTAAAGATACATTATGTAAGATATTGATAAAGAGCTGACCGTTCCTGCTATAATAGGTTAAAAATAGATAATGAAAAATGGAATATATTGAAAATATCATTCCAATGACTTTATTTTGAGCAAAGTTATGAGCAATGCGGAACTAAGTCTAGGTTATCAATATTATCATTAAAGTTTTCGATGTCGCGGATGTTCAAACTTCAAATCCAATGGTCTAGAGATTTGATTACAGGCGTGTCATAATTTTTACAAGATTCCAAGCTAGAAAAAAAGTCTGCAATATGCAGATTTATATGGCGGTATATTAGATTCAAAATTCTTCCAAGCTATCGTCTAATTTCTATTCATGTAATTTCTAACTTATATTCATGTAATTTCTAAATTGAAACAATGTATAATCCAACTTCTTTATTTGTTCAGTGTAAGTTTTAATTCTGTTTCATCTTATTTCTATTATCAAGACGAAAAATGTCTACTTCATTGTCGCTTTACATGTTAAGCATGATCGTGGAACAAATTTAGAACTTTGATACTTCTACCTATAGAGAGAGAGAGTAACGCCCACTTTAGGTCATTTGGGGTTGGGACTAACATATTCAATTTTATTTCAATAATTAGCTTGCACATAGGGGTCTTTAGCAGTAGGAGGAAACCGGAGGACCCGGAGAAAACCCACATGGTTGGACAGGCGACCCTACTCATTGTCAGGTGCAACCCGGGAAATCGATGCTGAAATTGAAAACGACATCAAACGTGATATGGTTGGCAAATACTTTTTCAAATATAAGTTAAATATTATTTTTTCACTCTTTTGAAAGACCAGTGAAGGATCTGAAGATTTGTGTTTGATTTTTTTTTTTTACGTTTTGTAGAGTATTCTCTCAACTTTATCAAGACAACAAAAACACATACTTATGGAAAATAGCTACAAGTGTATTTTAAGGCAATTTTTCGTAGAGTATTCTCTCAATGTTATCCCTTAGTGTATTTTAAGGCGACGTTTCGTAGAGTATTCTCTCAACGTTATTATTATTAGCTTGATAACGTCGTGAAAATACTCTATGAAAAGTTGCCTTAAAATACAGTAGCAGCTGTTTCCATGAGTATGTGTTTTTGTTGTTACATGTACATGAATAGAAGTTAGAAATTAGACAACAGCACAGTCGGATTTTGAATCTAATATACCTCCATAGATTTAGCTCTTACATAATGTATCTTTAAATTAAAATCTATCAAAAAATAAATCCCATGAACTGTACATGATCAAGTCGGACCGGAGTTGGCATGTTCACAAGAGGATGATTTTCTAAGAATGATATTTTGTTATGTATATAAATTTATTATAAGGGCAATTAAAAATGGCACTATTCGTATGAAGTAAATATGTACATTTATCGTGAAGTAACTTAGACAGAGTCAGTAAACTTTCTCAAATTTATATCATATATGGACTGATATTCCTTCTAGAGATTCATCCTTCACACACAATATTGTAGTTTGCAAGGAATTCCGATTCCCTAAAAATTGAATCATATATGGACTGATATTCCTTCTAGAGATTCATCCTTCACACACAATATTGTAGTTTGCAAGGAATTCAGATTCCCTAAAACCAGTATCTGTAACTTTTAAATGATTAAAATATTGTAAAATATAAAAGAAAATTTTCTCAAATTTATATAAATTTATTGAACAGAATTGAATCATTTGTGGACAGATTCATCTTTCACAATATTGTAGTTTGCAAGGACTTCAGATTCTCTGAAAGCAGTATCAGTGGCTTTTAAATGATTAAAATATTGTAAAATATAAGAGAAAGTGTTGTGTGATATGACTCTGGTTATTTGTAATAATATTGTATATAAATAAATATGTATTAAAATAATGTATTAAGCTACACTTGTTGCCGAAGAAATCATTTCAATCAATCAGTTTCTGGACTTAAAACTTTAGGGCTTGGTACATTTAAATATTGACTTATGACTACCCCAGTTCCTTGAAGAATGTTAAGTGATATGTTAATACCGCAATAACCCTGGACAGACAGAAACAGTTCAAAACTGCTGTTCCGTAGACCACTTCAACCCCTGAGAATAGCTTTCATTATTGTCGGACCATTTTGCGTGCACCACAGCTGTGCATGTGACGGGGTGGGTTGGTGTGGTCTGAGAGGTCTTATTAGAACAGCAAGTACTAAAGGGTTAATATAGTTTTTTATCAGTTGACTTATAAACCAAACCCTTTTACTAATAAAAATTTGGGCCATGAAAGCATGCAAGTCATCATTAATCTAAATTAATCTAAATAAAAAGTGGTTAGAAATTATACAGTAGTCATTAATAGTGTAAAAGCCTGACTAATTATAATATCCATCATTATTGAATATACAACCCTAAACAATAGTGGTGAACATGTATATCATGCAATTGACACAAGTTTAACACCTTAGTGACATAACACTTACTTAATGACTACTTTTGGATTACTAACCATTTTAACTGATCAGTAAACATTACCCATATAAAATAATGACTTGCATTCTTTTTAAAGGCCGTGTGTTTAAAAGAGAACAATATCAACTTTACAGTGAGACCAGGTTTTTTTATACTAAATTTAGTTAGTTCCACCAGGCCAGTTTCTGAACTCAAGAGTTCTATTAGGCCAGTTACGAGGATTTCTATTTTGGTCACACATTTTAGCTGTTAATCATTGAAAAGGTCTTGTCTTCCCAGTGGTCTCGTACGTTCGGTATCAATAGTGGTCTTGTAGGTTCAATATCCCAAGGGGCATTTTCGGTATCCTCAGTGGTCTTGTAGGTTCGGTATCAATAGTGGTCTCCTGCGTTCAGAATCCCCAGCGGTTTTGTACATTCGGTATCAATAGTGGTCTCGTACGGAAGAGACCAAGGGGGACGAGATCATTGGGTATACCGAGAATGAGAGGGTATATTGTTTAAGATGGAGTAGTATTGTCATGTATTTATTATTATGGTGTATACAACAATGTATTATAACAGCAGGTGTGTGTTACAAACCACAACAAACCAGCTGGTCTGATATTATTTGTAATAAACAACTAGGGCATTTCATATCATTATCCTCTCATTCTTTTGTTGATTTTTATACGCCCACATTGAAATGTTGTCATAATATACATGTACTGTCATCGGTCCAAGGTCTGTTGATTTTCGACGGTTGCCAGAGTTATGGCCCTTGATCACTTTAAAAAATCTTGTTGATGTTCTAGTAAATGGTGTCCTCCATGTTGTGAATTCTGCAGTTTGATGGTTCGGAAACGATATGGGGTTTAATGTCTGCATAAAATGGGCTACAGAAGACGGGCACGTACCGTGCGATGTGCTATGAATAAAGTTTTTCCTGGGCATCGGCTTTTCCACCTACTCTAAGTCGAATTTAAACTGCCAAGGGTTCTTTTACGTGCACGTCAACGTGTACACAGCACCTCTGTTTTTGGACACTGGGGTTAGGACGTACTGACTTAGTCACAGACTGGAAGCAAGAAGAGTAAACACAATTCTGCCATGAATCGAACTAAACTGAAGATTTTATGGCGCGCCATGTGTATTTATGGTACTGTCAACGGTCTTTGTACCTTTCTTAAATTGATCAGAGAGAGGGAGCGATGGGGTTTAACCAGTCTACACAAACTAAGTCATAACATTGGGGGAGTCATGGTGTCTCAGTGAGGATTTTCTGGCCTAGTTCCTCCTTGTCAGTGGTGCAGGACTGGGGGCTTGGCAAGGGACAACGTGTAGTCGTTCGGATGGCACGAAAAAACGAGGTCCGGTGAATACATTGGCGTGGAAGTAAAAGATCCCTTGGCAGTTGGAACTCGACTGGGCTAAGGGACCTCGTATGACAAAAAAACGAAGACCCGTGTCCACATTGCACGTAAAATAACCTTAGTAGTTGAAATTTAAAATAAACAGTAGGCCGTAGTGCCGATGTCGGGGGGAAATTTACCCCATACATATTACATGGCGTGTGTCGTGTCTGTCTTCATTAGCCCAGTCGGTGTAGAAAAGTAGGACGTTAAACCCCATTTTATTTCATTTCGGTATCCCCGAGGATGGATTGTGTGGTTAGGCCTACACTATAACACGTTTTTATACGTCCACATTGAAATGTGGACGTATATTGCCGTCGCCCCCGTCCGTCCGTCTGTCGGTCCGTCCATCCGTCCATCCGTCCATCCGTCGTCCACAATTTCTTGTGAACGCTCTAACGCCAAAAGTTATCATCCAATTGTTTTAAAATTGATATGTTGTTTACATTAGTGAGATGAAGAATCCTATTTAATTTCAACAATTTCCGTATATTACGTCTAGATTTATGGCCCTTGTTTCACTTTGTGAACCTTGTGAACGCTCTAACGCCAAAAGTTATCATCCGATCTTTCTGAAATTTATATGCATTATTTAGATTACTGAAACAATTTCTGTTTATTGCGTCTAGAGTTATGGCCCTTGTTTCACTTTATTGAACATTGTGATTGCTCCAACGCCAAAGGTTATCATTCGATCTTTGTGAAATTTACATGCATTATTGTCCCCCGCCTTTCGAAGAAAGCAGGGGACTATTAAAATGGGTTCGTCCGTCTGTCTGTCTGTCTGTCTGTCTGTCTGTCCGTCCGTCTGTCCGTCCGTCTGTCTGTCCGTCACACTTTTTGGGACACAATAACTCTCTTCCTAATTGAGCTAGAATGTTCAAACTTGGTGTATGTGTTTATTAGGTCAATGCCTTGATGGAGTTCGAAGATGAGCATTTTCCGCTTAGGGTAAGCAGAGATAAGCAATTTGATTGGTTGATGCTTTGGGACACGATAACTGTCTTCCTAATTGGGCTAGAATGTTCAAACTTGGTGTATGTGTTGATTAGGTCAATGCCTTGATGGAGTTCGAAGATGAGCATTTTCCGCTTAGGGTAAGCAGAGATAAGCAATTTGATTGGTTGATGCTTTGGGACACGATAACTTTTAATTGAGCTAGAATGTTCAAACTTGGTGTATGTGTTTATTAGGTCAATGCCTTGATGGAGTTCGAAGATGAGCATTTTCCGCTTAGGGTAAGCAGAGATAAGCAATTTGATTGGTTGATACTTTGGGGCACGATAACTCTCTTCCTAATTGAGCTAGAATGTTCAAACTTGGTGTATGTGTTGATTAGGTCAATGCCTTGATGGAGTTCGAAGATGAGCATTTTCCGCTTAGGGTAAGCAGAGATAAGCAATTTGATTGGTTGATGCTTTGGGACACGATAACTTTAGTTCTAATTAAGTGAGAACTGCTAGAATGTTCAAACTTGGTGTATGTGTTGATTAGGTCAATGCCTTGATGGAGTTCGAAGATGAGCATTTTCCGCTTAGGGTAAGCAGAGATAAGCAATTTGATTGGTTGATGCTTTGGGACACGATAACTTTTAATTGAGCTAGAATGTTCAAACTTGGTGTATGTGTTTATTAGGTCAATGCCTTGATGGAGTTCGAAGATGAGCATTTTCCGCTTAGGGTAAGCAGAGATAAGCAATTTGATTGGTTGATACTTTGGGGCACGATAACTCTCTTCCTAATTGAGCTAGAATGTTCAAACTTGATGTATGTGTTGATTAGGTCAATGCCTTGATGGAGTTCGAAGATGAGCATTTTCCGCTTAGGGTAAGCAGAGATAAGCAATTTGATTGGTTGATGCTTTGGGACACGATAACTTTAGTTCTAATTAAGTGAGAACTATTATAAATTAATTAAATATGTAGTATGCAATAATGAATTGACATTTAATGACAGAAAGAAAACAGTGAACTTTGCACAACTTGCAGCAAGATGGAAAATAGACCCGTTGATACAACCAAACTCTAGATCTGTAGGCATAGAGCATGTTTTCCCCTTAATATGCTATAATTATTCCATCAAAAACATTGTATGCTTAGACTATAAGTAAAGATATACTGTTTGATTGTTCAATACTTTGTAAAAGATAATTTGTGATAAATTTATATGTGTCCTCTAATTATTTTCCTATTTCGGCGGGGGACATCAGCCTCACTGTTGGCTTGTTTAAACTGGTGAAACGAAGAAGCCTATTGAATTTCAGCAATGTCCGTTTATTACGTCTAGAGTTATGGTCCTTGTTTCACTTTATTGATCCTTGTGAACGCTACAACGCCAAAAGTTATCATCCGATCTTTGTGAAATTTATATGCATTATTTAGATTAGTGAAACGGAGAAGCTTATTGAATTTCAGCAATTTCAGTTTATTACGTCTAGAGTTATGGCCCTTGTTTCACTTTATTGATCCTTGTGAACGCTCTAACGCAAAAAGTTATCACCCGATCTTTGTGAAATTTATATGCATGATTTAAATTAGTGAAACGAAAAAGCCTATTGAATTTCAGCAATTTACATTAATTACTTCTAGAGTTATTGCCCTTGTTTCACTTTGTTTAACCTTGATAATGCTCGATTGATGATAGTTATCATCCGATATGTATGAAATGTATATGCATCATTTAAATTTGTGAAACAGGTCTATTGAATATCAGCAATTTCCGTCAATAATTTCTAGAGTTATGGCGATTGTGAACGTTTGAATGACAAAAGTGATCATGTGATCTGTATGAAATTTATATGCATTATTTAAATTAGTAAAACGAAAAAGCCTGTCAAATTTCAACAATTTCTGTAGATTACTTCCAGAGTTGAGACCCTTTTTTCAGTTTGTAGAACCTTGTAAACCCTCAAAGGACAAAATTTATAATCTGATCTGTATGGAACTGTCTTGTAAAGGCCCCCAATTACGTACAAAGGAATAAATATGCGACAAACCTGGACGATTTAGCTGCTGTGGGCGTATGTTTTGTTGCCTGGCAACCTATCTTTGTTCCTGGTGTAAATCATCTTCAATAGAAGGCTTGATCTCGCCTTAACTACGTACATCTTATCGTTGTAAAACTCGCGGTCGTTGCTTCAGGAACATGGGTGTAAATAATAGTAATATTTACACACCGTAACTTTACCTTAAACTGATATTGTTACAAATGTGAAAAATGTTGTTCGAGCGGGATCAGGGGGTACCCACTTTCCATCGCGCACCATTACCCTCTCTAACTACTTACTGAATCCACACACCCCTTCCCTACCAAGTATACCCCTTTCACTATCTGCCAGCTGCGCTTCTCGTTGACGCCTGTTCCCAAAGGTATTTTTGCACTGACACACCTGCAGCCCAACTGAACAAATATAAACTTCATACAGATGCTATTAGATCTTGGAATATTGTAAATAATCAGGAATGGAATTGGATTTAACATCCCATCCACACACTATTCCAGTTACCAAGGGATCTCGGTTTTCTTCTCATCCCTACAACTAGGCAGACGAGACGTTCCTAATTATCAAACCCGCAGGTGTCAATCCTCACCAGTGGAAACGAGAGATGGCTTGAATGAGAGGCGTTGTGGAGAGGAAGGGGGTAACGTCTACTCGACATAAACTTGGCCATTTCGGGAGTAACAAGGTTCATTTTGATTTCAAGAACTTAGAAGTCGTTAGCAGTGGGGTTGGGTGGGGGTAGCGAAAACCCACGAGGTTGGATAGTCGACCCTACATAATATCACGTACAAACTGGGAATACAAACCACGCCATTTTGACTCATTGACGGACCTGTGATCTCAAGCGCACCCGTTAGACCACAATCTGTTTCACAGAGATATTGCCAAGACTAATAGCTCTGCGGCCTGTTTCACGAAATTTTAACTTAAGATAAAATCCAAATTTCAGAAATTTGATTGGATAATATTAGATTGGTTTTAGTGCTTAGCCAATCAAAATTGAAGTATCTACTATAATTTGGATTTTATCTGTAGTTAAAATTTCGTGAAACAGGCCCCTGTAAAAGATGACTACTTTATCATGTGACGCCTCATCACGCGGCTTCAATCATTGGCTAAATTGCGAGTGCATTGTTTACATAAGGCGCTACTAGTCCGGGCAGAATGGTTCCTTTTACTCATTTTACATACCCATTTACACTAAACTGGAAATATTTTTTACCTACATATATATATACTTTACTTGAAAGTATATATATATATATTTTTCTGATGCCTAAAAAATGTTCTAGAATTTAATTTGCAGAAGGAATAAGGTTAATATTTGGGTCTAATTAAGTCGCATCGATGTCATCCCTATCAGTGGCTGTAGAGGACTAGCGAATATTCACTGCTGATTAGTGTGGTTAGACCACTCCCGCCGCTCCCGTGAAACGGAGCTTGAATGAATAATATGATGAACATATAAACAAATGAAGGACATATAAACAAACAAGAAACAAAATGGTGGTTTGTTTATACATGTACATGTAATTAATCATTCTTCGATCACCATTTTATAATCCATTCATTCGTTTAACTACAAATAACACAGCTCTATTGTTTTTAATGATCACGATTTATCTGCTGGGCGACCGAGTTTGAATAACAGCCTTGGTCATGCAGAGGTCAGCTATTGTTCTTGTATTTACCGGCATTGTGTCGTTTTAATCTGTGTAATGAGGATGTAAAGATACTATGCGGTTTTAAAACGGATTACGGTTATTAATTTCTTTATCGCAAGTAGTATATGATTTACAGAATAATACGTCTATACTGGTTATCAATGTCGGGTTATCTCTAACGGGTTCCACATTTGATGGACTCTCGGAGAATGGCCTCTCCGCCGCAAATATCGGATGTTTCAGTTAATGTTTTCAAAACTTTGTGGTATAAACATTTCATTTCATTTCATTTCTCATTTCATTTCATTTCATTTCATTTCATTTCATTTCATTTCATTTCATTTTATTTTATTTATACATTTATTATGTTGTTAGCGGTGGCAAACGCAACTATCATCTGATGAATTCATAATATTGGTATATGATTTTGAATTTGAATTAAAATTAATATAAGATAAGGGCCCAAATTATTTATACGTTTCCGGATTATTCTGCTTTATTTTTTTTAGATATATAATATATATTAAATTTTAAAAAAAAACGTGGATTACGAAATAAATAAAGAAATCATCTTTTAGGGCGGTTTAAGTTTACTATTGCTGGGTTTGTTTCTTTATTTATATTTTAATTAGCATCTTTAGTTATTGTAGTTTTTATAGTTAATCTCTTGGTTTGTATTGAAATGAACCGAGATCTTTGGGGGATATACCTATATTTCAAAATCGGATAAAAATTGTGACCTTTAGAGTCTCCACAGACAAATTGTGGACGGACAGGCAGACGTCCGGACGGACAGGGCGACGGCATAATACGTCCACATAACAATGTGGGCGTATAAAAATCTAGTTATTGTCCCACCACTGAAACGTGCTGGTGTATACGAGATAACGCTCTCAGAAACTTCTTGGAGACCCCCATATTATTCAATTATGCTTGGCCGACTTCAGCCGAATTTGAGTATGATGGTGTCTGATATTTGTGTGACAGCGTGATATTTTGAATATAAATAGTCAGTTGGTTTTAATCATTTTAATCTGCACTTAATATAAACTAATAATTGTTGTACTATCTATTTAAACCTAGCCCATATTGTCCACTCTATACATGGTCTGTAGTCATCAACTTCCACCATTTTTATTTGTCTAGTGAGTTCTTTTATGTAGGTCCCCTTGGAGACATTCATCCTATAGTTTTTACATGCAAAGTTAGACACTTTTCCTCTCCTTAGTAATATAAGTTTATGGTATATGGTATTACGTATTTATTAGTTTATAAGTTCCAGTATTGCTAAATAAACATATTGAAGCTTCTTCAATAGTGGTTTGGTGTATTGCAACAGTTTATTTATCAGGTATGTTTATTATGGGAATTGGTCTTTGCTTTAAAGTGGCAGCCATGTTTGATTTCTTTAAAGTATAAGTTGGTGCTTTGAAATGGGAAAAGATTACATTATTATTATAGTTATAACATTATTTAAAATATTTCACTTTAAATACTTACACAGTCATTTACATCACATTTGTATTTCATTTACAGTGTATCGCCGTTTAAAGGTATTTCCCCTTTATATCAATTGGTAATAATCAGAAACCCCTCTTTAGGGTAAGCAATATTAGTTTTATACTTAAGATCTAATTATTATTATTGATTAGTGTTATTTTTAAAGCTGTAATAATAAGTATATTTCATACTTTTGCGAGTATAGCTGTATTTTCCTAATGCATTTAAGAGAAGAGGTATATCATATAGATTATCGTTAGCGTTTCTATACGTTGTACTTTTATATTATTTGTATATTTGCAGGTTTGTTTTTTTTTACTTTGGCCGTAGCCAAGGATAATAAACAATTTTCAAAAGAAAGAACTCTTGTGTGGTCATTTTAGCCCCGGCACTTGACCCCCTTCAACATATATGTATGATTGAATCCAACTGCATTGGTTTCTTTTGCAATCTGTTTCAGGTTACTCCACATTTGAGATTAACTTGCACCACCTAGAAGAATAAATAAACGTTTTAAATTATATTACATGGAAGAAGAATACATACTTAACAAAATTCTCGAAGTGTACTTAATGTTTTCGACTAAAATCGTCGATTTAGGACTTAAAATGACGGTCAACTAGCTTAGTGTCAGTTCTCAAGCGGAGCTAACTGTAGTCAGACAGCCTAAGTTTAGTATGGCGTGTTTGACCCCAGTATTGACTGAAAAAGTTCTTTGGGACTTTCTAACTTTCTAAGCTGATTCCCATTGAAAGTGGTACAGGGCGGTGTTCCCGTGTCCACATTGCCTTGGTAGTAATGCTTATTGAATTTCGGAAATGAATGGATGTGTGTGGGGGGGGGGGCAGTATATCATGGGGGAATATGTTAATATGTGTCCAATATCAGAATAGCTTTTCAATTTTCTATTAGAAAGGTAGTCCTGATATTTCGACTATTATCCAGGACCAGTTCTAAATATTAATAGGCTTAATGTAGTTTGTTATATATTAAATAAAACTAACATGATTGAAAAGCTAAAATATTAACAAAAAATATTTTAGTGAGCCTCGTCGCTCGACGATTATCCAGCCTATTTAAATATCAAAGGAGCTAAACTTCTTACTCAATATTTTTCATAATTATTTGAAATAACGAAATTAGAATTCAACATTGGCCCATTTCAATCAACATTGATGTTATCTTGCTGTGAACATATGGGATCCTAATAAGACACAGTGAACATTTTGTAATTTTGTGTATTCTATGGTTTGGGGCACCATTTGTAATGAACAAAGAAAATCATATCCTACAAGACAACGCGGCAGTAATTAATAGTGATGGTTCACAAACGACAAAATAATAATAAAAAATAACCGTATAGAATGGACTAGGCATGCGTAAACGACGGTCGTTCAATTTTGACTGTTCATATATTTCACCGAACATAACTGACTAGAAATTACAATATTTTTTTTTAAAATTAAAAATTGAATATAAAACACTTTCATACATTCGTATTACATTAATATGTACTTTTTGACCATTATCGTACATTTTAATGTTTCAATAAAATAGAACCATGCTTGAATAGTTTATTCAAATGTTGAGAATAATCAAATTTATCTGCATATATAGAATGAAAAGAAAAAATTGAAAACGCAAATTCCTATGAATCGAAAATAAATGATCAGACGTTTTGAAAACTTTGATGTAAATATTGTCATTGTAATGGCACATTTCTATGAATAAGAGGAGACAAATCTAACCTATTGAACTTCTTTTACTTTTTAAAACAAGATAATAGAATATCTTTAATATATTTAGCCCTCGATGGCAAGTCTTTGAAAATAAATAAAATATTATCATTGAAAGTGTCTTGTCTAGTTATTAAATGTCAAACTGACGTCGACTGACGTTTTGATAAACCACAGAAATGATTTACATAAATATATTAGAACGGCATTAGGTTAGATTAAATAAAGAGCTAACGATTCTCTCTACAACAGTTAAAAATAGATAATGTAAAGAGAATATGCTGAAACTTTATGTCAAATCTTCACTCTGAGCCTAGATATCGGCGATACAGTTATAGTCTAGCCTCGATTGTCATTACTACCGCTGTTACGATAATAAACAAAGTCTCGATTATCCATTTTTACGGTAAGCTTATCGCCCACAAAAGTATTCAAATCTATTTATATTGCAGCCATCCGATGGCATCGAGGGTTGATTATGGTCTTGGTAAGTTAATTAATGTCTAATTAAACATAGGGCCTACATTATGCAAGAGCTTAATCTGATTATTGCAAGTCTTTATTTAGGCTTCAGATGTCATAGAAATTAGATCTTTATTTACACAACAAGCACAAAATCAACTCTGTAGACCCACGGATGGTTTGGATTCGGCTTGGATTTAAACAGGATTTTATTGATTGATTACATTTTTAAATGGCGTCGTAAGCGGAGATTAACCGTTACGTTGACGTCATACTCCCGGAAATTTTAGATCGAGGCTAAATGATAGACTTTTTGATAGAGTGTACGAAGCGAGGCCGCTGTTGAGCGAGGCCACATGTCAGTCAATTTGATTGAAAGTTCGGTATATACGGCCTTGATATTATGTTTAGTTGTGGTTAAAATGAGAGTTTCGATGTCACTTGCGTTTACAGAAAAATTATGGAAATTGATAAACATCGCAGATAACATCACCCCAGTTGAATTGCAGCCCCATTGGATCACTGTTTCCTATTTGTCTGCTTCGGGAGTTACGTAGGCCTACTAGTTACAGTACAAACTACAAGAGTAAAAGCAGGCTATCAAGACGTCGGCTATAATTATGCCTCGTTGATTTGGTCCATTCTTTTCAAACTTTCGCTTCCTATCTATATATTAAAAGTCTTATTTTTAATTTGTAGTAAAAATAAATGTGATACGAATTGGATTGCAACCCCGTCTCAAACCGGATAGGCTAACGGTACCACAACCATTGAAAACGTTACTTGATAATCGAGGTTATGTAGGTGGAGTTAACGCCCGTCAATCAAACGATCAGCCATTCTCGGAGACGGTGAAGAGAGAGTTGACTCCTATTTCTAGTCAAAAATTACAATGGTGACAACTTTGTTCAGAATAAAGTAATTTGACGGAAATTTTCAATATATTCTTCTTTCATCATCTATTTTTGAACTGTTATAGCAAGAATGGCCAACTCTCTATTAAAATCTCCCATAATGTATCTTTAATAGTTTACATAACTTTTAAGGCATAAAGAAGAACCTGCAATAGGCAGGTTTACCGCTTACATAACGCATGTTTAACGTTTGAGAGTTTTTGTAGACGTCTGTTAATCTAGCACATCAGTCTTAAATTTGGGTGTGACGTCCTTGGAACTTCATTTTGACGGCCTTGAAAGGAGAAGAACATTTAATGATAAATTTATCAGTATTAGCTACATATGGCAAACTGACGTCGACCGATATCTTCACAGTCAGTCATAAATCATCGGCACGAAGCTAAGAAATATATTAATGTTTGAGAATTTTTATAGATGTTGTTTTTCTTCTATGATTTACGATCTGTGGTCTGATATATCATGGACAGGATAACTTTCAAAAATCCGAGGCAGCACAAATCAAAGAGTTGGTGTGATTAGACAAAGATAATATATCAATATTTGCGTTATGTGGTGTAAAAAAAGAGTCTCCAATAGCGACGCCAACAAGTTTGTAATATTGTCTACGTCAAGTCTACGTGTTAATGATTTGAGCTGTCGTGTTGTCATACAATCTGAACGACAGACTCACCCTACCTGCAGAGAAGTGACTCTGACACAGTGAATAGCCATGATATCCATATGACTTTATCTAAACGTCACAGGTCATGAGGTCACATCTACAAACAAATGTAAACACCATCATTATGATCATTATCAACATTACAGGACACAATGTTACATTGTAAACAATAGCCTTCTTGCAGCCTTTGGGACTGTATAATCCGTACAGAACGTCTTACCGCTTCTTCAAATGATTTTTCACAAAAATAACATCATCTATACAACTCTAGATAGTAGATTTGACGTCGGCATATTGGCACTAATTTGTGCTTCGGTCGTGTCTATTTCAGATATACACAATCAATTCTGTTAATGTTTTTAGCGTGGGGATTGACTAAAAGTTAATTTATTTCAGTTCTAAACAAAAATTTAAAACTTTAACGCAATTTTAAAAAAAATAGCCAAATTATGGCTGGGATTACTGAGCAAAATGGCCATTCACTGTATACGTGCGAAAAAAAAGCCAGCTACCATTTAATTTTCGTACGTTAGTTACGTGCGGTTGTCATATAGTCATTTATTACTTGATTTGAGCTGTCGTGTTCTCATATCGTCATTTATTACTTGATTTGGTATTAACACCGTGACTTATGTATTGTTTAATGGTCGAGAGCGAGTGTTTTTACTATATATTACGCAATGTCTTAAGCTCGAGACCATTAAACGACTTAAAAGATAGACACTCCGCACGTGCTTTTACGGTGAAATACGTCACGCTAGTCCAATATTTCACTAGTATAAATACTGTACGATTGGCAAGTTGCTCGTACGATTATTTGAAATAATGGTACGCCAACATCAAAGGGTGACGTCACATCTGTATTTTAAATATAAATAATGAACACTTTACATCAACTGCTCATGTAAATATGACGTACACAGCTTCTTCAGTGACCTAATAAAGATACCCAGACTTGGTAGAGAATCATGTTCGGTGGATGCCTGGTCAATTGGTATTAATAGACGTGGATGTGAATCTTAGATTAATTATCAATGCGGTAGTTCCCCCCCCCCCCTACTCTCCGGGGTTTCCAATAAGTATTGCTGAAGATCACTTTCCATCTAGTTAAATCAACTGCTCATGTAAATATGACGTACACAGCTCTGGGGCTAAGTGAGAGGGACGCAATGGCGAGCTTTTCGTCATGGTTTTGAGTTTTTGCGCCCCATTGCGTTTTTGTGCCCCCTCGCAAATGGCAAAAAATAATACGGTTTCAATGCGGTTTTCAACATTAATATGTAACAGGCATTGCCTGAGTAGAGCGAAGCTGATTATTGTCAAATATAAAACCTTCATAATTAATTTTCTCAAGTGATACAAAAAATGTTAAATAATTTAGTTTTTCCAAATTGATTTTCATTTAGATCTAAATTGTATACATTAATTTTGTTTTTTAAAAAAGAACAAAAAAAGTGTGAGAATTATTTTCATTGACGTAAAAAATATGTGACGTCATTGATTAGACGCGTCATAGAAATAGTTCTATGAGGCGCGCAATCTCGCTTGGGCGAGATTTGGTAAGTTGACATGCGCATTGCCTGTTTTGCCCAGTGTATCCGGTTCTGGTCTGAAATTTTTTTTAATCAACAGTCTGTGGGTGACAATTTCAGTTACGTTCCTGTGTAACCGGAAAAGAGCTTTGCTCAAGCACCGCGCTTCGCGCGATGCTGTAGAGCTTCGCTCTATATAATCATAATCATAATACTTAACCAGTGTACATGCTACAAATCAACTCTAGCATGTCCCAAACTTCCCAATATTAGCCGGCGACACTGAGACCCCCCCCCCCCTCATGCTTACCCGCACACACATATATAAATATTGTTTCTTTGGGGGCTCGGGCGAGATCTTGTTCCTCAAGCAAAATCATGGGTCACCACACCCCTGACACAGCTTGTCACCATTTTTTATGACATAATAAAGATGTTGGGACATGGAACAGATTCATATTGGTATATAACATAATCCACGCCACATATGGGACTTATTTCGTCCCTTCATCAACTTCAGAATACCAACTTTCATTAATAATAGGAACTGGTGTTTAGCTCAGATGATTGTGACATGATGGGCTCTTAAATATTGTAAAGATTAAGATAATTTGAATGATCAAAACAATTTGACAGGCCAAGGCATGTCATGGGTTTAACATTGAAGTCAACAGAGAGAGAATAACCAGTCTGAGTAAGTCAATATAACCAAATCTTATGTAATCAATCATGATTATTTCCGCACCTAGTTCCCGTTAATTAAAGATACATTATTCAAGAGCTAAATCTGCGTATCGTGGGTGTTTCTTTAGGCCTTCAATGTTATATAAATGATTTAATAAGACCTTTATTAACATGGCAAGACCATAATCAACTCTCGATGGCATCGGATACTCGAGATTTTCAACGGATTTAAATCCGATTGGCGGTTAATGATTTAATTAAAAAATGGATAATCGAAGCTTTGTTTACTATCGTAACAACGGTAAAGATAATGACAATCGAGACTCGCTATTCTCCAAAAAGCCCTTACATCGCTCAGATTGAAATTGCAAGATATCTCCTTTTGGTAATCAACTTTTAATCTATTATAGCGAGAACTGTCAGCTCTTTATCTAAATCTTACATAATGGATCTTTAATTAAGTCAAGATAATTCGTCGCATGCCTCACATTGGTCATCATTAACAAGGTATGGTTTTACATGTACATAATTCCCGTCATATTTTATATTTTATCATTGTTTGATAAAGTCTAGAGATTCCTATAGTCTAAATGTCGCTCTGAAATAAGAGAGGTTGGATGGCCAAATGGTTAGCAAGTGCGCGCTGTATCATAAGGTCTCTGTCATTGAGGCAACTGGCGTGATTTCGATTCCCCGGTTGTACGTGACAAGGAGATGGGTCGCCTGTCCAACCTCGTGGGTTTTCTCCCACTGCTAAAAACCTCTACGCGCAAGCGAATTATTGAAATAAAATTGAACCATGTGTTAGTCCCGAAATGACCTAGTTACTCCCCCCCCCCCTCTCTCTCTCTTTTCTCTCTGTGAACTAAACAGTAATTGTATTCCACAGAATTGTGTTCTTTATGTAATGTCATGCATATATTGTCCTATCACAAGAATAGAGAATCTTAGTTGAAATGTCGTCCAGTAATTGTATAACATAGAGGTGTATCCTGTATATGGCTGTATGTCTGCTGAGGGAGTAAGATCAATCTGTTTCACAGAGAATTAAGAGTCCTCTAATATCTCTGTAAAAGATGACTGCCTATAACACGTACCGTCACAACACGCGGCGTCAATCATTGGCTGAATGGTGTGTGCATTGTTTACATAAGACGTTACTGCTTCGGGCAGAATGCTGCCTTTTAGTCATTTTTAATACCCATTTACACTAAATAGGAAATTATTTTTACCTACAAATACGTCAAATGTATGAGGCAGTACGACATATCAATCAGATCAGTAAGTTGATCCTTCTGTCTGTATCAGTATTGTGCTTGATAACGACAAGAGAATTATTGTTGAACGTAGCTTTATAGAAATATATTAATTGTTATCCATAGAACTGTTGTGTTTATTTTACGTCAAACGTCTTTAATTTGTCGGTGGAAAAAAGTTAATATTTGAGACTCATTAAGTCGCATTGATGTCATCCTTATCAGTGATTGTAGCGGCGTAGCGATTATTCACTGCTAATCAGTGTGGAGTAAGACATTGGCTCGTTAACCTGGAGGTCCCGTGGTCGGTCCTGGTATTGGCCGAGAAAATTCGACTAGACGGGGTTTCCCTTTGTCAGTGAGTGATGCAGGGCAGTGGGCCTGCGTGTACACATAAAAGAACCCTTGGTAGTTGGAATTTGATATTAGAGTAGGCCGTGGTGTCGTTTTCTGGGCAATATTTTCCCCATAGCAAACTGTATGGCGTATGTCCGTCTTCATTAGACCAGTCGGAGCAGAACAGTATGGCGTTAAACCCCATTTCATTTTGTATGCTGGTTGATATAAGAGGTGATTGCGACAGATCGCTGAACAAAGTCATTACGATCGATAGTCTAATTAAATATGGTCTCCACTATCTGTCCAAATATGGTCAGTAATTATCACGATGGCAACAATAACAGATTAAATGAAGCAGCAACAACAATCTGGTAAAAAATTGAAAACTCTGAAGGTGATAAGAAAGTAATGTCTAATCCGAATCAGTCTCGAGTAGATTTGATGGTTTCTTTAGAAATGTGGTAAATATCTCCACACAAAACCACATCATCATTAAGCCGTGTCTTATCTTACGCGAGAACAGTACTGCCGTCTGATGTTGGCCAGGAACAAAACGTTGTTCTAACCGCCATTGTTGTTGTTGTTATTGTGTTGGGTAATCTGCGAGTCAACAGACATCCTATCTTTCATACCTGATTACACTCTATATAACCTCGACTTCAACACCAATATACACTTCAATAGGTGCCGCTGATTGGCTATAAACTACACGTATTCATGGCGGTGATTCAGTTCTATTCTCGTGTCAGTACCCAAACTGATTTATAAAACTTCGACAACAGGCCTCTACACCAGGATGCCATACAATCTTTCAAAATGAAATGAAATGGGGTTTACGTTCTACTGTTCTGCTCTGACTGGGATGATGAAGACGAGCATACGCCATACAATGTACTATGAGGGAAATTTTGCCCGGGCAGCGGCACCATGGCCTACTCTTATATCGAATTCCAACTCCCAAGGGATCTTTTACGTACGCGACAATATATACACGAGACCTCGGTTTTTCGTCCCATCCGAAATACTAGAAAGCTGTCCTTGCCAGGCCCTCCGTACTGCACCACTGACACGGGGAAACCACGCCGGAAAATCGCGATGAACACAATCTCTGAAACCTCTTAATTTATGTTTATCACTTGTCGGTATCACAGCTCCGATACCCCCACATAAACCCTTTCAATGTGGCAAACAGGTTTTTTTTTTAACGTCCGCTTCCACCGATGTGTATCGCGGACAAGAATTCGTTCATGGGGATCCGCGGTGGCTTAGTGAGTAAGACGTTGGCTATCAAATTTGAAGGCCCCGTGTTCATTCCCGGTGTTGGCCGAGAAAGTACTTCGGGTTTTTTCTAGAGTTAGCTCCCCTTTTTCAGGTGAAGGACAGAGGGACAACGTATAGTCGTTCAGTTTGGACGTAAAAATTGCCTTGGCAGTTGGTATTCGATAAATGAGTAGACCGAAGCCCCGCTGCCCGAGCATATTTTCCCCATAGCATACTGCATGGGATGTGCCCGACTTCATTGGCTCAGTCGGGGCAGAACAGTAGGACTTTAAACCCTATTTCATTTAATTCTTTCATGGACTAACGGCAAACATTGGGTGCAATGTTCATCTTCGTTAACCTGGTTGGTGAAGAAAGGTGGACCGTAAATCTTATTTCATTTTATTTCATAGCGCAGTGCCCGACCATTGTGATTTCTTCCTCTCAATACAGTTAATATTATCCTTGTCTGTGGTAAACCCAACGCAAACATAGTCGGTATTCTGCAGACAGAGAACTATTTTCTTTGAGAAAAGATCTCTGCCCTGGATGGCCGCCACCTTTAAAGGTTAGTATACTATCTTGTAATGTTGTTCTATATCCAAAAACTAGTATACTGTTTTGTAATGCAGTTCTACCCCGTTTCACATCTGTTATACACAGAAGGATTAAATACAATTTTTCGATTTTATTAAATGGAAGCAGAGTAAATACGTCTCAAAATTCTCGTAATATTCTTAGTGTTTCGACCTCAATCGCCGATTTAGGAATTAAAATGTCGGCTAATTAGCTTCGTGTCTGTTCTCAAGCGGACAGTCTTGTAGACAGTGTAGCTTTCGTTTGCCTATAGTCAGGACAAGAAGTGGTATTAAAATATGACCATTGACTGCAACGTGATTAAAACCACGATTAGATATTTGTTTAACAACTAGAAATAGAACAACAGTCGGGACCGGTAGTCGTTAAAACGACCACTGACTGCCACATTTCACTCAATTCATCTGATAAATATGCAAATTGTATTCCAGCGCTTCCCATATGGCTACACAACCTATTTCTCTTGGATTATCGTTACTAAACGTCTTCATGTTGAATTTATATTTTTACCATATTGTTAATATATCAAGTTATGTCAAATTGCACTTCACATATCCTCATCTGCACAAACCAATTAATTAGGTTGTTTTGGTTTTTTTTTTGGGGGGGGGGGATTCTCTCTGAGTTACTATTTTTCATTCCCTTACTACCCTTTCACCAGCTTGGATTCTCTATTAAACATGCTTGATTTTTTTATTTTAATTGTTTTTTTTTATATTTTAGCAGATTGTTAAATAATCTCAAGACTGCGACGAATATAAAGTAATAGTAGTGGGTGGAAGAATCCCTGGAACAGTGCGCAGGGCAGCGTAGATCACAGTGATACTGTAGAAGCGAAAAGGAAGCAACTACAGTCTTGTCGGTGTGTTGCTAGGGGATTATATTTTGAGATTGTTAAATACGTCATATTACTTCACGTGTCCCCACAAACCGTTCCTCTTGTATTCTCTTCTAAACCTATTCATGTTCGAAAATACATTTTTATTTTATTACCAGAGTAATTTAAATAGGGATTATCTCCAATACAACATGTAATTACCTCAGTATCAAATGATAAAACAGTAAAAACATATCGGGTATAAAGTAGTTCGGTCAATATTTGATTAAATTAGTTAAAGAGGATAGGAGAGAGGTATGATTTAATTAATAGAGAAAAGTTATCAACTTTTACCAGGCACACGGATCTATAAATCTTTATAACTTTTCTTTAATGATATGTAAAATCTAAAGTTCTGTCAACCATGTTACCCTCCATATTATTTCGTCCTCCATATTAAAGGGACAATAACACTCTTGCTGGCTTGACAGCTCCAGAAAATAAATAATGGCCTTATTCTAAGTACTAGATGTTTAAGTGTCTTACCTGTTGTGTAAATTATCCATTACGTCCTATTTTACTTGTCCAGAAGGTTCGAAAATATTTTAAAATCCAAGTCACATTTGAAAAGGTTTACGTTAGGCTTTTCAAATCATTTAGTTGAATTTTTCCAATTTTTTAAATTAGGTGTATTAAGATGAAATTTGTATCACCAATTAACTGGAATATTGTAAAATAGTACAATTTGTTGATCAGAATAAAGATTGGGACATATTATTCAGTTACAACAAGAGTGGCATTGAGCCTTTAAAAGATGTTTTGTATTCCCGAAATATAAACCATTCCTAGAAATTGTTTAACCCCATTTTTATACATCCAGATTTTTTTGACGAATCGTGCGCGTGAAATCATAAAGTCTGTCATGGAGTCAAGTACCTCTAACTTCTTAACTTCTATCATGTAATATCTAAGTGTAACTTGTAAGTGTATACCCTTAACTTGCACCCGTGCTGTGACTGTGTACCTTTAACTCTAGTTACGTGGATAAATGAGAGTGAAATATAAAGCAGATTAATATCATTCACCTTTCAACAATTCTTCAATCCAGTAAATTTCCTGTTTCAACATTTTATCCACGTCTATTATAGTGTTTTATTAAGATATTGAAATATACTCCAACTATCAATATCCGTTCATTTATACTCCTCTTATCTCCCCTTTAACACTCACAATATATCTTCTCTTTTTACCACGTTCTATAACTATTCAAATAAATAATGGTATTAGTTAGGATCAGGTCTATTTATATGCCAATAAAATGTCTTTTAGTTTTTATTCTGTAATACGAGTTGTCTTCACATCACGCTATGTTTATTGTTCATCCACAACTAATCTCGTTTGTGATCGAATCTCATTTAATCCTAAAACATCGTTAGGTTTATTAGACGTTTTACTGGTGAACCGATTTTGGCATCGAGTAGACTGCATTTTATATGTTAACATTTATTTTATTTAGTGTCATTTATCGAAATACCTAAATTAGATTCTTTGAGCATTTATATGTTTTTTTATTATGATATATACGGTGCGCAGCAATTATTAAATTGGTATAGCGGACCAGACTGCACACGCCATCTGAACAACGGTAACCTCTGGAACATATAAATATAATATATTAACACAACCCCTGGAAGTTGTATCTCAAATAGCGCTATAGGGCATGGAAGTGGTGCAATTTCTTATGTCTGCGAAACGCTATGCGATTTTATTCGCCTATATTTTGGCCGAAGTAATCAGCGCCGAAGTGACTCGGACAACGTAGTGGACACACAAAGCGAATGCCTTTGCGGATGTCTCGGCAAAAAAAAGTCGACTGGAACTTAATACGCTTTTGGCTACATAATATAGCTGGGACTCGGCATGTGAAACTTCGAACGGTTGGCTGAGGAATTCTAGGACTCGCGATCCTTTTCGACGGAGCGGACACACCGTCAGAACGAGTCGGCGGCGATGAATATGGGGGCGATAATATCAAACATGTTTGATATTGGCGAATGGTGTCTATCATAATTATAAGATGGTTGCGATGACATCAATATAATCGGTTCCTGGTCCATAATACATCGGTACTTAGTTATTGCCGACTCACCTTAAAGATGTATTGTGTAAGATTCAGATAAAGAGCTGGCCGTTCTTGCTATTATATATAGTTCAAAAATAGATAATGCAAATGAATATATTGAAAATTTTGTTCAAATTTCATTATTCTGAGCCAAGTTATCACTGTTTGTTGTTTTGACAAGATATGTGCATTGATTGTCTTTTATCGTAACCACAGTACTGGTATATTTGAATCTTAGCCTCGCTTTCCAATTTTAAATTAAATCATTAAATGGCCGAACCGTTCTAATCTACTTAAAATCGGAGCCATCTGATGACCCAGAGAGTTGATTATGCTCTTGTCATGTTAATAAATGTCTAAGTAATAAATTATATAACATAAAAGACCTAAAGAAAGATACTGCAATAGGGAGATTTAGCTCTTGAATATTTAAGCATTGAACCATTTTTGGACATGTTTTACAGTTGACCTCATATAGCGTGTCTTTATTCAACTCATACATGTATAAACACAAAAATAAAATCAACTCTGATTATGTATAGACTGATAGTCTAGTATTGTATCTTTATTTAAACAAAATTAACCAGCTTTGTGTTTTCATTTAACTCTCGCATTGTATCTTTATTTAGCTCAAACAATACACAAACAAAATTAACAAAAAAAAACAATACAAGCATATGGAAATGGAAATAATTTTTTCTACTACAAAAATACTTTTGGCTGTGTGTAGTCTTAGAATCTAAAATATTAATTTAAGAAGAAATACCTACAAATAATATTTTGTCAGTATTAACAGTAAATAATGACTTAAGTAAAAAATACTGCATTCCTGCCAGATTCGGTGAACCGTCCATTTTTAGGACAATGCATTTTCGTTTTTCGGGCACAAACATCAAGTAATGGGGAACATTAAGTTGCTTTTTGCTTTTTGTTGTGTAATAGTGTAATTAATTAAAAGTAAACAGCCTCGTGGAAAGTTCGTTTTAATTAATAATTGATTAATTCTGAAAAAGTTCGGGCAAATAGCCAGGATTCGTCCCACAATAAAAGACACCTGAGTGGTACCGCATTTTAGTCCTGATGTAACCTAACTAGTAAAAGCCCCCCCCCCCCCCTCCCAACCCCTCTCTCTCTCCCACTTTGATCACTTGAATTACAATACCCGTGCCCCATATTAATTAATAAATTAAAATTAAAAGTAACTGTTTTACTACATATGTATATCTGTACCGCGTGGGTAGCTGTTGATGCTGTGTATGTTTTCGGTCCGGATATAAAAAGCAAAATCAACCTGACTCAAACATTCAAAAAATATTGTATTGGTTATAAAGGAGAGTCTCCTTTTAAAAAGATAATTAAATAAGAAAAACTGCTTTATATGGTAATTGGATAAAATCAACTGGTTTTTATGCGCGTATAATTTGGTCCAGTCTGGTAGATCGTAAATAGATCTTTAATAATGACTGTAATGAGTTTATTTGTGAGTGTGATTCAAGACTTGATGAACTAATATAAAGAGACGTCATCAATCAAACTTGGGGTATCGGCGTTAATTTGTGCAGTACCGTGTTGTATAACAGGCGTAGTAATACATCTATAAACAAGAAATCAAGTTAATATGAGTTGGTAAATGGCGTGATAGGGCTACTTATACCCTAGTTAAATTTATCAACTATCATTTTAAAACGTCACTAACTTTGTTGGAATATATGTTATCCCGTCAAATATATTGAAAACACAAGTTTTATTAATTGACGTCCAGGATAATAGCTATTATTTAATATGGCTATTTACGATATATGTCGGCGTCTTTGATCTATGACGGATTTAAGAAATCTATTAATTACATTGCGATCATACGTTCAACCTGGTTATCCGTCAACCGAAATAAAATGTAATGGGGGTTTCACAGTCTCATAAAACAACGTTTTGTTTTGGAAGGAATTATTAGTGAGCAGAAATTCGCCCGTGCCTGTTATCACTCGTCACTTCAGTCAGTTATATATAAGGATAACCCGTGTTTTCCTTTTGCGTTCGTCACTTCCCTTTCTTGAAAGCTTCATAACACATCTATCATAGCTATGATCTCTATGTTAAATTTATATTTGGAAAGTGTTAAACCAGTTCTATCACATATGTGATAATGACTGACACCAATATTGTCCTTTAAAGCAACATTGGAAGATTAGATAACGAGCTATAATCGTTAAAAAAAAAGGATAATGTAAATGAAATATGCCGGAAAGTTCAGTCAAATTACACTGAGCCGAGAAATTAATCCTCGTTTTAATAACACTGTAGACTCGATTCTCATTCTTGTCTTTGTTACGATAATAAAAAAAAATCTTGATTATCCATTATCGGATTCAGATCCCTTGATTGAAAATTGGGCCCACCAGATGGCATCAAGTGTTGATTATTGTCTTGTCATGTTAATAAATGTCTAAGTAAACATACATTCCCGTGTACAACTGGGTGATTTGATGATATATTTGGCCTAAAAACATATTCAAACTAATTAATGTATCATAAATTTGCTTCAGAGCCTTCTCAAAACATTGTAATTGTCAGGGAATACCCTTGCTATAAAAAATTGATCAAAAGAGGTCATGTTTGTGTCACGTGACTTATGTGACTTGCCTACAATACACAAGACGACGATGTCTTTAATCGCTGACTATTTATTACAAATATCGAATCCTAATTAAATTCTCGGATTATCCACTGCTCGCGTCTTTATCCGTGATTTTTATCTCAGAAAGTGTTGTACGTCTAACTCTTCATAAAGTTTATCAACATGTTCATCAAGCGCTCAATCTCTGCGTGCAACCTTTGACGTCACGCGTGCAGATATTCCTAATCGTCGGGCTGTCGATTAGAGGAACCCTGACATTTTTGTCCTGTATACGCTTCATGGGAATCCAGTATTTTTCTAGTATGATTGGATATCTCTACTTTCCATATATACCAAAATCCATATATATACTTTTATTTGAAATAACCACCCGACAAATACTTTTCTGGGAACCTATCTTTAAGAGTTTATAACATTTAAGCCCTAAAGAAAGACCGGATTAGCTTTTGTATAATGCATATTTCAGTGGGGTTTTTCGTTGAAATTCCATAGAAATAGCAGCCTGCGGAAATAACCGACTCGTTGTATGACTAATGGATTGAAATAAGTAATTGTTTATTTAGTATTTACAGAAACTGGTCATTTATATATGGGTATTCTTATGTTCTTTTAGATAATATATGTGACTTCCTCTTGATATTCCAACCTCGTGGGTTTTCTCCGGGTCCTCCGGTTTCCTCCCACTGCTAAAGACCCCTACGCGCAAGCGAATTATTGAAATAAAATTAAACCATATGTTAGTCCCGAAATGACCTAGTTTGTGTCGAGTGGACGTTAAACCCCATTTCTCTCTCTCCTCTTGATATACATGATATCTATTCAATAAGCATACAAATGATTTCCTACTTATAAATATGAGAAGGTTTTAATATAAATATCCGCCACGATTACATTCGTTTACTTATGTGTCTGTGTATTTGTTTTCTTTCGACCTAAATATCAAATGGGGTGTTTAGTGTATAGAATTAAACCAAGTAAAATGAAACGGGAAGCAAATTTAAGTCTACCTCAAACAATTGAATGTTTTCAGTTACAATTAGATATCATCGTGATATTTACAGTTGTCTGGTTAGTAAAAATAAAAAAGTCGAACAGCAGGCGTCACAATAATAAACGTATGTTTAAGGACAATGGTGATGTCAGTCATTATCAGTATCACATATGTGATAGACCTGGTTCAACACGTTCTAAATATAATTTTAACACAGAGATCATTCCTACGGTAGATGCGTTAACAAAGATTTGAAGAAACAGGAAGTGACACGAGTTTTCCTTATGTATAACTGACTGAGGGAACGCGCGATAACAGATACACGGTCGAATTTCAGTTCACTGATAATTCCAATGAAGACGAAACGTTGTTATATGACACTGTGAGAGGATATCGGACAATTCCCAAAAATAATTGACTGTCACTAGATAAGACAAATGGGTAATTCCATGTCAAGTGGACCAATGCTTGTAACGTGAACCTCTCAGAGTATTATAAAAAATATATCCAATAGTACATACAAATTTATGTAAATCTACAATGTTATATGACTCTAGCATTAATATTGACTGAGATATGGTCTTTTGAATAGGGGTACCCTTTCAGAAGTTTTGAAACTACTATTCTATGGTGTACTGTTTTATATCTTCTAGTTAGACAAAATCCTTGAAATTATGTGGGTTGTAAGAAAATATTATATAGATTAAGAATTCACCGTCAACTGTGAATGGAGTGCCTTATGTGTAATACTATAGGGGTTATATTAGTTCTATGAAAGGTGTTCTGTTTAACATATCATTTAGGGATCCTAGGGGAGACTTCGTTTGGAGTTCCTAGGGGAACATAATACTCACAACCTCCTCGGTTTAGAGGCCGCAATGGCTCTCGCCACAGAACACGCGCTAAGTGATAGAGAACTTCTATTTAGCTTATATTTAATGTCATAGCTGTGTGTTTAGTTTCCTGTGTGTAACCTTTGCATTATGGATGTTATAAGGATATAAAAATATAGTTTTAAACCCAGGTTAAAACCAACAAAATGTTCCAGAGTAAGTTGATCCTTGAAGCTTTATACACAACGTGAAGTCAAAGTCAATGATGAAAGGTTCATCTTTGATATTAAACTGCTTCATTTTTCATTTTCATTAAATTTGAACAGTAAATTATGATTTTTTTTCATTTTTTGCCGATTTGAATAGATTTATTATAATACTTCTAATTGCCTGATCATCATGAAACAAATCCTTCTAAGATATTTTATGCGTACTTAACAATTATGCATCAATATCAGACTGGGGCGGGGGGGGGGGTATTGTTTTATGATTCAATATAAACAATTTTAACATGTTAATATATTTCCATTTTTCGGCCATATGAAGCATATCACTTCCCATACCTAAATTATCATAAAATCACACCCTTTAAGAGCAAGTTCATGATTCACATGAAGGTGTTCAGATATCTTTAATGGAGATATATCAGGATTGAATTAAAAACGATAACTAGACAACAATAGAATAATGGATTGCAAAGTATCCTCTAGCAGCATAAATTGGGTAAAATGATGGACGTGTAGTCGGTAAACAACCCAGATTGTTATTCGAGCGGTGAATAACGAATTCGCTAACAATGACTTCCCAAATCAATCAAGGGGGGGGGGGATGGCCAAATGGTTAGCATGTGCGCGCTGTATCATACGGTCTGTCATTGAGTCAACTGGCGGGGTTTGGATTCCCCGGTTATACGTGACAAGGAGTAGGGTCGCCTGTCCAACCTCGTGGGTTTTCTCTGGGTCCTCCGGTTTCCTCCCACTGCTAAAGACCCCTACGTACGAGCGAATGATTGAAATAAAAATGACCTAGCTTGTGTTGAGTGGACGTTAAACCCTATTTCTCTCTCTCCAAATCAATCAGACCATTTTTGGCCGCCATCTTGGATTTTTGGCTTTTCCGAAGTCAGCCTGTGGTTTTCAGAGGTAACAAACTACAACTGTCTTCAATAGGGTCCCTTCTATCATAAGCCATCGCCAAACCTTGTTTCCCGAGAAATGGTGACGGATCCGGGGGTCGTGCGGCCCTCGGCTATTAAGCTTTGATAGCATATGGTCGGGAAATAATGTGGCTACACACCAAATAATCTCTTGTCGAATACAATAAATATGTTTCATCTTTTATTCATCATCGTTGGTTTTGTACAATACATATCTGAGTGAGACACAACTTATCAAGTAAATAAACACGTACCATTTCATGTTATGTTTACGAATTAAGGAAATTGGGTTGTACATCGAAAAATGTCTCAAAGATTATGAAATTCAAGTTTAAATTAGTCGAGTTGTTAGAAGAAAACATGTTGTGTTGCTCGTTAATTACGCGGGTGATATAATAAAGAAAATTAAGTAGTATATGCCAGAAAAACGTGTATACAATTATCCAGACAGGAAGGAAACACTATTTTCGACGGTTAAAGGAACTTGACACCCCGAAATAGCTAGTCGAGCGCGAATAATATGAATATAGAAAATATAATTCCAAAACACTAAGAGTATGAAAAAGTGCATGGCATTTGTTTTTTTTACCATGTGTTGAGTGTTCTGTTTTATATCCAATTAATCAAAATGTTTAACAAGCCTTCAACAATCTCATCAAACGGAAACTTTTGGGATGTTCACTGAATATCAATTCGAACTGTGAATGGAGCAGATTGTTGTTGAACAAAAAGCTTTAGATTCCACATAACAGCCGCCATACTAAACAATGTTAACTGAAGCA
This sequence comes from Patella vulgata, assembly GCF_932274485.2. NCBI lineage: Eukaryota > Metazoa > Mollusca > Gastropoda > Patellidae > Patella > Patella vulgata. The sequence goes on along the minus strand of NC_065886.2, from coordinate 34,063,314 downwards.
CACATTTGATATGATGCAATGCTATCATCATTGCACTCTGGACACTACGTACCGTAACTATGAGAAAGTAGTTAAAAACGTTGAGATATACTGATGTGGTTATTTTAGCCACGATTGGATGCCTTTAGTTTCACTGGACTAACTTAATTTCTTTATTAAACAGGCATTATGCAAGAGCTAGGTCTTCCTATTTGCAGGTCTTTCTTTATGCCCTGAAATCAATGTTATATAAATTATTAATTAGTCCTTCATGGAGTTACCAAGACCACAATCCACTCTCGATGCCATTGGATACTCTCGATTTCAACAAAGGTAAAAGGTAAAAATTAATAATCGAGACTTTGGTTCTTATCGTAACAACGGTAGAAATGACAATAGAGGCCACACAGTTATTATAACAGAGGAAACGCGGCTCAGAGTGTAGTAGTTTGACTGGCATTTCAACATATTCCCCTTTCATTATCTATTCAGATAGAACTATATATTATGTGTGTAGTAACATGCATTATCTGTGTATCACACAGTTCCTTAAGTAAAGCCCCATGCCCACATGTATTTTTTATAAGAAGTAAAAACAGAAATGGATCGGGGTATAATGTCCTACTGTTTCTGATATACAAACAGGCTAATGAAGGCGAACCTGCGTCTTGCAGTGTGCTACGGCATACATTTTGTCCGGGTAGAGGCGTTGCCGGCTACTCTTTGTCGAATTGCTAGAACCAAGGATTGTTTTACTTGAACGCCAACGTCCTGCACCACGAACAGGCTACCATGCTGAGCTCAAAGGTTTCAACGCCGCGTATTGAATCAGGAGCTCCTGGTTTGTACATGAGTACCTTACTTACAGCCACCGTGACTCCCAATCTATACTAGTATTTGTGACTGTTGTTTGTTTGTCTGTCTTGTCTGTTCAGGATTGGCGCCTATACGAGGGCTTTCCCGAGGCTGAAATTTGGTGTATGCTGAATTTTGAACATGTTGTAGTTTGTTAATCTGATAGTCTGGTAAGCCGTATAGTACACCATTGTGGTAATCTAGTTTAGTTGAGATAAATGCATGAATGAATTTTTCTTTATTTACTTTGTATGCGATCTTTAAACGATTGGTTCGGGTCTAATATAGCACCAATAGTTTGAGCTTTATGGGTTCCTTTATGAGTTGTTGATTGGTTCCAATTACTAACAGTTTTGTTTTATTTGGATTTGATTTTAAGAAATGTTCTGTCATCGATCCAAGAATTTCTGTGAGACAACGTTCCATATTTTGTATCGTGGAATGTTGAGAGTCTGCGTCGAATTCAGTGTAAAGTTGGGTGTCGTCTGCAAACAAATGAATATTTGCCTTCAGCAGTCTTAGTGATAGGCTTTGTGAAGATAATAAAAAGTACAGGTCCGAGTACAGAACCTTGTGGGACCCCACAACGCATAGCATTATCGTCGGATGTTGAATCTCTAATCCTGACAGCTTAGATATGACTTTAACCAGTTAAAAACAGAACCACGCAAGCCAGTTTCACACCACAATGCACCAAGAAGATCCTCGGTATTAAGCGTATCGAATGCGACTGAGAGATCTAAGAGTGCTAAGATAACACATTTCTGTTGATCTATGGCCCGGTACGTATCATTGGTGATTTTGAGTAAAGCGATTCTGTGCTGTGGTATTGTTTGTAGGCAGATTGAAATGGATTTTTAAGGTTGTAGGAATAAATATGATCGTTTAACCGATGTAGAAATATAAGACAAATTACTGACTGGACCGTAATTCGACAAATATCTAGATCCATGTTTGATTTTTTTAATAATGGTTTAACAATGGCTTTTGCTAGTTAAGGAGGAAAATGTCCAGATGAAAGATATCGGTTAATAATTTCAGATATAAATAGATCGTTGTGTTTCTGCAATAGATATGTAGGTATAGGGTCTAGATCACATGCTTTAGAAGAGGTGAATGATGACCACAGTGCTGCTGATTTGCTTCTATATGACGGCACAGATTGGCCATTTGATTTTTTGGGGGGATATATCAGATCGTATTTTAACTCTTTTATCATGACAATAAGAAACAAATGTATTTGCAAGTTCCTGTTTAAAACAGCTGTAATCTGGAAGTGAGCTCAAGAACTTATTTCTATCTAATAAATGATCTATGACTTGGAACATTTTCTTTTAATCAGTTCCAGATTGAGCCAATTTGTTTTTTTAAAAAACTACAAGTGACGCAACACGCTTACACTCAGTCTAAAATATATCTTTGTGGACTGTAAATTTGGTTCGTCGGAATGCTCTTTTTTTCTCGCGTCTTATTTTTCTAGCATCCCTGGTTTTGTCATTAAACCAATGGTTCTGTGGTTTAATCGCTACGTTTCTTGTGATGATGGGTGCATGTTGATTCAATATAGTGGATGTTTCGCTATTATATATATATGAAGCAGTTCATACATGTGGAAAGTGAAGATGTAAACAAACATGATTCTTTATATCATCTGTGAACTTGGTGTGATCAATGCATTTTATCTTTCTGTATTTTATGATAGGATGAGCCGTGCTATAGCCGTGCTATACTAGTGCTACTCCGAGCCAAGCGCTAGTAACAAATAAAACAAACATATAATTCATTACAGAGAAATAATACGCGTTCAGGTATACAAGAAATGAAATAAAGTGGGGTTTAACGTTCCACCTTTGTGTTTCACCCGGGTAGATGAAGTCGGACTTCAGATAATTTCAATGTTTGAATCATGTTGACAGAATCTGTACTGCTTTGTTACAAGGGCAGAATATATGAAGGCTAACATAAATATATGGTTCAATTTTATTTTAATAATCAACTTGTGTGTAGGTGTCTTTGTATAAATCTTGGACCGAAACTACGTCACTTTGACATTAAAACAATAAACCCAAACATCTATTTCTTAAATAGAAAAATACTTCAATATTTGGTTAAGTACCTATCTCAATATTTAGATTCACATTAACAGAATGATGTTTTCTGTTCTATCTCTATTTAATTGTTTACATTACGTACATTATTTAGTTTATTAATAATTATTTAGCGTGGAATGTCGAGTCTTAAGATTATACACAATCAAGGTAATTTTACTAAAAGCATTATTTACTTTAATCACTGACAAAATATTATTAATAGGTTTTTTAAAAGTTGATTTTAAGATTCTGAAACTACACACAACCAAAAGTACTTTTACTTAAAAACATTATTTGCATTACCATTGTTTCCTTTAGTTAATTTTGTTTCCGTGTTTATATGAGTTAAATAAAAAGACCAAATGTACTTTTAACTAAAAGTAACAAAAACATTATTTACTTTTAACACTGACAAATTATAACTTATAGTTTTTTTCTGGTTATTTATAGTTGATAATATTTCTGTGTTTACTTAAGTTTAAAAATAAAGAAAACTAGGTGAACTGTTTATTTCTGTGTTTAAAAATAAAATAATCTACTAGGTCAACTATAAAACATCTATTGTTAAAATAAATAAAGTGGTAAATAAATAAACGTAAAAGTGGTGGACTCGCGGACAAATTTTAATTAAACATACATTATGCAAGAGCTAAATCTGCCTATTGCAGGTCTTTCTTTAGGTCTGAAATGTTATCTAAATTATTAGATAAGGAGAAGGTTCATTTGCCTAACCTTGTGGGTTTTGTCTGGGTACTGCAGTATCTTTCCCTTTTAAAGACCCATGCTGGCGCATTTTTAACAACCAACTGGGCTTAATGAAGGGGGGCATATACCATACCACGTGGCCATTGTACTATATTAAATATTGATCCGAGAAGCCACTTCTTTAAACAATCACTAGTTACACAATATGTTAACGAGTACTGTCGTATGTCGAAGGTCGTATGTCGAATGTATGATAACACTGAAGTGTAGTTTATTCATTAATCACACACCATGTACTAGATTCAAATAGAAACCAAAGCACTGATTTTATTAGTTACACAATAAGTTAACAGGTATGGTCTATGTCGAATGTCGGATGTATGATAACACTGAACTGTAGTTTATCCATTAATCATACGTTACGTTGTAGATTTTATTAGAGACTTTTGGCAAACTTAAATCAGTGGTCCGTATCGCGTATCCGTATTGATTTTGTGTGTGACGTCATCAATGCGTGTGTATTTCTCATAATGATACGACATTCGGCAAACCTCGACAGATTCTACGCATCTAATCTCGGCTGTATCACCATTTCCGCCATACTTGAACTATTTTAAAGGTTCTGAATGAAAAATGGCTCCCCCCATGGAGATTTCTGTGGAGAGTGTATTATATCAACAAACGTCACGTTTGGCATTGGGTTTGGGGAATTACCAGGGAATTTTATCAAACCAGCAGCCTTGAGACAATATCTCTGCTCATTTAGGTATATACACTCTACTTTTTTGTAAAAGCGACACGTTTTCCTGTTTAAAGTAAACCGGCAGCCGCATCGCAAATGTATGGGCGTAGGTACATATCACTTACTGTCATACAGCCGAGATTAGATGTAGGGTAACGGAATCTGTCGAGATTTGCCGAGTGAATGATACGACACACGGATACGGCAGCACGTATCGAACATCTTTCATACGGAAAAGATCCGTATAACATTTTTGCTACTTTTAGACGCTGAAATGTTGTGCCGTGGCGTTTTTATGAATCTATGTGTATCCTAGAACACGAATGTGTATACATGTATTTGGTGTGATTTTAACCATGGCAAAGACTGGAATTTAATCATTACTTTTGATGAGCTTTTCGCGGAATTTTCATATTTTTCCTGTCAGTCTGCATGCTGGTTGATCTACGTGCTAAATTTAGAGAGGCGGGACCTTGCAAATCTGTAAAAGGGGTAAAAACTTTTTGAAATGATACATTAGAGAAACCAAAAATTGCTGTCGGGTTGAAGTCGAAGATTTTTTTTTAATAAGATTCGACACTAAATGTTTTTTAAATTTTAAATAACTCAGCGACTGTCGAGCGACTTTACTCCTTTCAGGAATTTGTAGGCTAGTCACTAACTGCCATCATGTTGTAATTGACCTCAGCTCAGCTAGTCATACGTACGCGGCGCGAAAATTCTGCCAAAACTCTAAAAACTACAACGTATCACGTGATGATACGGATACGTGATACGGATGGGAAAAATTCCACTTGCCAAAAGTCTCTAATATATCCATATTTACATATAAAAAAACCCCACTGCTTTCATTAGTTTAGAAATATTTAGATTCATTAGTTTGGATCTGATCTCAAATGACACTAGTGTTGACTCCATCTTCTGAAGGTTGCAAACTAAAATACAAATACTCAAGAACGTTATAATTTTTTTTCTTTTATTCAGAGATAAATTGCGGGATGGTTTTTCAGTAGTGTGTTTGAAGTGTCATGACCCTGTTCCGTCGCAGATAAATGAGGATTTTAGGGTGTTTTTTGTGTTAATATTGGGGTTGAGGGCATGATGTGATATAAATCAATAAATATCAACATCGACTTCTATAAACAGATTGAATGACTCGACCCGGTTCTTATCTTCACTGATATTATCCCACCAATTTTGCAATACTTCACTGCCAATACGTCACTGTTATTTTAAAGTTTGTTTACTAGGTTATAAGTGAACACAGAAACGTTTTCAAATAATCTTTGACACAAATTCCAAAACCTGTTATCCTTCCACTAAATGTTTGTTCTGTAAATGAGCGCATTGTTTGTAAATTTAAGTCGCCTTAAATAAGACGAAATAATAGTTAATACTGAGAGCTAATTAACTCGCCCCGATAGTAGCGGCCAAGTGAATATTTTACTGCTGATCAGTTTGGTGACTACAATGGAAGCGGAGAACGCTAGATCGGAGACGGTCCTGCGCATTTTAGCACATATGACGTCATATGTGGATTGTTAGGTTTAAGAATTTGGGGGAGAGGTCAAGTCTCCACAGAAGCACTGACCTAGGATGGTGTAAATTTGGTTCGTGATATTTCCTAGTTTTATTAAAAAATACTTGCAATACATAAAATTAATATACAAAGTTGGTTTCGCGGTTTTTTGGTGTTGGTGCCGCTGATGGTCTTCCTTCGGTGCCGCTTGTGGTATTCTGATATTTTCGTTTCTGAAGAAAAAAGAATAAATTTGAGGCTCTCGGGTGAGAGTCACATTAGCGTGTTTCCTACTAAGGATTGGATTGTCGAAAAATGAGTTGTTTTTTTCACTATCTCGGGGTTAGGGCTAGGGATTCTTATAACTAGTTGATTTTATTTACTAAGGGTTAGGGCTAGGATTTGATAAATTCCTTGTTTAGGGTTAGGGTGAGGACTGGTGTTATTTAGTCTAATTTACTGTGCACTAGGTTGTCGTTCAGATTTTTATTTTTAGAATATGCAATTATAAGTTTCTGTGTGAAGATTTTCGGATGATTTTCTTGGAGATCAGTATAGTGTTTTCTGATGATTTTGGATGTACTTGCTGCTGTTGTGCTAAATGGAGCTACAAAAGGAGCTATTGCGCTAGCCGTATGAATATTCAAACCTGGGGGGGGGGGGCTGTTGTTTTCAATTTGTCGATCCAGAATTTTTCTCTTGTTAGTCTAAACGTTTTAATCTCTTCTGTAGTTTCAAAGTCGCTCTTGGTCTTTTCTATTGGCGTGACAATGAGATCAGAAATGTCATGTTTTGTTTGGTTGAAGTGAATTGAGGCCGGTTTGTCTTTTTTGGTGACTATGTCTGACGGTGACCGTTAATTGTTTCCCTAAATGCATTTTGAGTATCTCCTACGTATTGTTTGTCACATTGTCTACATGAAATTAGATGTATTAGGTTGAACTACTTCATGAAAGTTGGTTAATATTGAGAATTGTGTGCCAGATGTTTTGTTATGGAAATGGTCGGATATGTTTAAGATTTTGCATGTTTGACAACTTGGATGGCCACAAGTTTTGGTTTTAACTGCTGATTGCATATTATTTGTTTCTTTGGCGGTAAGTTCAGCTAGAGTGTTGTTTTTTATACGTCGGAGACAGCGTTTGGAGTACCAAGTCGTTTGGATGGGACGAAAAACCCGAGTTGACTGTGCGACCACGAGGTTGACGAGCCAACGCCTTACCCACTAACAGGAATCAATTACTTACGCCAGTTTGTCAGATTGGTTGGCTGTTCTGTTTGTACCCTACTGATCCCTGATCTCCCAACCGACGACAATAAAAGATTTAATGAAATCAGAACTACTTGATAACCGCGGTGTTAATATTGACGACCCTGACTTCCAGTGTCTCTTTACAGATACTGATTACTTTAATATCTGACAACAGTTGTACTTAGAGACAGAATTAATTCTGTAAACTGTTCAACTTAAACACATCACAGATTTCTAGATGTGTCTACAATGGGATGATCTTCAACCTATCTTAATATCAATGTCATCGTTTCTCCCACGCAATAAACAATTATTCAACAAATCAGATTGGACGTAACCAGAAAGTTACAATGTGCAATTTTCTTTTAGTAAACATCGTATTAATTTCAGTTTTTACAAACGATGTACAATGTGTAAAGATAACATAAAAACTGTAAAAAGTTCATTTCTATTTTTACAACCAATGTATAAATTGTAACGTTCATCTTACAAAAAAAAAACAACTACCAAAAGTCCCCCAACAAGTAAAGTTACTTTTAACAAACGCTGTACAATATGTAACAGTCTTCTAAGAAAAAAAACCCCGAAACGTGCAAAAATTACTTTCAAATATTGTTAGTCTTTACAAACGCAATTATTCTTTGAACAAAATGATTAATATAAATGTAGGATGAAAATAAATGTAGGATGAAAATAAATGATTAATATAAATTAATGATTAATATAAATTAATGATTAATATAAATTAATGATTAATATAAATTAATGATTAATATGAATAAACGATTGGTATGAAGTAATGATTAATATCAATTAATTTAATGGTCAATATAAATTAATGATTATTATGAATAAATGATAAACATTTTAATATCTATACAAACAAATTATTAATACGCACGATAAATATAAATGATTAATATACATGGTTAATATACATAATTAATATAAATTAATTATTAATATAAATTAATTATTAATATAAATTAATTATTAATATAAATTAATTATTAATTTATATTAATTATTAATTTATATTAATTATTAATTTATATTAATTATTAATTTATATTAATTATTAATTTATATTAATTATTAATATAAATTAATTATTAATATAAATTAATTATTAATATAAATTAATTATTAATATAAATTAATTATTAATATAAATTAATTATTAACAGAAATTAATTATTTATATAAATGATTAATATACACACCAAAGATTCACAATAAGAACAAATACATAATCCTATTTTAAAAATTATTAAAACTAAAAAATTTGTAAAATTAAAACAAGGTGTAAATAAATGTTGATCAACGGAGGGGGGGGGGGGCTGGGTGGCGGCGAATGGTTAGCACGTGTGCGTTGTATCATAAGGTCTGTCACTGAGTCAACTGGCGGGTTTTCGATTCGCCGGTTGTACGTGACAAGGAGTAGGGTCGCCTGTCCAACCGCGTTGGTTTTATGCGGGTCCTCCGGTTTCCTCCCACTGCTAAACACCCCTACGCGCAAGCGAACTATCGAAATAAAATTGAACCATGTGTTAGTCCCGAAATGACCTAGTGTGTGTCGAGTGGACGTTAGATCTCATCTCTCTCTCTCTCTCTCTCTCTTTGTTGGTCAACGTCGGTTATTATTCTGTAGACGAGAAAATGCAGAATATTATGAGGAAAAAATCTATTCTAATGAAATGAAATAAAATCGGGTTTCACGTGCTACTGTTTTGCTCGGAAGGGACTAATGAAGACGGGCATACGCCATGCAGTGTGCTATGAGGGAAATTTTGCCTGAACAGTGTGTACACAGGACCTCTGTTTTCGTCCCATCCGAACGACTAGACAGCTGTTCTTGCTAGGACCGCCGTCCTGCACCACTGACAAGGCAAAACCACGCTGGAAAATTTCGATGAACTTTCTCGGCCAATACCGGGATCGAACCCGCGTTCTCCAGCAGCCTGCAAGCCAGCGTCTTACTCACTTGGACACCGTGGCTCCCCGATTTTAATGAGAAAAAGTAATTAAAATGTACAATATTATTAGAGCTTAATTTAATTCAATAATAAAATATTATACGAAACATAATAACATATACAATAAGTGCTAAATTTAATTCATTTAGAAAATGTAATCAAAATATTATAAGAATCATAAAAATAAGTAATCAATTGTACAAAAACATAAAAGAACAGTCTGGCATACTCGGTCGTCATACTGCATACATATAACTTTGATCTGTCTAATGTAACTTGATTCAACGTTCCGTTTCAATCCTTCTGAATGCTTCAATGGAAAAGAAACATATAGTTCCAGGCGACAAGACATGCGTTAACTGAATATGATTGTTCCTAAACCAATCACAATGGCTGAAACTTTTTCTTATGTCACGACCCGACTCACGCCACGAACTGTGTCGCACGATCGCATTTCCGTCAATTTGGAACGTTCTGAACTGATAATCGAGTAACCTCGTATTAATTACTGGACACCGTATATAAGACGTACTGTTGTAATAAAACAACTATTCTGCGATATTACTAATGCGGAAGCAATCTGTTTCACAGAGAATTACGAGTCTAGTATAATATCTCTGTCAAAGATGACTGCCTTAACACGTGACGTCACAGCCCGCAGCGTCAATCATTGGCTGAATGGCGCGTGCATTGTTTACATAAGAAGTTACTGCTTCGGAGAGAATGCTGCCTTTTAGTCATTTTAATACCCATTTACACTAAATAGGAAATAATTTTTACCTACAAATACGTCAAACGCCTTTATTTATTTGTCCAATACATGAATAAAATGTTTTAGAATTTAATTTGTCGCAGAAAAAAGTTAATATTTCTAGCTCATTAAGTCGCATCGATGTCAACCTTATCAGTGATTGTAGCGGCCTAGCGAAAATTCACTGCTGATCAGTGTGATGTGGAAACAGGCGTTAAATCACTAAGAGCGAGACAAAAACAAATCTCAATGATTTAAATATCTAATTTAAGTGTTTCGATAAGTTACACGGAATGAAACGGAATAAATTGAAAGTTTGGGTATAAAATGCAGTCTACTCGATGACAAAATCGGTTCACCAGTAAAACGTCTAATAAACCTAACGATGTTTTAGGATTAAATGAGATTCGATCACAAACGTGATTAGTTGTGGAGGAATAATAAACATAGCGTGATGTGAAGACAACTCGTATTACAGAATAAAAACTAAAAGACATTTTATTGGCATATAAATAGACCTGATCCTAACTAATACCATTATTTATTTGAATAGTTATAGAACGTGGTAAAAAGAGAAGATATATTGTGAGTGTTAAAGGGGAGATAAGAGGAGTATAAATGAACGGATATTGATAGTTGGAGTATATTTCAATATCTTAATAAAACACTATAATAGACGTGGATAAAATGTTGAAACAGGAAATTTACTGGATTGAAGAATCGTTGAAAGGTGAATGATATTAATCTGCTTTATATTTCACTCTCATTTATCCACGTAACTAGAGTTAATGGTACACATCGACATGATACGAGTTAAAGGGACACATCCACATTATACGAGTTAAAAGGTACATATCCACATGGTACGAGTTAAAGGTACATACCCACACGACACGAGTTAAAGATACAGACCCACATGCTATCAGTTAATGGTACACATCAACAACACGGTACAAGTTAAAGGTATACACTAATAGTAAGATGTTACATGATACGATTTGAAGGTATACACTTACAGTAAGATATTACATGATAAAGGTACACACCCACAGTGAATATATTTACATGACACGAGCTAAAGATAGAGCTCCACATGATGCGAGTAAAAGGTACACACTCACGTGATACGAGTAAAAGGTACTCACCCACATGATGCGAGTTAAAGGTACGTACCCACATGATACGAGATAAATGTACACACCAACATGATACGGGTTAAGTGTACATATCCACATGATACGAGTTAAAGGTACACACCCACAGTGAAGAAATGCATGATACAAGTTAAAAGCACATGCCCACGTGTACGTGATATCATTTAAAGGTACACATCCAAATGATACGAGTTAAAGGTACACACCCACAGTGAAGATATTGGCATGACACGAGTTAAACGTGAATACATTCACATGGGCCACTTAACGATCAAGTGAAGGTATTCACACGACTTGTGTTAAAGGTACACATCCAGTAAAATATTCATAAGAGTCGAGTTAAAGGTACATACCGATGAAGATAGTCACACTAATCGCTTTAAATACCTAGTGAAGATATTCACACGAATCAAGACACAGTTAAATACCCAGTGAAGATATTCACACGAGTTACCTTAAAGGCACACTCTCGGTGAAGGTATTCACACGAGTGACCTGTAAGGCACACATCCAGTGAAGATATTCACACGGGTCGCCTTAAAGGAACGCATCCAGTGAAGATAATCACACGAGTCGCCTTAAAGGTACGCACCCAGTGAAGATATTCACACGGGTCGCCTTAACGGTACACACCCAGTGAAAATATTCACACGAGTCGCCTTAAAGGTACACACCCAGTGAAGATATTCAGATGTGTGAAAGATACACACCCAGTTAACCCCATTTCATTTATTATCATTTTGCTAGTCATCCATTGTAATTATTATGATTATACTGGGAAAGATTCCCAAATTGTACCATTTGTTAAGATCCATTTTGTATGAACACGTATACTTATATATATATGTATTTGCAAATAAACTATATTATATAGAAAAAAACAATTTAGGAAGTCCATTTATTATCTAATTACACCATTTTCGTCTTTCATTTTGAGGGGGGGGGGTGTATGGCTGAATGGTTAGCACGTGCGCGCTGTATCATAAGGTCTATCATTCAATCAACTGGCGCGGTTTAGATTCCCCGGTTGTACGTGACAAGGAGTAGGATCGCGAATTATTGAACTGAAATTGAACCATGTGTTAGTCCCGAATTGACCTAGTTTGTGTCGAGTGAATGTTACTCTCTCTCTCTGTCTCCGACTCTCTCTCTCGCTCTCTCGTTTTGTTGTCTCTTTGTTTATTACCCCTGATGGTGTATTACACACATTATTTATATTTCGTCACTTGCCAAGGGCATGCTTCATTAACCTTTCTTATAGTAGTTGAAAATCGCAGGGGATTTCAAGAAAGGATAATGTTGCGCTCACACGAACTGTAAGCCAAACCGGTCCAACTATTTTGACCTCGTCGGTTAAAGGCTAGAGTTAATTACGCAAATGCACAGATCGTCATTTTGCCAGGCAGATAACTTACTGCGCTTGCCCAAAGCAAGCTGGAGTCGGCGATTTTAAGCCGTTCCGTTCAGACAGCCAAGATAAGACAACTTTTAAGAGAATTCTTCTCGAAGACAGGTTTTATGGAAACCTATAACTACCACTTTTACTTTCTACTTTCGGCAAACCTCGGCACACTCGGGTGCCCTACATCTAGCCTCGACTGTATGACGGTGAGTGATAAGTAGCTACACCCATACAATTGTGATGCTTTTACCGGTTTACTTATAAGAAAAACTTGTCGGTTTTACAAAAGTTCTCAAAATGGCGTCCTTCAAAGAGTGTGTAGAGTTTTCAATGCAAAGTTGTCCTTTGTTTAAAGAAAAAAGGATAAACTTGGAAATACATAACAAACAATAATATTGTACAGTTTCTTGAGATAAAACACTCTTCACAGGTGGAATTCGTCATACAGTTGAGGTTAGATGTGGGGTACCGGAGTCTGCAGACCTATTGCCGAGTGACTTATGCAAGTGCTACTAGAAAAATTATAACTTATAAAGATTTATAGATTCCTGTGCCTGGTAAAAGTTGATAACTTTTCTCTATTAATTAAATCATACCTCTCTCCTATCCTCTTTAACTAATTTAATCAAATATTGACCGAACTACTTTATACCCGATATGTTTTTACTGTTTTATCATTTGATACTCATGAGGTAAATTGCATGTTGTATTGGAGATAATCCCTATTTACACAAACACAGCTATATTTCTTAACTACCTGGTAAAAAGACAGCAAAGAAAATAAAAATGCAAACTCAAAAATAAAAACGTTTAGTAGAGAATACACAGGGACGTGTCCACGAGTAGTGGGTGGTCCGGATTGGAGAAACCTTCAAGTTTGGCGCGAGATCTTGGGGATGGCTTATGTTTTAAAATAAGAAGCCCTGAGATAAATTTCTACTCAGGTACATGGGTGTATAGGATTAGAGTGGAATTAGGCCCAAACGGTCGTAACGCTTCGCACGTTTGTTTGTTATTTTGATGTTATTTCGACGAATGAGGGAGGAAAAAGAATGCTCTGTTAGAGCAGGGGACGGTACTGGTCCGAGCAACTCCGAGGAACAATACCCACCCCACCTCGAATCCCCTGGGAACGCGCCAGATAAAAGAGAAAGTAGAGGTTACGTACAGTTTACATATTTATCAGGTGAATTGAGGGTAAATGATTTGGTTGTTAAACAATGATTTGTTTGTGATTTTGTTCACTTGACAGCGAATAGATTCCGGATCATATCTTGTTGTTTTAAACATTTTTAAAAATACAAATAGATCATATTTAATCTTAAGATTCACGGTGGCTCAGTGAGTAAGACGCTGACTCGCTACCCAGGGGGTCTCGGATTTTCCGGCGTGGCTTCCCCGTACCAGTGGGGTAGGACGGAGGGCCTAACAAGATTTGGAATTCGCAAAATGCTTAGTTTCCATAATAGCACACTATATGGCGTATATCCGTCTTCATTATCTCAATCGGTGCAGAAATTATTTAAACTTTAAAATCAACCGCTGGTAATTCTCAACGCTGTTTTGTCTGTTAAACCTTTGTTATAAATAAAATATACACAGTTATAGTTACTTCATTGTTACACTTTTTCTTTAACTTAGTCCATTGTTACGCCTTGTCTTATCTTAGTTTATTGTTACGTGTCTAGTTAATAGAGGTGAATTTACTAACTTCATAGTATAAGTAGAAATGGGCCAGAGTATCCAAGCAATATTTATGGCTGAATATGTGTCAAATATACGCACTTATATGGGCGGTGAAACATTAACTGTTGACAAAGTACGGCTGCTTAAGACTTAATCCCGTTTGGGAGTATTCAATTATTGTGGTTTGAAAAGCTGTCTCATGTCCATACGATGCTCGGGTGGCATTTGATAACTGTTGGCTATTATAAGTTACCAGCAACTGGCGGTCTGGACGTGAAGGTCGATATCACTGTAAGAATCCGGAATTGGCAGTGATTTCAACTAATAAAGCCTACATAAAAAGTTTTAAATAATAACCGCTATAGAAGAATAATGGTGAAATAATGAATTATGGGTTGAGAAGTTAAATACCCCCATTACACGGATCGAAACAACTACCTCAAGCCAGCGGTGACCGGCCAGCTGTCAGCTAGATCTCGAAGCTCTAGACCACCAGGCCACCTGCCCCCCCCCCCCCAAACCCTAATCTCTGAGAACAACTGTTATTATACCGTTATACATCTGTAGACATCATTCAATTGACCGTAGTGCCGATTTTACCCCGTAGCCCACTGTATTGGGTACGCCTATCTTCACTAGCCCAATGAGCGCAGAAAAGTAGGACGTTAAACCCCATTTCACTTTATTTCATTTCCATTCCCTTGATTTTGTGTACACACTCTTGTCGTTTATTACTTGCAGTGTCTGTGTAGTTTGTGTGTCCCATTGTCCGCAAGTATGTCTTAGCGGGTTTCGTTTGTGTGTAGTGGGGTCCTCCTGTACGTACTAGTAGACTTAGAACATACATGGGTTATAACACCAGAATAGTGGCATGCAGAGGTTTGGTGACACCTGTGGCCAATTTCTCTGGTTGACCGGATGCCCCAACGATATGATATGCTATAGCCATGCAGTGTGATATGAGAGAAATTTTACGCTACGGCCTACTCTTATATCGAATTCCATCTGCCGAGGGATATTTAAACGGGGCTTCGGATTCCAGTCCCGTCCGAACGACTATACGGTGTCCCTTGCCATGCCCTCTGTCCTGCACCGCCGATATGGAGGAACCACGCCGAAAAATCCCGATGAACTTTCTCGGCCAACGCAGGGGGCGAACACGGGACCTCCAGGTTAGCGAGCCAACGTCTTACTCATGGAACGACATTGGCTCCCGTCACAAGAGACAACAACATTACTGGTCTCAATCCTTTAATAATGAAAATAATTAATCAGACGTAAAACAACTTTACCCCACATTACTTTTGGTCAAGACAAAGAGTTATTTCTACGGAAATGATCCATTAAGTGTTGCGTAGACGTTAAATCTTATTCTTCTCTCTCTTCATCGATGAAGGGAACCGGAGAGTTCAATAGGGAACCACAGTGACAACAAAGCCAAGATTAACAGAGCAACTTTTAAAACCAGTTGACCAGACATCCACGGAAAAATTACAGTATTTTGTACCAGTCTCCGTATCTTTATTATGTCACCGAAGAAGCTGTATACGTCATATTTACATGGGCAGTTGATTTAAGTTGATGTAAAGTGTTCATTATTTATATATAAGTCACGGTGTTAATACAACATGGTGGTCATATCGAATCAAGTCTAAGTGGTTTAATACATTTAAACATATTGATGCCATCTCCATAATAAATGGCGATATGACAACACGACAGCTCAAACCATTAACACGTAGACAATATTACAAACTTGTTGGCGTCGCTATTGGAGACTTTTTTTACACCACATAACGCAAACATTGATATATCTTTATACAATCACACCAACTCTTTGATTTGTGCTGCCTCGGATTTTTGAAAGTTATCCTGTCCATGATATATCAGACCACAGATCGTAAATCATAGAAGAAAAACAACATCTATAAAAATTCCCAAACATTTTCTCTGTTTCTTGCTTGTGGATTGTGGATGTAAAGAAGTCGATCGACGTCAATTTGTTACTTATTTCAGGTACGCCATACCGAATGCCCAAAGACATCACACCCATGTTTTAAAAAAAGTGACGTCCGAGTTGAAAAGACGTGACATCATCCGCGTGTAAACAACATGGCATATACGGATTGTCGCCCACCACATAATCAATATATATTAACTAAAATATTAATTATTTTTATTCATTAAAATATTAATTATTTTTTTTCTGTAAACAGTTATTTTTATTCATTAGAATATTAATTAATTATTTATTCAGTGGACTGTTGGTTAAATTAAACGTATAATTATACATTAAACGTATAATTATACATTAAACGTATAATTATACATTAAATGTTTAATTATACGTCAAACGTTGAATTAGGTGTGCCCCCACTATGCCCACTTTTGAAAAATAAGGGATTAAGTCCAATTAATTCTTAATTGGATTAGTGTATTAAGCGGATTAGTATATTAAGCAGATTAGGATTAGTTGATAGTGGGCACTTGGAAGGAAAAAAAAATATAGATATTACTGTATAAAGTTTTATTTTTATTTTTCTGTTTGATATATCATACATCACATTTTACAATTCAATAAAAAATATAACATACCTATAATAATAGTTACAACAAGATAAATATGAATTGGTTAAAATTATAATCCTAATAGTAAAACATAAACAATAAAAAAAAAATATCATAATAGTAAAACATAAACAGTAAAAAATCAAAAATCATTCATGTCATTTACAAAGCAGTTAAATGGGCTACGCAATCGGCATATTCAAATAAGGTCTTTATACCGTTTTGAAGATCAGTTTTCAGGGTTTGAAGTCGGGTTTCAAGTTGCCGGTACTTCCTTCTCTTAGTCCGTAATTTGCCGTTGGCACCCAACTGTAGTATGGTGACCTCAGGGTACGCTTGCTCATTCTCCGGGTGTGGTCTTGGTGTAGGGGTCTGGAAGCTGGATGTCGTTGCGGGTCTGAGGAAGTGCTGGAAGGATCTTTGCTCGGGCTCTATACAGGGAAGAACTGCAACTGTAGAGTGTTGGTACCTCACTAATCATCTCAGTTGAGTCAGGGTCAGATCGAAGGGCTGTACACAAAGAAAGAAAAAAGAAAAAAATATTCATTAATACTCGATAAGACGCTCGATTGATTTGTTTAGAAAAAAATGTTCATTATGCTTTAACATTGAAGCCTTTAAATCATCGACACTCAAGATTACAGATTTACAAATGAATTCTAAATGCATTTAGATAAATACATACCTGATACTTCCTCTTGATAAATGGCAAAGACTGGTTTGGTTTCCTCTTGCACCTTGGTTTTCATGGCAGCAAGAAATTTGTCAACTGCCACCTTGCGTGGGTTAGCAGCATAGCTGTAGTTTCTGGAATATTTGGTGATGAGGCCATGATGGGTGTTCAGGGTTGCTGGACAACCTCGTATACAACATGTCCAGTATACCCGTTCTTCCTTCCTATTCTTCACACAGAATTTATATCCTCCATAGACTAAGTTTTCTCCTCCCCGAGAATTTGGGATGTACTGGATGTCTACTTGAACATTTGTCATGATGAAATATGTCAGAATGACTTCTGTGTGTCCTTATAAAGACAGTGTAATGTGTGCTGAACATTATTCATATTATATTCAAGTGTAATCATGTTATCATAAAATTCATCAATTTAACGATTAGAGTGAGTTCATCTCGTCAATCATAAGACTGAATATTTAGTCACTTCCAGTTTACTTCTGCAAATGCAGGTGAACTGTAGTTCATATATCAGGAGATATGTGCTAAGTACTGACCATACTTATTAATCCCTTGTTAATCTCTCTATTGTTCCTTCATTAACGCTTTTTAATCCCTCTATTGTTCCTCGCCTGAGTGAAACTTGTTTTTATTAGAAAAGTGGGCATAGTGGCATGCGACCTTGAATTATACATTAAACGTTTAATTATACATTAAATGTTTAATTATACATTAAATGTTTAATTATACATTAAATGTTTAATTATACATTAAATGTTTGATTATACATTAAATGTTTAATTATACATTAAATGTTTAATTATACATTAAATGTTTAATTATACATTAAATGATTAAATGTTTAATTATACATTAAATGATTAAATGTTTAATTATACATTAAATGTTTAATTATACATTAAACGTTTAATTATTTTTATTCATGAAAATGTTAATTAACATATAAATTACTTTTATTCATTAAAATATTAATTATTTTTATTCATTTAAGCTGTTAATTATGTAAATTATCTTAATTATTCTTTTATGTTTTAATTATTCATTTAAATGTCTATTATCTATTAACATGTTAATTAAAATGTTAATGAAAACGATATTTAAAATGTTAATTAAAATAGTAATTAAAATGCTAATTATTGATTTAATTGATAGTTATTCATTTAAATGATGATTATTGATTTAAATGATGATTATTGATTATTGATTTAAATGATGATTATTGATTTAAATGATGATTATTGATTTAAATCTATTAAAACGTTAATTATTCATTAAAATGTTGTTGTTCTTTTAGATGTATCTTATTACCCAATCGTAGGGATTCTGGTGTTCACAGCTGATCTCAGTTTTTGAGTGCAATAGTTAGTATATTTCATGTCAGCCACTCTTGCCAATGTGTTAAGTTATTGACATTTGCGTTTCTCTTAAGATATTTATTTTTATGGTAAAACTGTACCCAAATTGATTATTTAACATTTAATTAAGAAAACAAAACCAAAATATCGACATCAGATAATCTGGATTCAGTCGAATTAATAATAAGCCCACTGGCTTGTTTATAACGTGTAATGTGGAGGACGTAAATACTGTACTGGGGTATTTTCAATTTTTTTTATCTTTGTAAATACAGAACGGTACTGAAAATTTTTTTGGACTTTTATTCCCTTTATAGATTTCATTCTTTCATATGATATTTTTGGCCCGATATTGCCGTTAGAGATTCATATTTCAAAATATTGTTGTTTGCAAGTGATTCAAAATACCTCAAATGATGATCACTGACTTCAAATGATAGTAAACATTACTGTTCTATTCGCTGTAAATTAAATTCAAAACAAACAAAAAGGGATTTTTTTTGTCTTGGTCTATTGTGTGAGGGGTGGGGTGAGCCTAGTGGTTTAACGTTTTAACCCGTGCGTGTTAGATCATAGGGTCTGTCAATGGTTTCGATTCGGCGCAGGGGAATTATTGAAATAAAATTGAGTCATGTCAGTCACGAAATTACCTAGTTTGTGTCGAGTGGACATTAACCTCTCCCTCTCTCTCTCTCTCTCTCTCTCTTTCATTGTGTGAGGTGGCATTTTGTTTTCTTCAACAGTTGCAATACATAGAAAACGCCATCTCTCTCTCTCTCTCTCTCTCTCTCTCTCTCATTGTGTGAGATGGCTTTCTTTTTCCTTCAACATTTGCATCCATAGATAACGCCAATGTTGACAAAAAAATCGATTGCATGTTTCTGTACCAACAAAGCATGCTAAACAGAAACGTAAATTTTATGAAAACTCATTTTTCCATGTGGAAATTTTATTGTATAGAGCTTGCCTCATCACAGATGTGGTGACTCAGTGAATTATACTTATAACAGGAACTTTTAACCTAAACAAAATAGATATAATTATATATCAATCGAAATTTAATTTTTGCGGTTTTTTGTCACAAAATAACTTTCAAATTGTTTAAATTGTAAGTGTCCTGTGATAGTATTCTAGTAGAATGAAAACGTATTTTATAATTTTAAAATCCATGTATATCCACACATAGAAACAAAAAATTGTGATTATTACGTCAAGAAAGAATACATGTGTTTACGGTTACTCGGTCGGTGGCTCGGTCGATCGGAATTTTTTTTTTATTATTATCTTTTTTATATTTTTCATGAGGTTTGTATGATCTATTTATTAGAATTTCTAGCTTAATTATTGAGTAAAGTTCTTGAAAATAATACCGAAATCATTCGATTCTGGAAATGTTTAGGGGCTAAGAAAGATAGAGTCGTTCGGGTAACCGTAAACATAGGAATTTTTGTTATTTTGGCCTTATATCAAATATTATATTTGTGGGTGGTATTCAGCGACCGAGGACATATTTTGTGCTTGAAAACATTTTGATAACACTAGTATTAATGGACCAGCGATTGCATCATCTGTAAACTGTTTTTCTGTCTACATATAAATACAATGGGAATATGTAATTCTAACCTTTTGATAAACTATGTAATTACATTTAGAAGTGAGTATATAATTTGACGTGGTACTTGGGTGTTACATCCACGGTGATAACCTTGAATTTTTTCTTTGGCTGTGTAATCTTGATTTTAGCGGGGGTGGGGGTGGGGGAATTGGGGTGGTATGTGATTGTGTTGTTATTTGCCTTAGTGTGTCATGAGTCACCGTGTTGGTTATGTTATGAAACAATGCAGATGACAAGTGGCCATACGTTGTTGTTCGTGGTCTTTACCACCCGCTTCCACCGAGGGTGAAACCACAGACAAATTGTCTTATTTTATTATACTTGAGTGGAAACCAGTGTACCCGGAGTAAACTCACAAAGTTGAGACGGCGCTCTATCTTCAAGTCACATAAACTCACACCAGGGATCGAAACCACGATCGCAAGTCAAAGGTCTAGCTAGAGCTCAAAGCAAAACACCCTGGGTCCCTATTAATGAACGTCTTCGCAATAAAGTAATTTGTTAATTTTTTGATAATCCATTTTGACCTATCACAGCAAGAAAGGTCAGCTCTTTATCTAAATCTTACATGAGGCACCTTTAATGGTATTCATGTCCGACATTGTTTGTGTGCATTGTCATTCTATCTGCTCATCACGATTCATCTTTCATCCGGCAGACTGTTTAACATTTATACCTGTAAAACTGCACCAGTATTTACCTGTAACAAGACACGTGTATTTACCTGTAACAAGACACGTGTATTTACCTGTAACAAGACACGTGTATACTTGATATTAAAACATGGTCGATATTTATATCATTTGCTTGAAAACGTTGAGAGAACCATCAACGAAACGTCGCTTAGTAATCGTGTTCAATATTTTGTTTTTGTATTTATGCTGCTCAGAGAAAAAAAACCAAGACAAAGATAACGTTGTTGAACGTCCAGACAAAAGACAAAACTATAATGCTAATTCGGGAACAACTTTGTTTCTATAATCGGCGACAGCAGGCAGAGAGAGAATGGGGTTTAACGCCCACTCGACACAAAATAGGTCATTTCGAGACTTGCATATAGTTCAATTTTATTTCAATATTTCGCTGGCGGGTAGGGAACTTTAACTGTGGAGGAAACCGTAGAACCCCAGGAAATGCAACGAGGTTGGACAGATGGCACTACCACTTATCACGTACACGTTGGGAATCGAATCCACATCATTTGACTTAGTGACAGACCTTACGATCTAACGCACTCGCGTTAAACCATTCCCGCCCCCCCCCCACCACAATTAATAAAACCACTGGAAGTCATTTGAGGGAGATTGAATCCTTTGGAAACTATAATATGTTGAATCTCTAAGATCAATATCAGCCTGAATGTGATTCGTATCCGTTCAGTATTTACACAGCGGTGCCACGGTGGCTCAGTGGGAGAGACGTTTGCTCGCTAACCTGGAGGCCCACGTTCAGTCCCTGCGTTCGCCGAGAAAGATCATCGGGTTTTACGACGTGGTTCCTCCTTGTCAGTGGTGTAGGACCGAGGGCCTGGCAAGGGACAACGTATAGTCGTTCGGATGGGACACAAAAACGAGCTCCCATGTACACATTGGAGTGCACGTAAAAGATCCCTTGGTAGTTGGAATTCGATATAAGAGTAAGCCATAGCAAAATTTCCCTCATTGCACTTTGCATGGCGTATGTCCGGCTTCATTAGTCCAGCCGGAGCAGAACAGTATTAAACCCCATTCATTTTATTTATTTATTTTGTATTTAAGTATTGAGTAGAATTTTCCAACTGCCCACTTTTAAATATAATTGAATCCAAATCGTGTGATTATAATATTTTCTTGATAATGTGAGTTTTTGTCTTAATTGTTCAATAATCAATTTAGGTAAATTCGGAGTGTAAAATGTATTGTCGGAAACTAAAGCAAATCACAAACTCTGCTAATTGTTGTCTATTACCAAACAGTCTATCGAGTCATTCCAACCTGCAGCATAAAAGAATGTGATAAGTATACGACATGGTTATTCTCGGCTTTTATGAATAAGATGTGGAGGTAATTAGCTTAAGTGGATGCTGTCATGGTCTCGTTTATCACATATGAAACGATTACAACTCGTCTTAGCGCGGGGGTTCACTTTACAGGATTGAAGGGATTATATAAATACCGATATAAATAGTTTTATTTGTAAAACCTTGTGTGACGCCGTGGTTGGTTATTACAAGTTCCACATTACATAGAAGTATTTTATATTTCATTTCACCACTAATCTGCTACCACAAATCAATGATTCAGGATTATTTACAATTCCAGATGGTTTAGATATAAACCGGATCTAAAATCTAACGGATCTTTTTTTTATCGTGGATCTAGATCTAAACCGGAGCTAAAATCGAAAATGGCCTTTTTATTATGTATTTAGATCTGAACAGGTTCTAAAGTCCATAGGATGTTTTTACCATAGATTTATATTTGAGAGAGAGAGAGAGAGGGAGAGAGAGAGAGAGTTTAACGCCCAATCGACAGGCAGACCTAATGATACAACGTGCACACGTTAACCATTCGACCACCCAACCCACCTTACCTTAACGTCCACAGGGCACAAACATGTGGTTCAATACTATTTCAATAATTCGCTTGCGCGTAGGGGTCTTTAGCAGTGGGAGAAAATCGGGGGGGGGGCGGAGAAAACCCACGAGGTTGGACAGGCGACCAAACTCCTTGTCACGTACAACAGGAGAATCGAAACCACGCCAGTTGACTCAATGACAGACCTTATGATACAACGCACACGCGCTAACCATTCGGCAACTCAACACCCCCCAGATTTATATCTAACCCTGGTCCAAAGGAACTCCTTATTATGGAACTAGTTCAAACCCATTTGTTATTTTTTTCCAGAACCTAAAGTAACGCCTTAACGTGGATCAAGAATAAAGCCAATTTGATGATACGATCAGTCTAAAGTAACGTCTTATCGTGAATCTAAGCCAAGTTTTTGTTTATTCTACCAGAGCCTAAAGTAACGCTTTATCATGGAACAAGATCTAATCCGATTTGATGATTCCACCAGAGCCTAAAGCAGTGATTCTCAACCAGGGTGCCGCGGCACACAGGTGTGTCGCGATATCTTCCTAGGTGAGCCGCGAAATTTTGAACGGCACACTAAGAAAATGTGACAAACCTCGTGATCCCAATTGAGTATTCACTGGTGTCTACTGATAAGTTCATAGCTAAATACAAATATTTTTCATTTATATTTAGCCAGGTGTATAGCTATTTTTTCGTGTGTTCCAAGGTGTGCCGTTGGCAAAAAAATGTTGAGAACCACTGGCCTAAACTAACGTCTTATCATGGATCTAAGCCAAGTTTTTGTTTATTCTACCACAGCCTAAAGTAACGCTTTATCGTGGATCTAGATCTAAATCGATTTGATGATTCCTCCAGAGCCTGAAGCAACGCCTTATCATGGATCTAAGCCGAGCGGGTTTTTTTTCCTACCAGAGCCTACCTAAAGTAACGTCTTATTAAAGCTGAACCCCGAGTACAAAACTACAGAAATAATTAAATACTAGTAAAATCAATTAACGCGCTAAATAATCGCCATACTTCTTTTCGTTTTGTTGTAGAACAAACATGGCGATTGTACGGCGTACAAAAACAATAACAAATCTACCAACTTGGACCCCCCCCCCCAAAAAAAAAATAAAATAAATTACATAGTAGGCCCAAACTTCTATTTATTTACAACAATTATTAGGATTAGTTAAGATTCTATCTGTATAAAACCTGTACATATCCCAATATGGTTTACATTGCTAAAATAAAACACTGAGATAATCATCCTGGAAACATGTGTGAAGTGAAAAGTACCTGTGTTCCATAAAATTGTGTCTAGTTAGCCTGTCAGTAATATTTTGTTAATTTTTTTCTGCCACTTATCAGAGTGAATCGCATGTAGGTACCCAAAAACACAACCGCCTAAACCAAATATTTATCGCCCGCTCAGCCAGCAACGTAACCATAATGCTTCACGCGGTGTCTTGGTAGACAGCATGGCCACATGGTGTTTGTTTATATTTTTTAGGGGTTTTAAAAAATGGGTTAGGGTTAGGGGTTCGGGTTGCGGACTCCCCCCCCCCCAATATATATTTCACGGCTACGCCTCTGACCAACACCAACCAGCCTAGAAACACCAAATAATTTCTAGTATTATAAAGTCTAGTATTATCGTTCCAAAATATATCCAGAGCAGCAATAAAACTATTGTTTTCTCCATCAAAGAAGTATGTTTTCACTTCAAAATATTCTTCATCTTATTACTATTTATGACGATCAAGGGACATCCTTGATGTTGTGTCAACAACATAGACTTGGTTGGTGTTCGTCGATTTGTTATCGTATGGGGTAAGGCAGTTTTTTCTTATTTTAAGAGCAAAAGTACACAGTGGTTTACTTCTTTCGTCTAATTAGTAAAATGATATGTACCTGATCAGACATAACAATTGTGTAGCAATAATATTTTCAGTAGACTGATAGTGAATAAACGTCAATCAGTCAGGAGGTAATTGGTAGTTGAAATATTGCTAGCCGGATGTGGACAGTGTGGTTGACAAGGCAAATACTGGATGTGGGCGTTCGTTCGTTCGTTTCTAGAGTTTTACGTCCACTTTCACCTAGGGTGATATTGTAGACAAGATGTGGGCGTGGCCCGCCCCTGTTTTTGTACGCCGTACAATCGCCATGTTTGTTCTACAAATTGAAAACAAGTATGGCGATTATGTAGGGCGTGAATTTTGTTTTATTTAATTATTTCTGTACTTTTGTAATCGGAGTTCAGCTTTAAGGATCTTTATCTAAACCGATTTGGTTGTCCTAAAGTAACGCCTAATCAAGGATCATGATCTAATATAATGTACCTTACTTGAAACGTCCATCAAACAGTAATCATTTGGTTTGAATTGTACCCAAACCACCTACCCAGTGATAATATTGTAGTTTTGTTTGTAAAACAACAAAGTACGTTTTTAGTTATTCTGGGTATTGATAAATTTTAAAAAATCACTATGGAGAGGGGATCTATAGGCTTTCTGCCTGTTCTAAAATCCAACTTCTGTGAATAAATATTGTTTGAAATAAAAACCACTACTTTTTTAGTTTTTATTTTGGTGTCTTGATAAATGCAAATTTCACCCACAAGGGCCCAATAAAAATGTTTTTGTTCAAAATTTCAAAACTCAAAGATGTGGAACTAAAAGCCATTGCGAAGAGAAAACAAACCTTTTGAAAAAATAAATTGTTCCCCAACAGGAAACAAGGAACAAAAATATAAAAGCCCCATGCAGGAACTTTATATATAAAGAGCAAACCGTTATCAACCACCTCAAGAGATTTTTAAAATTCTCAACCAGAAAATACAAGAGGATAAAATCTTGTACTGTACTACCAATAGGGACGGTGTGGATATGCCTTGTTGTACATCAATGATGAATAATTAAATGATCGCTATGTCTTGAAAGAATTTTCTTTTGTTCTACACGTATCATGTCGTTCCAGCCATAACCGTGTTCCCTTTAACATTAATGAATGATAGATAACTCCGCATTATTTTACAAAAGTAACATTTTCTCTTTTTTATCTTTGTCTGTGATGAACAAAGACTTCAAATCTCACGATACTATTAAAGTACATCGAAACTGTATTTTATGTTTTACTGTTGTTCTTTTTTAAAATTCTATTGAACTAATTTTATCTATATTATCACTGTTGCAAGGGAAATAAATGTAATCAATTTTGAAAAATGTTTATTATATTCAAAACATCCTTAGATAATGCACCTTATTATCGAAAATATAACCTCCGATCCATCTAATTATAGACAATAATATAACCTCCGATGCATCTAATTATCGACAATATAACCTCTGATACACCTTATTTATTATAACAAATATTATAACCCCAGTAGATCTAATTACCAAATATAGGTCTATACTATATACCGGAAAACACCGAAAAACGCCGGAAAACCCCGGAAACACCGGAAATCGCCAAAGGTCTATACTATATACCGGAAAACACCGAAAAACACCAGAAAACAACCGGAAAACACCGGAAAACTACCGGAAAACACCATGTTATACTGAATACCGGAAAACACCGGAAAAACACTAAATACCGTAAAACACACTAAATACCGGAAAACACCCTAAATAGGTAACCCGGAGAAGGGCTATACTATAAACCGGAAACTAACCCCAACCCTAACTCTAACCCAGGCACACAGAGGACCAGACTCTGGGATACCTATTTAGGGTGCCAGTCTCCGGGTTACCTATTTAGTGTGTTTTCCGGTCTTTAGTGTGTTTTCCGGTATTTAGTGTGTTTTCCGGTATTTAGTGTTTTTCCGGTATTCAGTATAACACGGTGTTTTCCGGTGGTTTTCCGGTGTTTTCCGGTGGTTTTCCGGTGTTTTCGGTGTTTTCCGGTATATAGTATTGTCGCCAAATATATATCCTCTGATGCTCTTAATTATCGATAATATGTATTGTTTAATGGTCGAGAGCGAGACATTAAGTAATATATTGTAACAACAAGAGGACCGTCAGGTCCGAGTGTTTTTACAATATATTACGCAATGTCTCAGCTCGAGACCATTAAACATCTTAAAATACAGACACTCCGCACGTGCGTTTACAGTGAAATACGTCACTCGAGTCTAATATTTGACAAGGTACGATTGGCAAGTTGCCCGTACGATTATTTGAAATAATGGTACGCCAACATCAAAGGGTGACGTCACATCTGTATTTTAAAACCTCCGATGCACCTAATCATATAAAATGTAACTCCGTATATCATATTACCGAAAATAAAACCTCGGATGCACTGAATTATCGACAATATAACCGTCGATGCATTTAATTATCGAAAATATAACTTTCACTGCTCCTAACTATCGATATGTTTCGAATAAGGTAATTTCCACGATGTCTTTTAAAACCATTGACAATGACAGTGTGAATAGCCATCGGGATAGGAAAAAAATGAGGGCTAAGTAAAACAATACCGTGGCAATTGAAATTCGACGGGCATAATTCTCAAATTAGCATTTTTCACGTTACCATGGAAATGAAACGTACATTATGTTGTACTGGCGAGAGGTTAAACCTCATTTCATTTCCACACAAAAAGGGATATTATACTACAGTTTCGTATCCAATTTAAACTTGCATGACAAGCTAAAAGATGATATTTTCGTACTTATTTTAGTTTAAGAAAGTACGAGAAGGTTTCCTATTTATTGTATATTTAAAGCAATCTATTCATGGAATCACGAAGGCCCTTTTTGTAGCAGACGTCAAAGGGATTAACCTTATTCATTACTAGATAATATTTTTCCATTCTGAATGAAGAGAAGTGGAGTGATTCTAGACATCTTTCAGACGCTCCATTCCCCAATCTGACATTTTAAAAGGTAGAATAGATGGACGCAATCGTATGGATTGTCAACTTACACGCAACACACTTTATACTTTTTAATTCATTTTATTTTTTGGATTTATTTTTACAATACAATGTTCAGTTGCCTTCTCGGTTATCAGTGGCCCAGTGAGCAGGGCGTTGACTCACATACAGCGGGGGTGTTATCCGGTATTTTCCAGCAAGGTTTTTCCTTGCCAACGGCGCAGGACGAGGGGTCTGGCAATGAACAGAATCTAGTCGCTCTAATGGAACGAAAACCAATTCGACGAAGAACAGGTGAAAACTCCACGGTCTTGGCAAACGTCTTTATAGTCCACCGCATGGCGTATGCCGACTTTCATTAATTCATTTCATGTGATTGATAGAAGTTTATGAGAACGATATCGATAGCTTAGTTTGTATTTTGTATTTTTCCACACATACAAAAATAAACTAATCCACCCTGAAATGTATTCAATTTGATCATTAAACATTTAATTGAGAAAACCAAATCAAATTATCAACGGCAGATATTTTCAGATTATAAAGAGGCCCATCAAAATGAAAATGAAATGATGTTAAACGTCCCAATATTCTATCCCGACTCGGCTAATCAAGACGGGCTATAGATGGAAATCTTATATCGAATTCCGATTGTCAAAGAGGCCCGTAGGTGTAGCTGGCTTGTTTTGACCATATTCCGTATATATCGTCCATCTCGTTCAGCGCCATAATATACATGTATTCACTTAGACACCGTGAGTCCTAAGGGAGTAAGCTGTTAATAGATAAATACGTCCATTAAAAGTGTCTTTTAGACGGACAGATTATCGGGCTTTTATTGTTAAGAAAATATTTCCCGCGTCTTTGACGTCATGCAATAAATAATTCCACATAAACCCTTGATACTACTGTAACGGAAATGGCGACTTTGTCTGTGGCAAAAGACTAAAAGCAAACGCACGCGTAATGAACGCGCACAATGAACCAATCGAGTTCAAAGCAGAAAAAGAAATGTAAGAGATATTTTTATTTTCCACAAGAGAATGGAATCAATACGCATCTAGTCATATAGTTCCGTTCGTTGAATATTAACCGGAGATCTCATCCTTCGTTTCACAATATTTCATTTTTTCATTGATATCGAATTTTATTATACCCTCGCTCGAGAGCCTCGTTGTCGCGTGTTTAACAAGTAAACTATTCCAGGACTCTGAAATAACACCAGGTTACGGATACAACCATGCATTCGGAAACCCACATAACTTTTCCAAACAATGGAACTTAGCAACCAAACTTCACAAGAACGGAATTTAAAAAATAGCTGAAATTTTTGGTATAAATTAATTTCTCGATTCTTTGAAATCGGTGGATATTATTTGTTAATTCTTTTATTGTTTGGTTTAGATTTTTTTCTCTTGAATCTGTATTATGCTATTTATGGAATATTTACGATATTGTATTCACCGCGTGCTTCTTTTTGTCGGAGTCCTTCCAAATATTTTAGATAATCATCTATTTAAAAAATATATGTTCACGTGACTCACGCGTGACCTTAAAATAAATTCTGGATTAAGACCTTCTTGTTCTATTATTGTCTTGACATTCTCTCACACAAAGGGAGATATCGCAGACAACTTGTCTTATTCCTTTTTTTTACTATGTTCGGCGCACGCGCGGGATTCTTTCCTGTGGGAGGAAACTGGAGCAAACCCACGAGGTTGAGTAGGCGCTCACACTAGGGATCGAAACGGCGATCGCAAGCCTGAGGTGACCGGTCAGCTAGAGCTCGTAACGCGAAACTCTGGACCGCTTCGCCCCCCCCCCCCCAATGTTCGTGGGGTTGAACACTTTCTACCATAGGTATAGTATCACGTGACGACGCCTTGTTAACAAAATAGTATACGGTATCACCAGAATCTGTCAGAAATTGTAAATTCAATCCTTTTTGTCTTCGATTCTATACCAAATCGTCATGCACAAGGCGGAAAGTGAGAGACAGTCTATTAACAAAAGGGATTACATTTCCAGTTGCAGGAATTGTTTGTGTCCTACATGCTTCGTTTCAAGCTTTTGGCAGCTTTTTAAGACATAATCAAATGAAACACTATTTATGGATAACAATCAGTATGGTTTATTCCACTGCGACATTTAGACAAGATTTCACAAGTCGTCTTGTGAAACGTCTTGTGAATTCTTGTCAAATCGTCGCAGTGAAATAAGCCATAGTAATTGTTATCCATAAACAATGTTTTACTCGTTTATATTCCAATTACTAAATGTCATTCAAAGAGTATTTTATAAATATAAATTATGGCCAGCGGATCATTGAACTTCTGATTTCAGTAGATATAATTTAAAGGATTGTACTGCAGCTGTTTACTTGGCCCTGAGTAAAATACACCTGGTATTTTATTGACCCGTTTGGCTGATACATACACGCTTTTTTGAATGATGCATATTGTTTAATATCCACCTATAGGTTAAAAATTCAGATCCTCCAATCTTTGTTGCCAGTACCATAAATACTTTAATTAGTATTAGGGCAAATGGTATATATAAGCAAGGGTTCGTAAAAACAGAAATGTTGCAAAAGTATGTGTTCTAATATTTCAGCCTCTCCCCGCGTCGCGCATAACATTTAAGGCCTAAAGAAAGACATGCAATAGGCAGGTTAAAGCCCTTGAATAATGTATGTTTAATTAACGTCTAGTCGTTCCGATGGAAGAAACACCAAGGTGCCAGGACGTGGCAGATGGAAGAAACGCCTAGGTCCCGGGACGTGACAGATGGAAGAAACGCCGAAGTCCCACGATAATGATCCCTGACGGTAGTAAACTGCATGCTAGTCTTCTTCATAGGCTCTGGGGAGTCATGGTGGCTCAGTGAGTAAGACGTTAGCTCGCTAACCTGGAGGTTCCGTGTTCGATCCTTGCCCTTGACCGAGAAATTCTTCAGGATTTTCCGGCTTGATTCCCACTTATCAGTAGTACAACGTATAGTCGTTCGGGTGGGACGAAATACCGAGGTTCCGTGTACACATTGGCGTGTACGTAAAGGAACCCTTGGCAGTTGAAATTCGATATAAGTGTAGGCCATAGTATGGGGTATGTCCGCCTTTGTTAGTTCAGTCGGAGCAGAACAGTGGGACGTTAAACCCCATTCCATTTCATAATCTCTGTCGCTGCATAAATAAGACGTTAAGTCCCATTTCATCTTTTCTTTCGTTATCTTTTTATTGTGAAATATTGTCTCACCAATGGAAGCAAAATAAAAGTCCTTAGTTTGTTTGCACGATTTCATCTTTGTACTTTTATGTTCTAAGACTGTGTTCTATACGACTACTTTAGTTAATGACATAACAAACTACATTAAACCCTATTTCATGTCATTATTTTCGCTTCTCTTTGTGAAATTATACCTACACCAGTGAGAAGAAAATTGTACGTAACAAAGAATATGATCACCTGTCCAACCGGTTGTGTTTTTTTCCGGATCCCCCCACTTCTAAAGACCCCATTCGAATAAAATTTAATCGTATGTTAGTCATCTAGCTAGGGTGTGTCCTCATTGCATTGTTAAACGTTACCCCCTCCCCCCTCTCTCCCTCTCTCTCTCTCTCTCTCTCAGAGTAGAAAATCAATGTCCTTTAGATTGTTTGGTCGATTCCAGCTTTGTACCTTTATATACGCATATTTTAGTTAATGACATAATATCCTATATTATGTAAATAACACACATTATCTCATTTGAAACAGCATCATTTGAATCACGTCACTCCGTTCTTTCACTTACACTGACATTTCGCTAGCCTTTAAAACTAAGTAATGTTTACAAATAAATCAATAGAAGCATTTCTAGATACATAAAGATAAAAATTGGGTTGGTTTTTTTTTAAAGTTGTTTGTGTAAGTATTGACAAGTGGTGAGATAATCATGGCTAAAGTTGTCTTTAATTCTGATAAATAAGATATTTAATTTTATCTGAAAGTCTGAATTCGTGTCTCAGTGTGTGTGTGTTGGGGGGGGGGGGGTATGTTTGTGTATATATATTATTAATCACAATTCATTGTATTATCTCTGTTATAAAACTTATTATTCACAATATAACAATATAGACTAAATATTGACAACATTATGGTTACCGTAATTTCGACAACATCGCCGACTGCCTAATAATTGCTCATTGATTCAACCAGCGAAAAAAAACCCAACAGTCCGTATGCGATTGACTTAAATCATGTGGTTGGTTGTCCATTACCTGTTTCAATGAACTTGAGTAATTGAACATTCTTTGTTTGATAAAAACGAGAGAAACGAACGCCTAAGTAACTTGTTTTCCAGATAATTGCGTCATTTGCTATTCTCATTCAGTTACTAAATGCCGCTTAAACAATTTATTCTGTTCTATGTTAACAACGATTAAAGATGCTTTCCTGCGTACAAACTGTGTGATTTGGTGATATATTTGGACTAAAAACATATTCAAACCAATTAATCTATCAAAAATTTGCTTCAAATCCCTCTCAAAACTTTGTATTCGTCGGGAGATACCGCAAGCTATAAATAAACTGTTGTTATTCAGCTCAATTCATTGGGGCGGGGGGTCCATTTTTCAGAATGTATTTTTCGTTACTTACTCCATGTATCATACATATTGAGGCCTAAGTAAATTCTTAATTAATTTCTGTCAACTACATTTTCGCCGTATAATTGCAGAGTCTTTTGTACATTGACACCCCCCGATTTTCCCAAAACCGCCTAACCATTTGATCAAGAAATAACAACCACTCCGTCAATCAAACTAGCGCACAATAGGCTGGCATAATCCTTATAAGGCATATAGAAATAGATTTTACAAAATAAAACGCTTGTATGGATTTACTACTTCTGAATTTTATTAACATGCTACGTTTCAAGCAAATAATGATTTGTTAACATCGTTCGTTCCAAGGGTTTTACGTCCACCTCCGTCCGATACTGTTAAAAGAAATCACCCCATATTTATCACCATCCCATTTGATAACGATACCTGTATGTGTATTGAAACGTAGCATGCTATTAAAATTCAGAAGTAGTAAATCCATATAAGTCTTTTATTTAATAAGCTGGCAGACAACAATCGGGTTGCCAGTTAGTGATACCCTGACTTTTTTCCCAGTGTATTTTTCTAGTATACTTTCCATATATACCAAATTTACAATACTTTTATTTGAAATAACCACCTGATATATACTTTCGGGACAATGTATCTTTAAACAGTATGTAGGACGTTTTAATGATTTAATTCTATTTTCTATTCTCTATTAACATTTTCCTTTATTGCTTTCTGCACATTTTCATTCACCTGAACTTGTTATTATGTTATAGAAGAAATTGATTAATAATTAGAGACATTTAAAGGTCCGATTCGTCATTTAGCGCCGTATGAATCCCTTCCAAACTACGATATTGTGAAAGATGAATATTTAGTATGGTCATCAGTCTAAAAATGGTTCAATTCTGTTCAGTATTTACAAAGATATGTGGAATTAAAAGTTCATCTATCTATGCTCTCTGTTATGTAAAGCCCGCCGCCATTTGGTTGTCCTCGAAAATGTAATGATAGACCTGTTTAAAATCCGACTGAATCAAAGTCGGGACATTATCTAGGGTTGGTATTTTGTTTTTGTTTTCTTAATTAACTGTTAAACATATATTATGCAAGAGCTAAATCTGATTATTGCAAGTCTTAATTTAGGCTTCAGATGTTAGAGAAATTATAGATTAGATCTTTATTTAAACAACAAGCCCAAAATCAACTCTGTAGACCCACGGATAGCTCGGCTACAGCTTGGATTTAAATAGGATTTCACTGATTGATTCAATCAAATATGGTGCCCCATGCGGAGATTATTAACCGTTACGTTGACGTCATCAGTTAGATCGAGGCTAAAAAGATAGAGTGTACGAAGCGAGGCCGCTGTTGAGCGATGCCGCATGTCAGTCAATTTGATTGAAAGTTCGATATATACGGCCTTGATATTATGTTTATTGTTCAGTTGTGGTTATGAGAGTTTGGATGTTGGTATTATACGCTCTTTTGTCACTTGCGTTTACAGAAAAATTGAAAAACATCGCAGCTAACATCACCCCAGTTGAATTGCAGCCCCATTGGATCACTGTAGTGTTTCCTATTTATTTGTCTGCTTCGGGAGTCACGTAGTCACCTTACAGTACAAGAGTACACGCAGGCTAAGAAGAAGTCGGCTATAATTATGCCTCATTGATTTGGTTCATTCCTTTCAACTTTCGCTTCTTATCTATATAATAAAAGTTTTATTTTTTATTTGTAGTAAAAATAAATGTGATACGAATTGAACTGCAAACCCGTCTCAAGCCATTGAAAACGTTACTTGATAATCGAGATTATGTAGGTGGAGTTAACGCCTGACAATCAAACGATCGGCCAAGGTAAAGATATATTTGACTACCATTTCTAGTCAAATATTAATGCAAAATGAACATATTGAAAATTTCATTCACATTACTTTATTTGGGCGAATATATTAGCCCTTGAATTGTTGCCAAGATGTGTGCACTGATTGTAACCACCGTACTGGTTGTCAGAAGCTTAGCCTCGCTTCACCACATTTAGGTTATAGATTAAATCATTTAATGGCGGAATCGTTCTAATCTACTTAAAATCAGAGCCATCCGATGGCATCAGGACTTGATTATGGTCTTGTCATGTTAATAAATGCTTAATTAATAATTTAGATAACATTTAAGGCCTAAAGAAAGACATGCAATAGGCAGGTTAAAGCTCTTGAATAATGTATGTTTAATTAACGTCTAGTCGTTCCGATGGAAGAAAAACCAAGGTTCCAGGACTTGGCAGATGGAAGAAACGCCTAGGTCCCGGGACGTGACAGATGGAAGAAACGCCGAAGTCCCACGATAATGATCCCTGACGGTAGTAAACTGCATGCTAGTCTTCTTCATAGGCTCTGGGGAGTCATGGTGGCTCAGTGAGTAAGACGTTAGCTCGCTAACCTGGAGGTTCCGTGTTCGATCCTTGCCCTTGACCGAGAATTCTTCAGGATTTTCCGGCTTGATTCCCACTTATCAGTAGTACAACGTATAGTCGTTCGGGTGGGACGAAATACCGAGGTTCCGTGTACACATTGGCGTGTACGTAAAGGAACCCTTGGCAGTTGAAATTCGATATAAGTGTAGGCCATAGTATGGGGCATGTCCGCCTTTGTTAGTTCAGTCGGAGCAGAACAGTGGGACGTTAAACCCCATTCCATTTCATAAGCTCTGTCGCTGCATAAATAAGACGTTAAGTCCCATTTCATCTTTTCTTTCGTTATCTTTTTATTGTGAAATATTGTCTCACCAATGGGAGCAAAATAAAAGTCCTTAGTTTGTTTGCACGATTTCATCTTTGTACTTTTATGTTCTAAGACTGTGTTCTATACGACTATACTTTAGTTAATGACATAACAAACTACATTAAACCCTATTTCATGTCATTATTTTCGCTTCTCTTTGTGAAATTATACCTACACCAGTGAGAAGAAAATTGTACGTAACAAAGAACCTGTCCAACCTGTTGTGTTTTTTCCGGATCCCCCCACTTCTAAAGACCCCGTTCAAATAAAATTTAATCGTATGTTAGTCATCTAGCTAGGGTGTGTACCCATTGCATCGTTAAACGTTACCCCCTCTCCTCTCTCTCTCTCTCTCTCTCTCTCTCTCAGAGTAGAAAATCAATGTCCTTAGATTGTTTGGGCAATTCCAGCTTCGTACCTTTCTATACGTATATTTTAGTTAATGACATAATATCCTATATTATGTAAATAACACACATTATCTCATTTAAAACAGCATCATTTGAATCACGTCACTCCGTTCTTTCACTTACACTGACATTTCGCTAGCCTTTAAAACCAAGTAATGTTTACAAATAAATCAATAGAAGCATTTCTAGATACGTAAAGATAAAAATTGGGTTGGGTTTTTTTTAAAGTTGTTTGTGTAAGTATTGACAAGTGATGAGATAATCATGGCTCTTGTATCGAATTCCAACTGCCAAGGGATTTATTACGTGCACTCTACTGTGTACATGGAACCTCGGGTTTTCGTTCCACCCGAATGACTAGACCACTATAATCGAGAGCAAATGGTTGGTATCATACTCGTTGGTAATTATAAATACCAATAATATGAATGATTAGCGGGGTGGGGGGGGTGGGGGGTTAACGCGTGCGCGTTAGGTCATAAGGTCTGTCAGTGAGTTAAGTGGCGCGGTTTCGATTCCTCGCTTGTATGTGACAAGGAGTAGGTCTTCCGGTTTGCTCCCACGCATACAAAACACTACGCGCAAACGAATCATTGAAATAAATTGAGCCATATGTTAGTCCCGAAATGACCTAGTTTGTGTCGATTGGACGTTAAGCCACATTTCTCTCTTTTATACATGATTAGTTTATCCCTCCCACTGTTAAAGACCTACAACCAAATTATTGTAATAAAATTAAACCGTATGTCACGTGGACGTTAAACCCCAGTTCCCTTTCTTTTCTAACCGATCCGTTTTATAAATGATTCGTGTGTTGTTTTTGTTTTATTTTTTTTATTTAATTTATTGGTCTGGTCTTATTTAAGGATAATAAATATAAAAAAGCTGTCTGATGAGAAGACAACATGGTGACACTAAACACAGAAGATATTAATATTGTACGAGTCACGTGGTTGATTGGTTTGATTATCCAGATATAGTTTGTACACGTATCTCTATAATGTACCCAAACTATTTAAAATTAACTGAATTAAAAAAAACTGTCTCCATTTATCAAACTTTTAAAATAAGTTAATATTTCGTATTTCTTCTCTGTCGGGTTTCCGTTTTCGATAATTCAGACTAACGAGGAATCGGTATAGATGTAACCCAGAAGAAGTAGTGTGCTGTTCTAATTCCACCGAGTTAGTGCTGTTAGCGATCTTTATAGGTTGCACTCGAAACCAATTAAAAGAAGAACCGTACTGTACAATAGGTTTTTGCGGGGTGGGGGACGTGCCGAATAGTTTAACGCATGTGCGTTAGATCGTAAGTTCTGTCAATGAGTCAAGTGGTGTAATGTCGATTCCCCGTTTGTACGTGACATTCATTATTTAGTACTGTAATGATTTCAACCATGCCCAATCTGTAGTACAAATAGTTTCAACCATGCGCAATCTGTAGTACAAATAGTTTCAACCCCGCTTAATCTGTAGTACAATTAGTTCGGGCACAGTACTTATCACGTACAGACTGCACGTCTGACTTATTCTAAGCGTGGGGAAAATTCTTCGAAATTAGAAAGCGTAAGTCTGACGTACGTGCTATGTGCGCCAGTTGTGACTTACAATATTAACCAATTTCGTGCACCAGTAATACGGTCAGTACTTATTATACACGTGGTTAGCAGGTGATAATGACTCCTGGCGAACGCGAAACGCAATGTTTTAACCTCCGGCATATCGACCAAATAAATTTAATATTTTCATTTAGTTTAAAACATGGGTCTTCTTGGTCTGCATCAGGCGCTTGGAGACCTGACACGGGCATACATATAGGGTCATGCATGCTTTGACCACTCTGTTGCACCTGCGTGAATTCAACTGCAGTGTCGTCAGGGGGCATCTCCGGTGTGCCAGAATGACAGATGTATTCTCAGCAACACGGCGCTCACGGAAGTTGAAATTACGCTGGGGTCTTGGCATCCAACAAAGGTTGTAGGGCTTCATCAACAAATTTTAATTTCCAAGTTGGTGCCAACATTCGTCCGAACGACTAGACAGCTGTCCTTGTCAGGACCTCCGTCCAGCACCACTGACAAGGGGAAACTACGCCGGAAAATCCCGATAACGCTCTCGGCCAATGCAGGGATCGAACACGTGACCTCCAGGTTAGCGAGCCAGCGGCTTACACCACTTAGCATCCGTGGCCCCAACAGACACCATTATCAAAGGTAGACATGCATCAAACCCACCAGAGTAGCAATGACAGACAGCATTAGCTAAGGTAGATTTGTATCAAACCCACCAGAGTAGTGGTGGCAGATACCATTAATTAAGGTAGGTTGGTATCAAACCCATCAGAGAGGCAGTGACAGAAATTATTAGCTAAGTTAGACTTGTATCAAACCCAACACAGTAGCCGTGACAGACAACAATAGCTAAGGTAGACTTGTATCAAACACACTAGTGTAGCAGTGGTAGACACCATCAGCTAAGTTAGACTGTTATCAACCCACCAGTGTAGCAGTGACAGATACCATTAGCTAAGGTAGACTTTTATCAAACCCACCAGTGTAGCAGTGACAGACACCATTAGCTAAGGTAGACGTGTATCAAACCCACTAGCGTAGCAGTGACAGACACCATTAGCTAAGGTAGACTTGTATCAAACCCACCAGCGTAGTCGTGACAGGCACCATCAGCTAAGGTAGACTGTTATCAGCCCACCAGCGTAGCCGTGACAGACACCATCAGCTAAGGTAGACTGTTTTCAAATCCACCTGAGTAGCAGTGACAGACCTTATTAATTATGGGTATGACGGTAACAAACCTAACTCCAATGTGTAATCCGAACGACTATACACTGTCCTTTGCCAGGCACTCCATCGAGTACAAGTGGCATTGTGGAACAACGTCTGAAAATCCGGATGAACTTTCTGAGCCAACACTGGGATCGAACACGAGATTTCCGGGTTGGTGAGTCAACGTTTTACTTATTGAGCCACAGTCCCCCCCCCTAAAAAACACCTAACGCAGTAGCTGTATCAGATCACATTTTCAACAAACTGATATGGCGACAATATCGGACTATATTGCAATGTAGTTGTATATAACCTGTTGGAACACAGTGGGAAAGTGTTACTCAGATGGGGGGGGGGGGGCATTTGGTCCCCTTGGTCTACTTTGCGCCCCCCACCACTCTGACATCTTCTGGAGGTTTTACGTCTGCTTCCACCTAAGGTGATATCGCAGACATGTAATCTCTTAGGCGACTTGCCGGAATACAATAGATTGTCGTGAATGGGAGGCTAGTCTAGCAAAGAATAAAACTGAAACAGCGAGTAGGCAATTTAATCGCCCCCTTTTTCTTGCCCATTCCCGAGGACCAGTCATTGTTTATGAAGTGCAGATTCTATTTTTTTTCAAGTTATTTAATGGATTATAGATTTATTCCACAGTAAACCTTATAACGGATATTAATATGTTAAATGGACCATTATTGGAAATTTGTTATAATTTCCTATTTCTTGTCAAACGTTATTATTTGGTTGGAGTATAATGCCCTCACCTAATACCATGTAATATAAATAACGACTATTAGATATTAACTCTAACACACAACAATTGATATCCGGATCAAAATGGAAATGACTAAATTAAAATTTAAAGGATTTTCCTCCACAAATCGTCACTTTGTTAAAATTCTGTATACTGTAAAACATTAATTTATTGTACATGAATTATTTGTAACTAACGTCTTTTGTCGCCAACAAAAAAATTTTTCCGTCATGGTGGCGGTTTAGCCCCCTGAAAAATCCCATTAAAGAAAAAGTCTCTGCTGCGCATCTGTACTGAGTTTTATTTCTTATACTTGTGGCTTTACTGCGTTTTATTTGCAATACGTGTAGCTGTACTGAGTTTTATCTGTACCTGTACTGAGTTTTATCTGTATGCGTACTGAGTTTTTTTCTGTATCCCTACTGAGTTTTATTTGTAATACGTGTAGTCGTACTGAGTTTTATTTGTAATACGTGAATCCATACTGAGTTTTATTTGCAATACGTGTATCCGTGCTGCGATTTATTTGTACTATGTGTATCCGTAATGAGATTTATTTGTACTACGTGTAGTTGTACTGAGTTTTATTTGTAATACGTGCAGCTGTACTGAGATTTATTTGTACTACGTGTAATTGTACTGGGTTTTATTAAACTATGATTTATTTGCACTACGTATTATTTGTAATACGTGTAGCTATACTGGGTTATATTTGTAATGCGCGTAGCTGTACTGGGCTTTATTTGTAATACGTGTAGCTGTATTGGTTCTATTTGTAATACGTGTAGCTGTACTGGGTTTTATTTGTAATACATGTAGCTGTACTGGGTTTTATTTGTAATACGCGTAGCTTTACTAGTTCTATATATTTGTAATATGTGTAGCTGTATTGGCTTTTATTTGTAATACGTATAGCTGTACTGGGTTTTATTAATAGTTTAAAAATTCAACTGTCGAGTTTCGTTTGATCAATTATCCCGTAGCGCCATCTATATACCCGTATTGTCTCTTGATTTTAAATAGGTATGGAATGCAATGTAATGGGGTTTAGAATTTTATTAATGGCGATATCAGACTAGTCCTTTGTCCGTATCGTTAATGCTCGAATGTGCTTAATTTAATTTTAATAATATTTAATATCTGTATTTTGAGAGGTATATTAAGAAATTCATGTAGGGACGCATTCCTTGTGTATGATTACTAAAATGCTCGTGCCAATATTGCACGGTTTATAAAACAGCGATAATAACTGAACCATCAACTTATTTAAAATCAACCACATAACAGAAAGTTCTTCAGAGGCAAATGCACGAATACAAAAGCAAACTCTAACATAGTGTCTGGCTGCCAACAACACCAAAAGACCAAAAAGAGATACTACGTTTTTTTTTGTAATCTATGAAATAAGATTTTCCAAGCTAGTAAATTTAATAAGCTAGTGTTGGGGGAATCTGTACTCGTTCGCTTCGTGGTAGTGTTGTACCGCATAAACACATTGTCCGCAAATAATCACAGTTTATTGCCTCGTTCAGAACTCCGATAATTCTATCCCTTCACTCATTTAAACATCAGTAAGACTAACAGCAGCCATTGATAGCCGACTCCCAACGCCCTCGTCCCTACAACCGCGGTGGATAATAAGCATTCATTCCTTGTCATCAATAAAGAAAAAAACCAATAAGTTTACACGTAAAGCCAAACATTGTCTAAGCAGCATAAAGATAGAAACCAATTGTACAGGGAATAATATATCTTGTGACTAGATTACAAACATTACAAGGCATGGTCTACCGTCAAATAGATTAACGGTTAATTATACAATTATAAGGTAATACGCCGTGGGGTGGTGCACTGATTGTACTACCACATAAGTTTATACAGATATTTTGTCTCCTGCGAACATTCCTATTCTTTACTGATTGATCACCGTGCATTGATACTACGTCTTTACTCATTGGGTGGATTTCAACCTTTATAAGTCATGTGATTTGATTGCACGGGGGATGACGTAGGATAGTAACTGACGCCCCCAATTTCATATCTTATAAGCAACGTGAGACACTCGCATTCGGCCATTTACGAGATACCGACGTAAACCTACAGGTAAGAATTGTTCCTTTTTTAATTTCAATTTTATTCATATATTTTTTTTCACTATTATTTATGTATTGAATATATTTAACTGTGAAAAACAAATGCAATTTCTCACCACGCACACACAGGCGAAAAGCGTACAAACTTTAGCTTTCAGAAGTTTTTTTCAATTCCGACGTAAAGTTTCAAAACTTTACAACTTTCACGCGCAATATTTTTTTCACTGGCAAAACGCCTGCTTTTTATTTTATTTTATTTGCGTTACAGTAGTGATTAAAAGAGATTTACTGCCCTCCTGAAAGTATGTCTGCGAAAGAGTCTTAAGCAAAAATAGAAAGCTTAAGCCAAAACGTTGAAAAGATTATCTGAAACATTTTAATGTTTAAAGCGATACTAGGTCTGCGACTGTGGGCTGTGGAGTGTTAAGACTTAAATGTCAATCCCTTTTCCCTGTTCTTCGATTTGTTCCAATAATTACAGACGTCTTTATGGTAGACTGACGGAAGCGACGGATTCTGCGACGGAATCTTTTCAACTGATGACCACGCGCCTGTTTTTTGTCTAATTTAAACATAGAGAAATACCAAAAACACGAAATCGACGTATATGTTTTTTTTTCACTGGAACGGTTGGTGGTTAGTTAAGTTGACTTTTAATTAAAGATAGTTAAAGAGCTGCCGTGCCAAATAATCGCGCCTTGGAATAGTTTAGATAGAGGCGATTGGTTAATTTGCCGATTTTTGCCTGAAAGGAACAAACTGCATTGACAAAAATATCGTCTTGGAATATGTTGGTAAGAGGCGTTTTTTTTAATTTGTAGATGATGTTAAAGTTTTGATTAGAGATTTTGTTTTCAGACGATTGTTTAGTTTTTTGGACTTTTTTTTCAATAAGAAAACCGCATTCACGGTATTTGTCCTTATTCTGGATATCCACTGGGAAATCAATCATCTACGGAACAAAACGAAACCCCCTGACACCATGCTGTTTAAACGCTGCACCGAATTGTAAATGAATAAAAATATTTTCAAGTGAGTTGCATCAGACTTTGTTTGCACCTTTCAACGAAAGAAACGGATGTTTTAACAATTTTTAACACGTTTACAGTTTTTGGCGAAAGTAGGAGACAGTTCGAAATGTTTTGCATATATTTGTTAATAATTCGAGTGTGTTTGGGCATTAAGTTATTCATAGTTTTGTTCAGTATAATTGGAGTTTTATTTTGACCTGTCGGGTTGTAATGAGAAACAACGGGTCTGCATATTTTACAAACGACTTAAAGCACGATTCGTCATTTACATATTTAGTTAAAATATCAAATTTCTCACGGCTTAATCAACGCTTATTTGACATTTAATTAAGACAACAAGGTTCAAATACCAAAGCCACTTGACTAAATGACAGACCATAAGATCTAAAGCTCACACGTTACGCAACTAGACCCCGAATTCCCCGTTCGCACATAAGAAACGATATCACTAACGAACCTCCGCGCCTAATAGCTGTCAGAAGAAAACCCTTAGACCACAGGTAAACATGCATTATGCAAGAGCTAAATCTGCCTATTGTGGGTCTTTCTTTTGGCCTTAAATGTTATCTAAATTATTAACTAGACATTAATTAACTTATCAAGACCATAATCAACTCTCGATGACATCGTTAGCCAGCGATATATGGAGGATTTGAATACGATTTTTTGTACATGAAATCGTGACAACTGTAGTAATGACGATCGAGGCTAGCCTAAAATTGAATCGCTAATATCTAGGTTCAGCGTGAAGCAATTTGACTGAAATTTTACTCATATTCCCTTTTAATTATATATAATGTAACTGTCAGCTCTTTATCTTATCTTGCCTAATACTCCTTTAAATAAACTGTAACAAACAGCAACATAACATATTTATTATAACAACGGAAGACGATAAGACAAAAAAACACAATTTGTCCTGAAATAAACTGAAC
Source organism: Patella vulgata (assembly GCF_932274485.2). Lineage (NCBI taxonomy): Eukaryota > Metazoa > Mollusca > Gastropoda > Patellidae > Patella > Patella vulgata. Next base: position 34,020,137 of record NC_065886.2, on the reverse strand, counting down.
AGGCGTAGTGGTTAAATTTATCAAAGGTTTTACATTGTTATGTAAACTAGTGACAAATTAACGTCGTTAAAACTGACTTCACGGAAATTGTTTTTACTGTCATTAACTACGTTTTGGTTTTCAACAATTATTAAGAATAATAACCAGGTTTTTCCCTGGTTCACAGCGTTACCGCCTACTCCAACTGTCAGGGTTCCTTTCCATGTATGCCAACGTGTACACCCAATCGCAGTTTACTTACCATCGGGACGACTCGCCGCTGTTCCTTGTCGTTGTTCCATACGATATGGTTGGTAAGAGAGAGGGTGGGTGTGTGTGTGTGTGTGGGGGGGGGGGGGGGTAACGTCCACTTGACACAAACTTATAATGGTAGCTCATTTAGGGACTAACATTATGGTTCAATTTTATTTTAATAATTCACGGAGGAACCCGGAGGATCCGCAGAAATCCCACAAGGTTGGGCGTGCGAACCCACTTCTTGTCGCGTACCAGCCACCATATCCCCCACGTTCCAACAGTACACTCATTAAAGCCGATGTCTTAATATAGAGCACTTTCAGTTCATTATTCCGATAATAGAAGTACATTACTTGAAATGAAAATAGCATGATGAAATAAAATATTATCGAATTTATCACGTCCATGGAATTATATAAGTCTAGGCTAGGTCAATTTCTTATACGAGGATATGTCAACATGTAACAGCGTAAAATAAATAAAATTTCAATTCGTTCCATTTATAAATGATTGAAACACAATGATGATTATAGAACTGCTGTGGGACAGGGCGGTTTACAGTTTTAGAGTCATAATGCAATAGCACAATCTTGTTTTATCAAATAAAAAACTCAAAAGTGGCTGAAAATGTTGATTTAATATGATTGTGTTCTTTCGACAACATTGGTCGATTGGTGAAGAAACGGGACTCTTTATGAACCATTCCATCAGCAGTGCATTTTTGTTCAGTATTATTCTAGTCATCTGGGAGTCAGATTGACTCGGGCAGTTTGTGTCTGTGGAGGCGGGGGGCTGTTGGGTCAATAACCAAGAGCTTCCGGTATCGTCCCCGGAATTGGCCGCTCAAGCCCCCCCCCCTCCCCTCCAACCGCCTCGTCCTCTAGATCACCAGCCTGGTTTACCTGTGTCAGTGATACAATCCGGAGATTCTAGTCGTCTGACCCTCTGTACACGCTGGTGTGTACTTAAAAGAACCTTTGTCAGTTAGAATGCGAGGCGGGGTCGGCTGAATTTCCATCTTAGTATGGCGTGTGCCCGTCTTTTTTTACCCACGTCGGTGCCGAACATTATAGGACGTTAAACCCTATAAGCTTAAGTCGAATGAAGTTCAAATATTCCCCAAAAAAACACAAGTGGTATTCCTTGTCTGTAATCCATTTCGTTCGCACGCACTATGATGGCTTCTAAACCAATGATATTTTAAAATTTCTTCATGCGACAAACAAAGCCATTAAGTGAAAATAAGATATTGTTTCGTTTCGAGTTAGTCTTGCATCAGTGAAGGGAGTTTTAGTTGAATAACAATACCCTTTTCTCTGAGGAAAATATTAACTTAAGAGTTTCTACAAAAATAAAATTCTATTTGATTATCACGCTAGGAACTTCATAATACACTGAAAGCTTTTCATGCTTTTTTTAAACGAGAAAGGCTACAGTCTGTAGATTTTATAAGATAATCAAATATTAAGCGTTTTAACTTGATAATGGTTGATATCGTTACTATAAACACCTAAAATGTCATAAAATGAACCGAAATTTTTTACATATAACATGGGGTGGGCATTGATAGATTAAGTTATGGTATCTGTATGGGAATCCCCTTCAGATGTATGGCGAAAAACATAATATTGTACGTATTTGGAGGGCAATATAATTTAGGTGTGGAGGACAAAGAATTATAGCTATGTCAAGTTTTTGCAGTATTCATAGTGAGCAGGTCTATTTTAGTAGTATGTGTGCGATGCCGAGGTGGGGTGGGGGGCTGCTTTCGTGTTGGAAAATATATTGTACGTATTTTAGGACAATATATTCTAGGTGTGGAGGACAAAGTAATATAGCTATATGGTCCCTTTTAGTGTGGTTGGAAATCCTTTTTAGCACTGTGTGGAAATATCTTGAACGTATTTGGAGTGCAATCTATTTTAGGTGTGGAGGTTAAACCCTTAAGGGTGTAGGGGTGACGTCTATCTATTTCAGGTGAGCGCGGAAAATCTTATTTAGGTGTGGGAGGCAACACCTTCCAGGCGTGGCAAGAAATATCTTTAAAGTGTGGGAGGAAATCTTATTCATGTTTGTAGGAGGAAATCTCTTGTAGGTGTGTGGGGAGTAGGCGTATACACTCTTCTCGGACAACACTTCGTATGAACCAGGGACCACATGGTTATAGAGGCAGCGTTAACCACCCTGACTGCCTAAAGTGCAGGAAGTGCAGGAAGACGCGCCATAGCAAGCAAGACAAAATGACAAGACAAACCTGCGGACAAAGCAACCTACAAAGACATTGCACGAAATAAATAACAAATTTAATATCAATCAAGTGAATGGATCCGGGGACCACTGTGCAGTACCGTCCCGGGTCTGTAATGATACTGGCTTCACTGATATTTTATATGTAATAAAAGGTTAACGCTAATTTATTAATTCAATAGAGTTGATCAGGTTTTCAGTTCACCTGTTGACAATAGAATATGTCTAATAATTTGACTGGTGAGTACGGTAAATATATCGTATTTGCTCGGTGTTAATTGATTATTAATCTGTTCTGTTAGAATCCGTTTGATATGAATGTTGTATGTTGATTTACACCGTGTTTGTCCTGATCTCATTAGACTCCCTATATTATTGCATGTTTAAAGCTGGGGTCTGTGCAGATCAGATAGTTGGTCGGCCCGGTCAGTGGCGCATCCCCCTACTCTTCATCGAATTACAACTGCCAATCCTTTTAAGGTTGTTAAAAAAACGGAAAATTAAACGCAAAGCTTCGTGGATTTTCGCATTAACCGGAAGCACGTGACGGTGAGTTTGAAGTCTGAATATCATGCGTGGATTCTGAAACGTGCTCATATTTTTAAAACCACTAACATTTGATTTCCCATTTGCTAAATTAGGGTGTAAGTTTACGTGTTTATTTTTTATTGAACATATAGTGCTGTAGTGGATTTATTTTCTGGTGATTTTATATCGTGAGTACGGACACGTTTTAATGTTAGGTTTGATATTTAAGTAGCTGGCGGGCGTTTAAAAATAATTTACCACAGGTTTCTATAATGCGACTGCCACTTTAGAATCCCGCGATATACCTAATATTATGGCACCCGTTGGAATGTAGGAGGTATAGTCGACATGTCGGAACCCAGACGCAATGTATTCACTACTTTAATAACCCCTTTGGTTTATCGTAGGCGTCTGCAATGTCAAATAGAACGAATCTGTAAAATCATGTAATTAACACGTCCGTGGGGACAGCATGTATTTGTCGCTTTACTATCCCCTTCGGTTTATCGAACGCGACTGCCACTTTAAGACGACTGGTCTGTGGGGACATAACGAAGTAACCCGAAGGCCATCAATATAGCTCTAGTGGTATTTAATTAACGTGTTTATGCCGAGTAAATAGACGGTTTGATTAACATTTTGTTTAACTCACGTTGATTGGGTATAAAACAAGCGTTTAATCACCTTTATATATGGTTGTATATAACTAACGACATTACATCTTAAACAATCAGAAATGTTTTAGTTTACCACGCTTCGACAAAATGTTTCTGTGGTGTAAACTACCTTCAGATAAAGGGGTGGGGGGGGGGGGGTACTGGTTTATGTGAGTGAAACAAACATTGGAGTCAATATAATTAAACCTGAATTGTTTGGCGAAATGAATATTTATCTTATATTTATTATTAGATGTTGATCCAGAAATAAAACCAATCTTGAAAAATAACTGACATTTTTGTTCCGCATTCGACAGTTTAGTCCAGAGAAACCCTCGAAATTAAATTTCAACAAGAAAATTTAATCAAACAAATGTATCTATTTTAAGTATATGCTCTCGCAAGTTTCAAATTTTGACGTGGGCTGATAAGTAGTGAAGAGTTTCCCTTGTAAAGAAAAGTCAGGTCATATAGGAAGTATAAAAACAGAAACAGCATGTACTTTAGAAAGTTTTGAATTACGTTGTTTTTAAGATATGTTTTAATCTTTTATTTCTGAAACTAATGATTTAACAAAACAAAATAAAAAATGTGTTCTATTTTCGACTTTTATAAAGATATTTTTAGTACCCCAACAAGGATGCGTTTCAAAAATGAAGAGAGAGATAGGGTTTAACGTTCACTCGACACAAACTAGATCATTTCGGAACTAACACATGGTTCAATTTTATTTCAATAATTCGCCTGCGCGTATGGGTCTTTAGCTGTTGAAGAAAACCGGAGGACAGGCGGCCCTACTCCTTGTCCCGAACACCCGGGACATCGAAACCCCGCCAGTTGACTCAATGACAGACCTTATGATACAGCGCGAACGTGCTATCCATTCGGCCATCCAACCCCTTCACGAATTGGTAATAGTTTACAATTGAATGCATTATCTTGTAGTAGTTTCACTGAATTTCACAGTGCAGATAAAATCAAGAACAGTAAATATTATCTAGTTGAAATATCCTCTGGAAAATTTGATAGATAATGTAACATAAGTTCTCTATGACCTAGCTTGGATTTTGCGGTGTTGCGCTCTTCTTTCCAAGTCTACAAGATGATCTCCCTCGGCCTGTGAGCCGAGGAGGCTATATGGTGTCCCCCTAGGAACTCCGAATGATGTCTAAAGGAAAATTTAACCACGCCCTTTCTTATATAGAAAGTACAGATGTATCAGCTATTAGGGCGGGGCAATTACCATTTTTGGGTAAGTGTTTCGTATGGGTCCCGTTTTACGTCTACGTTATTCTATTTGATTTTACTAATCTGTGCACCAGATGCCTGGACGATAGTAGCCTACTTTCAGCAATTGATGGTTGCAGAAAATGTCTGTCAGTTAGTCTAAGAAACTTGAATCTTGCAAAATACCTAATTAGACTATTTCTCGTTGTCACCCATTTATTTGTTTAACAACTTCAAAATATTAAACAGGGCACCTTTCCTAGAACTAAAATAACCCCTATAGTATTACAGTTGTAGCTTATTCCAACACCAACTACGATAACTTGTACTATTCAAATTGTACTTGTCATAAACGAGTGTCCAAAACTGCCTAACGGTCACAATGACGAGATAGGTATCGCTAGGGCGAGCCGGTCACCAGACTCAAGTTACAGTAGAATAAAGAACATAATATACAAGCTTAGGATTAAAATAATATTTGATGAAACAGAAACAGATGTTTAAATACAGAAGATGAATCGACATAGCAAGAACGTGTGTTAACTATTACCTAATTATATCGTTACATTAAGTATAAACCCAAATAGTTAAAAGACTTGAAAGATTAATGAGATATCAATTCGGATATTGGTCAATTACTACTTTCACTAAAATTATATAATAAAATCTATTATACAAAGATACACTATAACAGTACTATACAGCCATAAATCTTTCTGAACGACTGGGTTCTGGTCGCATTTCGTGGTTGTGGAGAAATTGAAGAAATACAATTATTTTATTTTGGAAGTAAACAAATTTTATGTTTTATAAGTAATATTTAATTAGGATCCTTTTTAACATACTATTACGATAAATGGCGCGCACCAACTTCATCCGGGCCTGATACGATGTATTGATATAAATATAATTTACAACAACATTGCTACTTTAAATGTGTCGAGCAGGGCCATCCTGTATGAAAACCCTAGTGATGTATATCCTACACTCTTCAATTAACAATGGTGGTCCGGACAGGAATCTTACTTGAGGAAATTGATTCTGTAAAAATTGGGCAGTGATTAGAAAACATTGTCCGTTGACTGTCGTATATTTATCGATGTAGACAGTCTTCTTGTCATAGGAAACGCTTGAACAATTGAAGTTGACTGGGCCAACTTTTATTATCTTTAATTGGTTTAATTGAGAGCCATTGAATTTATCAGTTGACACTGCTGTACATAGACACGGCATCGACTCGCAACACTTAACAAGATTTTACAATGTCATTTTGATCAGTTATCGAATACCACCGGGGGCCAAGCAACAATTGAAGAATTTCATGTCGAGTCCGTATTAGCAATGATGGGTTATGAGGTAAACTGGTGGTAAGGAAAACCGGAAATGGGAGTTATATTGTTGCTGTGTACGTCAGCTAACACATGTTAGTCCCGAAATGCCATTTTGTAAGCTTTACTTAAAAATATTGACGGATGTTAGTTCAAAAATTGTTATCATTCCCCGTCATTGCATGAAGTTACAACATACAATATCGTGGCCATCTACAGACTTACAAACATCCAAATTGTATTAAAGACAACTTTTGAAAACTTTAATTCTTAAATTAGTTGACATCCAAAATAACCTTAAAAGGGTGTGACATATAAACAAAGGACATCATTGGGGAATTAGAGAATGATACCAGAATTTAATCTGGAAAATTTCGACATCAAAATTCATATTCAACAATAGATATGATTAAACACTAGGACGAAAACTCGAGATTCCGTGTACACAATGGTGTGCACGTAAAGGAACCCTTGATAGTTGGAATTCGATATAAGAGTAGACGGTAGGGTCGCAGTCTTGGTAAATGTCCCCCAAAACACACCATATGTCATATGCCCATCGTCATTAGTCCAGTCAGTATAGAAAAATTGGAAGTTAAACCTCATTTAATTTCATTATTAAAGCTGATTAATAAAGACAAGTTTTTTTCTGGTTTTCATACAATTGTTGCTAAGTGAATAATTGTCACTAGCTTGATATGGCGACTCAATCAGTTATTAGCTATTACCTTCCTAATTAATACCAAATCCGTGTTTCTATTTGACGGCGGATGTTTTGATAAATAATATTTTTAGATATAATTAATCTTTGATTGATGCAATAAGTATTGAGGTAGAATGAAGTTATAAGAGGTTTTGTGCTCCACAGTCACTGTCTCTTCAGTGATTAGAGAAGATACCAATTAATCTTAGTGTTGATACAAGAGATTGCACTAATTAATTTCAGAAATCCTTGTTTCTGCTCCACTCATCTTCTCATAGGCTGTATAAACAACAGAATCACGTCACCATCAGAGAAATCTTAATGACAGGATTTGCTCAGATTAATCTTTAACTTCTCTTCAATCATTTTTACCTTGATTAGAGAAGCTGCAGGCATCGTATCTCCTTTAAAACCTTGACTGTCTGAAATATCAGATATATTACCCACGGGAATATGGGCGAGTGTCTAGTTCTTAGATTAGTTTTCTCCGGGTTCTCCGGTTTCCCTGTACTGCTCACGCCCCCGACGCCCAAACGAATTATAAAAATAAAAATCTACCGTATGTTATTTCCACAATGACACCAGTTTGTGTAGCATAATTGTACCTTGAACGTTATTTTGCTGTTGACGTCATTGTACCTTCAATGTCATTTTACATAGAATGTCATTTTATCTGGAACATTAGTGTACCCTTTAACGCTATTGTACATTTAACGTTATTGTACCTTGATCGTGGATGTATCCTGAACTTCGTTGTAGCTTTAACATAATTTTTGCCTTGGTCGTCGTTGCTTGTTCTGCTTATGTGTTGTGTTAGCAGTCATCCTGAATAGTCAGAAGGGTGTGTTGCCCAACCGTTCGGATGGTACAGGAAACGGGGTCCCTCAGTATCTAAAATACAGCGCACCTCGTCTTTAAAATAATGTAAACAAAAGCTTTACATATATATAGCGGGAAGTATAATTGTTTTGTTTTAGTTTATATAAATAACGTCAGCATTGTCGCGTCTCTATTAGTCATATCGATAGTTAGGATGCCATAACTAGATTTTATTTAGGCAGTCAATCAGAATGTCTATGTCAAACAACTGCTTGTATTAGTATTTAACGCCTGGTACCATCGCACACACAGGGGTCTTTCCTACAGGAGGAAACCGGGAGATAAATCGCCCTTTTCTTCAAACCATATACGCTCACACCAAGGATCAAAACCACGAACGAAGCCAGAAGTGACCGGCCAGCTAGAGCATAATAAAATAAGACAACTTGTCGGCGATATCACCATTTATGGAAGGCGCGTTAAACACTAATAGAAAAGAATGTCACTGGACAATGTCAGATATTTGCTCACGATTGACCTATTTTTATCAGTGTAGCCTAAATTATCACCTAAATAATAGTCAATGAGGACGGACGTGGGTCGTCACGTGACCAATACCGTTCGCTTTTATTCCTCTTAACTTTTTTTTTACTATTAGTAGTCTAGTGATTTACTATAACCCAATATGATTTCTTCGCGAGGGGGCGCGTGACAGCACACCATTTCCCTTTCCAGACAGTTTAAGTTACTGTATGTAGCCCAAGCCGTGTACATAAACCAGAACGTCCATTATTTAAAGCGGTAAACACCCAGGGCCAGAAGACACATAATCCAGATACAACTAGTCGGCGCAATGGAATGGGCAACACCGCTATACATGTGATGTGTTCGAAATGAAATGAAATGGAGATTAACGTCATACAGTTCTTCTCCTATTGGGCTAATGAAGACGGGCATAAGCCAATAATGAATTCCAACTGTCAAGGGTTCTTTTACGTGCACGCCAATGTGTACGCGGAACCTCGGTTTTTCCTTCCATCCGCACGAATATACGTTGTACCTTGCCAGGTATTAACGTCCATTCGGTACAAACTAGGTCATTTCGGGACTAACATATGGTTCAATTTTATATCAATAATTAGCTTGCGCGTAGGGGTCTTTAGCAGTGGGAGGAAACCGGGGGACACGAGGTTGGACAGGATATCTTACTACTTGTCACGTTCGGTCATGGTCCAGACTTTTTTTTACAATATATTTATTTTCCAAACCAGGGTCTACATACGATTTTTAGAAACCTTCTTACTTATTTTCAATGTTTTGTGTTTAACAACCTGCGTGATGTAAAATAATATAAATACATTTTTTCTGGATTTTGTTCCCTAACAATCTTTTTCACCCATTTAAATAAACCACGATCTTTGAATTATGAGGTTTGGTGACTATTTCCTGTTAACAGAAGATGGAAAAAAAGCGGAGCACATCCAAATCCGCCAATACAAAGGCAGGTTACTTCTGATCACGACACTGTGACGTTTTATATAATCGAATCTTTCCTAGCAACCAACTTTATAAATCCCGCTTCCGCTGCACGCCATTTTAATTTTTTGACCAATAAGGATTCATTACCGGGAACAAATGAATGTAAATATCAATAAATGTTTTTCGGGAACCGTTTAACTTCAACTACAAATAGATCATTTAATACCCGAGTTTCAACATTATACTAATCTCTTACAATCAAAGGGTATCATTGATTTTATTCGTTCTTCTGAATTTATTTCTAATTGGAACGTACAAGTACAATGGATTGAAATGATATGAAATGAAGCGATCTACCTTTCTGCATCGACCGGGTTAATGAAGACGGGCATATGTCATGCAGTGTGCTATGAGTGATATTTTACCCAGAGAGCGGCGTTACGGCCTACTCCTTTTTTGAATTCCAACTATGTGAATGACGAATGGATATCGTAACTGTCCTCAAGAAACATTCAAATAACTTCCACGATACTTTAGCAGTAAAGGATCAGGCGACGGTCCTCGGACAAACAGACATTTGAATAACTTATGTGATATACCAAATTCAACCTCATGTGCATCCGGGCTATTAGAAATAAAATGAGGTTTAACGTCCTGCTTTTCTGCCCTAACTGGGTTGGCTAATGAAACCAGGCATGGATCATGCAGGTCGTACTTCCTGACCATGGCAAGGACAAACTACGCTGGAAATGTCGAAGCACCGCGGCACCTCCTGGTATGTATCAGACGAATGTACGGTCACCTTGGTATAGTGACGATGACATTAATAGACAACCTTTATCAATAAATGACACGTAATTAATGTAAACTGTCATAAACCGATCGTTATTATCACAAATACCTGTCTGGCCATTTTATATTATAACTTATAATGGCGTCAAAAACACTATAATGGGTCTTTGAATGGATAAAGAAAGGACAATATTCAAAACCAAAGCCAGAAAGTAGCAATAGTTATACCAGACATCTTCGTTACCCTTGTGGATGCATAAGTTTATTCACATACGATCAACTAGAGAGCTTCACATAAACACTGAAGAATAATCAATCAAAATACAGCAAAAAAATATTTGAGGGAATAACAGTAAAGATATGCTTTTGTCATTTCCATGAAGAATCGTCTTTTGTCGGGGTTGATAGAGTTCATGGACTTGTTTGCAGATCTAGATTACTAGAATGGTCAAGACAGTGTCATCAATAAAAAAAGATTCCAAATACAAAGCTTGCACCGAGCGCAGAACAGATTAAGCATTTGTAACCAGCAAAATGTTTAAAAGGGGGGGGGGACGAAGACCCCTTGTTTCCGATAATGTAATACGTTTAGTTTCTTGTCAAATGGTGAAAGTTGCCACTGCCTCACTTCCGTGCTGTTTGTAGCATTATACTCGACATTGGGTAGCTGATAATGTAAAACATTCCCTCTTAGATAATTATGAACCAGTTCCCCACAAACGTTAAGGATATGGTCTATACTGGTCACAATTCTATGGAATCAGGACCATGAGATTGATCCGTTAAGATACTTAATCACTCGCAGGACCATGTTGTGGTCACATATTTATTTCGTGCAGATTAGATCATCACAGGATTAAAAGATTACAAATTCAGAAGAAAGATAACAAATAAATACATAAAGGACTCAAGATAAAAAAAAGGGTTTGAATTAATTCCTGAGCCAGTGGGTAAGACTAAGCTGGAGATCCCATCCCTGTTCGATTCTGGTGTTGGCATAGAATCATACGATCTTCTAATACCGTTACTCTATTCACAATAAAATTTATCAGTATATGTATGCATCCTGGTTCCAAAACAGAGTCACGTTAATTCGTTAAGCTGCATCACATAGCTTATTTTTCTCGGTTTTCTTCCGTTTCAAATGTACGTCAGACATTTTGATCAGAGAACAAAAACCAACGTAAATTCGACTTGTTGTGTACTTAAGTATTTATCCCTAGACGCAAAGATCTTATGTAACTTAACGTTCAACGGTGGGTGTTACATGTCTGACGTTGCCGTTGCAAATTAGTATTAGGTTCTTTTTCGGAATCAGTAACGTTAAGTTTCATTTCATTTTATTTAGTCGTTCGGATAAGACGAAAAATGATTGACATTTGACCAGATCTGTGGTGGGTGAAAGGGTTGGGACTAGGGACTTGTGTTTGAATTCCCATACACGTATCATTGTGTGAAATCGACATTGTTTAAATGATGTTATCAGCCGGAAACCTAACATAAACAATCTTCCTTGTGTCTACAAGCACAATTATTAATGTCTAAAAAATTCAACATTTAATACTTTAGAGCACTAACAGTAAATTGACTTAAGTGATGGTGTCAATCGGAGGAATTTAAAACAAATTTCAAGAAAATCTTCAAATGTGGGTTTAATCGGATTGATTATTGACTTATGAGAAGCGTATCGACTTGAATTTAACTGGATATAAAGCCTTTTATAATGTTAATGCCGCCTTTAGACCCCAGGGAGCCTGTTTTATAAAGGTCATGAACACAAAAAAAATCCAATCCAATAAGCCTACTGGAATACCAACATTGACAACCCTATATATCAAAGGTTTAAAATTCTCAATGAAATCAGTTATAACCTACAGTCAAGATAAACAGACTCTTGAATAGAAATAAAAACCACAACGAAAAGCAATGATTGGGAAGACATGAGACTAAAACTCTCAATGAAATCAGTCGCGACCTATAATAAGATATGCAAAACCACAACAAAACGAATTGAGTTAATATGAGACTAAGGTATGGTGGGGTTTTTTCTGTACACATCATGATAACTTCTTGGTTTTTCGTTAAACCCTAGGTTCAACCATGCATAGTTTTCGTTTACTACTTAGATTCGGTTACGTACAAGGAATGGGCAAAGCATAGTTGTTTGGATGGGATGAAAAACAGAGGTCCCGTGTAGATATTGACGTACACATAAATGATCCCCTGGCAGTTGGAATTCGATATAAAAGTAGGTCGCCAATGCGCCGCTATCCGGGTACAATTTTTCTCGTAGCATTTTTACAACAATTCGATCAAAATTAGCGCGACTGGATGGGGGTAAAACAAACCCAGATGTTATGACATTTTTGTTCTTGTCTTTCGAGGGGGCGTGGGTTTGGCCGAATGGTTTAACGCGCTTTAGATCATAAATTGGCGTGGATTCGATTACCAGCTTGTACGTAACATTGAGTAGAGTCGTCTGTCCAACCGCGTGGGTTTTCTCCGGGTCCTCCAGTTTCTTCCCACTGCTAAAGACCACCAACGCGCAAGCAAATAATTGAAATAAGTTGAAACACGTGTTAGCCCCTAAAAGAGCTAGTCTGTATCGAGTGGATCTCTCTCTCTCTCTCTATCTCTCTCTCTCGCCCTGTATCATCTTTTAATATTGCCATTATCTACATTTGTCTCGTACAGACATCTGCTTGGATGTGTACGTGAATATAATTTGTTGTTGTAAAATCCATATCGATCTAATTAACGACGCTACCTTTAACAATAGAATCGAGCATTTGAAAATATAAATTCAATTGAAGATAAGGGCCGATCGCCAGAACTAATTATTGTTAATCAGTTAGACATTCAACATGATTCCTTTTCTTTGATCTGTAGAATTAGTTTATTCATTGTCTCGCGACATGTTCTACAGTTTCATATATCACTCCTTCGTGGATTCCAATTCTTTGTAAGTTCTTAATGAAACGCGTCTCTTCGGTGTCTATTTTCGCGTTGTTTTTGTATGGCTTCTTTTAATGAAGAAATCTACATTCATTCATTCAGCTTGTTATTAGTTTGTTTGCTTGGGTTTGTTTTGTTGTAAACGCCCGTCTTGTTGATGCGATGTGAACGTATCATGTGTTGAAATAAATTGAAAGAACCTAGAGCTATGATTTTATGAGCATTGATTTGTCCTTATTTGTATGCTTTTGAAGGAATCAAATGAAATCGATTGAAATGTTGTTTAACTTCTTACTTTTCTCCATCGTACAGCGTGTAATGAGGAAAAATTTGCCGTGGCAGTGGCGCTAAAAATACGCTGTACTCTTATTTCGAATTCCAACTGTCAATGGTTCTTTGACACACGCGGGACCTTGGATTTTCCGAACGACTAGACACTGCGTCTTTGCTAGGCCCTCGTTCCTGGACTACTGAAAAGGGACCCACGATCAACACCGGGACGGAACCCTGGATTTGATTTAAACAATATCTTATTCAAATAAGATGGATATTGTATACATACACTGTCAAAAGGTAAGGATTCAAAAACAAGCCAAAGGCTTATATTAATTCGTCTCCTTATTTAATAAATATACTACTAACACAATTGTAATATGTACACTTCACAATACAAAATACATTTGCGGTTTCGCTGTTGTTAAAGGCACTCGTCAAGGTTGTTTTCTCATCAGATTAATCATAGAACTATTGAATGCTTCTCAGAGAATAATTTCATTAATACTTTTCCTGCAACTGTCTCTAAGAGTGTACATTCTACAAACAGAGAACTAATTACTTCCAGTATAGATCTTTGCCCTTAATGGCCACCATATCTGAAAAATTAATACTCGTTTAACATCGGTCATAAACACAAAGACTAATTAAATCTTTTCTATTTTATCAAATCGAAGCGAAATAAATACTTATCACAATTCACGAAGTATACTTAATAAAATCGTCAATTTACGAATTTAAATGTTGGTCAACAAGATTAGTGTCTGTTCTCATGCGGAGCTACTTGTAGACAAACAGCATAAGTTTAGAAACAATGAAATGAAATGTGGTTTAATGTCCTACTGTTCTGCTCCGACTGAGCTAATAAAGACGGGCATACGCCATGCAGTGAGCTATGCAAGAAATATTGGCCAGACAGCGGCGATACGGCTTACGCTTTATAAAATTCCAACTGCCAAGGGATCGTTTTCGTCCCATCCGAACGACTAGACAGCTCTCCTTGTCAGCCCCTACGTTCTGCACCATTGACAAGGGGAAACAATGCCAGAAAATCCCTATGAACTTTCTCGGCCAAAACAGAAGCACCGTGGTTCCCTGCTATAACTTAGTAGAAGCAAACAAACATACAATTGATTTATCTCGGTAGAGACGATGACTCGGTGTGTAAGGTACGGACTCAATATGAATAAGATGTTCCGAATTCGATCTCGATGGTGTTTGAAAAAGTTCACCGGGAATTACCACCCATCAGTTGTACAAGATTGCGGATTAAACAATGCGGATCTGACGAATCGCGGCTGCTTTTTTAGTCTCATCTTTAAGATTCATTGTCTATTATTTTTTTTATGCGGTTACCCGAACAAATCACTTTTTACAAGTAAATTTTATTGCCTGGAAGTGCCGAGTTGATGTTTAGATTAAAAGAGGTAAGATTGAGATCCAAGGTTCACGACGTGAGTCAGATTGTGAAATATTAACCGATTAAACCGATTGATTACCAGATTTTTCCCATTCATATAACCGTCAATCAGCTGTTTAAAGCGTCAGTGCCTCGTATCCAAACGCACCTTGGTATATCGACACTCTATGTACTCGGATTTCGGCTAATTAAAGCGACGGTATCCTACATTCAACATACCTGGGTATACCAACACTCCATTTACTGCCAATCCGCTATTTAAAGCGACGCTGTTCCACAACCAGCACTCCAAATATCTGTCAACCAACTATTTAAAGCGACAGTCTCCCAAATCCAATATACATGGGTCTACCGACACTCGTTAAATGTTGGGGTTTTTTTGTGAATTCTATAAAATTCCGAAATCTCAAAATATGTCTTCCACCGTTTGTCACTTACTAAATGTCAGCCTTTTGGAAATGTTCTATTTTGTGAAAATGGGGTGAGGGAATGGTGTTTTAGTCGTCTAACGTTTTCGCCCAAAGTGTGTAGTTTTTAAACAAATATTTCACAAACGATAAACATTAGAACTATAGAAGCGAAGCATGTCCTACTTCGTACATGACACACATGACCATTTATCGATCACTGAAAACAAAACCTAAGATTTAATAGTTATTAATTTTTCAACTGAGAAATGAAGACGTGATATTTTCTCCACTGAAAGGCAATCATCCATATTTGACGATTTAGGTAGTTCTGTTTGGATTATTGGATTACGTGACGTCATAATCTAATCAGAGTCCGCAGCGTTTTCAATCCGTTGTGTAAAAGAAACTGTCCATAGTTTTACCGCCTCAATTTGTCAATAATACCAGTAATATATCTAGTTCCGGCTGTAATATTCAGAACGAACTTTCTTATAGGGATATTTCTGAATCCCGTTATTTTTAGTTCGTTCGGTACAGAAAAGTTGGATGTTAAACTCCATTTCATTTCATTTCATTTCTTTTTCCGAATTCTATTTAAAGGCAGGTGCATTTTTTGCTTCACAAAAAGTAGAAAAAGAGAACAAAAGTAAAACAAATCTTTTGGGAAATCGACTAAACCAATAGGAACGCCTCTTCCCTGGTGGTTTTGATGTGATCCTGTATCACTGTAAATGTATCTCAATACACATATTTATTACTTATAAGAAAATCTCGAATCAATTATGGTTTCGAGTGTTCTAAACCTACTGTGTGCCCCTAGCTGAGTGGGCGATAGGCTTGAGGTGGATTTCAGAAACCGCGGTAGCTTCGTAGAACGTAACCTTAGAGGGACGAATCACCACTATACTAAAATCTTCTAAATTTAACTCCGGTTTCCTCCCACTGTTAAAGACCCCTACGCGCAAGCGAATTATTGAAATAAACTAAATTTAACTATTTCTTGGACAATGCAATTACTAAGTTGTTCATTGTAATTAGTGTTCGTCTTATATAAATAAGTACCACCGGATACGATGACCGTATACTGAATCTGGAAATACCCCTGTCCATCTTGATATTCTAATTCTCCTCATTTATTATTAAAATATCTAAATTATCAGACGTTGGCATTTTTAAATTGTTTCTGATTCGTCATCGTATCGTCTACTCCCTCAGGCTACCCCTTGAGCAGGATCAGTTTCGTATATTTTCAGATATCCAATTTTAGTTTAGTATTTAGACACAAAATATTCCGTCAGGCTGAATATTACTAGGTACAAGTGATGACGTATTGTATTACGTACCAGGAGAAGTTCAGTTTAGCTTCGTATTTATACACAAAATTAGGTACCCTCGGTTTCTAATAATTTCTGGCATACAGCCGGTCACGGTACAGGCGAAAGTTTTCGAGGTTGCTCTGACCTACCGCATTCATTATTCATCGATATTCCCGTTTAAGCAAATGGGCGCCGGGGATATGTTTAATTTGTGACAAAAGATTTTGTGTTGTAAGCCCTAAAGGATAGCCCTAGCGATCACTATGTTGTAGATACACGCGTTACACAGTTTAACATATCCTGAGATTTTATTAACGGGTCAATATCGTTTCTTATAATAACCTACAATACCTCGATTTATTTTTTTTTTATTTTTTTTTTTTTTTTGAAAAATGGCCGTTGGAAATTCCACAGTTATGTTTTAGTTTTCTAAACCAGGTAATGCACCGACTTGTCAACCGATTGGCTTTTATATATATATCTGTATGTAGGTGTCACATGCTTTTTTCTTTAGAAAAAAAAAGACATGTTTGTAAAACCGGATTTCTGATTATTTAAACTGTAAACTAAATCGGCCTACCAGGTAATCAGCTCCTTTTACCCGAGGCTAGCCTCGATATCCACCAGACTGTTCAAAATACACCCTTTTTTAATGTGACAATGTTAGACAATAGTTTCCTTAAAACAGACAGGACTTTAACATCGTAGGATGTTTATATCAACACATGCGATATTTACAATATTAAAAAACCCCAGTAAAATCACATCCGTTAAACGCTTTATACCGATTTCTTTAAAAAGCTTTTATTCCAGGAATCTTTTTTTTTAAAAATGAAATCTATAAGTAGAGAATCTTAAATAGCTATCTATAACATCTATGTTATTGATATAGTCGTTTGATCAATAGATACATTTTGAGAAAAACAAAACAAACCTGCTGTTTTTCACTATAGAAATTGAAAGTGGGCTAAATCCATAAAATATGGCGCTATGAGTATAAGCGTGTAACACAAACCCATAAATAAGGCTACACTAAATCAATGCATCTACTTTATTATTATTCATTATTAGTACAAATACGTATTCAGGGGTGTTTAACAATTTTGCAATTAAAAGAATGCAATACAATATAAATATCTACATAAGCAATAATAATAAGATTCTGAGATGGGAAAGGTCTTAATAATAAATTTGTTTTTATTGTCCCGAAAGAATTTATCGAGTGGTTATTTCCAATAAAAGTATGCCGCTTAAACAAATTATTGTATGCCAGTTTGACTGATGGGGGCGGTTGTTATTTCTTGATAAAATGGTTTGGGAAACATTGACGGGTGTAAACGTACAAAAGACTGCAATTAAACGGCAGAAAGAAAATTTGACTGAAAATAATTTAGAATTTACTTAGCCCTCAATATGTATGGTAAATGGACAATAAGTTATGAAAAATAAATTCTTAAAAAGGGACCCCCCCCCCCTCACCAAATAACATAATATAAAATCATATGTTATAGCCAGATCTGAAAACAACAAAAACTTAGCTTTATCCGCAATATAGAGCTAAATAAGTAAGATGCTGACTGCCGACTCGCTCGCCGAGAAGTTTCGGGGTCGTTCCCGGTTTTGGCCGAAAACGTTCCTTTGGATTTTCCCACGTAGGTTCCCCTTGTCAGTGGTGCTGCACGGATGGCCTGACAAGGACAGCTGTCTAGTCATTCGGATAGGACGAAACACCAGTGTACACATCGGCGTGCACGTAAAAGACCCATTGGCAGTTGGAAGATAATATAAGAGAAGGCCGTAATGCCGCTGTCCAGGCAAAATTTCGCAGAACACCGAATATTGAAAGTGGGGTGGGGATACACATACTATACAGCAGCGAACATACGCCGATATGGAGTCGATTTAAAGATCAGAGAATTATCAAATTAGATGAGTGTACCCCGCTCCACAGTTAGCACAATTTCCCTCACAGCAAACTGCATTAGGCCCGTTGAAGCAGAAAAGTATGGTGATATTAAACCGCACATCATTGTATCGTTAGTTACACGTTTCAATATAAAAAAAAACAGTAATATGTTATTTAGTAGAAAAACATTCAAATGGCCATAACTTACGTTAGGTATTATAATCTTTAAACGACATTTAGCGATTGAGAAACCCATTAAGTTTAGGATTAGTCGGTTTGGAACCAAACAAGTGAAATAATTAGACGAAGAAAAAATACAGGTTGTTATTTTCGACTTGCATTGAACAAATCGTGTTATGGCGATTTTCGTCACATGGGTCAGTTCCATCTTATTTCATATCACCTACAAGAACCCTACAATAAACTGATAAATAATATATTATCTTATCATCGAATTAACTTGACAATAATATTATGCATGTGGCTTATCCATATCATATTCCTAAACAATCGTGATTCCACGGTTATCCCATTGTTTGACATATACGTAGATTTTTTATTATTAGTTCCTGAATGGAAAGTTTAATTTAGGTGGGTTTTTTTATGTCAGCATTTAAACCTTGAATATTATCTCGTCATTATCTATCACCAGATTGGATTTCTCTTTAATTAAACACTAATCAACTGCCACGTGTTGTTGTTCGTAGTGTTCAATGTCCTCTTCCAGTGATATCGCAGACAAACTGTCTTATTTTACTTTATTCAGTGCAAGGGGTCTTTTCTGGGGAGGACAACGGAGTACCCGGAGTAAACCCACGAGGTGTAGAAAGTCCCCCTATCTCCAAACCACCTAAGCTCTTAGGGAGGGATGCCAAGACCTTAATCCAGAGTAGACGGGGAAACATGGAAACCCATTCAAGTCGATTCTAGAATAACAACGTTGACAATAAGGTTACGTTAGTTTAAGGCGGCAAATTAAGGTATTTAACCAGAAACGAGCAGACGGATTATCGTGATTGACTGGTGATTTAAAATCGTTGTAAGTTTCTGCAAGTCGAACGGATTAGTTTTCTGACAAACAGAATCCATCAGATATTAACACGTCAGACAAGTGGTATCAATATACTACTTCTCATTCGAAGAAATCACATAGTTAATAAATTGTTTGGGTGAGGGTGGGCTGGATTTACAGGACCAGAAACACGTCTTCGAGCGCTATACTCATCTTCTTGTTCTTGCAAGGGCGATGATGTTCGTAAAAAAGCATACGGCTCCGCCATTGGAAGTAGAATCGACACGACCCGTAGAGAATTGCGCATCGAATGACACACTTTTAATATGAAGTCACAATTTCAAGAAGCCTGCGATGCCGTGGTGGTCGGTTCCTGGTCCGTAGTGCGCTCATGCTTGCTGTATGTTAGCGTTAGAATCTACCATAAATGGAGGTACGACCGGGAAAGATAGAGCCAAACTGTTAATTGAAGGAGGATATGTTGGCCTTCACAAGTAAGCAAGATAAAACGAAACGTGTGTTATCTTTACTGTTGATCATAGCTACATAATTTTAGTCATGTTTAACCGGTTCTTTAGTCAGACAACACACGGGTTAAGTCTAACAAACACCACTTCCGGTCATTATTAATAACACGTCACCATCTGGTATTCCATGGTGGGTTTAAAGTTATTACACATAAAATGCTAATCGACATAGTTCGGGAGAGCGAGGGATTTGAGATCCATTCTGTTTCATTTTTAGAATTGAATTAGCATATGGGCAATAATTACCTTGTGGTGGGTCTTTTAGACGTGGGAGGAGATCTGTGGAGACAAGAAAAAACCACGATATTATACAGGCGATCGTGTTCCCAATCAATGGTCCGTCTACACATTGGGATGTACTTTAAAGATCCCTTGTTAGCTGTAATTCGATATAAGAGTAGGTCGTAGCACCGTTGTCTGGACAAGATTTCCCCCATATCATACTGTATGGCATAATATGCTTGTCTTCATTTTCCCAGTCGAAACAGAACTGCGGGGCGTTAAACCCCATTGCATTTATAATTTCTTTTATCATCTCCTTAAGCGCATACAAAAGTCGACATTTTATTTATTGTTTACGCAGTGATGATACATTCTGTACAAAGCAACACTATATACCGCGTTGATAAATGTTGCACATACCCCGTTTATCAAGAAAGTGTTTCTTGTTCGCCCCCGTGGCTCATATTAATGAATAGATGCTTGAGAACAAAGCTATTTACAAACTACAAACTGAGTGATCGTGTCACTATCCTTGGTTGTCCTATCCTCGAGGAGATTGGAAATTGACCCAAAAAAAGTAGTCCTCCCATAATTACAAAAGCAAGAAAAATGACCTTAGTTTACTCTACAAGTTATTACGCAACACGTGCCGAAGGGGTTAGAAGTTAAAAGAACTATTTCGTTCCATTCTGAGCGTTAATATGGTTCTAGATTTGATTAGGAGTATAGAAATTAACCGGTGATTCAATAATAATTCTATGACTGTTGTCCGACTCACTGATGGTCTTTTTGATTTGTGTAATTGGGTTTAGATGGCGGTGCTACTATTGTTGTGTACTACTCTATGATTGTGTAGACGTGTGGTCTACTGCAGGCTATACCATTTCCTTGTATCTTTCATCTTGTTTCTCTCATCGTCAATAACCCGCACGTATCTGTCATCATCGATGACCCGCATGTATCTGCCTTCTTCAATACCCCGCATGTATCGCGTCATTTTCCATAACCGCATGTACCCGTCTTCTTCAATAACCGGCATGTATCTGTCTCCCTCAATAACTGGCATGCATCTATCTTCTTCAATAACCCGCATGTATCTGTCTTCTTCAATAACCCATCGCCAATAACCCCAGTGTATCTGTACATAATTTGTGAAATGAATTGACAGGGATGGAGGGGGGGGGGGGGGTGAGGTCAATGTTGAACAGAACAGAATGATACACTAAATATCCAATAGCAATAAAATGCAATAGGGCTTAACGTCCGACATTTCTGCCTCATCCGGGCTAATGAAGACGTTCATACGCCATGCAGTGCGCTATAAAGGAAAACCTGCACGCCCAACAGTGATCCCGCCTCCTTCTCAGCGATTCCAACTGCCATGTATTCTTTGACGTGTATTCTAACGTCTAGATGTTATCCGAAAAGAGTCTAATCCCGTCTTAACTAAGTTCCACGCTTGATGACTGTGAAGGTCAGTACGTGTTAACGACGATGTGTGCCCAAAGAGAGATAGAACTGTTAACGGTTCATCTATCTAGATTTCTATCTCGTCAAATTTTAAGCTGGGGGACATATCCTCTGACATCCCACAGCCTAACACACCACGTACTACTAGAAGTTGACCAGAAACCACATCAATATATTGGTCAGCTGGATTGCCGTGTAAATTGAAATCAATGCAGTAAGATTAGATTGTTGAGTATCGGTGATGGTTTCAACGTATCGTTTAATCTGTACGGAGTTCACATGGTATCAATTGACATCTGATTCCTGCTACTCTCAGACACAAACCAGTAATTGTCACTTGAAACACTTCTCAACGTTTTAAATTAAATTCTTAAACCAACCAACCGTCGGTGTTCTATCATCATGCACACGCGCTTCTGATTAAATTCTCATATTCTTCGTTTCACAGAGTCGATAGCTTCTAAACAATCAGGATGAAATGAACCCAGACACACACCATGCTGTCCGTTGTGAGGTAAATTTTGCCCGAACAGCAAAATTTCCGCGTACTCTTCGTCAAATTTCAACTGCCAATGTTTCTTTTAGCTTCTAAACAATCAGGATGAATGAACCCAGACACACACCATGCTGTCCGTTGTGAGGTAAATTTTGCCCGAACAGCGAAATTTCCGACTACTCTTCGTCAAATTTCAACTGCCATGTTTCTTTTAAGTGCACGCTGACGAGTATGTTGAGCCTTGCTTTTTTCGTCCAACCCACTGTTTGGCACCATTTTCAAGGGGGAGCCGCGCTGCAATATCCTAAAGGAAATTTCTCGGCCAATATCAACTCGAACCCGGAAGTTTCTGCTAATAAATCGTCCAAAAGGCTGATTGAAAGTATTATCTTATTAGTGACATACAGTTGTGTCCTTTTCATTTATTTTCATGTATTATAATTTAAAATATGTTTTTAATATACCGGCAAATGATTTGTTTGTTATATACCTCGATCAAAGAGAAATTTAATTAGACCTAAAGAATATGTTTTATGATCGTGACTTCGCCTTATTGGTACAGACCTTTATAATACATGTTCATATACATATTTCTTTTATTTCTTCAAAATAAGCCGTTTTTTATTACTGGTACGCGCCATTTTCTTTCCCCCCCTCGTTTTCTTGATGAAAGCAATCGTGCTCAGCTCATTAAATACCTATGACTGGTTCTTCAAAAAGATGCTCTCTCACTCGCATTAATTCTGATGAAAGAACGGTAGAAACCATGGGGTGGACGGAAACGGCATGACAATTCTCATATTTGAAGTTGTTCACCGGTCAGTGTTTGAAGTTCATAATATAAAAGTATAAGTAATTAATACATTGTTCTTGTACAAAATACCCCTAAATTGATAAAAAGATAATTGACTAATTGACTAATATGGCCTGGCTGGAAAGGTTCAAAAGAACTGAAAACGTTAGCCCAAAACATGTTTATATTTTTTTTTTCAACGTAATTTGCTCTCTCTATATATAATTGCTTAATTTTTTGCATATTGTATATCTAGATGGGTATGATGGAGAGTGTTCCTTTATCTTAGCTGATTGACTTATAATATTATGCGTATTATATATCTAGATGAGTTAACTCATTGATTGTGGGATAAGACCCTAGACAATACCCTATTTATTTGATTGACTTGACAACTAGATAATCTATAAAGCATAGCCATAGATATGGAAATGTGGATTATTCTATGACGAGGTGGTGAGTTACGTAACATACGAGCGGGTTGTATATCAATATTAGAGAAAAGTTTTACAAGACGAGAGAATTCCCCTTTAACCAGAAATGGTAGAGTGTTAACGTCATTGAAGTTATATCAACATTAAGGAAAGGTTTTACAAGACGGAAGAGTTCCCCTTTAATAAGAGGCGGGAGGGGGTGTTAAAGTCATTAGGGATGTATCAAATTTAGGGAAACGTTTTAGGGAAAAGTTCCCTTTTAACTAGAGTCAGAAAATTGTTAACGCTACTGAAATTATATAAAAATTAGAGAAAAGTTTTACAAGACGGAATTGGAAGAGTTCCCCTTTAACCAGAGAAGAGAGAGTGTTATCGTCATTAGTGTTGTATCAAAATTAAAGAAAAGTTCTACAAGACGGAATAGATCACCTTTAACTAAAGACGCGAAAATGTTAAAGTCGTGAGGATTATGTTCATATCAGAGAAACGTTTTACAATAGGGTTCCCCTTTAACTAAAGACCGAACAGTGTTAGCGCCATTGGAGATATATATCAATATATCAAGTTTTACAAGACCGGAGAGTTCCCCTTTATCAAGAAACTGTGCGGATAGTGATAAATCGTATAAGACGGAAGAGTTCCTCTTTAAATAAAGACACGAAAATGTTAAAGCCATGAAGGTTATATCAATATTAGAGAAAAGTTTTACAAGAGGTTATAGGGCAGCCTAAGAAAGATCTGCATGAATATCAATAACCCGGCAGAGATCAGGGTGAATCTAAAGATCGATAGAATAGAAATGGATTAGAAATTATTGATAGGAGTTGTTTATACAAGATTAATTACTTGTTTGGATTCTAATAATCACAACTGACCAGAGCCTTTATTTATGGCGACTAATTCAACAATTTTTGTCATTAATAGCCAAGACGTCTGCACACGACATTTCGCGCCATTAACAGGACTGACGTCTGGTGCCCGTCGTCTGCTCGAGTGGCTTTCAATCCTTAATCAATATCCACGGCAAATATTGGGGTATTTTCAGAAGAGTGGGTGAAGTGTTGATTGTCAACGAATTAAAGGCCTGATACTTAACGGAATACTTCATCCCAATCTCGTCCTTGCTTTATTCTGGTACATGATGATAGCAATGGTAGCATGTAAATGAAATGAATTGGGGTTTAACGTCCTAATGTTGTGTTCATAATGAATACGGGCATACGCCATACAGTGTGCTATGAGGGAAATCTTTCCCGGACAGCGGCGCTACAGTCTACCCTTACATCGAATTCCATCTGCCAATGGATCTGTTACGTACACGCCAATGTGTACACGGTACCTTGGGTTTTCGTCTCATCTGAACGACTAAACAGTTGTCTTTGCCAGGCCGTCCGTCCTACACCACTGACATGGGGAAACCACGCCGGAAAATTCCGATGAACTTTTTCGGTCATCGGGAGCGAACCCGCGACCAACTCACTTAACCACCGCGGTTACTGTTCCCTACAGATCAACTTGGCTGAAACTGGCGAATTGCTTCTATGACGTTTGGTAATTGAACCAGCAATCCACGGGGCATGATTAGGTGCAATACAATTACTGTGTATTACTGAGCAATGATAAGATATAACTATAAGGAGACATGACATGAAATGAAATCGGGTATAATCTCGTTGTGTTGTATTCTGTCCTGAGTGGGCTAATGAAGGTGGGCATATACCATACAGTGTGCAAGTAAGGGAAATTTTGCGAAGGGGGGTTCTTTACGTGCACGCCAATTTGTACACGGGATCCTGGTCATTCGTCCTCTGCCAGGCTCAGTGACATAGATTACATGTAATATGATTCTATTATGGCTCAAAAAGTAGAGAAACCTAGTCAAAACGTCACTATGTATGCCCACTGCCAAAGATCCCGACTTCCTCTCTCACATCGCTCAGTGATAAACAGAAAATATTTTTCACAGAATTATACCCTCTGTAAGAAAATGGTAAAATTTTAAACACATGTTGACAAATGTTAACTAACAATTTTTGAGTAGTATTATATTAGTTTAGATGATGAAAATGCCACGATTGGATATTTGTTGTATAAATTCATGTGGTCAGACTCTAACGTTGGAATAAATGAGATTATTGTCGTGTAGATATTCCGTAGGATGGCATCTCGACACGCTTATTACACTCCTGAAAGCTTCTAGCGCCGACCAATCAAACACTACCTCGGACAATTAGTGTCGGCCATTATCACGCCACCAGTTACAAATTTTTCTATATAAACCATGCAGATAGAATATCAATAGAAAAAATTAACGGTTTCGGTTAGTAGTTTGCATGCACTATATGGAGATTGACAGGGTGATGAATAATATATATCCACCAACTGTCAAACTACATAACTAGGTGTTCTTTAACAAATTTACGTAATAAACATTATCTTGCTTGCTTTTGACATCGGGAGATTGTGTGGTCGAATGGTTTAACGACTACACTTAGATCATAAGGTCTGTTTTGAGTCAAGTGGCGTGGTTTCCAGCTCGTTGGTTTTCTCCGGGTCGCCCGATTTTCTTCACAACAAAAAAAATTTAAGCGCAAGCGAATTATTGAAATACAACCGTATGTTAGTTCTCTTATCAATTCTTAGTCCTAATAAGACATAGTATGTGTCGAATGAACGTCTCTCTCTCTCTCTCTCTCTCTCGCTCTTACTTCAATCGTTGACGATTAGGCGGAAACGCCGCTGTCCAGGCTAAATATTCCATGGCCATAGTAAAAAGAAATAACCGCATGTTAGTCTCAAAATAACCGAATCATCAGTGTTAACCAGACGTTACACTCCATTCCATTGTTCCTGGACACACTCCCAAGCAGGCTGGTTAAGCGAGAATAGTAAAGCCTAAAGGAAGCGATTGCTGTGACTGGGTATTACCCAATACCGGACACCGTTTCTTGTACGCAAAAACTTGGCTAACGACATGTGGGATGTTGTTATGTTATTTTATTTCAATTCTAACGACCAATAATAATAGGTATTTTATATCGGGAAGTCAATTGTGTAACGGTAAATATTCTTATGCATATTCAAATTGCTGTTATGCAAGGAACCCGATACGTTATAGAACCTAGAAGTGACCTTGCTACCATCAAATAAGACATTATGAAGTTTACGGCTATAATTTAATATTTGTCGTATCCAAGGTTACTATGGCAACAAATGAAGAATTTTTATATGCATTTTTATGCGCGATAACCGCATTTTGGTCGTATGTAGTCGCCTCCCAGTCAGTCCGCCCGTCTGTCCGTCTGCCATCCACGGTTTTTTTATTATATGTGTTGTTCATGTAAGTATGGTGAAGAAACTGATCAAGCTATTTTGAAAATAATTACAATAGTTGCTGTTGCTAATACTGACAGGGTGTTGACGTCCACTGCTACCCAAGGTAATATCGCAGCCGAGATGCATGGGTTATTGCCAAAGAATACTTTAACGTCACGTGTATATGTACATTGAGATAATCTCTATGGATTGTTCGATGGATTTTTCTACTATATCTGCTTGTTTCGTAGCCTTGCAACCTATCTTCAAAATATTGACTTTTATAAAAATAAACAAAAAAGTTTTCACAATGAAGAAAAAAAAACAATACAGAAATTTATCGCTATCATTATTTTCTAAATATACATGACTTTCAAAGAATAAAAAACAACGATTATTCTGAAATGAACACCTTAAAAAATTGCATTCATTGATTTTAAAAACATTGATAGAATACATTGCACCGGGTGTGACATTACATCATATCCGGTTCCTGTGTTGACAAGACGGGGAATAAATGCTGATGATTTTAAAACAGGAGTCTTGATGATATTAATACCCACGGTACTTCCGGGTGTCTTCAAAGCGAATAATAGAAACGTTGCAAAACAAAGTAAATGGGAACTGATCGTATGAAAGGCTACGATCTGTGAGTCGATATTTAACTCTAATTCTGCTAGCTTTGTAAATATAGTGAGTGTTGTTGTTGCATATCACCAGTTTAAAACGAATAAACCCGCGTCATTGTCTTAATGGCTCGTAAATATCTGGCGGATGTTGTTAAATTTCACAAGATTCGTTCCCAGGCTTTGACTGCAGTTGTTTTGCTCTTCAAATAGTTAAACGTTTGTTGATTTAAACTTGATTTAAATCGATTAATAATTTGTTGGCTTAAATTTTGCTTTAGTGAATAGTTTCCTGATTTAAACTTTGCTTTAGTCCATTAATAGTTGGATGGTTTAAACTTAGCTTTATTGAATAGTTTGATGATTTAAATTTTGCTTTGGTGAATAGTTTGATGGTTTAAACTTTGCTTTAGTAAATAGTTTGATGGTTTAAACTTTGCTTTAGTGAATAGTTTGATGGTTTAAACATTGCTTTAGTGAATAGTTTGATTTAGTGAATAGTTTGATGGTTTAAACTTTGCTTTAGTGAATAGTTTGATGGTTTAATTAAACTTTGCTTTAGTTGATAGTTTGGTGGTTTAAAATGAACTTTAGTCCGGCAAAAGTTTCTTATTCTGTGTCGATTTTTTGTAAAGTTCAGTGCAAACTGTTGATTACTTTTAAGTAAACAGGAACATGGAAGAGTTGAAATGACATCAGGTTGCCGATGATGGTAAAGGCTATAATAAAATGAAAATGTCGATGCTGGTTGACGATGATGGTAATTATTGGAATGACAAAATGGCAATCTAGATCCTCGTTGTCGATGATAGTAAAGTTTATAATTAAAAACTGGCAATATCAATATTGCTTGCCGATGATGGTAAAGTTTATAACTAAAAACTGACAATGCTTATTACCGATAATGGTAAGGTAAAAATGAAAAACTGACAATGCCAATACCGGATACCGATTTAGCGACAATAATGCCAACAATCAGAGACAAGTAGGATATAAAACGTAACATTAAATTAAGGAACGCTCTTCAATAACTCTCAGGCTTCTTTCAGGATGTGCGTGGTACCTGTAATCAGTTGTGAAACACCCAATCAATGCCTCATAGATATATTTATGATGTTAATCGATGTGGTCAGTTATTTCAACAAGTTCGCATTCCTTTACGACTAAAGACAGTTTTATATTCTTAAAAGCTCTGAAATACTTAGAACAAAATACAGCTTACTGGTAGTTCTACAGATCGTCTTGCTCTACTGGATAAATCAATGTGCGTAGGCTACTTAAATTTTTAATAATGAAATGTGGTTTAAGGTCCTATTGTTCTGCTCCTTCTGGGCTAATGAAGCGGGCATACAGTGTGCCATGAGGGAACTTTTGCCCGGACAGCGACGTTACGGCCTACGTTTATTTCGAATTCCAACTGTCAAGGGTTCTTTTACGTGCACGTCAATGTGTACACGGGACCTCGGACTTTATTCAATTGACAACGGGGAATCGGAAAATTCCAATGAACTGTCTCGGCTAACACAGGGATCGAACATGGGATCCCAGGTTAGCGAGCCAATATCTTACTCATTGAGCCACCGCTCGCCCCCAACTATTATAAATATTGTTTTAAGCCATAATATTGTAAAAGGTGCATCGCTAAAGGAAATATCGGTCTTACTATTTTTCAGTTCCATTCAGTATAAAGATAATATAATGATTTGAAAAATTGTCAACATTGGACGTCCTCTCTGAAGACGATATAAAGTCATTTGTAATCTTCGATTAAATCAAAGGGTGAACTTCTTTTTGGTCCCATTTGAACCCAAACCGGCAGATAATCTATTATTTTTTAATCCAACATTTATACATAAAATCAATTTGAGTACAAGGATTAAGCCGTTGAAAATTTGATTTTTCCGATAAATATAATGCAAATGGCGGACATCAAACTTTGAAGGCTTCTGCTCAGATTTAGACAGCGTACTTTTAAACATCTCGCATTTCCTTTGGCTTCAAGGTAGCTATCGTATTTATCTAAATTCTTAATTCCCCAGAAAAGACATTTTTATTTTGGAAGCCGCGGTGGCTCAGTGAATAAGACGCTGGTTCGCTAGCCGGGAGGTCCCGTGTTCATTCCCGGTGATGATCGAGAATGTTCATCGGGATTTTCCGGCGTGATTCCCTCCGGAGAGTAGAGAAGGGTGGATGGCTCTTTCTCCTCTCTCTCTCTCTCTCTCTCTCTCCTATCAATTCTAACGGCACCTCCCACTCTTTCGCTCTCACTCGAGTTAGATCAAGCGACAAAATGAACGTAATATCGTTCCATTGTACATTGGAGCGACATACACTATGACGTATGGATGTTATAAATTTACAGTGTGGTCGCACTATACGAACGGAGTTAATCAGATTAAGGGGTTTGTCATTGAATACCAATTTGTTGCTAGATTTAATGAGTATGGAGGTAATTTATAACTGGCCCGATGTCTGGTTTATTGTAATATATTAGTTGACTGGGATGCTAAACGCTACTATACTATTAAACCATTAGGACTCACAATGATACTATCGTTAAAGCAGCAAATAAGTCTATTAGTAAGTGCAAGAGAGTCGCAAAACAAAACTATAAAATAACCGGCGTACGCGGTACATCAGCTTTTCAATAAGAGAGCAGAAGGGGGAGGGGGAGTGACCGAATGGTTAACGCATGCGCTGTGCATCATAAGGCCCCAATATCGTTTGCAAGGAATTAAGTAAGACTTTATCTTAGTTTCTATTGATTTCATTTTACACATAATATGTCGAGTCATTCTACATGTTCGGGTCGGTTTTGTTTTCTTGTTGTAAATACACCAACAATTATGGTAAAATAACTAAAAACACAAGAGATTTTTTTTTTCTTTTACGATAAAACAAAATGACGTAAAAGCCAAATCACTCACAATAGCTCGGATTGATTGACGGTGAACTAATGGTCGTATCATTTGTGATAATGGTACAATAACATTATTACAATATTACAATAATACCACAATAATATTATTACATAACACATCTATGAAAGTGATTCAGATTTTCTCACAAGATAGATAATGGAACTGGAATTGAAGCCGATCGAAATACACTATACATCAGGGCTCACACTGTCGGTCGCCAAATTCGCAATTTGCGATAAAATTACGAAAGTGGCGATTAAATTTTGTTTTTGGCTATAATTTTGGCGATAAAGTTTAGGGGTACTGGCGATTCTTTTTTAGAATTGGCGAAAAAAAATCCTTAAAATTCTAATCGTATTTATCCTTGATTAACCATAGCGGTATACTATAAATCAATCAACTTGCTGATAATCCCGAACGTGTCATGAGTAATATCAAACAATTGTCTGGGATTAACGGTTTCAACTGATTGTTAATTGCCGATAATAAAGC
The DNA here is from genome assembly GCF_932274485.2 of Patella vulgata. Taxonomy (NCBI): domain Eukaryota; kingdom Metazoa; phylum Mollusca; class Gastropoda; family Patellidae; genus Patella; species Patella vulgata. The sequence goes on along the minus strand of NC_065886.2, from coordinate 33,989,533 downwards.
CTTTATCTTGTCTTTAGTCGTCATATTAATTAACCCTAACAAATAGATTAGCGGTGACTATTTGGACACAGATCACTAAAGATTTCCCCATTGACTCCAATGTTAATTCTCGTATCTTAGACCGGCTCTAACTTTTTCCCAAATTTTCGTTGGGTAGAACGCTTTCTACCACAGATGGAGCAACATGTGGCAACCACTTGCCCAAAAGCACGTATGAGGTTCTTCATGAAAAACTTGAGATACACAAGCTGGAAGTAGAGACAAGTAAACATGCAATTTCAGGCCCTACATTTCAACGTAACCAACCTCTCAACTCTTGTATCCTTCCGCATCAAAATTATGAATATTCACCAAAACCTGGCAGAAAATGTATTTTCAAACCCTTTTCCTCAATTCTACACCAAAAAGTCAACAAAAATCGCCATGCAAAAGGGGGAAAAAGGAAAAGGGAGAGGAAGACTAAAAATAGCTTTGGCCCTTGTTTCGTGGGTGACGGCGTAGGAATATTTGGTGATCTGTGTCCATTTGATGTTGCGTGATTAAAACAAAGGGGAGTAATCAAAATGGCCGATCGTTACCGGACAACTCTTTTCAAAGAGATTTGATAGTTGAATTTTGTTTACTGTATGTGGCTTCATACGACATGTATAAATATAACAGCGTGGCTAATTGGACATTATTATTTCAAATTATATTATCACCATGGGTCGAAAACGAAAGAGTGAGTTGAATAGCGACGATTTTGGAGTGAGTAAACTGTCTGCATTTTTTTCGTTACCACCGCCGAAGTGGCTAATTGGACATTATTATTTCAAATTATATTATCACCATGGGTCGAAAACGAAAGAGTGAGTTGAATAGCGACGATTTTGGAGTGAGTAAACTGTCTGCATTTTTTTCGTTACTACCGCCGAAGTGTTCTAAAAATAACGAAGAGTCTGACGTTGGCTCCTCTAGACGAAATGAAATTGACACAACGATTAATGATTCAGATGCTGATTCCATGACGGTACCCGAAATCAACAATAGGCCTAATGTCCACGCGAAACGAAAATTCAAAGAAAACTGGAAATTTGGCAATCCTTGGCAGAAATTTGACGTATACACGCAGAAAATGTTTTGTTCAATATGTGAAGATAGTTTTACATCTCTGGGTGTAATGTTCTGAAGAAAGAAAGTATAGACACTCATCTGTCTGCAAAAGGTAAGCTGATTTTATGTTGATGAATTTATGTGAATGATTTTATATGAGAATATCCTTGACTCAATAACATTCCTGTTACAGAATATCTACGACTCAATAATATCAATCCTGTCAGTGATGACCAAGTATTAAATATAATGTTTATTTTTCAGGTCCATCTAGCCACAAAGCAGCAGTAATGATTATTGAAAATGGCAATGACATGGCTAAGGCCAGAGAGAAATCGGTGTCCAAATCAAAAGAAGCTATATTATCAGCCATGATTTAAGAATGTTTAAGAATGCACAAGAAATAAAATTGTTTTATGCTATTACAATATGTGATTTTTTTTTATTATATATTTTTGGCGGATAAATATTCAAGTTGGCGGGAAAAAAATATCATCATTGTTTTACATAAAACTATTCATCCATTTTGGCGGAAAAAAATTGAAAGCCAGTGTGAGCCCTGCTATACATGTAATCAGAAAGTCGTTGAATCGATCCCGGTGTTGGCCGAAAAATGAAATGAAATGTGGTATATCGTCCTACTTTTCTACCCTGGGTTAAAGAAGAAGCGGTTGGCGAGAAACTTCCTCGGGATTTTCCAGCGCAAGATGGAAATCGTTTGTAAAGGAAATGAAATGAAATGGGGTTCAGACTAGCGTGCCACCGTCTTAATCGCTGGGCCACCGTGACTTTCGTTTGTAAAGGAAATGAAATGAAATGGGGTTCAGACTAGCGTGCCACCGTCTTAATCGCTGGGCCACCGTGACTTTCGGTTCTTAAAGGAGGAAAACCCAAAGTCCCGTGTACACATTGACATGAACGTAAAAGATCCCCTGGAAGATGGAATTAATAAGGGTAGCTGGAAATGCCGTTGTCCAGGCAAAATTGCTTCTCATAGCGCACGGCATGGTGTGTGTCACTCTATATTAGCCCGGTTGATGCAGAAAAATCGGACGTTATACCCCATTTCATTTCATTTCACTATGGCTCTAAGATAAATGATATTTCCAAATGTTTTGAAGTGTAAAACGACTGGGGGGTTCTGTCAGAAATATCGACTCGATGTTAAGAAGTCTATCCGACAAAGTTTTAATAATTTAACATTCTGGCATGTAGTACGTCTTAAATGTCGACTTGTCGTGCCTACCCTCAGATAAATCTTATCTCTTGTTTTGAAAGGGAAAAAGAACTGTTTTTAAGGTAACGGAGACAGGAAACATATTTACCCTGAAATAAATTTCTGATCTGAACCGCCAGTAAATCGTGCCGACCGTCAGATAAATGGCGACCTTTCTCGTGTTGGTGAGACGAGTCTGATAATTCAATCTGTTCCACTCGGTGATTTACTCTGACCCCTTGCCTGACCCCTCGATTCCGGATCATCTTACATCATTTAATCAGTCTAATATAATGTCTACCCTTTTATTTCTACATCAACGTTTATGATTAAATCACAAAATCTGACATCCGTACATTACGGATACTAGATTCCAATGATATATACTTATTTACCCATTACAATACGGAGCCACGCGGCTCAGTGGGCGAGGGTGCTGGCTCGCAAACCAAGACATCCTGTACCACTGACAAAGGGGAACAACACCGGAAAATACCGAAGAACTTCCTCGGCCTTCACAGGGTGGAACCCGGAACCCCAATATTAGCGATCCATCACTGGAAAATCCCGAGGACTTTTCTCTGCCAACACCGGGATGGAACCCCGGATCTCCCGGTTAGCAATCCAATATATTGTTCACTGAACCAGGACGTCTCCCCTTTTATTACATGCTGTATTCTGGCATCTAAATTCTCATTCGCAACATAACAGACAATCTTATTACTAATTGGAACCGGTATACCTTATTGGTTTGCATTACGTTTTGTTGGGGGTTTTCTGTGATAGTTTCTTTGTTCTCGACATTTTTAAACCTTGGGGAAAGGTCTTATAGTTTTGCTGCTTTTAAACTATGGAATAAGTTACCTTCTGAAATTAAAGATTCCCCTTCCCTGCCTGTTTTTAAGAAAAAGTTAAAGACCCACCTTTTTAAAAGCCATTTTAATTGCTAAATGCTTAAGCTTTTTCAGAGTTTACTTTTTTATTATTGTATACCATATTTTATTCTAATTGTGCAATGTTCTTATTATTGAGATGTTTTATATTTTATACCTTTACAATAATGTAATAGCGCCATAGAGCAATCTAAGTATTGGATTATAGGCGCTCTATAAATAAATTATTATTATTATTATTAAAGAAAATGAAAGTCACTCAGTTTTTTTTAATTCATGATAAATGAAATGATTGACATAAACCCCGTAGGAAAGATAATTTACATTTTTAAAAAGAATGTGGGCGTATAAAAAAAATAGCTAGTGTTAATTGTTGTACTAATATGAACAGGGTAGCATGTCGATTAGCTCTACACACAGTCTCATCAATTATGGATACGGTGTAGTAATCTAGATGTATTTTAATCCCGAGTATACAGGGAGAGAGTATTAGATATAATTAGTACCGCTGGGATTAAGGTTTAACTCCGCGATCATGATCTATTTCTATACAAATTGACAGGACCTTCGTGTACTAGGAAGGGTTAGCGGGGGGGGGGGGGGCTGGAGGTCCTGTGTTCGATCCCCGAGTTGACCGAGAAATTTCATCGGGGGTTTCCGGCGTGCCCCCTTCCCACTTTGCCAGTGTTATGAAAAACCAAGGTCTCTCGTACACACTGGCGTGAACATAAAACATCTCTTGGCAGATGGAATTTGATATAAGAGTAGGTCTTCGTGCCGCTGTCCGGGCATGTTGTGTGGCTTTATACTCTATGATTAAACTTTATTCTGGCGTGTGTGGCTTTATACTCTATGATTAACCTTTATCTAAGCTTGTTGTCGATTTAATATATTATTATATTTGACCTAAACCGGACTGGAAACCCTAACCTCACAGTATTCACGTTATTTGTTTCAGTTGAATAACAGATTTATTTTCTTTATTTCCCCTTTTTTTACTCTATGTTTGAATTGCTACGACAATTAGACCACAATGATTAGAATGATTAGCAACATGCTGGTTATTTTCTCTCCTGCTGTATCGAACATTAACTAATGTATATTAAAGGAATCGTCCGAGTAACATTTCAACGAATAGAACGTATTAAAGGAATCGTTCTAGCAATATTTCAACGAACAGACCGTATTAAAGGAATCGTCCGAGCAACATTTCAACGAACAGAACGTATTAAAGGAATCGTCCGAGTAATATTTCAACGAACAGACCGTATTAAAGGAATCGTCCGAGCAACATTTCAACGATCAGAACGTTAACGTATTAAAGGAATCGCCCAAGCAACATTTCAACGAACAGACCGTATTAAAGGAATCGTCCGAGCAACATTTCAACGAACAGAACGTATTAAAGGAATCGCCCCAACAATACACCAACGAACAGAAGGTATTTAAAGATGTATATTGTAGGTCCTACTGGGTGTGGGAGGGGGCGATCTTGGAAAATTATATAAATTATTATCTAGACATTTATTCACCTTGCAAGCCCGAATTCAAAATTCCAGTTCTTCGGATGGCCGTGATAGTGAATGTATTAGAACACACGAGCCATTTAATAATCTAACGCTAAAATGGATAACCGAGAATCTGATTATTATCGTTGCAACAGTACTGAATATTCAAGACTATCTTGTCAAAGCTCCAAACACTCATAACTTTGATCAGTATAATGTTATTTGACTGAAATGCTAAATATCTCCATGTTTTATCCCAGGATTGTCATGGATTGATTTTATTTTTAACATACCATCAAAAGAAACATCTATCTTGATTTAATCTTTAATCCCGTTAAATAAATCATACGATCTTTTTCAACCATCTTGATATTTTGAGCTGAAATAGTTATACAAGGTCATTGGACTGTGCCTTCACGTCGGGGAGTTTCCATAAGAATGTTTTATTTCATTTAAAAATTGGATGGGGGAAATATACACAGGGCTTGTGTATGAAACTGAACAAAAATAAACATTTATACAAATGATTATTGTTGGGAGTTTATTAATTACAGACTTTCATCAAAAGATAGATTATGATATCTGGGAATCCCCCTTTAAACATTATAAATACATGTATACGAATGAACTACAAGACGTCTATATATGTATTAAAATATACAATTTTATTCATATATTACAGAAAATTATATATATTATTATTATAGCATTTAAAACCTCGGTGTTTTCTTCAAATCAAGGGAAATTCGACGTTAGTTTTAGTCCAGGAGAAAATGTCCAATTGAGATTTACTAGACATAATAGTTGAACACTAACTTTTAAGAGTTAATTTTAAAGGAGGCAAGTCACTAACTCAGTATCATCCACAAGCTTCCACATTGCAAACACGACTTATTGGTCAGTTTAAATCAACATTGATGGTATTATCTTACCGTGAAAGGATGGGCTTCTGGTGTCAAATATTTAACACAAAATAAAAATGCTTTTGACCCATTTGTGTCCATTTCTAGGTCCCAAAGAATACAGATTTGGCTCCTATAAAGTGCTTTCATAAGTGAATACAGCGGTTAGACTAAGAATATCTTAGACAGTATGTCAGCGCATTGTAATTGCCCGGAAATTGCTCGAAAAAATTATCGACGTGATGCTAACGGATATCGACTTTTGTCGCGGCCGACGAGTTTGGTATCCACCGAAAACAAGCGCTCGTTGCTCCGAAGTCGTTCATCTGTCACTGTGTATGTAGTAATTTCCCGTTGAGCACTTATTTTGTTTGACTAATGAACGAAAGTTAAAATGTCCCATTTTTGTCTAAGGCATATTGGCGTGCACGTAAAAGAATCCTTGAGAGTTAGAATTCGAAAAAAGAGTAGGCCGTGGCGCCACTGTCCGGGCAAAATTACCCTCGTAACACACTGTATGGTCTATGCCCGTCTTCATTAGCCCGGATGAAGAGAATAGTTGGACATTGAATCCCATTTCATTTCATTTCAACGACTTCATTAGCCCAGTTGGTGCCGAAAAGTTATTTCATTTCATTCCATTTTCAGTCTAACAGGCAACCCCATTTGATTTAATGTAATTCGAAGTAAGTACAGTTCCTTTAAGTTGAGTCATTTTAACCAGAAAGTTTACTGAGTCATAAAGAAAGCACACCGTATCATTAAAAAAAATCGTTAGTATAAATCAGACTGTCACAGTAACAGTTTTCAAACTGGAAAATACATTATGTGTTTTTTAAAGTAATGTTAAAAGGACATGACACAGGGCCAAGACGAGGATGATGGTGGTCGGGGGTTTGTATATATAAATTACATACATGTAGTTTTATGCATGTCTTTATTTCAGCCAATCTGATGGGTTTGTTTTTAGCTAAGCGTTGCTCTTATTAGTTTCGAAAATCTCAGGTCCCGTTTAAACGTTGGCGTGCATGTAAAAGAACTCTTGACAAGAGTAGGAAGCAGCGCCGCTGTTTGGGAAAGACTAGTATCATTTGGCTGCATGTCATTCTGTCCGTGTGTTCCATAATATGTCTTCGTCTTGTCGGGTTTAACGCCTGCTTCAGATATTTCTGGTTTGGACGTCTTCTCCTAAACGTTATCGACGGAAACGACCCAAGATCATGATTATAAGGGTTAGGAGAGAGGTTATATAGACTATACCTGTTCCTCAATCTATTTCAATTTCTGAATAAAATATTGTTTTAAAAAAAATAAAATCACAAATTATATAAGGCGGCCATGTTGGACTGACCTTGACGTCATTTTATCTCATGGCCACCCGGCTCGCCATTTATAACGACTGGTCGTTTATACACCAAATGTTTAATCCACCTAGCACTGTTGACGAGTCTTCTATTGTCAGGTTTCTGTGGGAGGGTTTTCATTTTTACGCTAATGGATATTAATTGAGCTATTCAGATTAATTATCCAAATGTTTCTGGTTCATCTGTCGACCAATTGTTTCTATACAGATTAAAACAGGATTCAGCTGATAAACCCATTGTTCCGCCATTATTCATCCCCCTATTCCTGTGAAGTTTAGTCAGTGCGATGGCACCATTCAAGGCCGGATACCGGACCCTCGTGGTTTTACCAAAGATAATTTATAGATTTTCAGCCCTATTTAATCCCTCGTGTAATATTTTATAGTTTCAGTCATGCTAAACTCTATGAAAACGGTAGCTTTCTGTTTTGTCCGGTCGGTGCAGTTTCCGCTTACCGTCATAATATGACAGAGTGTTACTAAGTATATTGTAGATGAACAGCACTTCCTACGGTTCAGGTCACATATTTCTGAAGCAATGCCGGATGGGAGTTGGCGTCAAACAATAACAAACATGGGCCAGCCTTACGTTATTACGAAACATGGTGTCATGTACAATGTGACGTCAAAAGTTGCGTTTACTTTAATAACATTTAATAGTCCAATTAAAGATACATTTTAGAAGATTAGATAAAGAGCTGACAGTTCTCGCTATAATAGTTTAAAAAGTAGGTAATGTCGGGGGGAGGGGTATGCTGAAAATTTCAGTCAAATTCTGGACCGAGAAAACTTCATTTTAAATTCACCGTAGCCTCGATTGGCATTGTTACCGCTGATACGAAAATGAACAAAGTCTCGATTATCCATTTTTGCGGTTAATCATCAATGGGCGTTGAACAGCAGATCTGATTCAAATCCAATGAAAATCGAACCCATAAGATGGCATCGAGAATTGAATATGGTACATTGCCAGTCCCATGAGTGTTACTTCAAACAAGTAAGAAACAACCCCCCCTGGCATGATTTCCATAATAAATCCGGAGGATTGGGTAGCCGAATAGTTTAACGCGTGCGTGTTAGATCGAGCCAAGTGGCGTTGTTTCGATCCCCCGCATGTACGTGGCAAGTAGAATCACCTGTATAAACTCGGGGTCCCCGGTTTGCTACCCCTACGCGCAAGCTAATTATTGAAATGGTCTAGTTTGTATCGAGTGGACGTTAAATCGATTCCCCGCTTGTACGTGACAAGGTGTATGGTCGCCTCACCAGCCTCGTGGGTTTTCTCCGGGTCCTCCGGTTTCATCCCACTGCTAAAGACCCCTACACGCAAGCAAATAGTTGAAATAAAATTGAATCATATGTTATTGATTCTAATTGACTATTTTCAACCCGTGACGCAATGCAGATAAAAAAAAGTAATTATATAATATTAAAGCCAAGTTGATTTTATCTGCTTATTTTAATGCACATCTTAATTGTTTCATTAAATTAACTTGAGTTTTCTGTCAATCAATTAAGGCAAGTCTAATAATTATAAAGAGAGAGAGAGATAAATTGGGTTGTAACGTCCAGTCAGCACAAACTAGGTCATTTCGGGACTAACATAATATGGTATAATTTTATTTCAATAATTCGCTTGAAACCGGAGGATCCGAAGAAAACCTACGAGGATGGACAGGCGATCCTACTCCTTGTCACATACAACCAGGGAAATGAAACCCCACCACTTGACTCAATGACAGACCTTATTATACAATGCGCACGCGCTAAACATCCAAGCCCCAAAATAATTATAAATAACGTCGGAGTGGGTATGGATATTTATACGTTGTAAGAATACTTTTCATGTGTATATGCCATTTAGAATAAATGGCGGCAAGTGTATATCAGTCGTTTCATGATATGAAATAATATTTTAGTTGCTCAATAGAATGTCTTGCTATCGGTTTATATTTTTACGTTCTTCATTCACAATGAAAATCTCGAGGGAAACATAAACCCTTTACATATTTACCGGTATTTCAATTAATTTCTTTTTATATTTTCCCCAAGAGAGTTCGTTAAACAAAAATAATAGGAAAAAATATAATAGAAAATAATAATAATATGATAGAAAATTAAACAAAATGAAATGAAGTGAAATAGGGTTTAACGTCCTACGGTTCTGCTCAGACTGGGCTAATGAAGACGGGCTTACTCTTTAGTGTGCTATGAGAGAAATTTTGAGCGAACATCGGCACTACGGCCTACACTTACATCGAATTACAACTGCGAACACACGACCTCGGTTTTTCGTCTGATCCGAACAACTATACGGTGTCCCTTGCCAGGCCCTCTGTCCTGCACCACTGACAAGGGGGAATCACGACAGAAATACTGATGGGCTTTCTCGACCAACGCAGGGATCGAACACGTCTTACAGCTCAACCATGTAAAACATTTGTGTACGACTGGTTAAATGAGACGCCCGCGGAGAAAGGTGACGTCTGCTCACTTCCTTGACGGTACTGAGTGTTGATCAGATTAAAGGCATATATTGTGGCGAATGACGATCATTTATTTATTTTGAACTGAATCCTAAATGCGTTCCCCTGTCACAGATGGAGAGTTAGTGTCACGGTAATCGAGGTTTAAATCAGAATTAGCCAGGTTTAGACGCATCCTTACACAAAGATCGGAATCAATATGTCGAATAAGACTGGAAATATTGTATTCGGGAAACCTCGGCAGACTTCGGCACCCTACATCTAGCCTCGACTGTATGACGGTAAGTGATATGTAGCTACAGCCACACAATTGTGATGCGGTTGTCGGTTTACTGTTAGGAAGATTTGCCGCTTTTAAAAAGAAATGGCGTCGTTCGAAGACATTCGACAAGCTCTAGTAGCCTACATCTAACCTCGATATTAGTTGTTTTAGGTGATTAAAAGGAAAAACGCAATAAAGTTGTAATCTTAACAATCAAATTTGAACATGGGGGAAAATAAAAAAATAGACAAAAACGATGATAAACGATATTTGAATTAGATCCGGGCAAAATTTCCCTCATAGCACATTGTATGACGTATGCCCGTTTTCGTTAGCCCCGTCGGAGCAAAACAGTAGGACGTTAAACCCCATTTCATTTCATTTCTTTAAACTGCATTAATTACAAACTAACTCGGAACTTGAAAGTAGTTCCAGTATGGCGGAATTCGTCATGCAGCTAAGGTTAAATGTACGATACTGGAGCTGCCGAGTTGTGCCGAATGGAAATAATGGTGCGAATGCCGGGATTTGTTGACGAAGAAGAAGCTGTAATCAAATATTAAAATATAGTCTTGTTTGTATTCAAAATACTGCTGATGATTTCAGGTAATAGATAAGGGTGATAGACCGTGATAGAATTTAGCGAATTAACATGGTTAAAAGTGAATTATTACGCTCTTGTCATCACGTCGGATTACTTACACTCACTCCCTATTGATTTCAATAAAAGGATTTATGACTTCAAAGCAAACTGAAACATTATAGAAAACCTGTACAGGCTTTTTATTGTTCAAAAATTCATTGGTGACATTATCTTTGCTTTAATTTTTAACCATGATATGCAGCATGAACTCAATTACATCACCATAGTAACGCCATTACGTCAAACTCTTGGGAATTTCTTCGCCGCCATTTTTAAATTTAAATTCATTCAAAGTAAATTGTAATATCAATGAAGGGCGCAGTATAATGGAGTATAATCTATTCTCTTCAATTCACTTGTATTATAAGGAGAAAGAAATACCAAAATATAAAATTGTTTTGTTACAGTAGAACAATACTGCAGTCTATAAAAGGCATAGTTTATTATTATGGCAGAAAAAGCTAAATTTTTGTCAGTTTCTAATTTGACTGTAAAATATGATAAATTTGAACAATATGTTAGTCCCGAAATGACCTGGTTTGTGTCGAGTGGACCCTAAACCCCATTTCTCTCTCTCTTTATGGCGAAATGGGGAGGGGGGCGAATGGTTATCGGATGCGTGTTGTATCATAAGGTCTGTCATTGAGTCATCTGGCGTGGTTTCGATTCCCCGGTTGTACGTGACGAGGAGTGGGGTCGCCTGTCCAACCTCGTGGGTTTTCTCCGGGTCCTCCGGTTACCTCCCACTGCTAAAGACCCCTACGTGCATGCGAAATTATTGAAATAGAATGGAACCATGTGTTTGGCCGGAAATGACCTAGTTTGTGTGGACGTTTACACCAACAAGAAACGAGAGCCACGGTGGGCCAGCGGGTGGGACGTTGGTTCACTAACCTGGAGGTCCCGTGTTTGATCCTTGCTATGGCCGGGAACGTTCAGCGTACACAATGGGTGCACGTTAAAGATCCCTTGGCAGTTTCAAATGATAAATGGTGTCAGAGTGTTTAAACCTAGCCAGTAACAATAAGCTTCGACACACTAATATGGAAGAAGCTTTGAACTGCTAGACAACAATAATTGTTACAGTACCTGAAAGATTTTTTAAACCAATATAAGTGATAATTGGTGTTTTAAAAACAGTCCTTGGTATAAATTGTGTTTTGCAATAAATAACCTCGATCCATCGAGAATTGTGTGTTTCGCTTCCGTACCGCAGTGTTTAATATACATTATGCAAGTACTAAAATCTGCCTATTGCAGGTCTTTCTTTAGACCTGAAATGTTATATAAATTATTAATTAAATTTAAACGGGGCATTATGAGAGTTTAGATAAAGAGCTGACAGTAATGTTCTTGCTATAATAGTTTAAAAAATAGATAAAGAGAACATGTAAAGAGAACATGCTGAAAATGTAGTCAAATTACTTCACTCACAGCTCTTCTATCTAATCTTACCTAATGCCACTTTAATTAAAATCCGATTTGAAAGCAAAAACAAAAGGATTATGGATCATAACATGAATCACAACTTGCAACTGTGGATGTGCTTTTTAATGATTTTATTAAACCTTTTCTCGCTAGAGAGTAAAACTTTCATTTATTATTACGATATATCACGATATTGTCTCGTACGATACAGTACCATATCGTGACATGAATATACAAAATAAAATTACTTACGGTACAACAGATAATGTTTATAAAAACGTTTTAAAAAGCGGCTGGTAAATTGTAAAAATATGAAATGAAATGAAATGGTATTTAACGGCCTACTGTTCTGTTCCGACTGGGCTAATGATGATGTATACGCCTTACAGTGTGCTTTGAGAGAAAAATTGAGCGTACAGAGGTGCTTCTGTCTACTCTTGCCAGGTCCTCCGTCCGGCACCGCTTGATAGGGAAACCACGCTGGAAAATCCCGGATCGCACCCGGACCTACTTGTTAGTGAATCTTAGTGAATCACCGTATTGCTCACCCGGCAAGCACAGGTCCTTTCTGCGCAACATTGTGAAAAGAGGGCACTGGATGGGTTTTCTCCGGTGTCCTCTCACTTTTAAAGATTCCTACGCGCAAGCGAATTATTGAAATAAAATTGAATCATTATGGTAGTCCAGAAATGACCTAGTTTGTGGACGTTTGTTGGGAATGTCTTGTAAGGGATAAGGGATCTTACATCTACACGACACTGTCCAGGCCATGTCGTTACAACCGTAAATATTATTTTGTATCAATACGCCCATTTAGAGCAGCAGACATTATTAAAAACAAAATGAAAATTGTTCAATAGAACGAAAAAAAATGATGTAGTAAAGGGGAAAAGCTGGCCTCATTATGAGGTAATATTAAAAGACTCAATTGAACATTTCGGAATTGAATTCTGGCAAATCCAAAAAAATTGAGAATTTCGTAAAAAGGGGTATTTTGGGCTAGAACGCATGCGCCAACTGAATGGGAAAACATCTCGATCAATCATGACAGCTGAAACATATTCGTTGTGTTTAATTACGTCACGATTCTACCACCTCAGTTGTCGGGACTGGCAGAACCGTAACAGAACTGAATTCCGCGTCATATGATTACAACTCCGTCAATTCGGAAGGTTCCTGGCTGACAATCGACCACCCGCAAAGGGGATACTCGACTGAACGTTCTAGAATTGAATTCTCCCTATCCCAAAAATAGTGACAATCGAGTGAAAATGGGTATTTAGAGCTACAACGTATGCGCCAGTTGCATAAGAAAATATATCATGGCAGCTAAAACATTAATTCCGGAACGTTCAATCGAGTATGCCCTAAGACTTGTTTACCCTAAATTGCAATCTAGTTAAAAGTTTAATAAAAAAAGCCCCAGGTGTCTCATCGGAAGTATCAGTTATCTTTCTGTCTAGCTAATGTATAAATTTGCTGATAATTTTTTTATCTTTAAGTTACATGTAAATTAAACGTATGACTCAGGGGTGGCCCGGGGTGCATGGGGCTGACTCATCAACTAGGATATCTTATATGATGCTAGTTTGGGCCTAGAAAGTTCATCGGGATTTTCCGGCTTGGCTCCTCCTTGTCAGTGGTGCAGGACTGAGGGCCTGGCAAAGGACAACTTATAGTCTTCATATGGGACGAAAATACATTGACATTTGGAATTCGAAAACAGAGTAGGCCGTTGGCGCTGTCCGGGCAAAATTCCTCTCATAGCACACTGTATGGCATATGCCCGTCTTCACTAGCACGGTTGGTGCAGAAAATAGAACGTTAAACCCTATTTCATTTGATAAAAATGCAATTGAATACAGCCAAGATTCTATACATCACGTATACACAAAGGTCAGATCTAATTCGTCAACCAACTATTCTAGTAATTAATTAATTAACATTTTGATTAACATGGCAGTTTTATTGATTCATGTTATTTCATTATTTTTATTCCTGCTGACTTAATTGTTAAATTCCGTGTATTTCACAAAGAAAGGTCGCAATCTTAAACTACCTAATAAATAGAGTGTCTCGCTGAACTGATTTTTTTTTTGTTCCAGCCAAAATAAATTTTAAGCCGATTAAACACGATGAGAATTTAGGAATTTCAGCAAATTGGTTTCAATGGCATTTAGTAATTAATTAGACTGTAAAGAAACGGATCACAATTCTGTGGAATTATACAATTACTGCTTATTACTGGGCGACGTTTCTAGTCTTTATCAAACAATGGTACTGCTTTTTGTGTCGCTCAGTAATAAACAGTAATTGTATCCCATAGACTTGTGTCCCGTGTATTTGATAAAGACTATAACAGAACCACGGTGTTAAAACGCCGCTCAGTTATAATCAGTAATTGTATTCCATAGAATCGTGTCCTGTGTCCTTCTAGTCCAAAGGTCGATTAGTACTAAACGGTAATTATTGTATTCCATATAAATTTTGTCCGGTGTATCTGATAACGGCTACATGGTCCTATAGTCCTATGTAATAATCAGTAATTGTATTCCGTATATAATTAGGCCCTGTATATTTGATAAAGACCTAAACAAACGTATACTTACAACGCCACTCAGTAATAATCAGTAATTGTATTCTTGTATTCCATAGAATTGTGTCTTGTGTATAATATGAACCAATTGTCACGAAAAACTGACAGTAGTCTAACTGTTCTGTGAGCGAACATTCCTTAGATATCTGTTAAAGAATTGTGTTGGTGAACCTGGTCCTGTAAACGGGGTCGCCACTCTATGGTGCGAGAAATATTTTTGAAACACTGACTTTAAATGTTTTTTACAGCTTCGAGCGTATGCACAAATTTGGCATACGTGGCAATACCAGAAAGGACAAGGCCATAAAAGTTCCACAAACTACATGAGAACATTTACTTCGTTTGGCAAGTTACCTCCACCCAACATGTCTGCCATACTCGCAGCCTCCTTCTCAATCCATCTATGGAAACACGCGTTTACCAGTTACACACTAAAGAGTTTCGATGTTCTATGATACTTAAGGTTCTTGCGCCATCGCGAAGGTGTCGCCGATTTGCCCATATTCCAAAATCGCATCTGTAACCTATTTCCCGAACACGTATCATATACTGGCAAAGAGAAAGGTATTCGCCCATGTGCTCATTTGTGTGCATGTAAGAGAGTCCTTGGCAGTTGAAATTCAACAAAGATTAGCTAGATTCGCCGATATCCATGTAATCATTCCCCTAGTACACACTGCATGGTGGATTTCTGTCTTTATAAGCCCAGGCAGTCCAGAAAAGTAGGACGCTAAACCCCATTTCATTTTTTATGATATATTTAATACGATTCTTGTGCTTGTATTTTCAGACCGACCACGATGACCCAGTTTGGTGAAAATATATGGAACTTTATAACCCTTTTGTTACTAGCTGTTGTATATTGTTTAGGTCAGTATTATAAATATTTATTTCTTAAAGAAGCATAAAAATAATAATAATAATAGTAATTGATTTATAATCCAACATTTTGTTACTCTATGACACTATTACATTATGGTTAAAATACAAAATAAAAATATAAATAAAAAAACAATCCCCAAATTTGTATTTGAATCCACCGAGAGAAGAAGATTTTCTTCCTTTTTTTTAACTATATAAGACCGAAATACATTCAGAATATCAGCTGTTCGGTATATGTGTATATTTACTTGGATAAGTGCATGGTGTCTCGGTAAATTGGACGTATATTAATACCCCCGTCAGACCGGGGTGGCGAACTTACTGCGCTCCTGCGACCGTACAGCGACCAGAAAATGCACAAGGTCTCCGGCAAACGTGAACACAACGCGAGAAAATGTTCCCAAAAAATTACAAACATGAAAAAAGTCGTGTTCCTATAGCTTTCCAGTTCAGATCGCAGAACCTTGGCGTTTGTTTTGAACATGCTCAAAAAAACGCCGTAAATCGGCGATAATTAGCGACCATGGTGACCACAGCACGATAGCTGGTGTTTCCACCACGCTTATGGCGATTTTAACGCGCTCTAAAACCATTTTCCGTCACCGTAGCAGCGAAGTAAGGACGCCACCCCGGTCTGACGGGGGTATAACATGGATAAGTGCACGATGTCTCGGTAAATTGAGTGTATATTTACATGAATTGGGTGTATATTTACATGGGTGAATGGACGATGTCTCGGTGAATTGAGTGTATATTTACATGGGTGAGTACACGGTGTCTCGGTGTGATTGAAACAGCTGCATATCTGTTGGCTTGTCAAATGTTAATTACAACCGAGAGCGGTAAAATAAAACAAAATACATGATATAAAATGAAAAACGAATTGAAAAACTGATTTTAATCAAACTGTTGTGACGGGGAAGTGAAAAGATCTTGAATGCTGCATTTTCTCAATATCTCCGTTTTGTTTCCTGCTTTCAAATTGCGCCCTTTGTTGTTTCATAGGGGGCATTCGACAGTGATATAAATGGCCTTGCCTGGCCACCATACGATGATTTGAGACTCTGTATCTGTTGAAAGGGCTGAATGGTTTCTGAGTTAAACTGTTTGATTTATCAATCTGAACGATTTCTTTTTTCATTACGTTGAAGAGCGATGTTTCTGTAGGAGTCTTTTAACAGTCAGTGGCGTGTCATTCAAGCGGACGTCATCAAAGTGTTGGATTAACTAATGAAGTAGCATGTGCTAGAAAAGTTTTAATCTGAATATTACTAGAATTTTATTTCTAATTCATTTCCTTTGGACAAACACAAGTTAAAAAAAGGTATCTTTCTTTATTGACTAAAAAAAGGCCGTCAGCCGGATTTTAACTTTTTCTAATTTCCTAAAATTCCGATCATCAAAATATTTGACCAAAAACTCGTTGCAATACGTGGAAGGAAATGAAATGGGGTTTTACATCCTATTTTGTTGTACCGACTGGGATAATGAAGACAAGCGATTGCCATACAGTGTGCGTGCTAAGAGGAACATTTTGCGTGAATAGCGGCGCTATGGTCTTCTTTTATTTCGAGGTCCAACTGCAAAATCCTTTTTAACGTACGCGCCAATGTTTACACGGGGCCTCGCTTTTTCGTCCCATCTGAAAGACTAGAAACTGGCCTTGCTTGCCAGGCCCTTCGTCTTTAACCGCACCGGAAAATCTCGAGGAGGATTCTCGACCAACACCTGTTTAAAATAAGCAAATGTACCTTAATACAATTAAATAATTGCTCCAATTAATGGGTCATATCTGGTTTCAGAAAAAAACATTATTCGTTGTCGTATTGTAAATGCAATTTAGGATCTGTGGTGGCTGATTGCTTAATTTCAAATTGAATTTAACCGTGCTTCTTCAGGTGCCTTGTGAGATAACATTCGGTAAGCAACACTTATATTATTTTTCACGTCGCGCCGAGGGTAGTCACGGTGGATCGCTGAGTATGACTCTGGCTTATTAATTTGATCAGAAAATCTCTGGCGTGGTTACCCATTGTCAGTGGTGCAGGGCGTTCGGGCGTAAAAGAAGCCATGACAGTTGAGATCACAGACGAAACGCAGCTGGTCTTGCCCAGTTTCCTGCATGGTATAGCGCATATTCCTGAAGCAATGGCCCGAGAAATCCCTATCTGGCCATTGCTGGGTTGGCTTCTTATATTTGAGCTTTTGAGGGAGTGTGTCTGTTCTTCCCCGGTTAATTAAAATCTATCCCAAGTACAGCAACATGATAGCCCTTCGTTAAATCTGAGGTCTTCCCTAAAACTTTGGACAGTGATTTAAGGTATTAAAAACGGTTAAAGTAATGTTCGTCTCCAAGCAGTATTTTTTACATTGTATCCGTGTTGATAGCCTCGTTAGTCACGCAATTAGTTTTTCTGCAATATTCAGCTAGGTTAATTTGGCATTATAAAATCGTGAGTCATGACGTAAACTTATGCAAACATATTTGGTCCAATTTGGAGCTCTGTTTAAATCGTAATGATAGTGTTACGCAATTAGCTATTGGTTGTTAATCGGACTATTGACCAGTCATAATTTGGAACAGAAATTTGCTTCCATTACAGCAGTGTTGAGCAGGATTAGCTCTAATCAAACGAAACACTGCAAGGAGTATGGATATAGTGTATATCTGTCTTTAATTACTCCAATTGGGGAAGAAAATTTGAACGTTCAATCCCATTTCACTTTAGTTTATTTCTCGACGCGACGATTGGAAACCTGACGGAAAAAAAGCACCCTTTGTGTGCAATGCCGTGCTAGTTATTCGTCATCAGTAATGGTGGCTGTCATTTGTTGTAAAGGTATCTATAGATATGCACATGCTCAGATGGATGTATGGTGTTTCTATTACCCCATATTGCTTCAGTTTATTTCTCGACGTGACGATTAGTTAAGCTTGATGACGTGGTAGTATATTTATTCGTCATCAGTAATGGCGGCTGTCATTTGTTGTAATGGTGTCTATGGAAGATAGACATGCTCAGATGGGTGTATGGTGTTGGTTACACCCATCAATCACACCGTGACGTTATAATCATTAAAGAAAAATAGATTCATTAATTAAACTTGTACATTTTGACATGAACAGATAAAACGTTTTATATATTTGTTACATACACGTATGGTGACAACCTTTCATTAAACCGTCATCAAGGGGCGGAACAAATCGTGAACAATCACTGACTAGCGCATGAAAATGCGTGCAATCGGCCGGTTGTGGCGACAATCGGGTTCTATCATGTACTCAAGAATCCTTGAAAGTTGGAATTTCCCTCATAGTAGGCTACGCTGTTTGGTGTAAGCTCAAATGGTTTGTTCGTTCGTGAGACTTAATGTCCGCTTCCACTGAGTGTTCATGGCGTAGGCCCGTATTGATTAATCCGGACGCAAACACCAAGTGGCGTTCCACCGAGGATGTGTGAACATAAGTGGTGTTTAACGTCCACTTCCACCGAGGGTGCGCGAATAGCAAGTGGCGCTAAATGCGCGCTTTCACCGAGGGTGCGCGAACACCAAGTAGCGTTTAACCTCAACTTCCACCGAGGGTCCGAGAACATCAAGTGGCGCTTAACCACCTCTTCAACAGAGGGTGCGCAAACATCAAGTGACGCTGCCCTTTAATTTTATATTACTACAATGACCGTGTCAGTAGTAACTGTTGTGTATTATGTATCGTAATTATCACGGATATAACAAACGATCCCACGTAATCTACACCACAAACATACATATGCTATACACCACACACCTTGTTTAATTACAAACTACATACCCACAACTCAATCATTGCCATTGATTTACCTGACAGGATTCAATGACTAACAATACAACCCGTACAATTCACTAACAATACCCCAACCAATCAGTAGGCGTGTAATTCAACTCCTGATATCTATTTCAAACATTTCAACCTTATTAACTCACGACAAATGCTCATTAACCCCAATCTTCCATAAGTTCTACACCCGTACGATCCAATCACAGAAAATATAATCTGGAATGTAATACGGGTTCAAACGGAATTTCGCATGTTTTGTTTTTTATACCGTATGATAATCACTAAGGAACATGTTAAAATGGGGTATTTTATTTTCAGGATGGTTCGAACAGCTATCAGTTTTATTTATGAAATGTCCCGTGTAAATGAATTCATTAGCTTGACACTGGTTTAACATTACAAATAAGTAAACACCTGAACTCCTATTTCTATTAAGAGCCGTGGTGGCTCGGTGAATAAGACGTTGGCTCGCTATCCATCAGGTCCCGTGTTATATCACTGTGTCAACCGAAAAAGTTCATTGGGATTTTCCAACGTGGTTCCCAACCCCACCCCCTTATCACTGAGGCGGGACGGGGGGTCTGAGAAGGGACAACGTACCGTCGTTCGGATGTCGTGCACGTAAAAGAACCCTTACCAGTTGGAATTCGATATAAGAGTAGGTCGCAGCGCTGCTTTCCTAGCAAACTTTCCTTCATAGCACACTGACGGACGTATGGTCGTCTTCATTAGACCAGTCAGAGCAGAGTTTAGGACGTTAAATCCCATTTCATTTATTAGTTCCAATCTTATACATTCACGAAATTTGAGAATGTTGATGTTTTATTTGTAATTCGTGTAGCCGTACTGAGTTTTATATCCAATCGTCCTAAAAAAAACTTGTTTAGTATAGGTTTACTGCAAATTAGTTCGGATGTACATGTAATTTTATTTGACGATTAATTAATACCAGATAGCCACACATGTCAAGATTTTTTATGTCCAAATTATTCCTTCTGTTTAGCAGGTTTTCATGTCAATTTCTTCAGATAAGTGAACCCGAGTCATTGTAGCCTCGTAGAACAAACTGTACAACAGTACAGGCGCAACATAAAATGAAACAAAAAGTACCTGAATACGGTACATACTGTCTTAACATAACATGGAACAAACAGTACACGAATACAGCACAGCACAGTCTCAACTTAACATGGAACAAACAGTTCATGCACACATCACAGGCAGTTTCAACATAACATACAACAACACAGGCAGTGTCAACATAACCTATTTCCCTGCTTCTAGAATCCAAAAACCAGCAGTTACGGGTATCGTGTATATGCCAGCTCATACTGTTTAGCACACCTGATACCCGTTTCCGCCCGAGGCGTCCGTACAGCTATAGCACATTTTGTTTGAACCCTGGTATTGTGATTGATATATTTTTAGCAATAGAGTAAGAAATGTTTGCGTGCGAGGTTGTGTTTGATAGAGAGCCATGAGTCTGACATGTAAAATCCTCGACACATAAAAACTCTTGTCTCAAGACACTGTAACAACTGAACAACTCAGACCAATTCACCATATCAAAAATAATCAAGCTCCACTTAAGGTAGACACGAAATGGTTTCATATGACCGCTAATTATATTGTTAGAAAGAATCTCTACTATTATTAACAAATGATTGAGGGGGTGGGGAGGGGGTGTTGGGAGGGGGGGGGCATTGATTCAGATCCCTACCGTATTAAACAAAATCAAGCACCACTTAGTGCAGGAGGACCGCACTACACGCAAAACAAAAATATACAAGATAAACCTACGGACAAGACAGAAAATAGACATTGCAGTATTTGCACCAAATAAACATAATTATCAAATCGAGTGAATGGATCTGGGGGCCACCCGTAAGCGTCCACTGCGCTGCACAGTCCCGGGCCTGTAGTGACACAGACTTCACTCAAATTTGAAAACAATCAGGAATACAAAAAAGACGTAAAAGAAATAATGCGACCAATCTTGACAGTGGTCGTCTATTCAATGGCGATAGTCTGCCAGTTAACGTCATGAGTTAGAACGTCAAACAATTTTAACAATAAGGGCTATAATCCGGATAGAATCTCGGAAAACGCTAAAATAATAAGTGTAGTAAGCAAACACATGGTTTCATATTCCCTACTAAGTACAATGTAACAGACCTAAAGGATCCCTACTACTATTTAACAATATGATTCCGGGGGTGGGGAGGGGCGTGATCGAGTGTGGTGGGGATTGAATCAGAACCCTACTAATTATATCATGTAGTAGGATCTGACCTGTATTAAAATATGATTGTTGGGATCGGAAGACGTGTGGTGGGGATGGAATCAGGTCCGTACTAATTATAATAGTGGGATCTCGCATGATTGAGGGGTGTGGTGGGGAGGGGTGGAGTATGGTCCCTGTGTATTATATTGATTAACAGGATCTCTACTACTATTAAGAGTGTCGGGAGGGGTGTGGAGGGGATCTCTACTACTATTAGGGGTGTCGGGGGCGAGGGGGGGGGTGATTAAGATTCCTACTTGGCTACTAATTATATGATGGGTGGGGAGTCGTCTGTCGATCGGAATATATGATATGGTTATAGACTTTTGGGGTGTAAAGGGGAGAGGCGTAACGAACAGGATTCGTGGTTTAGTGGGCGGAGGAGGGGGCTGCCGTGTTTGTTTGTGGGTAGTATGTTGTAAGATATAATTGACAATTAATCTCGTAACGCATGTATTTGGTATAAAAAGAAGCCATAGGTTTCTATTTGAAAATCACTTCCATGTTATTTATTAACTTTCGTGTAATTTAGATATGTATATTGCAGGTTCGCCTTTAAAACATATACATTAATCAGTTTTATAATGTACGGGACTAAGTCCGTTTCATAATGGGAGAGGCAAATTCCAATAAATTATTGTCGAGCATAAATAAGAGCCAAAAGGTTTTCACGGAGCCGTCGATGTTCATATCTGATCTTTCACCATTATAATCCACACTAAAATCTACCATTTCGATTATTTACTATTTGAAATAACAAGACAACACAGCAAACGGTAGATAATCTTTCGATTAAAACAGAGGCCTATCAAAATATTTTACCCAACATTTACAGGTGAAACTGGCTTGTTTATGTCGTTTACAGAGATTGCCGAATGTTGACAAGTTTTCAATTTATCATTATCTCTAAGAAATCACAATAGTTTGTTATGACAGGAAAGCAGTGCAGTCTGGGCCAAATTCTCCATTATCATGACAGGAAAGTAATAAAGTTTAATACCTCGTCAGCTTTGGTTAATTTGACAATGTTTAATTTTAATTCATCATATCTTTATAAATACAGAAGAGAATCCAACGAGTTGTGGACTGATATTTGTTTTAGAGAGGCTTGTAGTTACTTACCCTACAACCCAATAGGTGAACAAGTTATAGACTGATATTTGTTTTAGAGAGACTTGTAGTTACTTACCCTACAACCCAATAGGTGACAAAGTTATAGACTGATATTTGTTTTAGAGAGACTTGTAGTTACTTACCCTACAACCCGATAGGTAAATGATTGTTTATGTTTTTTAGAATCTGGTGTCATGGTAACAGGTTGTCAAGTAAACAATACGCCATGTTCTTTAACATCAACCAGATTATCATCAGGATAAAATAACGGCTCTTTCTCACCTGTCGCTAATTTCTGGAATACAGACCAAACGTAGATTATAAACTTTACATTAGAGATGTAGTATACACTACATTGTAGTTTGCAAGTGATTCGTTATCTGAATTTTAATAAAAATAAAAACGAAACTAGAAAAAAATAAAAAAAAAATAACGACGACTATCTAACCAGGTCTCGGGTTAACTCCCGGTGTTGGTCGAAAAAGTTTGTCTGGCAATGGTACTCGAAAAAACCGTGGCCCCGTGTATACGTAAAAGAACACGTGACAGTCTGAATTCGAAATAAGGATAGGCACACTGTGTGTTATATGTCCGTCTTTATTAGCCCTGTCAATTACATTTATTCTTTATTGGTTAAGTGGGATATTCATTGAAGAGACATCAGTCGTGTAATTTAGAATTGAATTGTCAGCTCTTGGGGCAGCAACTATTGCTGACAGCGATCATTGCGTTTCTACCGGTTTAGCTTTTAATTTGATCGGACCAGCTGCTTTTTAATTCGGTCACCCCAATCTCAAATTATTGATTTAATTAGACAAGTCAGAAAATAGGCAAAGCAGATGTTTCTGAAGATTTGTGTCGGAAACGCCCCGAGTTACAATGCGCGTTTCGCGTTATGTAGTTTTCAATAAACTTGATTGAAATTTGCGTTTTTGCACAAAGAGAAGTAATGAAAACGGACTTACGTTATGCAATTAGTTATAAGGGAAATCTGGTTTGGACAATTATTGAAATAAACTATGTGTTGAATGAATGTGAAAGCACAGTACAGATTCCCCGCTTGTACATGACAAAGAGTAGGATTGCCTGTGCAATCTTGTGGTATTTCTCCGGGTTCACCGGTTTCCTTTAACGGCAAGCGAATTATTGAAATAAAATTGAACCATATAATATGTTAGTCCCGAAACAGCGTCTAGTCGTTATGATGATATAAAAACACCTGAGGTACTGTGTAAACCTTACAGCGCACGTAAAAGAATTCGTGTCAATTACCGGCCATCAAAAATTTCCCCCATAGCACACTTCATGTGCATGTCATATGCCCGTCTTTATTGGCCTAGTTGGTATAGAAAACCGTGTGGGAGATATTAAACAAGATATTGAAACTTACTACAGGTATAGCGGCCCCCCTCTCTCTCTCTCTCTCTCTCTCTCACACACACACACACACACCCACACACACACACACATGCTCTAGTTTTATAACATATAAATCTAGCCTCGACCACAAGTGACTTCTTCTTCCTGTCCTACTGACAATCCACCGGAAGTGCTTAAAGAAATACAATCATAGACACCTGTTCAAGTTCTTGATTGAAATCGCTTTCCGGTTTCCAGTACAAGAAATGAACGTGTCTTTGTGATAAAAGTGTAATTTCATCGTAACCACGGCACAATTAGTTTGACTCACACAAACACATCTCAGGGCCGGATTAAAACCTATAAAGGCCCTAAGATTTTTGTGACCCCATATAGTACACAATTGAAAATGTAAACAATAATAAACCATAAACAATCCGTTAAGCACGTGGTTAGGGTTTTTCTGAGGTTTTATTCACGTGAATATATATTGAGACAAAGGAGTTAACAATAACAGTAAGAAAAGACAAGAAAAAAAATGATACACTATTTTCAAGTTCTTAATTAATTTTTAAATTAAATATTTTGAATTCGTCATCTGACAAAGCAGAAACTATGTGGTGCCCACCTTCCCATGATGCCTTTAGCACGTGCTTTAAAATTTGCTTAATGGTAAATCCAGTCATGGTTGTTACAGTTTCGTTAGTTCTCTTCTCGTTATTTGAGAAGTTTAAAGGACAATATTGGTGCCAGTCATTATCACATATGTGATAGAACTGGTTAAACACGTTCCAAATATTATTTTCTCACAGAGATCATTGCTACGATAGATGAGTAATCAATGTTTCAATAATAGGAAGTGACGAACGCAAAAGTAAAACAGGAGTTATCCCTCTATAAAACTGGCTGAAGTGACGGGTGATAACAGATACATGGGCGAATTTCTGCTCACTAATAATTCCTTCGAAGACCAAAAGTTGTTGTATGGGACTGTGAAAGGATATCTGACAGTTATCGTGTACATTGGATCTCTAAAGGGAATACGTTCAGTATTTATATTTTACAAAGATTTGACGAATTGAAAACTGCATGCCGTGCAGGTGAAATGAAAACTGGAAATAGCCAAAGTTTGCCATTGCCAAGTACATTTTTTGTGAACATTTTTGAATCGGACTGAATCCAATTCGGAAGTCTATCTAACCATTATTTATTTTTAAAGATAACCTGTTTATTAGAATCTATATAAATAAAATCAAAGATGTATGTATGTATGTATGTATGTATGTGTTGTTCGCCCATCACGCGTTGTCTCCACGATCCACCCGGGTCCCGGGCGACTTTGGGCCCCAGGCGAATTGGGCCCCGGACGAAGCCAGGTTTCCTGCTAGAAATAACTAAAAAAATATAGAAATAAACCATGATATTTGGATTCCTTAATTAAATATTAAATAATATATTTAAATAAACTATAATAACAAGGATTTACACTTCAAAAATTGGATACGTTTGGGCAAAAATATAAACGTCAACTCAACACA
The DNA here is from genome assembly GCF_932274485.2 of Patella vulgata. Classification (NCBI taxonomy): domain Eukaryota; kingdom Metazoa; phylum Mollusca; class Gastropoda; family Patellidae; genus Patella; species Patella vulgata. The sequence continues at coordinate 33,964,151 of NC_065886.2, read as the reverse complement.
AACTAGGTCATTTTTGAACCAACATAATAATTATTAATAAATGTGGTACATGTTTATTTCAATAATAGGCAGATCGAGGAAACTGGAGAAAACCGGGGCCAGACAGATGGTACCCACTCCTTGTCACGGCTGGGATCCAAACCAAGCCACTGATATTACACGAGGGGTTTTTTTTTGCGACTCGGGTGTGGTTCGAGGGGAGGGGTCAAATAGGTCGTAAGGCATGCCACTGAGTAAAGTGGAATTGTTTCAATTACCCGCTTGTACGTGACAAGACGAGTAGTAGCCTTTCCAACCTCATGGGTCTTCTCCAGGTCCTCCGGTTCCCTCCAACTGCTAAAGACCCCCCTATGCACAAATGACCTCGTTTGTGTCGAGTGGCCTTTAAACCCCATTTCTACCTCTCGCTCTTTTTTCACATCCTGTTTGAATATAGGTCGTCAATTAGCGGCGTCTGGTGTCAACTCAAACTGTCGCTGTTAAGAACAACTGTACTAGAAAACAGTTGTTTTGCTATGGATATATTAATTAATCAATATATATAAATTGTTTTATATTATATCAATACTCATATCACCCTATTTCTAATTATAAAATATCTCACACACCTGGGGCTCGTCATTAATTGTATTTGACTGTGCGTACATCTGAAGACTTGCTAGTCTATTAGACTGTAGGCTACCTAGGCCAACTTCTCCCTCTTAGCGGTAGATCTGAAGGCTAGGCCGTTTATTAGACTGTAGGCAACTCAGAACAACTTTTCGGTACTCTCGTCAGTACATCTGAAGGCTTGTCGACTATTAGACTGAAAATCAAGTGGGATTTAACGTCCTACTTTTCTGCAGCGAATAGGCTAATGAAGACGGGTTATGGAGGACATTTTGCTACGGCATACCATTATTTCCAGTGCCAACTGCTAGAAGTCCTTTTATATGTTTTGTTCTTATCCGTTTAATATCTCGACCACTCGATGATCTAGAGAGTTGATTATAACGGCTTGTCATATGAATAAATGTCTGAATAAAGATTTATATGAAGCCAGAATAAAGACAGAATAAAATATGTGTTCATTATAAAACAAATAATCAATTAAAACTTGTATTTCTTCTATCGTTTCAGCTGACGACTCGAACCAACAGGCAGTCGATCATGAACTCGGTAAGAGAGAGGCCATTAACGTCGACACCAGAAGTAACCCTAAGTTTGGCCACAGATTCGTAGGAAAAAGATTTTCAGAAGACGATGACATCGACATAGACACAAGATTAAGTCCTAAATTTGGTCATCGATTCGTCGGTAAAAGATTAGCGGAGGATGAAGAGCTCGAAAAACGGGGTCCAAAATTCGGACACCGGTTCGTAGGAAAACGATACAACCCCAGATTTGGTCACCGATTCGTAGGGAAAAGATTAGCAGACGGTGATGCCCTAGCGGAAGTAGAAGATGGATTACAGATGGAGGACTTTGATGAAGTTGAGAAAAGGAGAAGTCCCCGTTTTGGACACCGATTTGTGGGTAAAAGACTATCAAACTACATTGCCAGGAGGTATTCCCCACGATTTGGACATCGGTTTGTTGGTAAAAGATTATCTCAGGCTCTCCAACTTCGTTACAGTCCTCGATTCGGTCACAGATTCGTTGGAAAACGACGAAACCCTAAATTTGGACATAGATTTGTTGGCAAGCGTGAATACTTAACGGGGGAGGAAGGTGAATCTTTGAACGACGAGGATTTGGCAGCACTAGCAAATAATGCAGACGAAAGTAACGCGGCATTATGGAGCCCAGAATTGCTCGGAGTGGAAGATTAGTTATTATAAGACTGTTTTGTGGTGTGGCTGTTGCCATGACGACTCTAATGCAATATTAATTCATATATTTTAAGTTGTTCTCTTGTTATGATCATTAGCTAAATACATCAATACAAATTCCTCATCATGAATAATGCGCAGTTTAAAACAACAAAGCTCAAAGCATGTATTATAAAACGTAATTAAATTAATAACGCACTCAGAATCACAAAGCGCAATAGAGATGCCACAAAATGCGCAACATAAATCACAACTTCGCGAAATTTAATTACAATAATGCACAATATGATTACAATAATGTGCATTATAATTGCAATAGTGTGCATTATAATTGCAATAATGTGCATTATAATTAAAATAATGTGCATTATAATTACAGTAATGTGCATCATAATTACAGTAATGCGCAAAATAATTACAATATAATTACAATAATGCGCAATATAACTACAACAGTGTGACAATGAATTGAAGAATATTAGTGGACTGTAAAAATAGAGATTACGTGTTGTTTAAACTGAAGAAGTAAAATGGTTTCAATATTTTCAACATTTCTAGGGGGTTATAAATAAGCATGCTATATTTTCTGCTTTATTTGTCTCTGGAAAAATAAATGGGTTAAAATAAAATTTAATTTATTTTTAGCTTCAGTGTTTCATGACCGTTCAAGAATTTTTCTCACCGGTCGTTTGGGAGAGCTGTGAGTGTGCCTCAACATGTCGGCATCTTCATCAAGTTTCAGACCATGCGAACGACTTTACCAACCGCTGTTTTACTTCTTATTCATAGACCACTGTCCTTATTCAAAGGCCCTTTGTCCTTGGCCTAGACCTCGGCCTTCATTCACGAAAACATAAGTTACCAGCGATGTTGTTGGGATATTAACTTAAGATATGGTTGAAACTGACTAAATTTAAAATCGAAATTTGTTACTTAAAATCGACTGGAACTTAAAATTTTGGGAAAATGCGTGAATATGGACCATTTTAAGTTACACTCGATTTTAAGAAATTTAAGTTCTCGTGACTATGGCAACATTGTCAATGATAAACCTATCAGGAAAGAAAAACGTGTAACTACGACTTGAATAATATCATCTATAATTATGATCAGTGAAGCTTGACTAAGGAAATATGCTAACGTAACGTAGGATCAGAAATCTCAAAAGAATTAAGCATACCCTGCAATTGTACAACCACTGCGAGCAGTGGAAACACCAAATCCATAAACTTGACTAAGAAAATATACTAACGTAGGATCGGGAAATTTAAAATAAGTAAGCATACACTTGCAAGTGTGCAACACCCACAACAATTATGAAACCCACATACGGAGGGGGGGGGCTACATTTGTGGTGAACTGAAGCTCGAACTGGGGTGGGGCGGGGGTGCTTCGAAATCATTCTAACCACCCAACCGCCCCTAAGCAATAAGGACTAAAGTCGTTCGGAGGCGTGCGTTCGACTATCTTAATAGTAGATCATCAGCATTCTGATTTTAAGCGATATCGTCCTCTTCATAAAGATCAGACGATCAAGACCAGCGACTAAAGATAGTTTAAAGGCAAGACGTATTGTAATAAAATGGGGTACTACATCCCACTGGGCCAGTAAATACGAGCATATGTCATACAGTTTGCTATCTGGGAAATATTACTGGGACAGCGGCACCATTTAGAAATCCAACTTTCAGGGGTTAGTTTACGTGCGCGCGCCAAGGTGTACACGAAACCCCGCCCTTGCCAGCCCCCCCCCCCCCCCCCGACATACACACACACCCACACACACACGCACACCCACACACACACCGCCCTTCACCAGCGAAAAGGGGAAACCACGCCGGAAAATCTCGAGAAGCGAACCCGAGACCTCCAGGTTAGCGATTCAGCGACTTAGTCACTCAGCCACCGCCACACTCCTTAAAGAATATGGTTTCACTAGATTGAGCCAACTACAAGTTAAAGGCTAGCTGATACATCATTAATAAATACACTAACATAGAATGTCAACCACGGGGCACCCCTTAATTTTAATTAAACACACAGCTACATGTAGAGATTAAGGGATCATTGTCCTGTTTGTTGGTTGGTTAGTGGGGGGGGGGGGTAAAGCCGCTTCTAACGAGGGTAATATGGTAGGCAAATATTCCCAGTGAAACGGCAACAAACAAACAAACTTTCTATTTTATATATATATGGGGAACCAACCTGGCCCACTAACCACGACGTTCCAGGTGTTGGAAGGAGGGTCTGGCAAAGCACCGCGCCTAGTGCCTCGGATGGGATGAGAAGTTGGCGTACAGTAGGCGAGAACACCGATGTGTGTGTAACATTCCCTCATAGCACAATGTATGCCGTTTAACCGTCTTCATTATCCTGGATAGGTGACGACAAGTAGGACCTTAAACCCCTTTTCATTTCATTTTCATTCATCTATACATTCATCATTATCTGTAGAAAAATTATAAATACATGCATCCATACATCCATACATACATACACACGGGGATTATAATTGTTCTACAGACAATGACCCGTCTTGGAGATGTCTTCTTTTCTCCTCCTAGACAGATAATATTATGTTTTCTTAATTAAATAAATGGAAATTGTCACAAATCTAAAATGTAATATATTAATAATCATCTTTCTTGTCACTTCAAACTCCCTAGAGACGCGTACAACATGGCGTAGACGGTAGAAAATGTCGTCTGTTAGACGGCTTTCACGTTATATAAACAAATTTGATTGAGATCAGGCACCGCAATTTGTGTTTTGTGATTTATAGTACGTGTTCTATTTAAAAAAAAATATTGTTGGGATGTATTTCATGAACTTCTTAACATTTATAATATAATACACAGGTCACAAATCAATTACTAAATACAATTGAAACATTCCCAATATACCATGAATTTAAAACAATTCTTAATATACGTGAATATAACACAATTCTTAATATAGAATGTATATTAAAACAATCTGATTAAAATACAGATCTATTTTTCGTTTCGTTTTTTTTTTATACTTTCGATGGCCTACACTACATGAAGATCTGACAAGTTGTACTCGCGTCAGGGGTCGTACGAGCGGCTTTTGACCCTATGACGTTTCTAGTGGCTTACCCACAGTTCCGTGCATGGCAAACCAAGAAGTCGCCGTAACAGACTGTTTCATTGGCTTATCCCTCACTTCAACCAAAACGCCGGTAATATAACAACCCTTCCAGATCCTAGTGTAGTAAAGACAAGTAAAACGAAATTTCGAACTATACAAAACGAAATGAAATAGGATCTGTGTTTTAATCAGATTGAATATAAAAACAAAATCATATCCACACCTACAATACACTGAAGCGATGTATATTTAATAAAATAGAGTAAGCGAGGACTTTGCTCGGAGCAATACGCTTGTCAATTCAGTTAGTAAGGCATTGACTCTCTAACCAAGTAGTCCGTGGCTCAGTGGGTAAGGAGACGTTGACTCTCTAACCAAGTAGACCGTGGCTCAGTCGGTAAGGTGCTGACTCTTAAACCAACCGGCCCAAGGTTGGATCATGATGTTAGCATAGAGCAGAGGACAAGTGAAATGAAAGGAAATGGGTTTTAACGTCCAACTGTTCTGGGTTAATGAAGACGCGCATACGCCATGCTGTGTGCTATGAAAAAATAATTAAAAAAAAACACAATTTAGATTATAAATCAAATCGATAATGTTGCTGAGGAATTTGTACTAATTTAGTTATAAACTACTGATGACCCAAAGTATGGAACGAAACATTTTTAAATTCATCGTTGCCTGAGATTCAAGACTTCAGAACATGCGTTTAAAATATGTTTATAATTATGGCCCATTACATAAACACTCCACATATATCTGTGGCCATAATTCTGAAGAACGGACGTGAACAATGAAGTCGGTTGCACTGTGATATAAGGTGAGCTGTGATGTAAATTTCGATTTTTTAATTTATTAATGGCGTTAATACGAGTGTTTAATGGGTGATAAAGAGGAAGAATTAAAATCATAATTGCTTTGTTGTCAAATCAATAATATCCCAGACGTCCACGCGCTCATTGCACGTTCTGAATAATAGTATCGTGGGTTGTCTTCCCCCGGGCGACTTACGAAGCACAGTTTTTGCTCACACTCTGAAGCCTCATTTACACTTACAGAATGAAATGGAATTTAACGTCCTACATGCAGTGTGCTATCAATGAAATTTAATCTTCATAGTGGCGCTATGGCCTACTCTTTTTTCGAATTTGAACTGTCAAGGGCCCTTTTACGTCTAATCCGAACGACTATACGTTGTCCCTGCCAGGCCCGCCGTTCTACACCACTGGCAATGGGGAAACCAGGCCAGCAACTCCGGTATCGAATACGGAACCTCTAGATCGTTTACACTTACAACATTAAACACGCACAAGTTATAAGTAGTTATATATATAGCAACCGTGTTCCATGTTGTTATTCTGAAGAAAAAAAAACATCCTAACGAGGTAGCTCGAAGGTTTTACATCAAATAACAACCGTGGGAATAGGATGCTATCCGACTTACACAGCAAGATTATCACTAAGTTTCAACCGCTGTTTACCCGATGTTATTGGAGATTAATATTACCTCCATATCAACCCCTCGTGTCTTTACGGAAGGTTGTTGATATGTGGAATTGCCACCTTAAAACATCAGTAGTTTCTATGGGAGATATAGTTCACGATACAGCATGTAATTAATAGCCAAATCTGCCTATGGCAGGTATTTTTTTGGCGGCAAACGCTATATCAATTATTCACAAGACAAGCCAATAATTAATTATCTAGATCTTCGGATGGCCGTGATTTAAGTGGATTTGAAAACCCGAGAAATAAAAAAACAATAACGATAAATTTGACAATCGAGGCTTAGTCTCAGTTGTCAAGTACCAAATTGCTACGATAAACGATCTACGCTAAGCTTATAACATCGCACAGAATGAAGTAATTTGAATGACGTTTTCAACATATTTATTATTTCATTATATATATTTTAAATAATATAGCAAGAACGGTCAGGTCTTTATCTAAATCTTAAATATGACGCCACCTATGGTTGTTTTTATATGAGAATGTACGTTTTTCTTAAACAATCGTCCATTACCAAAACAAAACAAAATTGTATTTTGGGATAATTTATTTTCTGAACAAATTAAACTACAGTACATCAAATCACTTCAAAATTTCAAAGTTATCGAAATGTCATATGACCAAGTGTTGATTTCAGGTATTTGTCTATGTGTAGAATTTACTGTTTCCATATTGTCTATTTTGTTTTCTTCTTTCCACGAAGAATTCCACTTACATCCACTCGCTGTATGGTCCATTTCTCGATGACCCCTTTTTTCAACTATCAACTATCATCCACACCAGCAGCATAAATACGTGAAGCAGCTGTAGCCCTCACAAATTGGTTTGTAAAATTATTTTAGACGCCTGCCTTCTGCCACATACGTTTTATGTAATAAATGAACGTCCACTGATGAATAGCAAAAACAAACATCGCTTATAGTTACCGATTATAGCCGGAACGGTCAGTTCTTTATCTGACGTACAAGAAACCTTGCAGAGAGGACAAAAAGGGCGTTAAATTTCATTTCATTTTATTACCTGTAAAATCAGACAATATAAGAATAGGCCGTAGTCCTGCTGGTAGGATAAAATTTCCCGTATAGCACATTGTACGGCGTACAGTAAAGTACGGAGCATAAAAGTAGGACGTTAAACTCCATTTCATTTCATTACCCGTAAAATGAGAGAATATCTGTGCAAGCTTGAAGTTGCCCAATCTGATTAAAACACAGATGTTATTTCGTTTCGTTTTTATAGTTCAAAATTTCGTTTTACTTGTTTTTACTACACCGCGTTCTGATTGATGTGGGAGATTAACCAATGAAACGGTCTGTTACGACGAGTTCTTGGCGTACATTGCACTGAACTGTTTGTATCCTAGTAGAAACATCAACGCTGACTGGTTAATCAAAAGTCTGATGTCATAGAATCAAAAGCCGCTCGTATGACCACTGACGCGACCTACAACTGGTCAGATCTCCATATAGTGCATGCCATCAAAAGTATAAAAAAAACGATGTTATTAGTTAGTTGTATTTTACGTCCGCTTCCACCGAGGTGATATCGCAGACAATTAAAAAAAAAACAAAAAACCGAAATATAGATCTGTATTTTAATCAGTTGGGAAGGAGCGGTCACAACTTACACAGTCAGATAAAGGGAGATAATTGTCAAAATATAACCTCCAATCAAAATGTAACAAACTGGTTATTCTCTATAGTATGCCCAACTCAACATATCATACAATTTTAAATCAGTTTGACCGACCCGTTTTGCTACAATGTGAATTCAAAGAAAGGCAGGTCGCAAATATTAAAATTCCGAGGGATTTTCCCAGAACAAACTTTGTGTAATCGCTTCTGACCAAACGCTGACAGGACAGGTTTAACATACAATATGTAAGCACCACCAGTTCTAACCCGGATAGTGTACCATTTTGGCTCCATCTGGAAATGTAAACCTTTTGATAAAAGAAAACTTACACCAAAACTCATTAAAAATGAAATTTTGTTAACATTGTGTGTTGCCCAAACCTGCTTAATTGGATTTTAGCCCGGTAAGATATTTTTTAGGTTGTTTTCATCTTGTATAATATTCAATGGATACCACATTTAAAACTTGACTCCTCCAAGAGCCCTGTAGACATGTAAAGTAAAAATACGATCTGAAGTGGACCCGATCTAATCAATCAAACAAACAATGCAGCGCAACCCGCTCAACAAAACATACGTGTTCAATACAACATCCTAAGCCATGGTGCTATTGTGTCCACCATCTTAATGGAAACAAAACACGGGAATGGTCCATGTTATACAAATCTATGGGGTTGTTTTCTTTGTGTGGACGATCTCAAGATGACACTAGGGAAGCGTTAACAGTCTGTTAGTTGCCATGGTAAATACAAAGCTTTATTTTTAAAGACGACAGAAATTACAACATATCATTGATTGGTAGATCAATGGACGTTAATTTACGATCCTTCGCTCTGGTCATTACACCCCATTAAGAGATGTTCTCAGATCAACAACATCCGTACCCAACAGGTTCTGAGGAATCTTCAACCTATAAGCTTCTATTGTTTTGTTACACTTGGCGGTTGTTAACTTCCGGTATATATTACGTCATATAATATTGCATGGTTGATGAAGGGGTATGTTTACTGTTTCAACTCACCCACGTCTGATTGGATATTGATTGAGTTATTAATCAGCGGCGTAGCTCGTGGAGTTAGCGGGGTGTGCGTACTTTCTAATAAAATAAAACCAAGTACGAACAATCCAAACCATTAGACAAAATTCGAAGTCCTAAAAAAAACGGTATAGGCAAAATAGTGTAATCAGCAAATGGACTGTTCATTATCTCTTCGTCTCATTTGTGGAAGCCACACAGCTAACAATTCTAGGGAGGCACATTTTATTTTAACCACTGGGATTTGCGGGTGACCTCTACTTCCTTTGTTACCATCTACATGTATTCAGTACATAACCAGTAGTAGGATCGCCTGCCTAAAGGTAGGCATATGGGTTTTCTCCGGGACCTCTGGCATCTTTCCACTGCTGTAAAACCGCCTACGCATATGCGAATTATTAACCTTTGCATATTCATAATCATTGGATTCTTCGGGTTCTTCCCAATGTTAAAGACCTTTAAGCGAATTATTGACCTGACCGTAATGCTTTTTCTTCAGGTCCCCAGCACCCCTTCCACTGATGAAAGACCCCCTATGACCAAGAGAATTATTGAAATTATTCACCTAATCTTATGCATTTGCCCCGTCTCCTCTAATTTCTGTCCTAGATCAGCGTTTGTTTGTATCCAAGCCTTTACTACTATACTGCAATAAATGAAATGCTATACATCGACAATTGGTCTGTAAGAGCCCCGAGTGCATGTCGATAGATTAAAATGAAGCTACTTTTGAATCTCCTTTACCGTAGTTGTTCAAATGAGACGAAAAACCTAGGTACATATACGTACTTTCTGGGTGGGTTATTGCAGAACATATCTTATCAGCGTTAAAGTGCAAAAAAGACGTCCATAAAAATTTGAAACACGCCGGTTTCAGTATATAAAAAAATTTGTTTAAGAATGTTAACAGATAGATGATATAGCAGAATAAAGAGAAAGATCGTACCGGTGCGTACAGTTGTTGATATGAAAGTGAACAATCAACATGGCAGAGGAATGCATTTAATAATTGGTTGTGGGGAAATTAGTTATATAATACAAGAACAAAAAAAAATATCGTTTTAACAAAAGTCCTACACCACTGGGGGGGGGGGGGTGGATGGCTTTTTGGTTAGCGTGCGCGCGCTGTATCATAAAGTCTGTCATTGAGTCGACTGGCGTGGTTTCGAATCCCCGGTTGTACGTGACAAGGAGTAGGGTCGCCTGTCCAACCTCGTGGGTTTTCTCCGGGTCCTCCGGTTTCCTCCCACTGCTAAAAAACCCTACGCGCAAGCGAATTATTGAAATAAAATTAAACTATATGTTAGTCCCGAAATGACCTAGTTTCTGTCGAGTGGACGTTAAACCCCATTTCTCTCTCTCTCTCCTACACCACTGACAGGGTGAAACCAGCCCGATTAGTGAGCTAGCACCTTACTCACCGGGCCATCGCACGACGCCTGACATCTTGTGTTCGATCCCGGTGTTGGCCTTGGACGCGTTCCTCAATATTTTCCAATCGCAATAGAGTCCCGTGTAGCCTACACGTTGAAATTTGTTGAAGTTTGGGTGAAAAGTCGCTGTCCTTGCAACATTTCTCCCACAGCACAGTGCGTGGCATGTGCCCGTCTACATTATCCCGGTTGGCGCAGAAACCTCGGGCGTTGAACTCCATTTCATTTCATTTCGACTTAGTCAAAGACTATATCAGTGCTTTAAGTCTGTGTAACCTTGACATCTTGTCTTATCAGTTCGGGGATGTTTATCTTTGTTCTAAATCTATATAAATCTAGATAGTCATTATGTAGGAGTGTTTTAAGATTACATTAGTTTAACAGGATGGTACCTCTTCTAATAGTGGGTAAGATTTTTTCAAATATTACATTAATAGTCGGTAAGGTTTTCAGAGAACGCTAGACCTGCATATTTTAGCACATATGACGTCATATGTGGATTGTGGGTTAGATTTAAGAATTTGGGGAAGAGGTTAAGTCTCCACATAAGCACTGACCTAGGACGATGAAAAATTAGTTCGCGATATTTCCTAGTTTTATTTAAAATAAATACAATACATTAGATTTATATATAAAGATGATTTTATTGTTTTTTGGTGTTGGTGGCGCTGATGGTCTTCCTTGGATGGTACTTCAGTATTCTGGTATTTTTGTTTCCTACTACGAATTGGATTTCGTCAAAGTCTCAAGATGTAAACAGGACTAGCGCTAACCCTAACCCTAACCTTGGACCAAACCTAACTCTTAAACTAACCCTAACGCACATTCCACATACGACGTCATATGTGCAGGACCGTCCCCGATCTAGCGTTCTCCAAGGTGTTCATGTCTTCTTATTCTGGTAGTGAGGTGGCATACAAAGTAAAACAGTTGCAAATGCCACCTAGACGTACTTCGCTGTGAATCTACCGTCAGTCTCTTCCACACCACGTTTGATCCCTGGGATCATTTGTACAATTTAACATATTGATCTCTCTGGTGACAGTTGAGAATGTTCGTGGATGTGATCTGCGGTCTGTCACCCAGAAGTGTTTCACTGCTGATCTACGGCTACTCGGTACACCTCGACAATCTCTTTTACACCACGTTTCAACCCCGAGATTATTCGTAAAATAAAACAACATATTGATTGGTCTAATTATTTTATTATTGCTAATGGGAAACTATGGCGTCATGTGGAAAGTAGTTTTAACAGGCCCTATTTTTCTTCCAATCACAGTTTTCTCCAACCACCTTTATCTTTCTCCCCAGCAGAGTTGTCTCCCCTTGCAGTTCACACAAGTCTCCTAACGACGAGTTTTCTCCAACCACCCCTATCTTTCTTCCCAGCAGAGTTGTCTCGCCTAGCAGTTCACACTAAACTCTACTACACGGGAACAACCGGGTCTGTTGAAATGAAAAAAATACCGTAGTTGTATTGAATTACGTTTATGCATCTCCTGTATAAGATCGGAAGATGGGCCCAATAACACATTACTTCTGTTCCAGTACTGGCAGTAGCCGGTGTGTCGGGAGAGTTCACAGATCCTCATTGTGATGGTAAACAGGTCATAGTTCATCTGTTTGAATGGAAGTGGACAGACATAGCACAAGAATGTGAAAGATTCCTGGGACCCAAAGGCTACTGTGGTGTTCAGGTTGGTTAGATTTATTATCCAAACCTTAAACTCGCCACTCCCGTGCACATATTCGCGTGCACGTAAAAGCTCCTTTGGCAGTTGGACCAGTCGGAGCAGAGCAGTTGGACGTTAAACGCCATTTCATTTCATATCATTTTCATTTAAACTCACCACGGACTGTCTTTACTTGTTCATTACAATGTTCACCAGGAAACAATAATAATTTGATGAAATGTCACAAGTTTGTGTCCGTTTGTTATCGAAATGTACATTTGACCAATCATAACACTAGTTGGTCGCTTTCCGGTAAAAAATATAAATGGCGATTGTAGATGTTGGTTGTATGTGCTATAAAATAAAGTATAAAATAGTTTTCGAAAATCAATGTTCGGGGAAAATTTATAGTCATTCCTAGTGTTATGATTGGCAGTGAATATCCCATTGTGGGATTCCCATACCTCGTGTGAGGTGAGCCTATACCCGCTCATCGATGGTTCCTGTGTGGATGACCAAATTCCCCTCCCACAACTAACCTCGCATTCTACACAGAATCAGGATGGGGAGTAACATCCATTTGACACAAACTAGGTCCTTTCGTGACTAACATATGGTTCAACTTTATTTCAATTGTGTGTCTAGGTATCACCGGCCAATGAACATGTTATGGTGACTAAAGAATATCCCCGCCCCTGGTGGGAGAGATATCAACCAGTCAGTTATAAACTGACCAGCAGAAGTGGAAACGAGGATCAGTTTAAGGACATGGTACAAAGATGTAAAAAGGTTGGGGTCAGGTAAGCAACCATAGACGTCTCCATTTTCTATTTATTTAAAGATCCAACATCGCGGAAGAAAGGTTGTAGTCGGGTAAAGAAAAACCCAAAAAAATCACCCATAGACGTCGCCATTTTCTACTTATTCCAAGACCCAACATGGCGGAATAAATCGTAAATATGCAATTTAATACTAACTGTGGTCTGAGAATGAGTCTGTGAGAATGGAAGGTTCGGAGGCCCTAAAGAAGTTAATGTTTGGGGAACCTTTTAAATTTGGGATCCTCTTTAGTCTTAATTTTTATATAGCTTTTGATGAATTAGTAAGAATGCCACACACTAAATCTATGCATACGCTAGAAACGTGACTAGACTCAATCAAGCCATATTACACCATCAAAATTAGACCGATAGATCCATTGTCGATTTCCGTAAATTTTCATTGATTTTCTATGTAATAATATTTTATTTTTAAGGGTATTTGTCGATGTTGTTGTTAATCACATGGCTGGTCTGGGCAGAAAAGGGCAAGGAACAGCTGGCAGTAATTATGATTCCGATGCATTAAGCTTCCCCGGAGTGCCATTCGGTAGAGACAATTTCAATGATAAGAGCAAATGTCCATCCGGAGACGGAATGGTGAACAACTACGGCGACCCGAACAACGTCCGTAATTGTTATCTTGTCGGTTTGACTGATCTGGATCAGAGCCAGGAATATGTCCGAGATAAAATTGCTGGATTCTTCAACCATATGATCGATATAGGCGTTGCTGGTTTCAGGTTGGTACAGAATTGTTCTTCCATTTTCTACATCATCAGATATTGTATCCAACAGTCTTGGATTCAGTTCCACATGTGATATCAAGGGCAACTGACAGAGAGACCCCATCCCACCCCAAGATACAGCCTTGGATACAGTTCCACGTGTGATATATAGGAAAATATAAAATATTATTGCGAACTGGTGACATAACTGGTACCGTGAAATTTGGACATGGAAAAACGTCACGAGATCAGTTTGATTCGAAGTTTTTGAGTGATTTGATTCTATATTCTTGACTTATGATTTGATTCTATGTTTTGGACTTGTAAATCTCTGAATACTTTGTTCAATTCGACTGCGTTTCGACCAGTATCTTCTCAACGTTTTCAAGTTCATCAAGTATGTGTTATAGTTAATTGTCCTATCCAGTTACTAAATGCATCTAAATGATTATCATTTGAATTATCTGTCCCTGATTCTATTTTTGACTTCCAGAGTGGACGCAGCAAAACATATGTGGCCAGGGGATATTGGGGCAATCCAGGGTAAACTAAAGAATGTGGACGGCGGTGGTAAGCCGTTTTTCTACCATGAAGTCATTGACCAGAACGATGGTGCAATCAAAGTCACAGAATACGAGAGTCTGGGCTACGTCACAGAGTTCAGATATTGTCAGAAGATAGCATGGGGAATCAAAAACTTCGGTCAGCTGGGTGGTGTAGTTGATTACGGATGGGGAATGACCAAATCAAGCAACGCCTTTGTCTTTGTCGATAACCACGATAACCAACGAGGTCACGGTGGTGGTGGCAATCTTCTTACCCACAAACAGCCACGTGATTATAAAATGGCCGTTGCGTTTACCCTAGCTTACAACTACGGCTTCACAAGAGTCATGAGTAGCTACAGCTTCGACAGCACTGATCAAGGGCCACCCCACAACAGTGACTTCTCCGCTAAAGATGTCACGATTAACCAGGACGGTAGCTGTGGTAACGGCTGGGTTTGCGAACACAGATGGAACCCGATTGGCAACATGGTAGCCTTCAGGAACGCCGTTACTGGTACGGATTTAAACAACTGGTATAATCAAGGCGATGTCGTGGCTTTCGGTAGAGGCAATAAGGGTTTCTTCGCCATGGCTAAACAAGGACATGCGCAGATGCAGTTGAAATCTGGTATGCCTGCTGGATCGTATTGTGATCTAATATCTGACTGTAAGAAGAAGATTAACGTTGACGGGAATGGGATGGTCAGCGTTAATATTGATAATAACGACGAACCAATCATGGCCATTATAGTTGGTAGGTAGCATTCGATCATTTCCCAATAGTTGCTAGGTAACAATATATGTCACTCCTTAATAGTTACTAGGTAACAGTGTGTCATTCTCCAATAGTTGCTAGGTAACAATCTGTCATTCCCCAATAGTTACTAAGTAACAATCTGGCATTCCGTAATAGTTACTAGTGTGTCATTCTCCAATAGTTGCTATAGATAATAATCTGTCATTCCCCAATAGTTACTAGGTAACAATCTGGCATTCCGTAATAGTTAAAAGGTACATGAAACAATGTGTTATTCTCCAATAGTTGCTAGGTAACAATCTGGCATTCCGTAATAGTTACTAGGTAACAATCTGCCATTCTCCAATAGTTGCTAGGTAACAACCCATCTTTCCTCGCTAGTTGCTAGGTAGCGATATAACATTTCTCAATAGTAGGGGGTGGGGGGTCGCGTTGGCTCATTGATTAAGACGCTGGCTTGCTGGCCCAGAGATCTCGCGTTCGCTCCCGGTGTTGCCGACTCGGAATTTTCTGGCATGGTTCCCCCTTGTCAGTGGTGCAGGACACTGTGTAGTCGTTCGGATGGGACGGGAAAAAAACAGATCCCGTGTACACTTTTGGGTGCAAACTGTCTTCATTAAACTCCATTTCATTTCACTCTAAATGCAAAGATCATCACTTTCCCAACTATGTGTTTTTTTTAGAATCAGCAGGGTTTTTTTTAATTAGCTTTTACTAATAAGGCTATCATCTTACAATAAAGCATCAATTAATAGTCACCAGGAAAGGAGGTCCATATAAATTGCCCTCTGGTGGCATGATAGTTACAAAGAACTCATAATTAAAACATATGATCTGTTTTAATTAATCTGACTGATAGGAAATGGGTTTCCATTTCTATGAACGTTGGATAACAACAGTTGCTTTACTTTACAAGCATTAAAAATTAAAAAATTTAAAAAATCAATTCTGTGCGCCAGGCAATAAATCTGTTTTTGTTTGAATCAAGTTTTCCTAGGATCTCAAACTTTTACTGCTACCGTTCAAGGTAAAATATGAAATTTAAAAAGTATTAATATTTTTGGCATATTCGTTCCATTCGTTGTTTGATTTAAAAAAAAAAATCTTGTCGACACATGGACAGAAATGAACAACTAGATAACTCGCATTCCCTATAACTCTGCCATCTGTATTCTCTTTCGAGGTTATAGTTATTTGTAATTGAAATTGATGACGATTTTGAGTTTGTAGTTCACTGTCGGTGCAGAACAGTAGGACGTTAAACGCCATTGCATTTTGTTGTCTTTGTGCGCTGACTAGACTAGAATAATTTAAATTCCTAAAGATTTTAAAGGATTGTGTTGTTTGCTGCCACAATATCAATACTTCTCCCCTGTATTGCAAATGACCAAGCCCCGTCTAATATAAAAAGTCTTGTTGAACCATGGACTGCCAGTAGAAAACTCCGTTCTCAGAAAAACCCATTTTCTAAATACTCAACACAGCAACTAACAACGGCGGGCGTATTAAAAAAAATTCTTGTTTCAAAGCACTGATCTGTAAACAATCTGTATAAAGGCTCTTTGTAAACATATGGCGGTTGGGCTGATCCAATGGTCTGTGGTGAGTCTTTAGATCATAAGGTCTATCATAAGTTGTGTGGTTTCGATCACACACTTGTACGTGACAAGGATTGGGATAGCCTGTCGAACCTCGCAGGTTTTCTCAGGGTCCTCCTCATACGTTCGTTCCGAAATGACCTAATTTGTGTCGAGTGGATGTTAAACCACATCTTTCTCTCTCGTCTTTACTAAAATACGTTCCATGGTTTTATTAGAATGGTGTGTTCAACTGTGTTACGCATTACATAAGCGCTAAATCTGCATATAAATGTTATATAAATGATTATTTAGATATTAATGCACATGACAAGCTTATAATTAACTTTATATACTATTGGGTGATTGTGATTTTGAAATAAGTGAAATCCGATTTCCATTTAAAAATTTAATTTAAAAATGGATAACTACCGTTAACAATGGTAGCAATGAAAATCGAGACTACGCTATTCTTCAAACAGTCATAACTTCGTTCAGAATCAAGTAGCTAGACGGAAATATTCAATAAACTATTATAGTGAGAACCGTCAGCTCTTTATCTAAATCTTACATAATGCATCTTTAAAGTCCTTAGAAAATTTGATTTTACGAGCAGTATTAAAATAAATCATCCATAGACAAATTATAATTTCTCGCAAATTTGCGCAAGTTTAAAACCCACATAATATAATCAACAGGGGGTCACAGTACCGGAGGGGGCGATAATGGTAACCATGGTACCCAGTCACCAGGCGGAACACAGACTGATTCACCAGTTGTAACCCAGACTGATGCACCAGTTACCATGCCACCCGTAGATACGTCTGGATTTCAACGAACCATTATCTTCCTGGAAAAACCAACATCACCAGGACAAGATGTGTTTATCAGAGGTGGAATAGATCACACTCATCTCACAGGTAGGCGAACACTAATATTATTATTACTATTACAACACCTGACCAGGAAGGTGAAAACAACAATTATTTTATTATATAGGACCAAACAACAATTGTTATATTTTATACACATCTGACCAGGTGGTGAGCATAGTTGTTATGTTATGTAGGTCAAAACAACAAGTATTGTTATACCCGACCAGGTAGGTCGACTCAACAATAGGTATATGCCTGCGTATTTAGGTGAACCAATTGTTATAATTTATACACCTGGTCTACACAATAATTGTTATAATTTATACACCTGGTCGACACAATAATTGTTATAATAACACCTGACCACTGAAGCCCGTAATTTTCTTTATCGGTGTTTGTCTGTCTGTCTGTTCAGGATTGGCGGCTACACTAGGGTTGTCTCGAGGCTGAAATTTGGTGTATATGGGTTACTCGGGTCGGGGAGTAACATAGGCCTGACCGTGTTGGGCTACCGCTTCCGGTTTCGGAGTTATACTCCTTTCAACCCGCTAGTATTATCATACATGAGTTTGCTAGACAATTGTATTACAATAAATCGCTTGCACGTAGGTGTCTTTAACAGTGGGAGGAAATCGGTTGTCCCGGAGAAAATCCACGAGTTAGGGCATGCGACCCTACTCCTTGTCACATACCAGCATCGACTCAATTGCGGATATTGACTCAATTGCGGATATTGGCATCTAAAGCGCACGCCTTAAATCATAAGGCCACCAAACCCACTGGAGGATTTTATACTTCGGGTTAACTCCGGATCTTCACCCATTGTTGTTATAGGTTGCACCCAGGATGCCAGCACGAGTAAATGTGCTATACCAATCAAACATCAAGATTTGGGCTCGAGTTCCTTCTTCTCTAAATATAACGCCTGGAGCGTGGGAGATAATTACCTCGACTTCTATGGTGCTGAGGCAGGTCAGGGTTCATCTGGGGGTCAAGCTGCCCAGGGGTCACCGTCTGTGTGGACATCTAATAAAGCAGGAGACGCTGGATATAATTCTCTCAACAAGTAAGTTGTCTCAAGATAATAACACTTAGTCATGTGATCAGTCATAAATACAAAATGTCGGATATTTTCTAAGACGTTTGATCTGACATTGTAGGCAACTATAAATACGGGGATGGGGACTGTGTATTATCATTATCGACTTGCCTCTCAATCACGACCGAAAACAATTGTATGCTATACCACACTCAGTGGAAGCTGACGTTAACCTCACTAAAGAACGAACGAATGTGTGTCCTATTTGACTAATATAGTTTTCCTGTAAATTCCGCGGACATATCGTTCAAGTTCTTGGTAGATCTTTTGATCGTTGTTTAAATTTTCCCTACTAGGCATAGAATTGATTGTCCGTGTCATATAAGACTGGAATCAAAATAATACCGCAAAACAAACTTATGCCGTAATGTGCTACCGCAACTTCAGAGATTTAACATTGAAAATGAAGGGAATGTGGAGAACAATGGTGGTCTAGTCTCAGAGGTTATTGGCGGTTATCCCCCTTTACTCACCCGAGTCAGTCAAAATGCCATAAAACATAGATGTGACGTGGGATCCATCCTGGGGTTTTTCGGTCTAAGATAACTAAGCTTTTTATAAATGTTTCGTGTTAGTGTGTTGGTATGTTTTGTCTTTATTACCGCAAACATGAATTACGTTTGGGTTTGGGTTTTTGAAACAGAACGGTGACTAGTCGTCCGGATAGGATGGAAAACGCCGCTGCCGAGACACAATTTCCCTCGTAGTAAACTTCATGGTCTATGACCGTCTTCATAAGCCGGTTCGATCTAGAAAAGGGGACGTTTAACCCCATTTCATTTTTTTTTCGGAAGTCCAGGATTCCTTTTTGTTTTAAACGTCCAGCGAAACTAAACGATGGGTGTGCTTTATAACGGTGACGTCCACGTATGATGGGGTCCAGTGTGATGATAGTTTTCAGATTTCCAAAATAAATTCTGGTCTCGAGTCCGACGCTCTGTATTTGGAGCTGTATTTCTTCTTTGCAAAGGGGGGCTGGGTGACCGAATGGTTAACGCGTGCGCGTTGGATCAGGTCTGTCATTGAGTGAAGTGGCGTGGTTTCGATTCCCCGCTTGTGCGTGACAAGGAGTAGGATCGCCCGTCTAGTCTCGTGGATTTTCTCCGGGACCTCCGGTTTCCCCCCACTGCTAAAGACCTCAATGCCAGAGCGAATTATTGAAATAAAATTGAGCCATATGTTAGTCCCGAAATTATCCATTTTGTATATGATTTAACAGATGGGGAATGCTTTATAACAATATATATACTTTAAAATGTTATTAAACCGGTGTTGAAATCAGTTTGTGTCGGCTTACCTTTTATCTTTTCATCTTCTACCGTGAAACAAAGTAGTGTAGCTTTACGGTTGTTCTAATATTTTTTGATATATATATTTTAACAGATGAGGAAGATTTCTAACGATATATATTTTAACAGATGTGGTATGCTTTATAACGCTATATATATACTTTAACAGATGGGGTATGCACTACTGGATGCTGGATATAATGATGGATTGTGGTCGAACAGAGAACGGTTGGTTTGAACTGAAGGGTGTTGTCAATGGTAACTGGGAAGGCGATATCTTTGGTCAGAAATGTACAGGTACCGGCGCTGCTGATCCTGGAGTAGTCTCTAATGATCATATCGCTAGATGTGGATACATGAACGTCTTCCATTGGAGTCGGCCAGAATGTGAAATTGATAACATTCCATAGATCCGTGTCATTTCAGTCAGCAATAAAACATTTGAACCAGGTTAAATTGACGTCATTATTTAAAGAAATTGTTACCGGTACATGCCACTATGGAAGGGTATCGCTGCCAATATTAAATGCTCTGCTACAATGTCTTTTCCATTGATTATATGTAAAATGTACAATGTACAAAGTCCTAATACCGGTAATGATAAAGTCAAAATACCTCTAAGGCAAGAGTTAAATGTAAAACGTCAAATGTTAAGTGTTAAATGACAAATGTTTTGTGGGAAAATGCTTTTTTTGACGTGTCTACATTTTACATTCCTCTCATTACATTTTACATTTGCTCTCTGCCACATCCCATTTGTCCTTCGCGCTTTCTACATAGCAGCTTTCGCACAGCATCAACTTGCATATGCAAATGTAGGATATCACGTGACTTATTAACATATACGGAAACCTGGCACACTATAAGCCAGAACAAGGATATTCACGACACTATAACAGGAAATCAGCCTAGCACACAATAAGAAATTTACTTACCTTGTCACTTTGGATGGTATTTTACCATGATTACGGGGTGTGGGTGTGGGGGCTGTGCAATGTCCAAATACGAAATTCCAGGTATCATGTTACATATTAGTAAAAAGCACGTTCTGTTTGTAAATATGTAAATAGTTTTCTGGTACAATCGTATTTTCATAATTCAAATCCAATAAATATCACACTATTAAAGCGGTATTCAAGTAAAAATACTGGTCTAAATACGAAATTCCAGATACCATGTTATGTATCACTGATTGTTCGTTTCAAATATGCAAATAATTTTTTGGCACATTCATATTTGCTTAACTTTACAAAATAAGATTAAAGTTGAAGTGAAGGAAGGGTGGGGGGGGATAAACTAAATTAAAATAAAGATACGGGCCTTAATCAAAATTTCTCTATGTCCATACTAAAGAATGTATAGTCATTCGTCTCTTTAAATATATTATTTATTTGTTGGGCACAATACTTATATATTGTTATTTTTTTAATGGATCAAAGTTAATTAGGATGTACTCAACTCTGTTTATAGAGAGACCGGAAGAGTGGGGGGGGGGTTTAAAATATAAAAAATACGGTATTAATACGAAATTCCAGTTATTGTGTCATAAATTACTGGAAAGTATGTTTCTTTGGCTGTATGAATCTATCAATTATTTCCTGGTACATTCATGATTACGCACGGTCTTCTAGATAGTTTCTTATGATGTGCCAACTTGATTTACTGCTATCGTGCAGTGAATATCCTTATAGTATGGTGGTTTATAGTGTGCCAGGTTTCCGTATATGTTAATAAGTCACGTGATATCCTACATTTGCATATGCAAGTTGATGCTGCGCGAAAGCTGCTATGTAGAAAGCGCGAAGGACAAATGTGATGTGGCAGAGAGCAAATGTAAAATGTAATGAGAGAAATGTAAAACATTTGTCATGTAACACTTAACATTTGACGTTTTACATTTAACTCTTGCCTTAGAGGTATTTTTACTTTATCTTTATCGGTATTAGGACTTTGTACATTGTACTTTTTACATATAGTCAATGGAAACGACATTGTCGCAGAGCATTTAATATTGGCAGCGATACCCTTCCATATGCCACGGCTTATTCCTATGGTAATTAATGTAGACCCAACTATTTAGGTGGGTGGGAGGCGGGGGATGCGTTTGTAAACACACATAAGGGCATGACCCGAACCGAGGACGTTGTCGATTAGAAGTGGTTATTCTAGCATGCCCACCCCCAAATAGACAGATCTGTAAAAATCACGTGACTATCAGTCGTATCTTCATAAAGCGAAACTGTACCGAGCGCCCGACTTAGTATCTCAAGCGCTCGACTTAATATCTCAAGCGCTCAAGATATTATTTTTTTTTTTTTTGCGTGTCCTAAATCAGCCACCGTAGATCTATTTCAGATTTAACGGAAAAACCTAATTATTCTTGTGGTACGTCATTCGCAAACGCACAGTATTATTTTATAAAATGTAATTGTTGATTGATGACAGAAATGAATTTGCGCCTGAAATATACTTTTTTGGGGTGATTCTAGTTCAAATACGGACAGTAACATTCATATCTTTAAACGAGGTCATTTCGGGACTACCTTGGTTCAATTTTATTTCAGTAATGCTGTTGCGCCTAGGGGTCTTTGGCAATTGGAGGAAATCGGGGTACCGGAGAAAAGTCACGGGGTTGGACTGGCGACCCTATCCGTTGTCACGTACCAGCGGGGAATCGAAACCACGTCACTTGTCTCAATGACAAACCTTATGGTTTAATAATAACACAATAATAATTACAATTTTTTGCCAATATTCATTATTACGTACAAATGGGGCATCGAAGCCACGCCACTTGACCCAATGACAAACCTTATGATCATACGCACACGCGTTAATCATTCGCCCCCCCCCCCACACACACACACACACACTGTGAGGAGTATGCGACGATGTTGCTTAGTATTACGTTATCGTTATTGTTAATATTGTTATCATGATGACCCTGTGACGGGAAATATTAGACAATGATTAACCATTTAATGATGATATATTTGTTCAATTCATACTATTGTTTTTGGATATATAGATAATCAAAAAATATCAACACAAGTTGATAAAGTAACAAAAAACGAGGCTCTGCCGAGTCGAGGCTCTGCCGAGTTTGTTTTTTTTTACTTTATCAAGGAGTGTTGATTTTTTTTGATGTCAGAAAAGACGAGTAGGAGATTTTATTTATCACCCAACCCCTTCTTACATGCACAAATAGATAAATATAATTCTTTGCTGTAGATTTCACTTTTACTGAACCTGATTACATTACGGCGTAGTGATACATTATTTTTTGACAGACATTTTAATATATACTCATCAAAAAAAGAAACGCACAGCCCATTTTTTATCATTTTTTTATTTGAACGAGATCGTTATTTCCATGAATCTAAATTGTTTTAATGTCATTATGTAAGGATAAAAGAAATTCATTATTGATTTTAAATGTAGGGTTTATACTAATTGTGACTAGTCATACTTTTTTTTACCGAATTTGTTTTTGCTTGATTGCACCAAGACAATCTGCACCAGACGTCCCCCGTTAGCGCTGTTTTGAAATACGCCGACACCGACAAATCCGACTTCAATGGGTTCAGACACATAGGGTGTGACCACAGCAACGCTGGAGAACAGTTTGGTTCAGCGACGAGTCACGGTTCCTTTTGCAACGAGGCGATTGTAGGGCGAGGGTATACCGACGACGAAATGTCACTATGCGTTTCTCTTTATTTTGAAGAGTATATATATGAGCACAACCGTAAAGCTACACTACTTTGTTTCACAGTAAACGATGAACAGATAAAAGTTATGCCGACACAAACTGATTTCAACAGATGTGGCATTCACATTTAGGACTTTATTTTCAACAAATGGAAGATAATGGGGTTAAATCTAAATATCAAGGCCATCTCCAGATTTCGTTAAGGTCTCTCTCTCTCTCTCTCCCTCATACTAAATATATTTGTAAAAATATATGTCATGTATCTCATGTCATAATAAACTTACAGCGTGTCAGATTGATATAACATTATATATTTATCTTTGGTTATCGTGAACTTATGAAATATCTTTTTACCCAGATATGAAATCGTTCTCAAGTATTCTCTGGTGCACTTAGGACCCGGCAGTTACCCTTACCCTTAGAAATGATTGGGCAAGCAATTTCTGTCCTGAATTCGTCTGTCACCAAGTATATGATATAACAAATGAGGACGAACAGGTATATCATATCTCAAACAGGCTGCGTAGTGTTACAGACTGTGAAGAGGTTTACAGATAAAATAACGCAAGGCACTCTCTTTGTAAGTAATCCTTGGATGTATTAAAGATGCATTATGTAAGAGCTAAATCTGTCTGATGCAGATCTTCATTTTGGCTTTAAATGTTATATAAACTATTATTTAGACATTTATTTACATGACACGCCTATAATCAACTCTCTAGACCATCGGATAACTGAGATTTGATTTAAAAATTGGAGAAGCGAGACTAAGTCTCGAATAATTAGTTTAATTGTTACGATAATAAACAATCAATGACCAAACCCCAAACAGTGATAACTTCGCTCAGATAAAAAGTAATTTGAATGAAGTTTTTAATTTTTAAAAGGATATTGCAATTTCTAGTCAATTATTTTCGGTGAAATACGTAAACTCTCCAAATTGAACGACAATCGATATCGTGATTTACATTCAATTTTTAAAAGGATATTGCAATTTCTAGTAAATTATTTTCGGTGAAAAACGTAAACTCTCCAAATTGAACGACAATCGATATCGTATGCTTAGTCCATTCTACATGGGTCTTGTGTTTTCATATTTTCGTTTGCGAATCAGCAATGTTTAAGTACTCTGAATTGTCTTCAGAGATATGTTTTTCTTAAATCATCACAAATGGCGATCAAAACTATTATGACCAGATAGTACTCGACCTATAGGTAAATCCGACACTCATCGTCTGTTCATTTTCATACATGTCCATGAAGTATTATCGTTAATAAATCACATCAACGAAGTCAAATTTTAACAAATATATCTGGAAGCGAAGAATGCAGTCGCCAGATTATTGGTGGACAGAGATTACTACCAAATAAGAAATTATATACATATATCAACAGAAAGTGAAGTATGCAGATGACAGTTATATCCTTTTAAATTTTGTCATCCAAGGACTCAAATATTATGTTAAACCACTGTAATTATCAATTTTTGATATTTCGATTTAGGCCCCTTTAGGTTCGTGGTAGTAAGCGGTTGATTCGTTATTGAAATGAAATGAAATGGGGTTTAACGCCCTACTGTTCTGCTCCTATACTGGGCTACTGAACACGGACATACGCCATACAGTGTGCTATGAGGAAAATTTTGCCCGGGCAGCGGCACTATGGCCTACTCTTATATCGAATTCCAACTGCCAAAGGATCTTGTGCGTGCACGCCAATGTATACACGGGACCCCGGTTTTTCGTCCCATTCGAAAGACTAGACAACTGTCCTTGTCATGCCCTCCATCCTGCACCACTCACAAGGGGAAACCACGTCGGAAAATCACGATGAACTTTCTCGGTCAATGCAGGGATCGAACACGCGACCTCCCGGCAAGTGAGCTAGCGTCTTTTCCACTTAGCGATCATGGCTCCTGATTCGTTATTCCCCTTACACAGATAAAATACAATTATTCGAATCCTTGCATTTTACCTTAGAGATTGTGGATCTCTTACTCCCGAAAAAATGTTGATGGGAAAGAAAGAAGTAGCGGGAATGGGGGCGCTCAATGTCTTTTTATTTTTGGTGTGTAAATTGCAAACCTATGCAAACAAACGTGATTTCCTTTCAGAATCAAATTAGTCTTTGATGTAATAGATAGCAATGATGTCACAGTTTTATGTCTACTACGTCGTAGCATTGCTGTGTTTTAAGACAGGAACAGTAGCTGGTGGTGATGACCTGACAAGGAAAGATAATCAGAAAGGTGTAGATGTTGTAGAAGCAGTAGTTGATCTCATCAGGAGCAACTGTATTTTTCCTTCTGATCATGAGTTCCTCCGGCGCCTTGCTCTGGTGCAGTCTGACTATGGTGAAGATCAAAAGGCGTATAGCAACCCGAAATATCATGGAGGAATATGGCAGGTACCTACTTTATATTTTTTTTTAAAATTCTTCATATCATACCGGTTGTATTGTGTCCTATTATTATATACTGAGGCGCAATGAAAAGCTACTACTTATTTGACTAGAGACAAAATAAATCACCTTTTACATGATTGTAGGTTGGACATTATCAACAAAAGAAAAAGAACAACATCTCAGAAGGTCATAACAGCTTTACTTTACAGAGGTGGGGGGACTAGTGTTCTCGAGTGTCGGGCTGCTGGTTGGTGACTTCTGGCTTGCGGTCGTGCCAGGAGTGAGAGAGTGAGGCCTGGAGAAACGGGCGCCATCTCAACCTTGTGTGTTTAGTCCGTTTAATCCG
The DNA here is from genome assembly GCF_932274485.2 of Patella vulgata. Classification (NCBI taxonomy): domain Eukaryota; kingdom Metazoa; phylum Mollusca; class Gastropoda; family Patellidae; genus Patella; species Patella vulgata. The sequence goes on along the minus strand of NC_065886.2, from coordinate 33,937,792 downwards.
GTTTCCTCCCATAGGAAAGACCCCCCCCCCCCCCAATCCGGGCGTGTACGTTAAGCATAATGAAATAAGACAACTTGTCTGCGATATCACCATCGGTTAAAGCATACGTAAAACACTAATAGAAGAAGATGTGTGTGCATTTCAGTAATATGTGTGTGCATTTTTACCAGTCACACATACCAGGCAACGTCGTCGCATGGAGGAGATAAGCCTCTGAAATGATGCTTTTGGTGTCCTCCTCGCGGTGGGTTGGATGGTCTAGTGTGTGCATGAAATCACAAGGTCTCTTAGTGTGTCAAGTGGCGTTGTTTCGATTCACCAATGGTACGTGACAACGCAATTTCCCCATTGTCTGCACAATAAATTAATATCCTCAGTTTGCCGGCTGGTCTAGGTTGTGCACGTTAGAACTTTAGGTCCGGCAGTAAACAAGTGGTATGGTTTCGAATTTCGATCCCAAACTTATATGTGACAAGGAGTGCGATCACCTACCCAACCCATGTGAGGTTTCTCCCGTTTTCACACACTGTTAAAGAGTCCTACGCACAATTATTGAAATAAAACTGTTTACGTTGTGTTGAGTGGACGTTTAACCCCTTTATTTTCGCTCCCTCCTATTTTCAGATTGACCAAGATAAATACAATATTATTCGCAGCTGCCCAGGAAAGATGTCTGCAATATGCGACCAGATTAATTCAAATTTAAGCATCGATTGGCGTCATACTGACTGGGAGGATTTGAGAAAACCTCTCTATTCGGGACTAGCAGCTGCTCTTTATACCATGTACGGATATCAGAGTGACGTTATACCGTCAAACATTTATACACAGGCCAGTATCTGGCAAGTACTGTTCGCTCCAGGTCAAAATACCTCTGTCTTTACATCAATTAAACCATTCGTTTGTAAGTCATTTATCTTTTCCCATGTTTGTATTATCGTGTGACAATGTCGTATATTCCCGTTCTTCCACTCACTACCGTGCAGTATTTCTATTGATGTTTTAAGTCAGGACCGAATTAAAGCATCTAGATGTCGAAAAGTTTATTGTGACTCCATATATGTATACATAAACGATACTAAGCCGTAAACTATTTTTCTAAATCAAACCAATTTACGTGTTTGCTAAATTTAAAATAGGTTTTTGTTTTTAGATTTTCTTATCGCACAAACCAGAACGGTTGAATTCAATTGCGATTAGATAAAATATTACATAACAGATTAAAATATTAGATGTATTAAATGTATTTTAACATTTATGAGATAAACATTTCCTGTTATTGCAATAAACCTTTGGCTTGTAGATTACAGATACGTGTATCGTTTGATAAGCAAGTTATCGTTCACTACAAATTTATATAAATTTACAATCTTTGACTATATTGTCATCCTCAACACCCTTGACAACAATATCTTACTATATATAGTCACCCTCATCACTCTTGATGTCAAGCAACCCTTTAATATGTACAGTTAACCTTCATCGTTACGTCAATTTAATGTGGTTACAATGAATATCATAGAGATAAACAGTGCAGTAGAAATAAATTGACGCCACAAGCCCACCCCGCACACAATTTCACTCTAATGTATGCTGCCGGATGGACGAAACCGAATATTATCATGCTTATCAAATTACGGTATATTACATGGTATCGGGAGTTCTATAAAACATAGTATTACATGCTATCGAGATTTCTATAAGTCATAACATTGCATGGAATCGAGTGTTCAAAAAATTGTGGCATTACATAGTATCGAGTGTTCTATAAATCCTGGTATTACATGGTATCGCGTGTTCTATAAATCCTGGTATTACATGGTATCGAGTGTTCCGTAAATAATGGTATTACATGGTATCACGTGTTCTATAAATCGTGGTATTACATGGTATCAATTGTTCTATCGAGTGTTCTATAAATCGTGGTATTACATAGTATCGAGTGTTCTATAAATCATGGTATTGCCTTGTATTAAAACTTAACCGATATGCTAGAGCATCACATATTACTAGTGCCTGTTACCGCGAAGTCACAGAATCATTAATATTATTATTATTTATTTAGATAACTGTGATTCCATGAAACTGGATTTGGCTTTTATTATCGACGATTCGGGAAGCATCGGTTTTCAGAACTTTATTAAAGTTCTAAACTTTATGACCAATGTAACAGAAGATTTCCCGATTGGAGCAGATAATACTAGAGTTGGTGTGGTGGTTTTCACTGGTTTGCCTGATTTGGCGTTTGACTTTAAAACGTATTTTACCAAGGCCGAGATACAATCGGCAATAATGAATATTGCATACATCGGTGGAGGGACCGGCACAGCTGATGGGTTAGATCTGGCAAGGACACGGCTATTTAACGAGTCGGCGGGATCGAGGATGGACGCTACAAAAGTTGCACTTCTGATTACTGATGGTTATTCCAACTCCCACACAAACACTAAAATGGCTGCTGGGAAACTTAGAGATTTGGGGGTAACTATATTCGCTATAGGTGTAGGTGATTCCTTCATAGAAGAATTAAATGATGTTGCTACTCCCCCTGTGTGTACCCACGTATACAGCATCAATAATTTTGATGATTTCCACACGATCCTGAATGCAATACAGAAAGACGCATGTACAGGTGGGTTATTAGATATGAAAGAAAAAACGAGACCGATAGAGAGATGTGGCGTTTAATCGATATCTGTGCGCAATTGTCCAAAAACAAACATGCCAAGTGTCATGCCGATCATATTTCAATTGACTGGATCATAGGCTGTCTTTTGAGGAGTGTCGTACACAAGAACAATAAAAACAGAAAAGATCAGTAGCACTTCATGACCAGTGCTTGGTCAAAAATACATCTACAATTAGCAACGCTTAAGAACAGACACTAAGCCAACATTTTAATTCTTACATAAGACGATTTCAGTCAAAAAACATGAAGTATACTTCGTGAATTTTGAAAACTTATTTATTCCTCATCCTTGTAATAAAATCAGGAAGGTTTAAATAGTCTTTGTGTGTATGACATATCTGAAACTGACTAAAAGCGCATTATAAAATAGTATACTTTTTTGGGAAGAAATGGTGGCCATTCAGGGCGGAGATCTATTCTCGAGGTAGGCTCTCTATGTGCAGAGTCTCTCTAATAGTAAGTGCAGAACCGCAAAACAAAACTGATAGATAAACCGGAGACAAACTAAAATACACAGACATTACATGAAATAAACAACAAATATTAATTCGAATGGATCCAGGGGCCAGCCCTAATTCATTATAATTACCACAAGGGCTTAAATCGCAACCAAATAAAACGTTTTCTTTTTCTTTTTAGCACCACTGATTGTAAAGCAGATAGAGCAGGTTGTAAATGGTACAAATAGTTCAATCCCAGTAGAAGTTAAAACTAAAGTCGATATTCCAAAAAACAATACCAATACAGGTCCTGTGATGGCTTATCCGAAGACATGTAACCAAACCACTATCATTGTACGTCACACACAGACGGGCGTTAGCCTTGAAGTATAATATTAGGGGATATTTTTCCGGGCAGTGGCGACTTCGCTTCTATAGCAAGTTAGTTTGTACATGGAGTATCTGTTCCTTATCACTAGACGGGCCATCGGTACTGCAACACTGGCAAGGGACAGGAAAACGATCCTGGAAAATTCTAGGGAACTTCCTCGGCCATCACCTGTATCGAGTCCGAAACCTCCTAGCTAGTACCCAAGCACCACCCTCGTCGAGGCCCTGTGCTTCCCGGTATTAACAACACGTTTACAACTAGAAAGTCGCAACCGAACTTTTTTTTACAGTTCGATAGAATGCGATTTAAAGTAGGTTACAACGCAAATATCTAATATTTTGGAGATTATTTTCAAAAAATGATATCTCCGATAAAATGTGCAGTGTAAACTGTTAAGTTTGTACTAAATATCTGGTGATTTGGAAGGCGGCTCCACGCCTCCCTGAAAACATTTCAAATCTTCATTTTGACTTTATTTATTTATTTTTTTTCAAATTTTTCTCGCCCATGGATGGAAACCAAGCAAGCCAATACAAAATCACGACGCTACACATGAGTTGTATTTTTGCTGAAATTTATTTATATTTTTGTAGACGGAAACTCTTTGTGGCATGGTGGAATTATTTGCATCATTTGAAACAAGTCATCCGGGTAAAGCCTTCTATGAGTATAGTGGTGTAGCCATCGACGGTTTGCCGTCCATTATGAAAATAACAGGAGATTCCCAATGTCGACCATTGTATGTGTCCTACCAAGCCACTTCACTTCTCATTGAAAAATGTCAAAATTTAACCGGTCATTTCACAACCACTTCGGTCTCTGGGGAACATCCAGGTAACTATCAAACGAAAATTTCGCTCTCACAGGTTCGGTAAATGTTGTGCTAAAAACAAAAGTATTTAAGTCTAAAGACTACGACACATTTAAAGCCGGATTTCAAACCCGGAAAGCTGACACAGACATTAACGGGCACAGATATAGATTTTGTGTCAACCGCAGAGATTCAGTAAATGATATTTGAGTCTGAAGGAAATGGCACATTTAAAGGCATAATCTCTCTAATGCCCGTCATTTTGTCTGGTGCAGAATTTTTTGTCAGTATTTTAATTATATTTATAATAAAAGCCCGGCACAATGTTTAAACTGTCCGATACACTTCTAGTTCTGTCTGATTTTTGAGGACGATTGCATAAATAAAACGTTGAATTTCAAAAGCATCTTTAGGTTTGTAAATAATCTCTCAAAATCTAAGAACCTTAGTCGATACTAGCAACATCCACAGATCAAAAATATCATTATAACCTAAAAATCTCTACTATGGTTGAGGAATTACCACAATTTGAAGATTCCTGAATTGCTGGAAAAATAGAGAACCAAAGCACACCAGGTAGTAGTGAAAGTGTTTTTACCAGGTAGTGAAAGTGTTTTACCAGGTACTGAGATTGTTTATTGATTTTACCAGGTAGTGAGATTGTGTGTAGAAGAAATGGTAAGGAGAGAAATTGTACGATAGCAGATTTTCAACTGAGTAACTACAAGGAGTCTCTATGTCCAGGTAAAACCTATTATATATATACTTTTAGGTCCGTTTTCCATGTACGCTTTTCAGCAGGCCATTACATTTCCATTAGATCGACTGTCCCCCCGCGAAAACGCATACATGCAAAACCGGCCAAAGTAGCTTCAATTTTTCCAATAAAAAGGTCATGTTATGGATTACTTGAGTTATCTAGCGCTTTGGACCATAAGGTTTGACACTGCGTCGTGAAATGGTGTGGTTTCGACCTCAAGCTTCCAAGTGACAAGAAGTAGGATCGCCTGTTCAATTTATTGGGCTTTTCCAGGTGTTCCAATCAAGTATTCAATTACCTTTAGTTATTTTTTTGTTATAAACATCCTTTACTAAAACCGTGACTTCTCGAAGGTGGTTTTAGGACCTACTTGACATAGTCCTCATATATATTGATATTTTATCATCTTTTATACAATGTTTTAAAATATTTTTCAGATCCATGGGGAAATATACCTAATCCATGCACTCCTAAGTCGGCTTCACAAACTAGCGCTAAACTATTTCATCCTCACCCTGTTGATGTCACCAAGTTTATTAAATGTGACGATCTTGGAGAGATGTATGTCACGCAATGTCCGCCTGGTAAAGAATACGACGATGAGGTGGCCGAATGTGGAAAGGAAGACGTCATCAAGGTCGACGGGAAAGACAAGCAGAACCTTCCTGACAGTTTGAACCATCTGTGTATTGATGAATTGAGACCAGGCACCCATTTCTACGCCCATCCAACAAACAAACACCAGTATTTGGAATGTGACCTGTCTGGACATGCGTGGGTTTTTGATTGTCCAGCGAACCATATATGGCAACAAGATGGCTTATCTTGTATTGTAGATCCCTTGTATACCACTAATCCATGTACTTCCTTGGCTCACACCCTTGGTCAAAATTACTTCCCCTTGCCCGATCCCAAGAAATATATAAGCTGCGACATTCACAATAACATGTCTATAAATGAGTGTCCATCAAACACAAATTTCTCTGACGTACTACACAAATGTGTTGAAGATGCTGGAATCATAGGATGAATTTATGTGTGTTTTGTTACAGGAGGGGGGCTGAGATCAGGGTTCCATTAGCTATTAGTGGAAGATAAATTGATAAAGCTCACAATCTACACTATTTTGATTTGGTTTTTTTTTTTTTGTTTTGGTTTTTCGGGGGTTTTTTGGGGGTTTTTTTTTTGGGGGGGGGGGTTAACTATATATTTATTCAATAGCATGTCCACAATAACTTGTCTATAAATGAGTGCAGTGTCGATCAAACACAAATTTCTCTGACGTTCTACACATATGTGTCGAAGATGCTGGAATCATAGGATGAGCGTAATTTATGGGTGTTTCGTTACGGGTGGGGTGGGGGGTCCATTGGCTATTAGTGGATGAAAAATTGATAAAGCTCACAATCTACACTATTTTGATTTGTTTTGTTTTTGCGGGTTTTTTTTTTGGGGGGGGGGGTTGTTTTTTTTTTTGTTTTTTTTTTAAAACTATATATTTATTCAAACAGAATATGATTGGGGAATAGGTTTGGCCTATATCCCCGCTCTCCCTTCAAACAAAACAATACTATTCATATTGTGTTACTGAATATCGGGGGGCAGAACAGTAATGTAATACAGCTAGGAGACAGTCAGTAAACTTTATATTAGTCGTTCGAGTGGGACAAACAACAAAGGTCCTGAGTACAATTTGGCGGCACGTTGGAATTAAATTGCTGTACAGGTATATAATTAATTCTGATCTAAGATCAACATGTAGCGAGAAGTTAAATAAAACAGTATAACTATATACACTATAATCTGATACACCGGCAAATTCAAATATTCAAACTGATGTTGTTTCTGAAAAGAAAAAAAATAGAATAATCATCGTTTGCTGTTGTGCCTTCATCTTACAGACAATATGTTGGGAGATAGATTGGGGTTATCATTTGTATTCGCTGTATCAGGAACACTCACGTGGCAGCATGTACACATTTGGGATCGACAATTGGATGTAGGTCAGAACATGTGTATTAGTTGCATCATTATGGAACACCAAACAGTTCTTTATTCAGTGTTCTTAATTCTTATGATCTATAAATAGATTGGTTGGGTCAAGGTCATATGTCTATAGTCTATATTAGATTTGACAGCATACTACTAGCACCTCCTAAAATAGAGGTTTGATGGATTTGGAGAAATGTTTTTTTGACAATGGCTTTGCAAGATTGGTATTTGGAAATTCGTTGTTCTAGATATGTAAAGGGTTGTTGTTTTTTTTTTTTTTGGGGGGGGGGGTGATTTTCTAAAATAAATTTTATCTTTGTATTAAAATACAATTAAATTAAACAAATATACAATTTACAGATCTAATATGACAAATGTTTGATTTGTAAAACAAATCTTGCTTTCAAGATACAAATGTTAATTTTAGCATACAAATGAATAAATAAGAAATAAGGACTATGAATTTAAAAAAGCTAATAATATGCATTGCGAATGAAAGTGTCATTTTCGGACAGGAGAAGTGTGAGAAATATTCACTTTTATTCCCCTTCGTGGTGTTTGTAAACACAGAAGAAGATTATAGTTCGATGTCTATTTGAATCCGACCTCCATTATTTACTTTCAAGATGTTTCTTAGTAGTGTTGTAATTTCTCATCTTGGGAGCTCGGGGTTTGGAATTTAAGTTGGGGAATAAACAGGCAATAAACAGATTAGGAAATAAACAGCAGTTTCTCTAATCAAACACTGCCAAACGCATAATGGCCAGTGTTTAAATTTATAACAATAACATTGGGGATGGGCAAACATAAAGAATTAACCCGTTTCATTCACTAATCGGCAAAATAACATAGGCTTCACAATTTATTTTTTATTGGTAATCGATAGTTTTGCTCTGTCGAATGTCGAATAGCGACATAAATCCGGCTTATTTATACTGGAAAGCGCCTTAGTTCTGCATGAAAAAATAAACTGGTTTGTTTGGGGGCGACATAGGCCCCTCTTTCCATTATCCAGCATCATTTTTGATTGTCAATAACATTTATCTGAGAATGTATCATATTTGTTTTATTAGCCTAGCTGTTTTGATCGGTTTCCGATAGTATTGTCGTATCGAATAGCGACCATACCCCGACTTTTATATTATTGCGAGTTGGAACAGGTTTGTAAGAATATATATTACCTGGTTCACAGCTTGTTCTCAATCTGTGACTCCATTTACCAGTCGCTCGGCATTTAGTACCAATTCGCCCAACTAATTTATAACCTGGATTACAACGAACTCGACATCTCTTACCAAATGGTACAGACTTACGACGACATTTCGGCGGATGTAATCTACCATTAGTTATGGAGTTTAATCCACGACACTTTATAACTTAAATGAATGTGAAATAGAAACATTAAATATAACAAGAGACAATGAAATAAAATAAAATAAAATGAAATAAAGTTTAACGTCCTAATTAAACAGCCAAACACACGGCGGGCAGCGGCGCTACCGCCTATTTTTTTCCGAATTTCAACTGTTCACGCCATCTTGTACATGGGACGTCGGTTTTCCGTACGACTAGACGCTATGATTGCTAGGCCCTCAGTCCTGCCACATACATGCGGTAACAGCGCTGGAAAATCGGAGAACGTTAGATCGGAGACGATCTGGGAGGTTGGATGGCCGAATGGTTAGCACGCGCTCGCTGTATCATACGGTCTGTCATTGAGTCAACTGGCGGGGTTTCGATTCCCCGGTTGTACGTGACAAGGAGTAGGGTCGCCTGTCAAACCTCATGGGTTTTCTCCGGGTCCTCCGGTTTCCTCCCCCTACGCGCAAGCGAATTATTGAAATAAAATTGAACCATGTGTTAGTCCCGAAATGACCTAGTTTGTGTCGAGTAGACGTTAAACTCTCTCTCTCTCTCTCTCTCTCGCTCGGAGACAATCTAGCAAAATCTAACACATATGGCGTCATATGCAGATTGTGGGTTAGGGTAAGGGTTAGGACAGCAGATTTCGTCAAGGTTTCGAGATATAAACAGGGCTGGCCCTAACCCTAGATCTAGCCTAACCTTGCCCTAATCCACATAGCGTTCTCCATGAAAATCGACCGAAACTGTGAACTCCTGGGTAATGACCACTTACCTTTACATGTGCTCGAAGAACCAGAAAATTGCCCATTTGCTGCGCAAGTCCTAATGCGACTTCCGGTTAGCCTGTATCCATGGTGACATCTAAAAGAACAGGCGACACCCGGTGTTAGTTTTTTTATACCGACCCCGAGACATGCTGGTGGCCATACAATTCCTTTTTTAGGTTTTTCCAAGGGTTTACAGTTGTTGCTGCCTGTAGTTATATATGCAAAAAAGGAACATCGTATATCACTTATATTATAAAAAGAAAACATGCTAAACTTTTATGTCATTGGTGTTTGGCAAATCCAAATAATATCGGACGGCGTGTGATTGTTTATGATATTAATAAAACAAAAACTCTGATTTTCATTTAGAAATTAGGCTTGGGGGAAGCGGGTAGTTGATTTGGGGAAAGGGGTTTTGAAAATATGGTTCAACTACAATCTGATTAAAACACAGATCTTAGTATGTTTCGTTTTTTATAGTTTAAAATTTCGTTTTATTTGTCTGTACTACACTAGTGTAGGCCACCGAAAGTATAAAAAAAAACGAAACGAAATATAGATCTTTATTTTAATCAGATTGGTTACTACACTAGTGTAGACCACCGAAAGTATAAAAAAACGAAACGAAATATAGATCTTTATTTTAATCAGATTGGTTTAACTACCGACAAGGGGATGGGGGGTTTGGGGAAGGGGATGGGGGGTTTGGGGAAATTATAGTTTAACTACCGATTAAGGGCGCGTTTGTAGCATAACCCAAATAATTGCTTGTGTTCAGGTTTATGAATTGGATGTCAGGATTTGAATCACTGAGAGGCATCATTAAACACCGATCTGGGGAAAATTGTCTGATCCCGGAATGCAAATAGTCACAGGACACATTAATTATTCCCCACTTCCATCCCATATAATTTCAAGGCATATAATATTTACATCCCATCAGTAGTAGTATATAGAGCACCTTAAGAACAGCTTTAATAAACGAGATGGCGTCAGTTAAAGAACGTCGTAGTTCTGCTTGGGTTCTGTGATGCAATTGTTTATGTCAAATGTGGCATCATTTTCCAATGATTGATATCAAACACATTTTTCTTATAGTGCACAGTTTAATGGTCCTACCGTAACATGTTTTTCTGTCTGTTTGTAATCTGGCACCACGTGGACACGAACAAAAATATCTACCCGGTAAATTATAACAGGAATGGGAACAACCACTTATATTCTTATTCTCTTTACTACATTCATCTATATCTATAATATATACAATATATACTGCATTCATCTATATCTACAATATATATCTATATCTATAATTATACTACATTCATCTATATCTATAATATATACTACATGCATGTATAATATATACTGCATTCATCTATATCTATAATAGATAAATAAACACTGGTTAGCTATCAAAATAATGTTTGTCTATAGATAGTGACGTTATTGAGAGATAACAATCGGCATGATTCGGAATTTTGTAGGAACTTCAACTGTTAGAATTTCCAAAGCAATACACCTATTTATCAATCTGATTATAAGTTCATTAATGACGAAAATTATTTTGGCTCGCATAAAGTTTGATTTTCAGAGCCAGAAAAAGTATTTTCTTAAAATAGATTGTGGGCGTTTAAGATCTTGATTAATTGATGTTTTCGTAAGTACAGTACAACTTTTATTGTGATCATTTAGGCATATCACGTACTTTAGAAATAAATATAAAATAAAAGTATACTATACCAGTACAAACTTGGCTTTTTGGTGTTTTACGTTCAAAACCTTTCGGACATTTACATTCTAATAAACTAGTAGCTGCTGTTCCCTCAGTTTCTGTTCTGGGTGGACATCGTTCACATGATGTTATAAGCATTGATGAGTCACGGTACGTATTCTTCCGACACGCTGAAATTAATAAGTAAAATAACAATGTATGCCTGGCCTTCGCTGCAAGGCTGTTTTAACGCATTGGCACACTGGGCAGTTGCCCACCCGGGGTCCCACGGCATGAGGGGTCCCATGATAATCTATGTATACCAATAAATAAATACTATTCTATACTGAACTAACCTACAAATATTTGTTAAATGATTATATCAACCATTTACATGTTTTTTCCTGTTTGTGGCGGTAGGGTCCCAGTACGGGGGGGGGGGGGCTATATTGCTGTTAAGAATATTCACTAATATTTAAACTTTCAGAATGAAGCTTTTTCATTGGCTAAGAAATAATATCTGAACTACGAATTTAATAAAAACAAGTCTGAATCCTTAACATATTTGTCTAGTCTACGATATCACCCTCGATAAGTCATTAACAGAGCAAATTCTTATGGGAAACAATCACTAGTTTTATTATATAAGAACGACGTTTCGACAAGTATCCTCGTATTGCTATCAAGTTCCGTTTTCATTAGCCCAGTCGGAACAGAAAAGTATGACGTTAAACCTCATTTCATTTTATTTCATTTCGTTATCAAGCCAGACAAAGGCTAATTGCCATACAATGCTCTTGTCGACACGATCGCCCCAGATGACCACTTTGCTGTTTGAGGTATTTTACCTACACAAGCTGAATTGGCCCTGCAATAATCAGCGTGACATTACTCTCGACGGACGGAAGGGGATGTCTAGCCCCGAGAAATGAACATATTAGTTAATCAGATCCCATTTCAAATGGCAATCTGAGTCAGTCAGTGCCTGATGTTGAAATGATAAAACACAAGCTGATCCAGCCCTGTAATAAACAGTGTGCGAAACATCTTCCCTGCACAAGCTGCCCCAGCCCTGTAATACACAGCTTGTTAACTACATCTTACCTACACCCTTTAATACCCAGCGTGACAACTACATTTTAACTACACCCTGTAATAACCAGCGTGACAACTACATCTTACCTACCTACAAAAATTGATCGAGCCCCGTAATAGTCAGCATGACAACTACATCTTAACTACACCCTGTAATACCCAGCGTGACAACTACATCTTACCTACACATGCTGATCCAGCCCTGTAATACCCAGCGTGACAGCTACATCTATACGATCCTGGTAGATTGATACACACCTGATCACAGGCGTTGGTAAAATTAGACGCACACTCATCTAAATCTACAATATACAGCAACAAATATAATATGAAATGAAATCAGATGGCGCTAAAAGTCCTAATGTGCTGCTTTGGCTGGGCGGCTAATGCAGAGGGCAGACGCCATAAAGTGACCTATGAGGAAAATAGGGCACGACGGCCAAGCGTTATTCTACGTACACGCTATCTCGTGTGTTCGTCCCATCCGAACAACTATACGTTGTCCATAGCCAGGTCCTTGTCCTGCACCAATGACAAGCGGGGACCACGCCGGAAAATCAAGATGAACTTTCTCGGCCAGCACAGGATCGAACACGGGTGTCCCCCAGACAGGATGTATCGTGCAGTGTGCGGTGTGGAAGGGGAAACATTTTGCGCTACAGCCTACACTTATTCTATTACCAACTGTCAGCGGTTCTTTAACATGCTTGTCAGTGATGCAGGACGGAGGGCCTGACAAGGACAGCGGTCTAGTCCTTCGGATGAGACGAAAAAACCGAGATCCCGTGTATACATTGGAATGCACTTAAAAGATCCCTTGGCAGTTGGAATTCGATATAAGAGTAGGCGATAGTGCCGCTGTCCGGGCTAAACTTCCCTCATAGCACACTGTATTGCGTATGCCTGTCTTCATTAGCCCAGCATAAGAGCAGAACAGCAGGACGTTAAACCCCATTTCATTTCATTTCATTTCTTTAACATACTATCAAAAATATTGTTTAATAAAATAAATAAATCACTACAATGATAAATAAATAAATAAATAAATAAATAAATAAATAATCTTACCACTGCATGTATGTGAATCAGCTGATAGGTTATAATTACCATTACTACATACACATCTATATGAACCGTGTGTATTCTCACATTTATCTTGACAAGGATTATCTTCTAAGCATTCATTTCTATCTAGAGTCAAATATTATAAATAGATTTATTGATTTTAAACAGATTTATTTCTACCTAGAGTCAAATATCGACGCATTTATCTCTATCTAGAGTCAAACATCAAAACATTTATCATGTCAAACATTTTGATTCTAATCAATCAAATTGGATAATTTTGATTAAATGAATATATTTAATTCTTACCAACACATTGTTTACCATCACCATATAAGGTTAAACCTGTCTGTGTACATTCACATGTATATGACCCTAAAGTATTTACACATTTATCACTGCATCGCCCATTATCACGTTCACATTCATCAATATCTGTAATATATTATACATAGTATCTATTGTATCGGCCAGTCAAACAGCTATTAACATCATGTATCTATATATATACGGCTTTGATATCAACCAGTCAATGATGTTATAACATCATGTAACGTCAATATATCAACCAATACGGCTTTGATATCAACCAGTCAATGACGTTATGTAACGTCATGTAACGTCATTATATCAACCTGTCAATGACGTTATAACATCATGTAACGTCAATATATCAACCATTCAATAACGTTATAACATCATGTAACGTCAATATATCAACCAGTCAATGACGTTATAAAATCATGTAAAGTATTTATATCAACCTGCCAATGACGTTATAACATCATGTAACGTCAATATATCAACCAGTCAATGACGTTATAACATCATGTAACGTCAATTTATCAACCAGTCAATGGCGTTATCATTTGTCCTCAGTTTACTAACCATTGAAAGGCGTTCTAAAGACAGCGTATCAGGAAGTCGGTGTATCAGACACACAGTTATATTATAAAGTCACTTCAGATTTATAACTAATTAAAGACTGCAAGTATGATAGATATTCGGTCTACGTTTGATTACAAAAATAAATAATCCACCTACCCGAACATGTTTTATTGTCGTATTCTAGCCCATAACCCGTATGACATGCGCATCGATAGCCATCTCGTATATTCACACATTGGTGTGAACAGGTATGTTTGTTATTCAAACACTCGTTTACATCTGGAATAAACAGATATACAATTTATTGCATTCATTATAACAGTTATTCAAACACTCGTTACATTCGGAATAAACAATAACAATTTATTGCATATTACATCTACGGTAATTATACCTCTAGTGTGGTCATAAAAGTAAGACCTTAACCCCCATTGTGTCTTACCGCCGAATCCGTTTGTCTTTGAATAAAATGCTGTACCTCTGTGGCCCCTTACCTCTACAGATAATGTAGTTACCATCTACATAGTTCTACAGTTCTTGTATATCCTTGTCGTTACAACTCGAGAGCCACGGGGGCTCACTGGGTAAGACGTTGGCTAGCTAACCTAGAGGTTCCGTGGTCCATCCCTTTGTCGACCGACAAAGTTCGTCGGGGTTTATCGGGATTTTCGGGTGCGGTGCCTCCTTGTCAGTGATGCGAAATGGAGAGCATGGCAATGGACAGCTTACAGTCATTCTGATGGGACGAATACCAAGGTTCCGTGTAGATAAGTACATATGGGCGTGCACGTAAAAGAACCATTGACAAAATTCGATATATCCCTGCCATTACAAGTCTCGTTACTAGTCAGGCTATATAGTGTACACACCCCTACAACTCTTGCCGTTTCTCGCCAGACTATAATGAGGTGTTCTACAATCACAGCCGAATGAACCTGGTGTATTATAACAGATCTGTTGACAGCCGCCATTGTTAATTTTACATTCATCAACATCTGAAACATATAAATACAATCTGATAAACAACCAGGTGTAATTGTGGTTCAATTTTCCAATCATATTCTGCTGATTGATTCATCATAAAAAATCCTATGTTTTATCTCAGAAATAGAGGCTTATAGTCTGGTTCGGTTGTCATTGGGTATAGTATTGGAAACACGTCAAAGATCTCCAGAAACGGAAATATGAACCGGCCCTGGCACCTCCACCTGGGCACAATGTCCCTCATACCTCATAGAACACTTTATGATGCATACCCGTCTTCATTATGCCGGATAGAGATATAGAGTAATGGCGTTTAACATCCACTTGGCACAAACGTATGGTTTAATCTAATTTAAATAATTTGTGAGTAGTGTGTGTGTGAGAGAGGGGGGTGGGGCTCTGAGAAGACCCACCCCACAAGGATAGACAGGCGACCCTACTCCTTGTAATGTACAGGTGGAGTATCTAAACCACGCCATATGACTCAATGCCAGACCTTGTAATGTAATGCGCACGTATCAAACTATCCCCGCCCACCCCAGGATACAGTCCTATTGTAATAGGGCTACCGCTAGTCTGTTTATCTGGTTAGAATCGTTGAAGTGTTGACTTACCAATACAAGTTTTATGATCTGAATCTAGACGAAAGCCTTCTTTACAACCACAGTATGCACTGCCTATAGCATTGGTACATCTATGTGAACATCCATAATTGTCTTCTTCCGTACATTCATTAATATCTGAAATATTAAACCAGCAACATCAGTATCGTTATTGTGAGACTAAATCTGTCAAAGTCTTTTATTATCGTTTGATCGGGAACTTCCCTATACGCCATGCAGTGGTCCAAACTTCCCCATACGCCATGTAGTCGATTAAACTTTCCCATAGCTAGTCCACTTCATGGCGTTTGGGGAGGTTTGGTCCACTACATGGTGTATTCCCAATAAACACTTGAAGAATTATTCAAATTGTGTTTGTGAATTGCGACGTTAACATAATAGTATCTTTGAATTTGAAATTTCAAAGATAATCCTAATCACACCATGTTCTGTACCAAGAGCGATAATCTGTCTATTGATCAGAGCCCTATCAATCAACTGGAGCCTTAGTCACACAAACTTTAACTAAAATACTTTAAGGGTGCGGCTATTTCAGTGGTTGAGATTTAGAATTTTAGTACACATTTTAGCCCTTGGCCAATGAACGGGCTAAATTCTTAAAAGTTTATGTAATTAAAGCCCTGGGTTTTTAGATCGAGATGTAGTGGAAGAAACAATCGAAGAATGAACAAACAAAAACAAAGAAGAAATGGAGTTTAACGTCCTATTCTGGTGCTAATTAAAACGGTCATGTACGGCATACTGTGTGTTATAGGGGAAATTCCAACTGCCATGAGTTCGTTTACTACATGCCACTGTGTACATGGGACCTCGGGTTTTCTTCCCACCCGAATGACTATACATTTTCCCTTGTCAGAAAGTGAAGAGTAGTCGGTAAATGTTAAAGATACATAATGGGAGATTAGATAAAGAGCTGTTAGTTCTCACTATAATACTTAAAAACTAAATAATGTAACGGGAATTTGCTGAAAATTTCAGTCAAATTGATCCACCCTGAACCGAGTATTTACCGATTGAATTTTGGGGCTAGCCTCGATCATCATTACTAAAGTCGGTACGATAAAATCCAATTTCTGATTTAATCAGAAGCAGCAGACCGGGTTCTAAACAAGTAAATATCACAGGCTAGCGATGCCATCGAGAGCTGAATATGGTCTGGATAGGTTATTTAATGTCTAATTAATAATTAGACTGTTCATTACCTTTACATTTTAACTGTCTACTGGGATCTCCCTTAAATCCTGGTTTACACAGACATTCTACAAGTGATATCGCCCCTTCTTCGGCTGTTGTCGCGTGGGTAGGACAACTCTTACATACTTTATCCCGAACACCACGATAATAACCTTTAGGGCAGGCTGAAACATAACATTCAAACTATAAAAAACATAAAATTCATACTATAAAAATTCATACTATAATAACCTTTAGGGCACACTGAAACATCACATTCAAAGTATAATAAACTTGAGGGCACATTGAAACTTAACAATCAAACTAAATTAAACTATAGGGCACGTTGAAACATAACATTCAACCGATAATAATCTTTATGACAGGCTAAAACATCACATTCAAACTAAAATAATCTTTAAGGCACTTTGAAACATAACATTCACGCTATAATAATCTTTAGGACAGGCTGAAATATGACATTCAAACTATGAAAATCTCAAGGGCGGGCTGAAATATGACATTCAAACTATAATTATCTTTAGGACAGGCTAAAACATGACATTCAAACCAGTATAATCTTTATGGCACGTTGAAACATAACATTCAAGCTATAACAATCTTTAAGGGACATCGAAACGATAAGGCAGGCTGAAACATAACTTTCACGCTATCGTGACCTTAAAAAACATAACAGTAAACAATATGTATAAACGTACGTGCACATTTGGTGGCGCCATGTTTGCGGTAACCAGGGTGACAAGAACATTTATAACTTCCTGGTAGATTGGTACAAAGGTGATCACAGACTGTAGTATGGTTGTATTCACATTCATTGATGTCTGGAATAGAAAACCCACGAGGTTAGGCAAATGCGGGGTCGATGAAATGAAATGAAATTGGATTTAACGTCCTACTTTTCTGCATCAACTGGGCTAACGAAGATGGGCATAATCATCCATTTCGAGTGGATAATAATAATAACAAGATGACTAGTCATCACCATCCCGCGCCCTTGAACTTGTTTGGAAGGCATAAGGAAAAACAACTTCTTGGAATATCAATGGGACTAGCCAGAAGATTCATACTCTGATCATAGTAGCTGTGCAAGGCACAGTCGCTACTCCCTGTAAGGTTTGCACAACAACCTTTGCCTACCCCAATCAACTGCTGTATGTTAAACATTAAGCTTATACATCAGAAAATAAAATACTTTAATAGTTTGATGTTTGTATAAAGTTTTAAAAAGATTTCTCTGAACAGATAATGAAATATGCTTTAAAAATAAAATCTGGACAGAAGGAAGGTCATCAAAAAATAAAATAATAGGTTGATGAATGTAAAAGTGTTATAAAGGTATCTTGAACAGTTTCTGAGATATGCTCTAGAATAATAATTATATACCAAAAAATAATTCAAATGTGTAGTAAAAATCAGTCAACAGAGAATTTTTTTCCATGGCAACGCAAAAATTATTAAATCCGACAAATTCCTAATAAGCTAATAAGTCAAAATTGTTTCCATGGAACACAAAATTGATTAAATCCCAGAAATTTTAAATTAGCAAAAGGCACAACTAATATAATAGGTTAATGTTTGTAGAAAGTTTCATGAAGATTTCTTGAATGGTTTATGAGATATGCTCTGTAAACAAATTTGAACACCAAAAACTAAGTCAAATTTGTTTGCATCGAAACACGAAAAATATAAATCCCAGAAAATCCTCAATAGCATAATAGTGAGTTGACAACCTATTAAGCAAAAGACATAGAAATAATGATGTTTTGACTTTCTTAGAAAATATGGAATTGTAACTTTAAACGTATATTTTTTTTTTTTTTTTTTTTTTTTTTTTCGTTTGACCAGCAATTTGATCCCGAGTGCTACTGACCGGTTGTAGTGATAGGTCACGTCAGAGGTCAAACGAGCGGCAAGTGAGCCTATGACGTCAGACATTTTATTAACCAATCAGCATTAGTGTTACTAGTGGATTACCCACAGTTCCGTGCAAAACACGCCTAAAGCTCGCCGTAACAGACCGTTTCATTGGCTAATACCTCAGAACACTTCTATGGTAACAACTCTTCCAGATCCTAGAGTAGTAAAACGAAATTTTGAACTTTAAAAACGAAACGAAATAGGATCTGTGTTTTATTCAGATTGGATCTGTGTACAACCTGGCCGTTTCTTTAATGAAATACGCAGTGGTCAGCTAATCATACAATGACATGTGGTAATAAACAACTCCATATATAATGATGACTTTGTATTTTAAGACCCATAATTCCTTATAAGACGTTCGTATCCCGTTTGTATCACATTCCCTGTTGTTAGACGCTATATAACGATGAGTTTACTGATAGTAAAAGGAGATTTGGTTAGAGGAGCACTGACGAGCAAAGCCAAATTTATGCACTCACCGGAGTTCAACCGCTGCCATGGCGTAATACAGTCATGTGTTTATGTTCATGTGTATGTATATTCCTGTTCCCGATGTAAATGAATAATATATTTACTAAACTGATCTTCTGTTTTCACTAATAGTGTTAAGCCTGAAACGGATAGATTAATTGGGTTGAAACAAAAAAATGGGTTTTAACGTCCTACTGTTCTGCTCCGAACTGGGCTAATGAAGACGGACTTACAGTGTGCTATGAGGGAAATTTGCCCGGATAGCGGCACTACGGCTTACTCTTATATCGAATTCCAATTGTCAAGGGGGGTTGGATGGTCGAATGGTTAGCACGTGCGTGCTGTATCATACGACCTGTCATTGAGTCAACTGGCGTGGTTTCGAATCCCCGGTTGTACGTGACAAGGAGTAGGGTCGACTGTCCAACCTCGTGGGTTTTCTCCGGGTCCTCCGGTTTCCTCACACTGCTAAAGACCCCTACGCGCAAGCGAATTATTGAAATAAAATTAAACCATATGTTAGTCCCGAAATGACCTAGTTTGTGTCGCGTGGACGTTAAACCCCATTTCTCTCTCTCTCTCCAACTGTCAAGTTAACTTTTACGTGCACGCCAATGTGTACACGAGACCTCGGTTTTTCGTCCCATCCGAACGATTAGACAGATGTCTCCGAACTGGGCTAATGAAGACGGGCATACACCATACAGTGTGCTATGAGGGAAATTTTGCCCGGACAGTGGCACTACGGCCTACTCTTACGTCGAATTCCAACTGTCAGGGGGATCTTTTACGTGCACGCCAATGTGTACACGGGACCTCAGTTTTTCGTCCCATTCAAATGACTAGACAGCTGTCCTTGTCAGGCCCTCCGCCCTGCATCACTGACAAGGGAGAGCCACGACGGAAAATCTGGATGAACCTTTTCGGCCAATGCAGGGATCGAACACTCGACCTCCAGGCTAGCGAGCCAGCGTCTGACCAACTTAGCCACCGGGACCCCCGGGTTGAAACAAACTTTTCCTACCAACAAGTATAGTGTTATTATTGTCTTCATATCAGACCATCTTATGAACAGATTTAGCTCTTACATAATGCATATAAAGCTAATTCACAATCGTCAGTATGTATGTACATGGAAAGCATTACGAGTGGATAAAGCAAAAATATTAGGAATATCGTCAGTGAGCATTATTGAAATCATTGAATATAAAAGCAAAACGGAAATGTATCAGTTGTGTGAATATCTCAACTGATAAGTGACATCAGATGTTCTAGTGAGGGTGGTAAGCATGTCTAGTGCAAGATATAAGTCACTACAAATTATACACTAATAATGTGTGAATTAGCCAAGAACTGTTAAATGGTATTAGTATTTTTTTTCGTTCGACGTTTCGATGAAAGTCTAAGGTTTGGCAGATGGTTCCTTAGACAATTGCACATGTTGTTTTTATATCACGCCACAGTTCTAATATGGCTGGTCAACAGTCATTTCATCTTTTGTATTATTCTGTCGATTTTTATCAAAAATTTTAATATAATATGAGTAGATGAGTATCACTTGTGATCAGTTGGTGGTCAAACAAAAAAAAAAGAGTCGTTTAACAGTTCTTAGCCAATTCACACATTGTTAGTGTATAATTTATATTTGGGTTTGTTTTAAAAAACCAAAACAACCTATATGTTTAGCAATTCTCATATTGATGTATATACATTATAGCATATGATGAAGCCTGATAAGGGCAGGCAGCTAGCTTATGATTTGGCGTATCATAATGATGTAAAGTGGTGATTGTTTTTTTTTCGTTTTTTTTTACCTGGATGTATTTTCTATTTTTATATAGACACGTATCATTTCATTTTTCGATTCTAAATATTTATATGCATAGTTTATAACTAATTTTAAACTTTAAAACCTTGTGTTATGTTTTATATGCATATGGATTTATCTGTGAGCTGTACCTTATATGCCATCATAAAGATCTAGTACTAAGAACATCTTTGCTGTCCCAAAATATAAACTGGCTCCTTTTTGAACTTGCTCTTTTGATGCTGTTGCTGCTAATATATGGCACCCGCTAGCTGAAGAATTAGTTTCTGTCCAGCATTACACTCCTTTATAGCCAGGCTGAAAACGTATTTATTTGGAAAGTATTTGTGTTTTGTGTTACGCTATAAGCACGACTACTATGTGGAATTAGCGCGACATAAATGGACGTATTATTATCCAATATATGTATTACCCTGTCGAGAAATAAATATTCATCTCACCTGCACACGTCAAGCCATCACTACTGGACGAGTAACCATTCTTATTACACTCACATTTAAACGATCCTATAGTATTCTGACAACTCTCGCCACACGGATTCTCTCCTTCCATACACTCGTTAATATCTGTAATAATAGACAACTGTATATCAAACCATAGATAAAACAGACAACACCACTAGATACACGTTCCTTCATAATGCGAGGAAAAATCTATGACATGAAATAGTGTTTAACATCCAACTTGTCTGCACCGACTGGGATAATGAATACGAGCGTACGTCATACAGTGTGCTATAGGGGAAACTTTGTCTTTATGTGTACACAGGATCTCGGTTTTTCGTCCCATACGAGCGACTAGACACTGCTCCATGTCTGGGACGGATGCAAACTCATGGACCTCACGGGGCGGAGGCGGTGAAGGACAGGGCGATGGCAAACTCAAGCTACACAACTGAGGTCATGTTCTGATGGACAAAAGATTAAAATATGGAACAAAATGATAGGATATCGACTACTCACCAGTACATGCACTGTTATCCCAGGGTAGCTACTACTACTGTTATCTAAGGATAGTGTAGCATCTACTCACCAATAAAGAGCACAGTTATCCCAGGATAGGATAGACTACTCGCCTATACAAGCACAGTTATCCCAGGATAGGATAGACTACTCGCCTATACAAGCACTATTAGCCTAGGAAAAGGAAGGGGATACTTATCAATACAAACACTGTTATCAAAGGATAGAGACTACTCTCCAATACAGACATAGTTATCCAAGGATGGCAACTACTCACCAATACAAGCACTGTCATCCTAGGATACTCGCCAATATGCGCATTGTTATCCTCGGATAGGGTAGAAACTACTTACCAATACAGGCACTGTTATCCCAGGATTGAGACTACTCGCCTATACAAGCACTGTTATCCGCGGGTAGAGACTACTCACCAATACAAGCACTGTTATCCTAGGATAGGATAGCGACTACTCACCAAAACAAGCACTGTATCCCAGGGTACTCACCAATACAATCACTGTTACCCTAGGATAGAGAAGAGACTACTTACCATACAAGCACTGTCATTTCAGGATTCGGTAGAGACAACTCACCAATACAAGCACTGTTATCCCAGGATAGGGTAGTGACTATATACTCACCAATACAAGCACTGTTATCCCAGGAAAGTTTAAATCCAGCACTATCACAATTACACAGATATGAACCTGGTATGTTGGTACACGACTGGTTACAAGGTGGATCTTCCCATTCACACTCATTTATATCTAATACAACAACAAAATATTCTTATATCGTATACAACAACAAAATATTCTTATATCTTATCACAGGAATCTGACCTTCTATCCGTATATATATGCATACACCATGTCGTACCAGACAATATAGTTTTTTAATTATATTATTGTCTGGTACGACATGGTGTATGCATATATATACGGATAGAAGGTCAGATTCCTGTGATCTTATATAACAACAAAATATCTACTGTTTAAACGGCATTTAGTTATTGGACAACTATTACTTGTATTGTGGTTGTAGAATCATCGTAGATCCGATTGAAAATACAGTAGTTGTTTTTAATAGAACTGTTGTGTTTATCTTTAAAAATATATCTTATCTAATTTTCAAATGAACGGAACAAGAAGTGCAGTTGACAACAGTTGACATTGTGAACGCAATGAAGGAAACAGAGGTTTGTTGTTCTACATTTATACAACAACCAGGTAATTGAAAACGATCATTTGCCATGTAATAATAATCATAATAATCGTATATTTATATAGCCCGATAATACTAAAACAGAAGTTTATATTTTGATTTTGTTTAGCTTTCTATATTGAACTACGGAAAGTTTTTAGCTGAGCTTTAAATGCATTTAAGGAGCCAACGGTTGTATTGTTGTACGGCTATGAATTCCATAATAGAGGAGTAGAGAAAGGCGAGGATATTTTTGTAATATCGAGATTCACTGATGGTTGATGCAGAATACAGGAAGAGGTATAGAGAAGAAAGTGAAATTATTTACCGTCACATAGATTAGTTTTATTGTTGAGTTGATATCCGGCAGGACATATACAACGGTATCCACCGATTGTATTCTCACATCCATAATCACAAGTTACTAGATCAGATGTACATTCATTTATATCTAAAACAATAACACATAGATATACACTCATTTATATGTAAAACACATAGATATACCCTCAGTTATATTTAAAACTCATAGATATACATTCATTGATTCATTTATATCTACAACACAAAGATATACACTCATTTATATGTAAAACACATAGATATACCCTCAGTTATATTTAAAACTCATAGATATACATTCATTTATACATTTATATCTACAACACATAGATATACACTCATTTATATGTAAAACGCAATGATATACACTCAGTTATATTTAAAACTCATAGATATACACTCAGTTATATCTACAACACATAGATATACACTCATTTATATGTAACTCAGCTATATCTACAACACATAGATATACACTCATTTATATGTAAAACTCATAGATATACACTCTGTTATATTTAAAAATCATAGATATACACTCAGTTATATCTACAACACATAGATATACACTCATTTATATGTAAAACTCATAGAATATACACTCTGTTAGTGTTATATTCAAAACTAATAGATATACATTCATTTATATCTACAACAAATAGATATACACTCATTTATATGTAAAATTCATAGATATACATTCAGTGATATCTACAACACATAGATATACACTCAGTTTGCTAACGTTAACCGTTACTGCTTTTCATCCAAAGTTATCTACCTTGGTAAGTTTGGTCGTCATTCGTGTCAAAAAGATATAGAGTATTCCTACCTTGACAAGTATGATCGTCATCAGCTAGCATAAATCCATCACCAGGACAAGCACATCTGTAGGAAGCAGCATAGTTGATACAATCATGACTACAACCACCGTTGTTGGTTGAACATTCGTCCGTGTCTGTGATTAAAATACAACTATAGTACAGTCGGTCATAACAGTTAGTCAAAAACAAACACAACTATAGCAAAGTCAGCCCCAACCGTTAGTCAAAAACAATATATATATATATAGTACAGTCGTCCATAACAGTTAGTCAAAACCACAACTATGGTACAGTCGTTCATAACAGTCACAAAACACAACTATAGGACAGCCTCAGCCGTTAGTTAAAAACACAACTATAGTACAGTCAGTCCCAACCGTTAGTCAAACAAAAATATAGTACAGCCGTTCATAACAGTTAATCAAAAAAGCAACTATGGTACAACGGTCATAACAGTTAATCAAAAAAGCAACTATGGTACAATCGGTCATAACAGTTAGTCAAAAAAGCAACTATGGTACAATCGGTCATAACAGTTAGTCAAAAAACAAGAATACTGGAGAAGACATAAGACCAAATTGAACTAGCAGTAAAACTGGTCTGTATACTAGAACTTTATCCTTATTATCAACACAGAACAGTTGGGCATCACCATAACCAACCTTCCTAAATTTCATAATTTTTTTATATAATATTATATATTTATTACAAAATGAAATGAAATGGGGTTTGACGTCCTACTGGTTTGCACCACTGCGGTAATACGCCACACATTGTACTATTTGGGGCATTTTGTCCGGACAGCGGCACTACGACCTGCTCTTAATTCGAATTCCAACTGTCAAGGATTCTTTTACGTGCACGCTAATGAATACACTGAACCTCGGTTTTTAGACGACTATACGCTGTCCCTTACCAGACCCCCGTCCTGCACCACAAACTCTCGAACTTTATTACACGTGCGACAAGAATATATATAAATATATAAATAGTATGCATTGAAACAATAAAGTATAAAGTGTAAATACCCACACCCCTTTAGTTGAAACTCCTACGAACACCCCCACTACTATAACACTAAAGTATAAATACCCCCAACCATCCCTTTAATGCAAACTCCTACCAATATCCTCCCATACCCCGACCAAACTACTGTAACTATATCACACAAGTTACTTCTATGGAATTGGCATCAAGTAAAAACAAATTAATTTAGGTCACATTTTTGTTTTAAAAAAAGGTTAAAGGTACCTCTACATATCTCGTCTTCAGCATCCCAGTAGAAACCTCGGGGACATTCACAGTGAGCGCCACCTATTGTATTAATGCAACTAAATTCACATTTAACCTGATACCTTTCACATTCATTGATATCTGAAATGTAAAACAAATTCCCAATAACATGAAATACACAGGAAATTTCCGATAACTAAAATATACTACAAATTTATGATAACTTGAAATATGCAGCAAATTCTTGATAACTAGAAGTTACCTTTACAGATCAAAATCTTATATCAAAAAAATACAGGGAATTCCTGATAGCTTGAAATACACAGAAAATTCATGATAACTTGAAATACGCAGGAAATTCATGATAACTTGAAATTGCCTTCATAGATCACAATCCTATATCACAGAAATACCGGAAATGCCTGATATGTTTTTCGTGATAATTTTAACGAATGAAAGTGGCCGCCAGTGGATGTTTCGCTAACATTAAATATTACATGTATATACAAATCATAATTTGATAACAAAAAATGAAATAAAATTGGGGTTGAGCATCTTACTTTCCCGACCTGGCTTCATAAGACGAGGGGGGGGGGGGGGGGTACCGGGCGGTGTACTATGGAGGAACATGCCCGGATAGCAACATTGTGGCTTTACTCTTATTCAGATTCCCAGCTTTCCGGGGACCATTAGCATGCTGCAATTTAATTCGTCTTACCAACACACGGTACATCCATAGCAGGATTTCCTTCAAATCCCGGATTACATTCACAGTCTTCAGGTGACAAAGCTGTCCTAGTTAACGACGACTTCGTTTGGGAATTTTCTGGACATTTGATGCACTTCTTCCTTCTTCTGTTATAAAATTCATCATTGCCACAGGCTAAATAATGTACAATAGAATAAATAATACATTTCGGCGTTACACAGATGCCAAATATGGATGAAACTAAAATTGTTGAGTGGGCGAAGCTGATGGTATGGACGTAACTAGAAATCGTAAGGATGAAGCTCGGAATCGTTTGTATGGATGTTGCAGGGAATCTGTGGTGCGTGGGTGATGGAAATGTTGTTTGGGGTTGGTTTTTTCTTTTTGTTTTTTTTTTTTGGGGGGGGGGGATGATGCTGAGAGTGTTTGGTAAGGATTAAGCTGGAAGACTCAAGCATTGACTAAACTGGTGATATTTGGCATGGATGTAGCTCGAAAAGCCCATAAGGATTTTAAGTACCGGATGAAGTTTACTGTGCTGTGTGGGTGAAACTGGTGGTGGTTAATATGGCGGTAAAAAGGGAATCTTTGGTGTGACGGATGATGGCAATGTTATGTGTGATAACGCTGAGAATGTTTAATAACTATTAAGCTGGAGAACTCTAATATTGATGATACTGAATGTTTAATATCGGACTGTGTTGTGTGGGTGATGTTGGTGGTGGTTAGTGTGACTGTAAATGGGAATTGTTGTGGTGGCAATGTGGGGTTTTTTTTGTCTTTTTGGCGCTACTGAGAATGTTTGATAACGATTGGTGAAATGTAACAATACTGGATGATAAATATTTGACGATGTTTACAGTGTTACGTGCGTGAAGCTGGTGGTGATTGGTACTTCTGTAGCCAGGAACATTTGGTGTGAGGGGTGATGACAATATTGGGTGCGGTTTGTTTTGTTTCTTTGTTTCTGTGATACTGAGAATGTCTAGCATTAACAAAGATGGTGTAGTTGAAGCTTAGAATGTTTGGAATATTTAGTATTAACAAAGCTAAGAATGTTTGGATGTTTGGTATTAACCAAGCTGAGAATGTTTATGATGTTTAGTATTAACCAAGCTGAGAATGTTTGGGATGTTTAGTATTGACAAAGCTTTTATAATATGGGTGGTGTTATTGCTGGGTATAAAACATGGGTAAATTTGAGATGTGATAGTGGAGCTGCCGATGGCCCTTGGTTTTAGTTAAACACCCAAACTATCAACACTTGACCTATGAGAGTGGCCAGTAGCAACAGCTCAGCTAAAGGATGAAATTCAAATAAATTAAGATCAAACAGCTCTACTTGTAATGGTTCGATCACGATATGGCTTTAATTTAACATAAAAAAAACAAAGTTAAGAAACTCACTATGACAGGATCTTTTGTCGTCTGCAAGAACTTCTCCGAAAGCAGGACAGGAACATTTGTAAGAACCCGGGATATTGATACACCTGGCTTCACAACCTCCATTATCAATCTTACATTCATCCACATCTATAAATATTTACCAGGGATATGTATATAAATCAGCGATATACCCCAGCGATATATAATACATCAATATACTAGGTATACATAACACAGCACTATAACAGAGATACATAACACAACGATATACCCCAGGGATATATAACACAGTAATATACCCCAGGGATACATAACACAGTAATATACCCCAGGGATACATAACACAGTAATATACCCCAGGGATATATAACACAGTAATATACCCCAGGGATATATAACACAGTAATATACCCCAGGGATACATAACACAGTAAAATACCCCAGGGATATATAACACAGTAATATACCCCAGGGATATATAACACAGCAATAAACCAGAGATATATAATACAACGATATACCTCAGGGATATGTAACACAGCAACATACCCCAAGAATCTATAACACACCAATATACCACAGCAACATGGGTCACCAGTTAAAACAAAACATACCCCAACACTATACTTCAGCAATATACCTCGGCTACACTAGTCAACAATTAAAACAAACCATAGCAATCTTAAACTGATATGAGCCGTCTCTAAGACGAACCGTTTCCTACCTTTATAATTATACGAAATGTGTCTTGCCTTCATAGCCGTTCGGATGGGACGAAAAACTGAGGTTCCGTGACTTGCACGTAAATGAATCGTTAGATGCCATGGTGGTCCCTTTCTGATAACAGTTACAATGGTACGAATTGTCGCTTACCTTTACAATTGAAACCGTTAGACGTCATGGTGAGCCCTTCCTGTGTACAATTACAATGGTACGAACCGTCTGTGTTAATGCACTGATCATCACAACCGCCATTGTTTACATCACACTCATCTACATCTACAAGTTAAAACAAAAATAAAAGTCGTATTTCAAGTCCAATAAAAGTTGTATTTCAAGTCCAATAAAAGGAAATATTAAGTCTGCGGTCATTAAAAGTCGTATTTAAAGTCCAATAAAATGAAATGTTAAGTCTGTTGTCCTAAAAAGCAAAATATTATCTTTGTATAGCGTCACTATTCCAATCTTAGTTTTTAACCGATAGCCTAGTTTTGGTCCTATTTACCACCGACAACTACTGACAACGGGGGGGGGGGGGAACCAGATGTGCACGTTTTGCTAGAGATGGACAGAAAACAAGCTAAAAAAACGATTTTCCGTACAATCAGATGCCATAATCTACGATGTTAGTCCCGGCATCCGTCAATATCGAAAGGAACCGAGATCTTTGGGATATAAAAATATTTTACGTTTCATCAAAATCGGATAAGCATTGTGACATCTAGAGGTCCCATAACCTCGGTATAGCATACTCTTTATACCATTTGTGTGAAAGGGAGCGGCCATTTTGTCAGGCTGTCTCGGTCCGATCTTCACGAAATTCGGACTCAACAGTTATTATTATGTAACGGTGATTTAAATGAACAGTTTTTAGAATCGAATAAAAATTTAACCGCAAGGGGTCCATAAGCTAAACGTGATTTTTCGTACAATCAGGGACAATAATTCAGGATGTTAAGGTCCGCGCCCATATCGAAATAAACCAACCGAGATATTTGCGTTATAAACCTATATTTTAAGTTTCATCAAAATTGAATACAAATTTTGACCTCTAGAGTTTCGTCAGAATCGGATAAAAATTGTGACCTCTAGAGTGTCCACAAACAAAATGTGAACGGACGACCAGACGTCCGAACGGACATGGGCGACGATATAATACGTCCAAATGAAACTGAAACGTATAAAAAGTGATATTGCAAAAAAGTGGCCATGTGTTATAAATATGCATATTCTACACATCGTATACAAAAATTAAATGATTTCATATACAATTGAAAAAAATATGGCTATAACAGAAATTTTGACGAGATAAAATTTGTAAAGAAGCCAGTCACCATTATGAAGATTTGTCCGTACCTTCACAGAATCTTTCACCTGGTCCAGCATAGTAACCTGGTTTACAAATGCATCTATAATCTCCAATCAGGTTGATGCATTCACCATGTAGACAAATCTTCTTATAATATCGCTCGCATTCATTCACATCTAAAATACATATTCATTCATTTAACATCTTAATAACAAATCATTTTGATAAGATGGGCGGGAACGGAAGGACTTGGATGGGATTGGAAGGACTGTGATGGGATGTGATGTGGTGTGATGTAGTGGGATGGGTTAGCATGGCATGGAATGGAAACGGTTAGCATGACATGGGATGGAAAGGTATGTGGTGGAAATGAATGGGGTTTGGTGGAGTTATTTACTTTAGTAACGTATGTATCGGCTCTGCTACATATACGTTACTAAAGCAACAAGGGCGGAGTGGTATATGATGTGATGGATGGAATGGATAAGGATAGATAAGGGTGGGATACTATGCGAAATGAATGAATGAATGAATCTTACCGACGCATGTATGATTATTGTGTCCAAGTTTCCAACCTTTCTGGTTACATCTACAAGTGTATGAACCACGTGTATTCTCACACGAATCATCACAGCCGCCATTTTCTTTCTTACACTCGTTCACATCTTTATAAATTATAGAGAATGTCATTAAATAAAAACATGTCAGAAATATTTAAATATTAATTATTTTTGCTACCGTACTTATATATTTTGGCTAAGATACAAAACCTAACAAAACATAGAAAATTATATTCCACAACTTTATCCAAATTCGCACAAATATTATGTCTACAAACGCCATTTAAAATCACGTATAGGTACTTACCCCTACAGAAATGTTCTCTGACACTTGGTCTGTATCCAGGTATATCACAGTCACACCTATATCCCCCAGGTGTGTTAATACATCTACCTGGGCATTTATCCTTCTTAACTGTATCACACTCATCGATATCTATAATATATAAAAATGAAATGGGGTTTAACGTCCAACTTTTTTGCACTAATTGGACTTACAAATAGACACTGTTCTTGGCAGCACTCCATCTTTCACCACTGACAAAGACAAAATGGACAGGAAATTCCCGATGAACTTTCTTGTCCAACACAGGGAGTGAAACCGAGACCTGGTTAGCGAACCATCGAGACACCGCGGTTCGATACATCATAATTGAAATGAAATAGGGTTTAACGTCCTACTGTTCTGCTCCGAACTGGGCTAATGAAGACGAGCTTACGCCATACAGTGTGCTAGGAGGGAAATTTTGCCCGGACAGCGGCACTACGGCCTACATTTATGTCGAATTCCAACTGTCAGGGGATCTTTTACGTGCACGCCAACGTGTACACGGGACATCAGTTTTTCGTCCCATCCAAATGACTATACAGCTGTCCTTGTCAGGCCCTCCACCCTGCATCACTGACAAGGGGGAACCACGCCGGAAAATCTGGATGAATTTTCTCGGCCAATGCAGGGATCGAACACCCGACCTCCAGGCTAGCAAGCCTGCGACATCATAATTGTATTTGATTATAAATAAATCATACTCTTAAACACTCAGGTAATTAAATAAAATGTGGTTTAACGTCCTACATGATTAGACTTATCTTGGACTTTTCATCCCATCCAAAGACCCGGTCCACTGGACAACATGTCCATGTCAGTACCCCAGTGGCGTTAATTGGAATAAAAAGTTTATATCATCTGATTTTACATATCAAAAGATGTCTTCCATTATCGTATTTCTGAGTACGCTAGGACCTATACTTGAGTCTTGGAGGGGTGGCGGCATGCAGTTAAGGAGATGGTTGCGGGCATCACCAAACCTCTGCAATCCACTGAGTACTAGCAAAGTCCAGCTTAGGCATGGACCTGAGGGGCACCAGGCCCAAGGCCCCGCGGTTTAGGAGGCCCTGCGCTTCATGGCAAAAAGAGAAAACAAATCAAATTCCAGATGAAAGTTTCACGGTGATCGATCTAGCGGCGCGAGGGCGGAGACTAAGCTATCCCTCAACCTTCTCTGTAAAGTTCCACTCGGTGATCGGTCTAGAGTCGTAAACAAAGACACAAATTGTTTGAACTCTGTAACAACTCAATCCGGTGATTTTAATGTTATAACGGTTCCCCACCGTTATTTCCGCGCATTGTATGCCTACGGAACTGAATAGATTTCGTATGTGATCAGATATTATGTAATTATTCTTGTATTACAGGCCGTTTAATTGTGTGTTACACATGCGTGCCATTCAAAAGGATATGAAATAATCTTTTCGTCGCGTTAGGGCCCCGCTCCGGTTAAGCTGGGCTTTGGGTACTAGGACCTATACGTGAGTCTTGGTGGGCATACAGTAAAGGAGTTGACCCCGGACATCACCAAACCTTTCCAAGAAGTCGGGTATTAAAAAATGGACACCGACCACTAATTACGATTACTGGTTCCTCTGTTTACAGTTATTCTCCCTTTCTCCACTTTTTCACGAGAAGTTTTGTTGACGTTTTAGTAGTATAGAATCGAAGAAAGTTTTGGTAAAAATTCATGATTTGGGGGCGGAAGTAAACTGGCATAAGAATTAGTGTGACCGCCTACTAAATGACTATAGATTATTTTGACAAGGCCTAGCAAAATATATTTGTATTTTATGATTGTGACATGTTGGAGTTATTGTGGTTATAGAAATTAAGATCATCGGCATGTTCAAATAAAAAGTTATAGGCCAAAAAATGTCATAGAGTTTTAACATCGAAGGCTTGGATGAATGAATTACTAGTCTGAACCCAAGCTATAAACAAGAGTTATTTCCCTTACATTGTCTAAGGGTTTAATTTACATGAACACAACATGTGCACAGTTTTTCGTTTCATCCCCATGACTAAACGCTTCCTTGCCAGGCCCTCTGACCTGCACCACACTGGTAAATTCCAGGGAATTGTCTAGGGGCGTAATTCACAAACATTTGGTTGAGATTTTAAATCCTAGTACAAATTTTAGCTCTTAGCCAATGAAAAGGCTGCAGTTTTAAAATATTTTAGTTTAAATTTTCGTGAAAAGGCACCTAGGCCAACACCAGGAGCAAACCGTAGACCTGGTTAACGAGCTAGCGTCTTACGCTCATTGAAATCAATTGATAACGTCATAGGCCGATCGTACGACACAACCATCGAGTACAACTTGTCAGATCTTCATGTTGTGTAGGCCATCGAAAGTATAAAAAATACGAAATGAAATATAGATCTGTATTTTAATCAGATTGGGTAGGGCAAGGAACGGTACTGTGTAATCCTTTGGATGGGTCGAAAAGCTGTGGTCCCCTGTACACATTGGCATGTACGTATTACAACCCTTGACTGCAGGGTCAGTTGTAGAAAATTCAGGTTTCCGGCGTGGTTTCCCCTTGTCAGTGATGCAGGACGGAGGGCCTGACAAGGACAACTGTCTAGTCGTTCGATGGGACGAAAGACAGAGGTCCCGTGTACATATTGGCGTGCACGTAAAAGATCCCTTGGCAGTTGGAATTCGATATAAGAGTAGGCCGTAGCGCCGCTGCCCGGGCAAAATTTCCCTCATAGCACATTGTATGACATATGCCCGTCTTCATTAGCCCAGTTTAGGAGCAGAACAGTAGGACGTTATCTCCCATTTCTTTTCATTTCAGAAAATTCAGGGGACAATTTGGGAGGCCTGTAGTTACAAGATATGAATACATTGCAGAATATGAATAACTTTAACTAGGCCTATATTCATTCATATTTAAGAAAAAGTTTTAAGTTGGTGAGCTGGAGGGCCCCTTTCTAGTGCAGAGCCCAATTTGGGGAAATTGATCAAATGTGCCATAAACCAGTCCTGCTTGGCTGGGGGGTTGGGTGGCTGAATGGTTAGCACGTGCGCGCTGTACCATAAAGTCTGTCATTGAGTCAACTGGCGTGGTTTCGAATCCCCAGTTGTACGTGGCAAGGAGTAGGGTCGCCTGTCCAACCTCGTGGGTTTTCTCCGGGTCCTCCGGTTTCCTCCCACTGCTAAAGACCCCTACGCGCAAGCGAATTATTGAAATAAAATTAAACCATGTGTTAGTCCCAAAATGACCTAGTTGGCTGTTGTGACTCTATAAATAAGAGTAGGCCTTAGCACTGTTGTCCAGGCAAATATTACTTCATAGCACACTGTGTGGTATTTGGTCGGCTTCATTAGTCAAGTTTCTACAGAACAGTATTTCATTTCATGCCATAAAAATGATACATTACAGAACATTGTCCAATGTTTAGTAAGTCCTTTCAACCCCCCTCCCCCACCCTTTTTTGTCTGTATAAGTGGATGTAGTTGTGTGTCCAGAGGAAGTATACTTTTTTCTTCTACATTCAACGAAATAGCATCTTACAAACAAACATGACAATCATTGTGGCAATTTTTACCTCACTCCATTCTAATCCTATGCATGTTTGCACCTAAATAAACAGAAATATTAAAGTCTCAGAGTTTCTGAACATGCTCCTTCAAAGCTATCTTCTTATTAAAAAAAAAATGATATCATTGTCCCCAAAAACCTTTACATAATGAAATGTGATAATAATGACTGTGATTTGCATTGGAAAATTTCTGTGGGTTTGTGTAATTTGGATAGATTATTACAACATTTTTTGTGGAGGTGGGGTTTTTATCATAAAGTAGAAAAGATGATATGCTATCTTAGGCCAAAACAAAAATTACCTTTGTTTATCGACTATTAAGAGTTCACAAACCTACGGGCCACTTGGTAAAGGAAAAAAAAATTATACTAATAAAAATACAAAGAATTTCCGGGTGACCAACCCTATTTTCTGTGAACAAGTAACCGTAAATCACAGGGTATTTTTTAATTTGGCCTTATGTTTAAGGTATAAAATATATATGATCTCATCTCTTTTGAATTTCTATCCACAGGCCACTTAAAGATGAATACCTAGTGTTAAAAATAAACATGACCTATTTATAGATAATCCTTATTTTCTCTCCTTGTTCAGTCATAACTAGGCCAATATTAAAGGGACCCCAATATTAAAGAAGACCCAAATTAGTTCTAAAAAAGAATTTGTACCATAAATAAATATGTTATGTATTATGTTGTGTATGTTTATGCCAAATAAATCTATATATTTACCATATTGACATACAAAGTGCATGTGTGTGATGGTGTGTGGTGGTGTGTGTGTGTGTGTGACAGGCAATGACCAGAATATGCCCCACTTTCAATTGTGGTGCACAAGCCCCAGTGGCATTCTCATCCAGGGGTTCCATGGAATTGTAATCGGACCTTGGTAACAACAAAAATGTATTGAAATGAAATGAACTGGAGTTTAAAGAAGCTAAATCGCTAATATTTGTGACTTAGAAATGGGCACAAATTGGGTTGCAACACATAAAATAATGTAGTATGAATGGATATAAACTGATTTATTGTAATTTCTAATCAGTTATGTTCATCAAAATACGCCAGAAGTCCCAATCGAATGCCAGTCTCTAGCATCTGGTTATACCAGTCTACACTGATAGTATTTATTGCGCATGCTCTCCAGATAAGAATATGGCATTACCATTTGACATGACTTGTGGAATATGTCTAGCCTTGTTCTTCAAGTCCCTTGTTACAAATGGTGCTGAAACGCATCATGGTACACGATTCGTGTACCAATGACAAAATGTTTATTTTGTCTAAAATATTGGATATCAGAAGCCCATCTTTTCCTAGTAATATCACAATATCAATGTTGATTTAAATTGACAAATAATTCGTGTTTTCAATGTCGAAGACTTTGGGTGATATTGAGTTAGAGATATAGCTACTGTTATTCTAAATTCCAACTGTCAACAGTTCTTTTACGTGCATGCCAATGTGAACACGGGACCTTGGTTTTCCGTCCCATCCCAACGACTATACATTGTCCCTTGGCAGGCCCTCCATCCTACACCAAAGACAAAGGGGAGTCACCCTGTGGCTTCTCATAATAACAGATCCTCCCATGACGTGCCTCGATGGCAGACACTGCTATCTACAGACCACAACATGGGACATGTTAGACAACTTGGACACCCAACAAACTTCAAAACCAGCATTTAGCATCCATGGATTATTTTGCTATTCTTTTTTAAGGAGAAAAACCTTATGTGTTATCCTTTAAAGTGCGTTTAGTGATGGCCATTTTTTTTGTGGTTAAATTTCTTAGAAATGTAATTAAGTATGCCGGATATTAGAAAAAATAACACTATCCTTGGGCTATTAAAGGACCCATTTTCAATGTCGATTTGCATCACTGCTACTGCAATTGCGCAATAACTTTATTAACACCTATTCTCAGTACATCCATTTAAAAGTTTTAAAATTATGCTAGATTTAGATAAAGTAGAAAAGAGAATTGAATAACAAGATCCTGTAAGACCATCTCCTATCCCTGTAGAAACAAGATAAGTCGTTTTGAAGGTGATTAATAAAGGATTTAATTATGAAAGGCACTCAGTATATATAGAAATCACAATGAGACATTATTACATGATATATAATTATAATAGTTTAACATATTATTACAAATAAAACATACAAATTTATTATAATTAAAAAAAAAAAAAACATTATGTATTAATTAATTCTTTAAAAAAAAAAAAACAATCGAAATTTAATTCTAACAATCCTAAAATAATATTTATATTACATTGGTAAAAATAGTTGAAAAACAATAATAACATGCAGGGATATATATATATAAGGGATTCATATTCTAATATTACGCTTAAACTGATAAAATATATAATTCGTAAAATCAACGGCCCTTCAGATAACACATTCGCGTCACACCTTTATATCAACATTAGTCTTGGTTGATCCAGGCCAAACTGCGTCCAATTTGGCTACAACGAATACAAGTCTTGTTTAATTTTTAACTCTTGTTGTCAACGATTTCCAAATCCTTCCTTGATGGATTATTGTTTTTAAAGTCTTTAAACTAAACATGTTGGTACACAAAACATATATAAGGACAACTTTTCACAAAAAATCAATTAAATAGACGAAAGTTTTTAATCTAATCATTCCTTTGGGGTTTTGTAGTTGATTATGACCCAACTTTTGACACCCTCTTTCTCAATCTTGTTATAAGAAGTTTTGGGAGGTGCGCCCAGTATTGACCAAATGATGCTGTTCCCATCTCTCCATTGATCAACAATTTAGGATTATGATACGACTTGATTTTGAGACACAATTCACACTTTCTCATCAAAGTCTTATTTTATGTAGTTTTGTGAGGTGCGACCTACATTGACAAATGATGTTGTCCCCATCAGGTAACCCTGTTTAACCCCCCAACACCAAAATGGATGAGAATATAAAAGTTACACATTTAATAAATGAAAC
Source organism: Patella vulgata (assembly GCF_932274485.2). NCBI lineage: Eukaryota > Metazoa > Mollusca > Gastropoda > Patellidae > Patella > Patella vulgata. The sequence goes on along the minus strand of NC_065886.2, from coordinate 33,900,689 downwards.
ATAAACAAATTTAAGGATAGGGCCTTCTCATCAGTCATCAGCAAACATTTTAAGGATGGGGCCTTTTCATTGGTTAACAGCAAAATTTTAAGGATGGTGACTTTTCATTGGTCAACAGCAAAAATTTTGAGTTTCAGCCAATGAATTTGCTACATTATTACGTGTTTGTAAATAAGGTCCAGTGGTCTTAAAAACATGTATTGTGTAATATTACAATGAACCCTATTTAAGACTATCTTCACCAGGAGACGTTAGGTCGCAGCTATCGTTAAGTCTCACGATCCCATGAAAGGAAACGTTATTACAACATACAACCGACTGTAAAGATGATATAACAACACTAGACAATCCATGATATAATATAAACACCATAACCAGATAATCAGGAGCTGCTAGCATGACAATACTCATAATATATCAAAAGATTCGCCCTATATTTAACCGAGACAAAATACATTTTTTAATTTGGAAAATTAACCTAGAATTAAAACGAGACAGATTACATTAAGAGACTGGTTTGTGCAAAAATAATATTCATTACTTTTATGCACAGGCACAACGTCCCTTACATGATGTCCGACCATTCCCATTAGTCTGTTACGACGTTAGAACCTTTACCATTCACTTCATTTAAATGATAAAGTCCAAATCAAATACAGCTAAAGAATGTTTTTGCTAACATATTAGTATAAACCAAAATAATAGTTTATCATATTATTAGTGTGGATATTATATTCATAATCAAACATTCCTATAAACAAACAATGGAATAGATGAGTTGTCTGCCCATTGTATTTAGGAAACAAATTTGTTGAATTGTCTGAATGCCAATGTGTACAAGGCAGCTCCGTTTATTGTCCCATCTTAATGACTAGACACCGTCTTGCACAATTGACAAGGGGGAACCACAGCAGAAAATCTCAAGGAAGTTTCTTAACCGACACTGGGATCGAACACGAGACCTCCTTGTATACAAGCCAGTATCTTACAGACTGAGCCATCATGGCTCCCCACACCACAATTGTACTTAGATTAAATCATAATCTTAAACAGTCAGCCAAATCAATCTCTTCCATCCAGTAGTCATCAATAATGGATGACTCAATTTGTTTCCTAAATCCAAGAACCATGACCAATTCTTTCCTTTATGCATGCATATAAAATTACATCTTAAGAATTTTTGTAAACAAAACAAACATCAGGGCCCTTATTCACGAAAACTTAAACTAAGATACAATCGAAATTTTAAGAAATACAGCAGTTCGATTGGCTGACCAGTAAAATCAATTTGCATATATCCAATTTGCATATTGGTCAGCCAATCGAATTGCAGTATTTCTTTAAATTTCGATTGTATCTTAGCTTAAGTTTTCGTGAATAAGGGCCGAAATTTATAAGAACTAAATAACTGTTTAAACATATTGCAAAAAAACTTAAATATAAATGATTTCAGTTTGTGAAGTAAAATTAGCTAAAACTTTAATTTACATTACAGCCTCGGGCCAGATTCACCAAAACTTTTAGAATGCACCTTTTCCATTGGATAAGAGCTCAAATTTGTGTTATGATTTCATCTCTCAACCAATTAAAAGTCTGCATTCTTAATCTATTTCAGTTGAAGTTTTAGTGAAAAAAGACCCTGGTCTACAAGTCAGCTGATTATTGTTAATTTCACTAGTCTTGATAAAGAGTAGAAGAGCCTAGTGGATTATTGTTGATTACCTCCAAATTTTTTATGTACAGCCATTGACTGGTGTAGGTCTATCAAAACAATCAGGTGACTTGAAGAAGACGGCAGTCAATATTAAATATGTGATAGAACTGGTTAAATGCATTCCAAATATAATTTTAACCCAGATATCTTTGCTACGGTAGATGCGTTTTAAACAAAGATTTGAAGAAACCGGAAGTGACGCAAACAAACGGAGAACACAGGTTATCCTTATACATGTATTTACCTGCCAGTATTTGTTTTACTTTTGTATATAAGTGCATTTGTCTGGTTTGCAGTTGCTGAATACAAATGAATTTCATATTTTGTTCATACATGTATCTGACTAGAAGTAGACTACACATAAATCCACAGAGATAATTTTTCAATGAATTTTTATTGCAAGAACTTTTAATGGGTTGGATGAGAATTAATGTGAATGCAGTATTTGATAAATTAAGATCGCCTAATTGCCGTTTTAGAGTGCATACCAAACTGCAATGTATGATTCACATGGCGGATACAGAAATAATTGCAAAAAATACAATAATATGACTTTAGTTTATTTACATGTATAGGGCTATCGGAATAAACTATAATTACTTAAAATTTGTAGAGACTTAATAAAAACGAGGTACATGTAGCCTAACCCATGGACTATTTCTGTTTTTCTCGCTTTCTCTTTATCTAGTGACAATCAATTATTTTCATGAATTCGAACAGATATTCCTTCCCAGTCTCATATAACAACTTTTCGTTTGCAACAAAATTATCAATGAGGTGAAATTTGACCGCGTATCTGTTATTGCTCTACTCCAGTCGGTTAATTATCAGGAAAACCTGTGTTTTCCTTTTATCTGCGCCACTTCCTGTTTCTTCAAATCTATCATAGCAATGATCTCTGAGTTAAATTTATATTTGGAATGTGTTTAACCAGTTCTATCACATACGTAATATTGGTGGACACCAACCCTGTCCTTTAAACCCCAAACAATCTACATGAAGTGTTTCTTCTGTTTTCGATGACGTTCTAGATCTTTTGGCCATGCAAATGATAAATTACAAACATTACAATTGAAAGGTTTTACGGTTGCATGTTTAGTCGTTCGGTGATATTTCAGATCGTCTCCCCTGAAAAATGATGCTTCACATAATCCACATTTATACGGGCGTTCTCCAGTGTGGTATCTTAGATGACGATCCCGATTCGGCTTTGCTGTAAAAACTTTTCCACAGAATTCACACAGAAATCGTCGATGGAGGATGGCGCTGTGACTTTCAAATTGACCGAAATCGGTGTAGCTTTTCCCACACTCCATACACTCGAAAGAAGTGTGGGACTTGTAGAGGCAACTCGGGGTAACAACACGTTCAAATCCTGGGGATCTAATGTGCACCTTCTCCAAAGCCATCTCCTTGTTTTCAGCTCCATCCATTGAAGCATCTCGACTAGCATCATACTCATCATCTTGCTCCTGTTTTAACATAGAAATATTCAAGTTCCCCTGAGAATCATCAGCTCCATTTTCATACGAGTTTGGTTCATCTTTTATTGGGTATTTGAAACTTGATGCACCATCATTTGAGGTGACAGTACTGTTGCTGTTGTTGTTGCTGCTGCTGCCTTGTGATTTACCCTCCAATTCTTTATTTGCATCAGGATCTGAGGAATTTGCATAACTTGTAGAGGTATTGCTTAAGGCAAAATTGCGGGGAAAGGGTGAGAGAACCATACAAGGTACCAGTTCTGTTGTTTTCATTTGTGGACCTCTCTGCAAGCTGTTCTTCAGTGATTGAGGGGGACTAAATCTGTCTAACGGACTACCACCAGAAGAATTCTTTGGAATTTTCTGGGGCAATATTGACCTGTTCTTTCTTGGTATTATACTTGGTGGCTTCTGAAAAGGTATGTAAGAAGAGGCAAGGACATTAACATCACTCTCAAGTTCTTCAGACTCTGTGTGGTGTAGCTCATCTGTTTCACCTTGTTGTGGTACAGCAGGGGATGGGAAGGCTTCATTGGAATCATCATCTGGATCCAGTAAACCAGGATCTGATGTGTCCATCATGCTATCATCAATATCTGGTTTTGCTGACTCGTGAGTGGTGAGGATATGATCCTCAAGCGTGTCCTCTGTTGGAAACCCAGTCTGGCATTCAGTGCACCAATAATCGCTGCAGTCATCGTCTTCGTTACGATTGTGTGTGGACATGTGATCCTTGAGACTTGACGGATAAATAAAACTCTTGGAGCAAATGGTACAGGTGTGATTCTTCATTTGAGCATGTGAGTGTTCATGACGAACAAACTGATCATAAGTATGTTGACAAGATCCACAGAAACAGCAAATATAGGCTTTAAAAGATTCATCTCCACGGTGAAGCTTCAGGTGATTGGTGTAGTCAAAGGGATCTTTGAAGGACTGCTGGCAGGGTTTACAGCTGAAGACTTTGGTCTGGTGAGTCAACAGGTGCTTTATGTACATAAGTCCATTGATGCCAATAAAATCACATGATGTACACTGATAGTCGCTGAATTCAGGATGAGATTTTTTGTGTTCCGTAAATTCATGCGAGCTGCTGAAACCCTCACCGCATCGTGGACAAACATGAAGAAGCTTAACTCGATGTTCTTTAGCCATGTGATTCCTTACACAAGACCGATCTGTGTAGCCCTTGGCACAGATGCTGCACCGAAAAGGCTTCTTGTACGAGTGACGTAACTCGTGACCTTTGAGGTCATCCTTGCGAGTAAAACCCTGGTTACATATTTGACACTTGTAAGGTTTGAAGCCAGTATGCAGACGAATATGACGTTTTAAATTGTTTCTAGCCGTGAAGCCCCTAAAACAGGTTCGGCAAGTGAAAAGCGAGTGAACACGTAGATTATGGGATTCAAAGGCACCGGTATCGGGCAGGATTTGAAAGCAACGTTTGCAAACATAGCCATCAGGATGGCTGATAGCAGCGCTTTGAGCATGAATTGTGTTTGGAACTCCAGGACGAGAGACTGAAGGCAGAATTTCTGGGATAATTGCAAGACCGTTATCGTCATCAGGCAAATTGCTTAAGGCACTATCATCGTTAAAGTCATATTCGTATTTCTGTTTATCAACTGCTCCATCAGGCTGAGGAGAATCTGTTCCAACGTCCTCCGAAGCATTAGTCTCTATTTTATTTGGTTTCGACTTCCTCTGATTATAGCCGCTGTTTAGTCGACTTCGTGTCGCTGATAAAAAGTCTGGCTTATTAAGTTTCTTAAAAGAATAAAGATTATCAGCAGTTGAGGATGCATCATCTTGGTCATCATCACTAGCACCAAAGTCTTTAATCTTTGGACTATTGCTTAAAAGTCTTTCTTTAAGTTCACTTGATTGTGCACCAGAGTAATCACTATAATTAGCCTCTAATTTTAAAAAATTGTCACTTTTCTTAAAATTCCACAGAGAACTCCCACCAGGTTCGGTTCCAACTTCCTCGTGAACTTTTATAACGATAGGATGGGTGTCATTCTCGAGGCTGATGCACACGATGCCATCAACCTCTAGTTTGTATTGAGACATCGTTTCACGACACAGTGTCAGAATTGACTGCTTCAACAAGCGAGAGATCAGCTCCCGCTCCGCTACCAACATCTTGTTTTTTGTCGTCATTCACAGATTGATTAACAGAATTACCAAATCTGAAAAATACAAAAGAAATAAACTATTACAAAAAAACAAAACATATATTCTTGGGGGTGGGGGGGGGAGAGAGAACCCGGTCATTTCAGGACTAACATATGGTTCAATCTTATTTCAATAATTCATTTGCGCATATGGGTCTTCAGCTGTGGGGGATCAATGATAGCTCAGTGAGCAAGATGCCGACTCGCTAGCCTGGAGGTCACATATTCCCTCCTGGTCTCAGCCAAGAAGTTTGTGATATTCCAGTGGGGTTTTCTCATATCAGTGATACAGGATGGAGGGCCTGGCAAGGACAGCTGTCTAGTCATTCGGATGGGATTAGATACAAGATACAAGAGTAGGTCGTAGCGCCACTGTCCAAGCAAAATTTCCCTGATAGCACACTGTATGGTGCATGCCCATGTTCGATCTCTGCGTTAACTGAGAAAGTTCATCAGATATTCCAACATGGTTCCGCATTGTCAGTGATGCAGGATAGAGTGCCTGGGCATGGGACAACCACTTACATGTATAGTCGTTTGGATAGAACTAAAAAGCAAGGTCCTGCGTACACATAAAAGAACCCTTGGCAGTTGACTGATAGCAATATCATCATGATTGTCCAATAGCAATATTTGTGGTCAATTATTGTTTAATATCAATAATATGAAATTATTGGTAAAGGTCAATCATGTAATTAATGGTATTATTGGTAAAGGTCAATCATGAAATTAATGGTAAAGGTCAATCATGAAATTATTGGTAAAGGTCAAACTGTTTTTGAAATGGATACCATCATGTAATCACATCCCAACTTAGGCTGCCTATCTACAGCTAGCTCCGGCTGAGAATAGGCCTAAGCTAATTAACCGACATTTTAATTCCTACATCGACGATTTAGTCGAAAACACTGAGTATGCTTTTAGAAATTTTTAGAAGTATTTATTTTTCTTCTATTGTTATATTGAATGAAATTAAATATGTTTATTTAGCCGTTGTGTGTATGAAAGATGTCAAACTAATCAGAGCCGAATCACAAAAAAGTTCCCTAATTATTCAATATGGCGGCGCGTATGACAGATAATTTCACAGAGGCGGTTTTGTTTGCGAAAACAAATTTAGGAGTATCTAACCTTGTTTTGAAAGATAAACAGATTGAAACTCTAAATACAGTTTACAATGGTAAAGAATTTATTGCAATATTACCCATAGCACATATTATATATCGCTTTTACGCGAGTGTCAGCGACATGGCGTGTTTACATAAAACACACGTGCGTGGGTTATTTTTACTCTGTTGTCTAAACAATACGGTGTTTCGTCGATAAGTCCCGCCCCAAAATGATCACGTGTGCGTTTTAAATGGAGGCTAACTAGGGCAGTGTCACATTCTGGGAAGTATGACGTAGATGGGTCGCTGCGTGCAGTATGCATGTAATCATTGATTACAGTAAATCATGTGATTATTGCTTACAGTCAATCGTGTGATTATTGGTTACAATATATCATGTGATTATTGGTTACAGTCAATCATGAAATTATTGAGAGACACTTTGACTAGAATCCACTAGTTTTTACCATTCTGATTTTGGATAAGAATAAACAGCTTTTAATAATAACCTTCCATACTGACGTTTAATAAACAGCTTCAATGTGATTTAATGAGTAACAAACTGAACTGGATAATACAGGACACAATTCAATTAAACAAACTGAACAGGATATACTGGACAAATTTCTATAAACACACTGCTGGGTATTTGAATAGTTATGGAGTTATTAAAGCTAGGCCCCTACACTGTGCAAGAGCTAAGTTGGTTAATGCAGATCTTTCCTGGGGCCTTAAATGTTATACATGTATATTAATTAGACATTTATTAACGCAACAAGACCATAATAAACTCTTGATGCCATTTGTTGGTTACGATTTTAAACAGATTTGAATACGATCTGCGTTGCAACGGCTGTTCATGATTAACCTTAAATATGGATAATCAAGACTTTCTTTCGTAACAACGGTAACAATGACACTCAAGGCTATTATAGCAAGAACTGTCAGCTCTTTATCTAAACTTCCGTAATGCCCCTTTAACAACTGCCATCACAAACCAGGTCATTTTTCAAGGACAAACACATACAGTTTGTTTTAATTATTCATAATTATTCATCTGCAGGTTGGTATTCAGCAGAGTGAGTGAGAGTGAGAAAGTAGACACAAAGGACCCTATAACATACCTAAGTTTCAATATCTTACTCCATATCATCCACATGGTTTTCTGTACCAACTAGTATATTCAGCAGAGTGAGTGAGATAGAGACAGAGAAAGAGGGAAAGTAAACACAAAGCACCCCTGTAATACATCTCAATCTGATTAAAACAAACATCCTACTTCGTTTCGATTTTTATACTTTAAATTTCGTTTTACTTATATAACAAACTTAACAAACGTTCTGGGTGATGTGAGGGATAAGCCAATGGAACAGTCTGTTACGGTAAGTTCTTTGCATGTGGCGCACTGAACTGTGGGTATCCCATTAGAAACATCAACGCTGATTGGTTAATCAAATGTCTGACGTTAAAGCGTCAAAGGCTGCTCATAAGACCCCTGACACGACCTCCCAATACAACCTGTCAGATCTTCATATAGTAGAGGCCATCAAAAGTATAAAATAAGAAACGAAATATTAATCAGATTGAATACATCTAAGTTTCAATATCTTGCTTTATCCTCCACACAGTTTTCTATACCAACTAGGCCAATAACAATAGGGCTAGCCATATGACATGCAAATTAATGTTCTATTGCCTGGCAATTGACAAAAATTATTTTATGTGCACAGTAAGGCCCTTGGTGTGTTTTTCATACCACCCATACAACCAGAATGACTACACACTGTTTCTTGCAGGTACTATGCGAATGTAAGTCTTTTTTATGGCTTCAAATGTTACATGTATATAGATTATTTTTCAGACTTTTATTAACATGGATGGCTGTGATATTGAATGGATTAGAAACATATGCCATTTAATAACTTAACAATAAAATCAAGACTTTGTTTATTATCATACAAATAGTACTTGACAATCGAGACTATCATAACATCACTCAGACAATCGACAGAAATGTTCAATATATTCACTTTTCCTTATCTATTTTTGAACTATTACAGCAAGAACGACCAAAATAAAGCATCTTTAAGCAAAAGTTATTTGTCATATGATCATGTGATTGTAATGTTTTGTCCTCACTGAGGAAGATCAACTACATGTTTCCTTATATTGCTTTATCACTTTCCCAACTTCCTCAATGCTAGAAAACTTTCTATAAAATTGAGACCCCACCTAGTTGATACAATAACTATATTCTACCAATTACTCTCACACATTATAAACAAAACAGTGGTGAAATAAAATGGGGTTTAACATCCTACTGTTCTGCTCAAACTGGGGAAATGAAGACGGCCATATGCCATACAGTGTGCTATGAGGGAAATTTGGCCCGGACAGCGGCGCTACATCACAATGTTATGTTGAATTCCAACTGCCAAAGGATCTTTTATGTGCAAGCCAATGTGTACATAGGACCTCGGTTTTTAATTCCATCCAAACGACCGGACAGCTGTTCTTGTCGGACCCTCTGTACTGACAAGGGGAAAATCATGCACAAACAGTGGTGAGGTTGATGTCTCCCTCCCCCCATCACTAAACAGATGACAAATACATGTATTAAAGACACTATAAATAATTCATTTAGCAATATCAGAATCTGTTGTAAACTACAATATTGTGAATGTTTAATCATTAACAGATGTAGGAAATTAGCCCAAAAATGGTTCAATTCCATTCAGTATTTACAAAGTTATGATAAATTGAAATTTCATAGATCTATGCTGCTTAAGCGCAACAAAACACCAGCATGGGCCTAGTTTAAATCCCACTGAATCAAAGCCTAGTGATTATCTAGTTTTGGTTCTTATTTTGCGTTTTTTGAGTATAATAGAGAATCTCTTACGAGTCTTTTTTGATATGAAAAAATATCAACACAAGTCAATAAAGTAAAAAAAAAAGGTTTTGAAATCAAAAAAGATTTTATTTATCGCTCAACCCTTTCTTGCACACACAAATAAGTAAATATAATTCTTTGGTATAGATTTAATTGCACTGAACCCAACTACATTACGGCATAGTGATACATCATTTTTGACAGCAAGTTACCCATTGCAAAGTCCTATATATTGACCCGGTGTTTCTTTTAAGGTTGGGGAGTTTGATGGCCCAATAATGGTTAGCATGTGCGCGCTGTATCATACGGTCTGTCATGGAGTCAACTGGCATGGTTTCGATTCCCCGGTTGTACATGACAAGGAGTAGAGTTGCCTGTCTATTTTCATATTGCAGCCATATAGGGATGGATAGTAAAGGTCAACGGACAGCATTCAATCAGAGACTGTTCCTAAAGGAACCACCTTAGCAGTAGAGTAGGTCGAAAATCCTGGCAAGGGCAGTATCTAGTTGTTCGGATGGGATAAAAAAAAACGAGGTCCTACATGTATGCACATGTTGGCATCCACATAAAAGATCCCTTGGAAGTTGGAATTCAATGCAAGAGTAGGCGGTAGCACCGGTGTCCTGGCAAAATTTGCCTCATACATATAGTTATAGCACACTGAAATGTAATGATTCAAATCAATCTCAAAACATTGTTTTCGCAAGGAAATACCCAAAGCTATAAAAAATCTATTTAAAGAAGCCATGTTTGTCACTTGACTCACCGGTCATGAAAACCAGCCAAGCCAAGTGAGAATTCATTGCATATAAAAGACAATGTTGTCATTAATTGCTGTCCATTCACCATAAATACCAAAGCCTAAGTAAATTCTGGGGTTATCTCCTGCCTACTTCTTGTTCTGCAGTTTAGTCTTAGAATCTGTTTTATGTTTAAGTCTCTCACTTTTTCCATATCCGCTCGCCATTCTGTTTATCAACATACATGTATACATTAAGCACTCCCTAATGCAAAGAGGTCAGACAATCTATGAGTGCAACATTTGACGTCACTCCATGGGTGTTTTTCCAGGGAATCCAGTATTTTTCTTGTAAGATTGGGTGTCTCTACTCTCCATATATACCAAAATTACCATACATGTACTTTTATTGGAAATAACCACCCGAAAAATATTTGCTATAATATTTCTAAATGCAAAATGTTTATATTGAAAATTTCAATCAAATTACTTTATTCTGAGTGAAGATACATGTATTAATTAGCCTTTGACAGTTTGACAAGATGTGTGCACTAATATTTACTACCATACTGGTTGTTCAATCTAAGCATCACTTCATCATTTTTAAAGTAAATCATTAAATGGCTGAACCATTCTAATCTGCTTAAAATCAGATCCATCCTATGGCATTGAGAGTTGATTATGGTCTTGTCATGTTAATAAATGTCTTATTAATACAGTAGTTGATACCTGCAAAGGACAGATTTAGCTCTCACATAAATGTGTGTTTAAAGGTCACCGGAAAAGCATCAATTTTTTTTTAAATAATGCAAGTAATTATGTCAACATATCCTTTCCATAAATATAACCCGAGCCCGAACGTCAATATTACCTGCAACAGGTAAATTTCAACATTATTAATTTCCGCCGTTCTCCGTCGATAGTCGGAACTTTCCGTCAATAAGCAATCCGTGACGTCATTTTAGTCCTTCTGCACATAGAAATATAGACTAGAATATGAGCAGGACTAAAATGACGTCACATTTACAGAAAGTTACGACTACCCACGAGAATGGCGGAAATTGCTAACGTTGAAATTTACCTGTTGCAGGTAATATTGACATTCGGGTTCGTGTTATACTTATGGAAAGGATATGTTGACATAATTACCTGCTTTATTTAAAAAATTTATGAAACTTTTCCGGTGACCTTTAAGTGTTGTTGTTTACATGTACCAGTATTTATCTATCATGTCTGATCATCATTTTATATCAGAGATAGATATGACCAGGTGCATTTCCAGAGGGGGGTCAAAGCTTCTGAATTTATCAAATTCGTGGGTAGTTCCCCCGACCTACATGTAAACACCAAACTGGACGTTATCTCCACTTTGGACCCCCAGCTGCTCAAATTCCTGGACATGCCTCTGGTGACCTATATATTTCCAATTCAATTATGAAATACCATTGAAACAAATTATATAAAATACTGTATCATCATTATTACCAATATTGTGTTTTATTCCATTCAATATCACGTCCATCCGATGTTCTAGATAGTTGCTTATAGGTTTTTCATGTGAATAAAGGCCTATTTAATAATTAATATAACATTTAAATTCAACAATAGGTAGATTTCATGCACATGTAACTGTTTAAATATCTTATAATAGAATCTATTGTATCAAGTAATGATAACAGGTTCCATTTCAAGATAATATTGATTTTAAATGATGTACATGTAAAATACTAAACACAACTCTAAATATCATATAAGTACGTTTATGCAGTAAAAAAGATTTGCCAATATTTTAAAATTACGTACTGCTCGAGTCATTACGTAACCATTATTTTACTAAAAATGCGAGCCTCAGTGGATCAGTGAGTTAGATGCTAACTCTCTATCCATGATCTCAATTCCAGTGTTAATGGGTTACGCAGGATTTTCCAGCATAGGTTGTCTTTTTCAGTGGTGTAGGGAGGATTGTCCAACTACAAATGTCCCAAGGAAGAAATCACCGGTAACTTGGGCCCCTTATACATGTACTTCTCCAAACCAGCCACGTCACATGAATGGCTATGGCACCCCATGAACATCGTAAATGGCACTCTGAGGAAGTTCAGTATGGAGGGGAAACCCTGTCATAATTTCAACTTCTAACTCCAACTCTTATTCATGTAAATGCTCAATTCGTATTCTTTTTAATTTCCAACTTTAAATTTCTAATTCTTAATTACTAACTTTTAATTTCTAACTTTTAAGTTCTAATTTTCAACTGATATTATTATTTAGTTCTACCTTTTAATTTTTTATCTATAATTAATTTTTTATTTTTTACTTTTTATTTCTACGGTAATTTTTAACTTCAAATTTCTATGGTAATTTTTAACTTCAAATTTCTACAGTAATTTTAACTTCAAATTTCTACAGTAATTTTTCACTTCGAATTTCTCCAGTAATTTTTCCCTTCCAATTTCTACAGTAATTTTTCACTTAAGAGAATTTCTAACTTTTGTTCAAGTCGTTTTATTAATCATCTATTCGGAATGTTAAAGGATATACAAGTATGGCATGTACATGTATCTCCGGTGAGAAATGCATCACTTTTCTATTATTTTCGTCTTCAAGGGACTAGTTAGTCAATATTGATATGTAACAAGTGCCAAAGATTTAGTTGATACATGTAGCTCCACATATACCAAGTGCCAAAGTGTTAGTTGATGCTCCACATGTACCAAGTGCTTACGGGTTAATTGCTAGTTCCACATGTGTTAACCATATGTGGCACAGTACATAGGGCTTTAGATCCCTAACTATGAGGTCTTGGGCTTTGCTCCACATGTTGGCCGCAAAGGTTTTCGGGATTTTCCTGCGTGGTTTCCCCTTTGTCAGTTGTGCTGGCAGAGGGCCTGACAAGAAACAGCGTTTAATCCTTTGAATGAGACAAAAAATCAAGGTCACATGTTCCCATTGGCATGTACGTAAAAGAACCCTTGCTGGTTACAATTCTAAAGAGTAGCTTGTAGCACAACCTAGCACATTGTATGTTGTATCCCATTCTTCATTAGCCCAGATCCTCTGGTTTCCTCCCAAAGCTAAAGACCCCCTATGCACAAGCTAAGTATTGAAATAAAATTCAGCCATTATATGTTAGTTTGTGTTGATTTTATAAACCCTGTTACATTTCATTCCAGTAAACTGACAAGATAAACAGGGCTGGCAAAATCTATTTGTTTTAACAGTTTATTAAATATTTCTGTTTAGTAAATATTTTATATGCTGATCATCAACCAGAAAGAAACAAGGGTTTAAAGGGTGTGGGGGGGAGGGCTTATGTCGACCTTGCAACTGAAAGCAACTGGCGTTTCGGCAACTGGGAGCAACTAAATGCAACTGATTTGTTATCTCAGGCTCCAAGGAGGCTAGTCCATAAATATTTCTGTTTAAATATTTCTGGTATGCACTTACAATGCCCTCCCCCCCCCCTCTGCCTCAGTTCCAGAATGATTAGTAAGTACCATTGCCTTACTCACTAAGCCTTTGAATATTTCTGTTTAAATATTTCTGGTATGCACTTACAATGTAAATAATTTGTCGCACCTGGGCATATGCCCCCACCCCTCTCAGTCCCAGAATGATCAGTAAGTTGTTGCCTTACTGACCGAGCCTTTGAATATTTCTGGTATGCACTTACAATGTAAATAATTTGCCGCACCCGGGCATATACCCCCCACCCTTCAGTCCCAGAATGGTTTGTAAGCCATTGCCTTACTCACTGACCCACATGCCGCTGTGGCTCTCAAAATACCACTTGAACAATATTTTTAAAACTGCATTAATTGTGTTATTGCTCTTAAAAACTAATGTTACCGTGTCCACAGTTGGAATCTGAAATAAGAGGCCATAGTGCCGCTGTCCCGGCAAAATTTCCTTCATAGCACATTGTATCTTCATTAGCCCAGTGGATAAAAGTAGGACATCAAACCCATTTTGTTTTTATTTCTGTCAGATAAAATCCAGACCAACAGTAAGATATCATGTATGCCACTTTAAAATAAAATGTTTTAATCAAAATCATGACTAAGGTAAACTGGAAGTTGTAAAGATAACTGGTTATCTACTTAAATATATTTGTAAACTTTGAAAAATATATACTTTTATATATTAACCTGACAATAAACAAAATCCCAATTAATTAAATATCTAGACGCAACTAATGTAATATTTATATATATATATATATATATATATATAGACAAGTTGAGTATATTTATATCTATACATTGAATATATGTACCATTTGTAGTGTAGACCTATACACAAGTGTACATGCTCAGCCTATACGGACCAAATCACGTGACCGTTTTCCTACTCGCTTGCCATGCTGGGACATTTCAATAGCCGTACACCGCGTATATTGATATGCCAGGGCTATTTATAGCCCAACCGTGGTATATAACTGTGGAATATCCATGTATATTGCCCTCGGAAGATCAGTGCACTGTGAATATAGAATACCACTCAACCCTGGCCCCGATTTGACACGAACACCCTAAATCCTCTCCATTCTAAATCAACTATATCTAATGTTCATTAATTTCACCAACAGCCAAACTTTAGATAGGTTTTTAGTTGTATTTATCGGAAATAGAACCCGCGTGCTAGTTAGCTCGCTCGAGTTTAGTGAAGTTCAGTCGACTCCATGGATCTAGCTAGTCCGAAGCCAAGCGTGATAATACCGTTAGCTAGCGGCAACAGGGTCGAATTTTGAGAACAGTTTACGTGGAATTAAGAGACAAATAACGTATTTTACTTACCATAAATGATGTCCCGCCATCCACGTCATGGTCGTCTGCTAGTTACAGCTTACAAATGTAAACTTATATCCGGGAAAAGCTCTCAAATTGAGCGGATGCGGGCACCGGACGACTTGTGCATTCGCAGCCATCATTTCCGGGGTTGGTTGGCAATCAACACGCGCTAACCGCGCCAAGCGTGCAGAACGAAATTGGAGCAGACGTGGATTATCTCCGAGTCCAGATGTTCGGTTTCGGAAAGGATCGGCATTCTTCGGAACATATAGAGTTTATTGACTGATAAAAGGAGTGGTAGAGATAGTGTAGTGTTTACAATTTATTTTAATATAATATTAGATATAGGAGATTTGTCACACTGTCAGTAGCCTATGTTGTTCATTTCCTTGAGGAAAAGTTTAGTCGATTTAACTATTATGTCATCAAGATTATTTACTTAATTCTATTAAAAACTTTTTCTTTGATAAAATTTATACTTTATGTTTAAAATCTTACAGGCCAATATTTTTATGACAATTCTGAAGCTACTAGACCTATATATAACACAATGGATTTAAACCGAAACAATATAAGCTTCCGTATGAAATAAGCTTGATAATGTTTTAGTTATAATTTTATCGTCTGTTGTCCCTCGTGAACCGTTTGTTCAGTTTGTATTTTCTTGTCCTGTTTTCCTGCCTTAAATTGTCAATTAACTTTTGGCGTATAATATTGTTATGCACGATAATTTATTTAGCAACATGATATAGAATTGAATTATATCATTTATTTAATAGTTCTGAATTCTGAAACCAACCAGTACTTTTATAATAACCAGTCTTCAATACAAGCCCGGGACTTTACAACGATGTGCCTGAGCCCCGTCACTCACTTGATCTGATATGTGCATTTGTTGTGTATATTGTGTCCGGTCCGTAGGTTTGTCTTGTGTAATTGCTTATGTGTGGTGTGGCCCCCCTGTAGTCCTACTTACTATTTAATTTTAAAATAAAATATACATATATTGCTGAATGCAATAATTTAGGCCGATTTATTAATATGATCTAGAAAGCTATGAGTGGAGCATAAACGTATAGGAGACTATTTGAATGAATGTGTGTGTGTTTGGGGGGGGGGGGACGGATCTTTGGGTAGAGCTTCGATATGAAGAAGGGTGTAACTCTCACAAGAGATAACACCTTCTTTAGGTTGCATTTAGAGATTGAGAAGCACATTAACGAACACCATCTTTATGGGAAACAATCACTATTATACTTGTCGAAACGTCGTGTTATGATAATAAAACCAGTGATTTTTTCCCATAAAATTTTAGATAGCACCTTTATTTGTTTGGGTATTTCATTATGAATTGGATTTTAAGCAACCATAGATATTGTTATCCATAAATTAATAGTAGTGGTTTAATTGAGATACCATCAAGATTCGCGATATGGATATTAGAATTGTTGCTTAATTTAGAAGCAAATCGAAATCTCCGATTAATAAATTAGTTGGCCCAGATATCAATGTGAAATCTAGTAATGAATACAAAGCTTTTCATACTTATCACGAGTATGGGTTTCCTGTTATCTTCCCGTTATGATACAGATATTGATATTGTATCAGAATAACTTCACCCACGGCATGCGTCCTCCAACTATTAAAACTTATACATCATTCTCCTCTTAATTATTTATTAACGGAACACATATTTTATGGGGAAACAATCACGACGTTTCGACAAGTCACACGTGTTTCTCAATCGCTATACTTATTATTTATTACAGAACATTTTTATTGAGTGTCTTCATCAAGGTGTTTCTGTTGGCTTTATATACAAGTAAATATTAACATAAAATATCTGAATGATAAAATTATTTAAAATACAATAGATAATTCCAGAAAATGAATAATAAACACAAAAAATACAACATATGTATAAGCAGTAAATGAACATTAATTGAAAATCTCATGTAAATGCTATAAAATATAAAATTGAATCATTTAAAATGCAAGCATAAATTATATGTAACCAGAGTATAAAATACAAAAGCTTTAAGAATTAAAATGGACTCGATAATATGGTGTAACAGTTGCAATGCAAGTAAACCAGTCACATGCTTAAACCATCCCATGATACGATACAGTGCAACCAGTCATCATATCATTCTAATAATCATTCTAATACGACCTACGCTGTAAATATATATGAGTGGCCGCTAACCCCCCCCCCCCCACCTCTCCCTCTCTCTGTCTCATGATTTGATGTAATATCAGAACCAAGAAAAGAAAGTGGTCGATTTTTTAACTGGGTGTATTTTTATTTATTTCTTTTAATGTGTATATATAGAGAGAGAAATGGGGTTTAACGTCCACTCGACACAAACTAGGTCATTTCGGGACTAACATATGGTTTAATTTTATTTCAATAATTCGCTTTCGCATAGGGGTCTTTAGCAGTGGGAGGAAACCGGAGGACCCGGAGAAAACCCACGAGGTTGGACGGGCGACCCTACTCCTTGTCACGTACAACCGGGGATTCGAAACCACGCCAGTCGACTCAATGACAGACTTTATGATACAGCGCGCGCACGCTAACCATTCAGCCATCCACCCCCCAATTTAATGTGTATAAATACATGTATTATAATCGATGATCTGCTCTATTGCTTGTATATAATGTACATTAAAGTGTTGAGGAAAGAAACAGAGTATATTATGCGACTAGCGCTTTCAGTTCCATGGGAAGATCAGGTCTTTTATACACATTCTCACGCTATTATTACATTACATAACAATATAGTGAACAATCTACAAACATCTATATACAAATATAAGAGTAAATATCCGGATAGTCTCACCATATACGACCTGTATAGATTTTCTTGTGCAAACGGTGCAAATAAAGAAAAGATGACTGTACATATGCGCAATAAACAAATAAATGGTTTATATATAGAGAGGGAGAAATGGGGTTTAAAGTCCACTCGACACAAACTAGGTAATTTCGGGACTAATACATGGTTCAATTTTATTTCAATAATTCGTTTGCGCGTAGGGGTCTTTAGCTGTGGGAGGAAACCGGAGGGCCCGGAGAAAACCCACGAGGTTGGACAGGCGACCCCACTCCTTGTCACGTACAACCGGGGAATCGAAACCCCGCCAGTTGGCTCAATGACAGACCGTATGATACAGCGCGCGCGTGCTAACCATTCGGCCATCCACCCCCCCCCCCCCCCTGGTTTATATAAACCGTGATATATCATCTTAAAAGATGCACATGACTTTTTTCCAAAATCTCAAAATATATATATATATATATATATATATATATATATATATATATATATATATATATATATATATATATATAGTGACGTCCATATTGTTCAGTTTCTGCTGATTATTGCGTTACTTTTCATAATGAAGACAAAATCGAAATTTTAAAATATATTGTTTGCATGAATGTTACCAATTAGAGGGCTTAAAAGCCAAGTGATCCAAGTCCAAATTTCAAGTAAAATAAGTTAGTCTCCCATGTGTGTATCCCCCGAAATAGATTTTATCGTGTCAAAAGATCTAATTCCTGTGTTAATATTTAAAGTAGCTAAGTCTCTAACTCAGTTTCATCCAAAGTCTTCGACATTGAAAACACAGTTATTTGTCAATTTAAATCAACATTGATGTTGCGTTTTACCAGGAAAGGATGGGCTTTTGATATCCAATATTTAAGACAAATTTAAAAAAACATTTTACCAGAGGTAAACGTACAACTGACGACGACAAGGGGAAACACTCATTAGGGGACAGGAGGCATCGCTACCTTACACTTTTTCAGAGCACTACGCACCTTTTGTTTCAGAGTACGGTTTTCTTATTTTCTTAGCACGGGTTTTTCATTTCGAAGCACGTTCGTGCTCTAAGACCCTGAATTTTCCCCATATAGCCACCTCGCGCATTTTCGTGCAGAAAAATAAGACTTTAAACCCCATTTCATTTCTTTTGTAGCTAACTATAATAGAGCCATTGTTTGGACCGGTTACAACATACATGTACGTAATATATCGTTGGCAATATAATAACGGAATTTACGTCACAGTCACGTAATAATCTATATGGTATATAAATGTTGTTATGTGGGTGTGTTATGACATAGAGAACAAGTTATAATAATTAGTCGTTTGGCAGTGAAATATATTATAATAATATACTGATATTTGATATATATACAGATAGTGTATACTTCCTGTTATACACAGTTTAACATATTATACAGTTTACGATCTCTCTCTCTCCCCCTCTCTCTCTCTCTCCTTCTCTCTCTCTCTCTCGTGTTTCATACAATTTTCAAAATTACAAACCGGAAAAAAACTTTATTTGTACCCATATTCACACCGCTAAAAAAAAACCTACGTCCATTTTTTTACCCTAGTGTAAGATATTTATTTTAGAATGATTGTCTTATGTTTGTTTTATTATTATTTTTTTCATTATGCCTAATTATTTTCCTCCGATATTTATTTTCTATATAATGTACATAATTCTTAATAAATGGCATTTCTTTTAATACTTGGTGTATTTTATTTTTGAATATGTTGTACTTATAACTAGTGAGATAATAAAGTACTACGACTTCTACTACTACTACTACTACTGCTGCTGCTGCTGCGGCTACTACTAATACTACTGCTACTGCTACATACCATTACAAACATCCTTAGTGGAAGTGAAATAGGGGTTTTACAGTTGAATCTATATACCATTGCAAACATCCTAATTTAAAATGAAATGAAATGGGGTTTAACAGTCTACTTTTCTTCTCCATCCAGGCTAATGAAGACGGGAATACGCCATGCAGTATTCCATGAGGTCAATTTTGCCCGGACAGCGGGGCTACGAGCTTCTCGTATTCCAATTTCAATTTGTACACTTGACGCTGTTCCTTGTCAGGTCATTCACCCTGCACTACTAACAAGTGGAAACCATGCCGCCAATTCCTGGGACTTCCAAGTAGCGAGCAAGCGCCTTACTCACTGAGCCACCGTGACTTCGTCAAACACTACGTTTCAATTTTATCCTACCTGGCCTTTACGTGGTAAACTTCCTAGATCCACCCCTGCTTCCAGGGCCATGCGATGAAAAAAAAAATAATTAAAAACTGAGATTGCACACCTGAACTAAAGAGTTGAGGGCGGGGGTCACTTTCCCTGTCTCGGTCTCCATTTTACCCATTGACGTCATTATCCATCGAAATAACCTGGGATCGTCGCTGATTTTATTATTAGATTTATTGACAAGTGTTTTACTTTGATCAAATTCGAAGAAACAGTTTTTGTTAGAAAATTACAACATAATCAGCACATTTATTGATATCACAAGGAGGTCGGGTGTTCGACCCCTGCATTGGCCGAGAAAGTTCATCCAGATTTTCCGGCGTGGTTCTCCCTTGTCAGTGATGCAGGGCGGAGGGGCTGACAAGGAAAGCTGTCTAGTCGTTCGGATGGGACGAAAACCGAGGTCCCATGTACACATTGGCGTGCACGTAAAAGATCCCTTGGAAGTTGGAATTCGATATAAGAGTAGGCTGTAGTGTCGCTGTCCGGGCAAAATTTCCCTCATATTATAGCACACTGTATGGCGTATGCCCGTCTTCATTAGCCCAGGTTAGGAGCAGAACAGTAGGACGTTAAACTCCATTTCATTTCATTTCGATATCACAAGGGCTTGTCAACCTTGAACTAATTACATCAGCGTTAGGAATTTCTCCATAACTGAAAGAGACATGACTGCTTAGCTGGTGGAATTTTCTGGTCGCAATAGGCGTAGGAGCCGGGGATGAACCCTTCATTTTTCGGGCAATGAAATCTCTCGCGGTTTACGTTTTGAATATTATAATACTTAATCTCGCGCAATAACATATCTGGAAAACTCGTTTTAGTTCATGATTGATTCATTCTGAAAATTTTCGGACAAATAGCCCCAGCCTCCCCAACTGAGATTGACCCCCTACGCCTATGCTGTTCAGATTTAAATGCATCGACGTTCTTCATCTTCAAGAGACGATATAAACGGGATATGA
Organism: Patella vulgata; assembly: GCF_932274485.2. Classification (NCBI taxonomy): domain Eukaryota; kingdom Metazoa; phylum Mollusca; class Gastropoda; family Patellidae; genus Patella; species Patella vulgata. The sequence continues at coordinate 33,879,716 of NC_065886.2, read as the reverse complement.
TCAAAACATGCCAGAGCCGCCTATAATCTTCGCTGTCCGATAAGCCTCTTTTTATCTTTGATGGATTCCAGGGCTGGAGATTATCTCCGTTTGATATTTAGATTTTCTTAATAAAAATGTTTCTTCTGAATACATTTCAGCGGGCATTAAGTCGGGACAAATTAGACATTGTTCGAAAATTACAAATGACAATCAGCGAGACTTAAATCGATGGCCATTTTAGTGACATAAATAGCCACGAAGAAAAACAAATGGAGGAATGGCCGACTATTGTCATTAGTCTTTTAGGGCACTTAGTAGATCAATGAAAACAAAAGCCCGTATTTGCTAATTGTGGCAATGGTTAATGGACCGACATTAATTGTCATCATTTATTGTGAAGATGCGGTGTCATTTGGTTTATTCGCCCACCCTATAGTCTAGTCTGAATGCCCCACCCACCAAATCTATATTCTAGTTTGAATGTTCCATCCACCCACCGTATGCTCTGGTTTGAATGTTCCATCCACCCTTTATTCTTGTCTGAATGCGCAACATTGTTTTCATCCATGCCCTATGTTTTGGTCTGAATGCACAGCCCTACCGGCACTATACACCAGCAGATATCTGGGATATAAAGAAAGCTAGATTCAACTGATTTTGTATCTTGGGTAGTTGCTTATTAATATACTCTTCCAAAATGGAATATGTGGATCTGGGAGAAAATCTAATTGCGTCATAAACCCTGTCTACAATTAGCTCCACTGACAAGGGGGTAACCACGCCGAAAAATCCAGATGAACTTTCTCAACCAACGCAGGGATGGAACACGGGACCTCCAGGTTAGCGAGTCAACGTCTTTCTCACTGAGCCACCGTAACTCTCTTGACCGCAACAGTATGCGAATGTCATAACCAGAAGACAATGTATAGTATCCGATTATCAATTTCCTATGTGGATGATTAACACATGTTGACTCAACGGATTTAGATTAGATTTCTATTTAGATTATACTGAATAATGAAAATATGTTTTTTCTGAATATTGTTTACAAATAATTAATATGTATCTAACACGGCAGGTTGTCAGGCAACGAAACATAATCCTACAACAGAAAAGTCGTCTAAGCAGTCAACAAGTTTTGTCGCATATTTGTTCTTTTTTCGGTAATGAAAACATTTACAGCACACTAAAATCTGATTTGGAGTAACAACCCATTAAATTAAATGATTACTTGGAATCATTGGAATTTGTTTGACTCCTAGTTTCGTCCCATTAATATCATGTAATATCATGGATTTAGCTGTTGTAAAGATCAGGGGCCTGTTTCACGAAATTTTAACTAAGATAAAATCCAAATTTTAGTAATTTGATTGGATAATATTAGATTGATTTTAGTTCTTAGCCAATCAAAATTGAAGTATCTACTAAAAATTTGGATTTTATCTTTAGTTAAAATTTCGTGAAACCGGACCCTGCTCTTTATCTAAATCTTACATAATGCATCTTTAAATAATTACATTGAACAAATCGTAGAAAGAAATTAGACCGACTGGTCTAATGAAGACGGCGTGGAAAGAAGACGTGGAGGACGTGTTAATATTATTTTAAACAGCGAGTATCATTTTGTCTAATCATATCCGCATACCCGAGACAACGCTAGTGTAAATAACAACCATTTCTAAGAAAATGACTTCATTCAAATTGCTGGGATATTTTTATTTTTTTATTTTTTGCACACAGTGGAAAAAAACCCACCAAAATCCTTTATCTTTATTTCGTAAGTGTGAAAAGGTTATGATGACATTTTAGGTGAGTATACAATTTATCAATGTACCCCAAGGAGTGGTCCGCCCACTATGGTACATTCATTAGGTTAGTATACATGTACCAATGTACCTCAGGGAGCGGGGGTTGTTTGGTCGAGTGGTCTAACGCGTGCGCTTTCGATCATAAGGTCTGTCATTGCGTCGAGTAGTGTGGTTTCAATCACAGGCTTGTAAGTAACAAGGAGTAGGGTCACCTGTCCAACTTCGTGGGGTTTTTTTAGGGTCCTCCTGCTTCCTCACACAAAAAAGAACCCTACGTTCAAGCGAATTATAAAATTAAATTGCACACTATATTAGTCCCAAAAGGACCTGGTTTATGTTGAGTAGACGATATATCCCATTTCTCGATCTCGCCTCACAGAGTGCTAAGAGTGGCCAGGCCACTGTGGTACGGTATATTCATACTGCTAACTCTATACAATTGGTGCATATTCAATTTCAATTGAATATTATTCATCAATTGTATATGTTTAAAAACATTACAAAATACCTTTCAATAAACTTAATCGTTTGCTAGAATTCATTGGGCCCTAAAATTAATCTTTTGCAAGAAAGAATATTGCTATAAAATTTAAACTTTCCTTTTTCAAAAAAAAAAGTAATAATAATCATCTTTTGCTACAATGTGTTCGGCTATTAAAAATAAATCATATTACCTTCTATGAAAATTAATGTTTTCTAAAATATGGATTCGACTATAAAATATTAGTTATGCGAGAATGGATTTGACTGTAACAAAATGTAAGGGGACTACCATCGACTCTACATCGATTCTAAAGGCCAACATATACGAGGTCTACCATGGAGTCTCTCTCTGAACGCCAATTAAAATATAGGAGGTCTACCATCGGCTCTTAAGGTCAATTACAATATAGGACGTCTAACATCGAGGCCAATTACAATATATCGACTCTAAAGGTCAGTAACAATATATAACATCTACCGTCATATATCCTAGAAGTCAATTATATGAGGTGTACCATCGGCTCATAAGGTCAATTACAATATAGGGGGCCCGCCATCGAGGCCAATTACAATATATCAGGTCTACCATCGACTCTAAAGCTCAATTACAATATGTAACATCTACCGTCATATATTCGAAAGGCCAATTACAATATAGAACGTGTAACACCAACTCTAAAGGCCAATTACAATATAGAACATGTACAACTGACAATTAAAATCCAATTAAAGTCAAAAAACATTACAAATTGGTGCGGGAACCACGGTGGCTAAGTGGGTAAGACGCTGGCTCGCTAGCCCGGAGGTTTTGTGTTCGATCCCTGCATTGGCCGAGAAAGTTCATAGGGGTTTTCGTTCGTCCAAGGCAAAATTTCTCTGATAACACACTGCTGCATGTCTTCATTCTTCCGGTTGAGGCAGAAAAGTAGAGTAGATCAAGGCCATGCAATACTTTTTTCTGCTTCAGCGACCCCTCCCCCGCTCACCCACCCCTTTTTCAAAACATGTTTACAGGTCGTAGAAAATTTCTTAACCTTTGAATACTATGACACCCACGTGGGTATATTAATGTTTACCAATAAACACTCCCTGACTTTTACCAGTCATACTAAAAACATGTAAGATTTAGATAAAGAGCTGACAATTCTCGCTATAATAGTTTATAAACTGCAGATAATGAAAAGGGAATATATTGACAATTTCAGTGAAATTTCTTTATTCAGAGCGAAGTTATGAGTGTTCGAAGTTTTGATAATATAGCATCGATTGTCAAGTACCACTGTTACGATAATAAACAAAGTCTTGATTATCTATTTTACATTATATTATTAAATGGCAATTGTGTTTTAATTAATGCAAAATCACGACCATCCGATGTCCCAGAGAGTTGATTATGGGCTTGCTATGTGCATAGATGTCTAATTAATAATCTATATCACATTTGAGGCCAAAAGAAAAACCTGCAATAGGCCGATTTAGCTCTTTAACTTTTAAACATTAATAGACAACCCTTGCTCCCCCATCACCCCACCCCACCCCACCCCACCCCACCCCACCTAAGCACTCTCCATTTTTATTATTATTAATGTTAAACATATATCATGCAAGCGCTAAATCTGCCTATTGCGGGTCTTTCTTTAAATTATTAAATAAATATTAATTAACTTATCCAGCCCATAATCAACTCTCGATGCCATCGCTAGTCTGCGATATTTAGAGGATTGGAATATATTTTTTGAAAAATAATTAAACGTGAAAATGGATAATCGAGACGTTGTTTTTATCGTACCTACTTTAGTTAGTAATGATGATCGAGGCTAGTCTAAAATTAAAAAGCTAATATCTCGGTTCAGAGTTGGGCAATCTGACAGAAATTGCCCGCGTATTCTATTTTAAACGTTATCTATTTTTTTTAACTATTATAGCAAGACCTGTCATCTCTTTATCTAATCTCCCATAATGCACTTTTAATATACTATATTTTACAAAATCATTCCGAAACACATATAGATCATGCTCCAACACAAAAAAAATGCGCTGAATCCTATACATAATAATTATAATGGATATATTAATCCATATTTTGTACCATTATCTTTTGTTAAAGCATGGTGAATTAAAAAAAAAAATTGTATTTGGCTTATATTTCATGGTCGATCAAATTTCAGGTTATGTATTTTGTATTGCCTATAAATAAAAATGAACGTCATTTGTAATAATACAAAATGCACATTCCAGAGGTATTATTTCCGTGTGTTATTATTCTTATTCGTTCTAGGAAACATGAAATACTCCTCACAACCTTGATGGTTTAATCGCTCAATATGTGAATCATTAATAACAGATACCAATCACTAATAATTTAGGCAGGTGAACCCACTCCTTATCACGTAGGCATCGAAACCTCACGACCTGACTCAATGACAGACCCAACCCTCCCACTCATTCTCAGACACGGATGCTGTTGTGGGAAAGTTACCCAAGGTGTTTTGTTATGTTAAAAGCCCACTATACAGTGACGCTCTAGAAAAGGTTGGCTCAGTAAGACGCTGGCAAACTAACCTGGCGGTCCCCGTGGTAGATCCCTGCGTTGGCCGAGAAAGTTCATCGGGATTTTCCGGTGTGATTCCTCCTTGTCAGTGGTGCAGGGCCGAGGGCCTGGCAAGGGAAAACGTTGGTCGTTCGGATGGGACCAAAATCTTTTTCGAGCTTTTTCCAACGTCTAGTCTTTCGAATCAGACGAAAAAACGATATACATGTATACTGCATATTATGTGTGTGTATGATTTTTCGGGGATTGGTTGTAGGGGCAAGTGTAGTGCATATTGTGCGTGTAGGGATGTTGGTTGGTTGGGGGTTGGTGGGGTGTTGGAGTGTATGTATCTGTATATAATGTATGTTGGGATGTAGGAGGGGGTGGGGATGGGGATTAAATATATTGTATATTATATTACTTACCATTACAACTTGGGGTTGGGGTGTAGAGAGGGTGTAAGTATACTGTATATTATTTTACTTACCATTACATCTGGTCTCATTAAGAAGATAACCCCGCCTACAATCACAAGCATATGAACCGTGCGTATTGTGACAGATCTGCTGACATCCACCTTTCTCTATCAAACATTCGTCAATATCTACAAATAAACAAATCAAATGGGGTTTAACTCATACTTTTCTGCACCGACTTGCGTAATGAAGATGGGCATAGATTGCCTAATCTTATATACACAAGACCTCGGTTATCGTCCCATCCGAATGACTTGACAATGTCCTAGCCAGGGTCCTGTTTCTCGAAATTTTAACTTAAGATAAAATCTAATTTTAGTAGATACTTCAATTTTGATTGGCTAAGCACTAAAATCAATCTAATATTATCCAATCAAATTACTAAAATTTGGATTTTATCTTAGTTAAACTTTCGTGAAACAGGCCCCTGGCCATCCACCCTGCATCACTGACAATGGGAAACCACGCAGGAACATCTTGGAGAAATTTCTCGACCAACCCCGGACCTCCTGGTTAGCGAGACAGCGCCCTACTGGGCTACCCCGATTACAAATATAATAGACATTATTGGGGGCGGGGGAGGGGGGATGGGTATACATAAGCTATTCCTGTTCTCTTACTTCTGTTAAGTGGTATTTTTTTTTTATGAATACTGTTTATCAATTTAAAAAAAAAACCCAAAAAACGTTTTTAGTAGTTACTAGTAGTGCTGTAATTATCAAAATAAGGCAAATAATTATCCGTCCCCACTTCGGCTTTAAAACGTAGGCCCGCCTTTTAAGATACTGATTAAAGAAGTATTATCGCTATACAAACAGGGTACACTAGATACTCAAGGGCGGAAAATAAATAAATAAAATCTATAATTTGTACATAGCTTACCTACACAAGTTTTACTGTCATATCCTAGAATAAAACCTTTTTGACATGTGCATTCATATCGATTATTCTTTTTATAAAATACACAAGCATGTTCACATCCGCCATTATCAGTTTCACATGGATCATTATCTAAAAATAAAAAATCTAGATATTAGCTTAAAATGTGAACAAAAGTGACATAACATCCCACCTTAATAAAAAAAAACGTCATGCAGTTTAAATAACGCCATGCAGTTAAAATAACGTCATACGGTTAAAATAACGTCATACGGTTAAAATAACGTCATTCAGTTAAAATAACGCCATGTAGTTCAAATAACGCCACTCAGTTCAAATAACGCCATACTGTTGAAATATAACACCATAGATTTAAAATATAACGGCATACTGTTAAAATAACGTCATACAGTTAAAATAGCGTCATACAGTTAGAATAACGTCATACAGTTAGAATAACGTCATACATCTATAATAACGTCATACAGTTAGAACAACGTCATACACCTAAAATAACACACCGAATCTACCATAACGCCATACATCTAAAATAACGTCACACATTTAAAAAAACCAAAAAAAAAAACACAGTGGCTATTGTTAAGACGAGTCGTAAAAATAGTCCTTAGTCTATTGTTACGACGATGCTTTCAGAGCCCTCCATCGGCAAAGTTTAGAACGAATTCCAAAATGGCTGCCAATCTCCCCAACACCAGCTTTGAAAAAGGAGCAGTATTTTCAATGTTTTCAGAACTGAAGGCAGCAATTAAGAGATGGGAAGCAAGTGCCAATGTAAATTTGTACACACGAAATCTCGATCTATACAGTAACAATAGCCACAGGACTTTTTACGACTATTTAGTTTTTAACTTCGCCGGTGGAGGGCTCTGAAAGCATCGTCGTAACAATAGCCTGAGGACTATTTTTACGACTCGTCGTAACAATAGCCACTGCCAAAAAAAACCCCAAAAAACGCCATGCAGTTAAAATAACGTCATGTAGTTAAAATAACGTTATGTTGTTAAAATAGCGTCATGTATAAAATAACATTAGTAATCTACAATAACGTTATGCGGTTAAATAACGTCATACATCTAAAATAACGCCATTAATTTAATACGCCAAGCAGTTAAAGTAACGTCATACTATAATAACGCCCTGCATCAAAAAAAAAAAAAAAAAGAAAAAAAATCTGAAGCTGCAAACTACGCACGTGTTTTTGGACTCGGTCATAATCGGTTGATAGTGTGTATCAATCAATGTAAAGTTTCACTCACCGTATATACATTTAGGAATTTCTTGAGCTGTCCATCGCGAGTTGGAACAATACATATAGGCTGCATTGCCGTTTAATAATCTATAACCGTTGACACAGCTGTATTTGGCTACCATAACGTAACGTTTACGTACAGGGTTAAGTATGTAGGATGTAATGACGAGTGAGTAGAGGTGTTTGGGTGGATCCACGTGATAATTAAAACAAGATTCGTCCGATCTCTCGATAAAGGATCTATGAATTCTTTCTTCTTCTGTTTCACCTTCTTTGGTAATGTTTGCAACTTCACCCTCAACTGAAAAAAAAACGTGGTAAAATTTATATGCAGTAATTGTTGAGTTCAATTGAAAATCAGAGGTGGTTTATCCATCTCCTTAGCGTTTTTGTACTGCTGTCGAGCTTAGATTTTTAAATATTTAATACTGTCTGCTCTCTCTGCCGGCATTATCGTTTGATTCAGCAGCTATACAGATCTACGAACCAGTCCAGTCTTTGCTACTCTCTTAAGTGAGTACTGTCGCCCCCCTCCCCACCCCACCGAGCCATCCATACCCACCCCGTTTCTTTTCCAAAGCAAAGTCAATATACTCTGTTTCCGGAACTGGGATTAATATATTATCCAATTATATTTTCTTATCTCGGATCGTCCCACGTATTACAGGAAAACAACCGATAAGTAGGAGATGAGTTTTATACACGATTCTATTGGGTCCCTGTGTACTCACCTGTTCCAATAGCCACAAGTTGGGTGTTGTGGACAAAATCAATTTTATACATTGATACACAGAAATGAAATGGGGTTTTAATTAAAACGGCCGTGATGTTTGCGCCTATTCATTATCGAATTTCAACTGCCAAGGGTTCTTTTAAATGCTCGCTAACAGCATTACATGATGTAAAGTTTGCCCGGGCAGCGATGTTTGTGCCTACTTGTTCTTATCGCGTACCACCTGAACGACTGGACCCATTTTCCTCGACAGACCCCCCCCCCCCCCCTTACCCCTCCTACGTCCTGGACACAGAAAACCAAGCTGAACAATCCCGAGGAACTTTTTCGGCCAACATCGGGGTCGTCTTGACCTCCGGGTTAGTCCGCCACCGCCTCACTCACCGAGCCACATATATTGCCACAATGATGACCTTGTTGACGTTCTAAAGTCGAATTGACATTTTTTAGACAGTTTTTAAATAAAAAAACAGAAACCCCTGTTAAATAGTCTGATATCTTTTGACTGATTGAAGCTGGTGTGCAAGTAAAATAATCCTTGGCAATTGGATTTCGATGAAGAGTAGGCGGAAACGCCACTGCCCGGGCAATATTTCCTTCATAGCACACTACCCGGGCAGAGCGCCAGGGCAATATTTCCCCCCTAGCACTCTACCCGGGCAATATTTCCATCATAGTACACTGCCTGGGCAATATTTCCCTCGTAGCATACTGTCTGGGCTGTTGGATGGCCGAATGGCTAGCGCGGGCGCGTTGTATCATAAGGTCTGTCATTGAATCAACTGGCGTGGTTTCGATTCCCAGGTTGTACGTGACAAGGATTAGGGTCTCCTGCCCAACCTCGTGGGTTTTCTCCGTGTCCTCCGATTTCCTCCCACTGTTAAAGACCCCTACGCACAAGCGAATTATTGAAATAAAATTGAACCATGTGTTAGTCCCGAAATGACCTGGTTTGTGTCGAGTGGACGTTAAACCCTATTTCTCTCTCTCGCCTGGGTAATATCCCTTGCCAATTGGTGCAGGAAAGTATAGTACGTTAAACCCTTGACATTTGATTTCATTTCAAATCGCATCTTATCCTTGGCCTCGTTATAGTAATTATTCATACCTGTACAAATTGGGAACACTCCACTCCACTCGCCTTGTTCACATAACAACACATGGGATCCAACAAGATGGTGACCTTGACGACAAGTTATAGTTGCGAGGCCGCCATTTTCACCTATAGTGATAATTCCGTTTTCTGGTGGCTCGATTGGAGGACAATCGTTGGCTAAAGTTGAAATCAAAATAAAATATTAGTTGTCTTAATAAATAAATGAACAGGAGCCGTATTCACAAAAACTGTAACTAAAAATAATTCAGAATATAGCTATTTCATTAGCCAAAATTTAAAATTAAAAGGCCTACTATGATTTTAACGCCTAACGAATGAAAATAGCATCTTTAGAATATTTTAACGCAAGTTTTTGTGAAGAAGCACCCTGAAAGTATTGGATATGTAAACTTCTTGGAAAAAGAGCAAGTGGTATGGGCTCTATCTGCTCAAGAATATCAGTGACGTAATACGTGTTGTGAGACCAATCAACAATGCCTAGCTCCCGCCCCTTGCTATAGGTTAAATAAAACTGTTGAATTGGGTCTATCTAATGTGTACTTTTCGAAATATTAAGCGGAAGTCAGTTTGTTTCCTATGTTTCATTTTAGAACTGAAATTGTCGACAGTGGAACAAGAAATCAGCTATAGATGTCATCTTTGGCTCTACCCGTGGACTTAAAATTGTACATTGTAGGCACATAGTTCACAAAATAACACCCTTAACTTCGTTAAATCCACACGGTCAATTTTAGCCTGATCCAAACAGTTACTTTACTAAATGACTAGTCTTGTGATCTAAAGCACACCCATTACACCACTCGGTAACCTCCTGTAGAGCAGACCCCTAAAGATTATCCCATTGACTTGAATGCGAATTCTTCTGTGCTTGACTCCAACTTTTTCTCAAATAGCACATGACACATTTAAAGGAGCTAAATCGCTAACATTTGGGACCTAGAAATTGACAAAAGTGGGTCGCAACGCATATAATACTGTAATATGAATGTATATAAATTGATTTACATTCAATGGTTTCCGTTTTTACTCCAATTTCAAATCAGTTATGTTCGGCGAAATAAGCCAGCAGTCTCAAGCGAGTGCAAATTTCTAGCGTCTGGTTATTCCAGTCTACATACGCCGTTTGATTTGGTGCAACGTGTCTAGCCTCATCCCTCGAGTCTCTTGATACAACTGGGGCTGAAGCTCATTATGGTACTCGATTCGTGTACCAATGGTAAAATGTTTATTTTGTCTTAAATATTGGATATCAGAAGCCCATCTTTTCCCGGTAAGATCTCAACATCAATGTTGATTTAAATTGACAGATAATTCGTGGTTTCAATGTTGAAGATTTTGGATGATATTGAGTTGGAGACTTAGCTACTTTAAGGGATACAAGTTACTCAAAAGATTTATTTCTGGCGACGTTTCGACTAGGGTTCTCTCGTCTTTATCAAGAATTACAACCATAGTTTGTGAAATAGCTTTACTTAAAGGAGCTAAATCGTTAATATTTAGGACCTAGAAATTGACACAAATGGATCGCAACGCACATAATAAGGTAATATGAATGTGTATAAACTGATTTACATTCAATCGTTTCTGTTTTTACTGTAATTTATAATCAGTTATGTTCGGCGAAATAATCATCGGGTCGCTTCATACAACTGGCACCCGGAATTATTCTTGTACGCGATTCGTGTGCCAATTTTAAAAATTATATTTTGTCTTAAATTTGGATATGAGAAGCCCAACTTATCATGGTAAGATAACAACATCAATGTTAATTTAAATTGACCAATAAGTCATGTTTGCAATGTCGAAGACTGTGGATGATATTGAGTTACAAACTTGGCTCCTTTAACAAAGTACAGTATCGAGCAATGAAAACATTAATGTGCAGGAAGAGGTAATCATTTAGAAACCACCAAAGGGGGATGGAAAGCCATAATGGTTGGGTAGTATGAACTACATACCTAGCAATACCATAGATAGATGGAATCGACATAAGGGAAAGTTGTATGATCCTTGGCGAAAACCGGACGTTCAGCCAAACTATCATCCCCAGCATCACCAGTGACCTCATTCCGTTACACTTCACTATGCCCTGGGTTGATCCATGGGGTATTCACGTATTCAAATTATCTGCCCTTGATCGTAGCCTGATTCTACGAACGAATTAAAAAACAGTTTACAACCCGGTCTTATAGCCTCGTTGTTTACGTTCACAACAATATGTCGGCTTGTTCACTCGATTATAAGAAAGTTTGCAAGAAATCTAATATAAAAGAAGAGACTTGCACACAAAAAGATGACCTAACACATTTTTTGGTGGGAAAGGTGTTTTTATAATGGTCAAAACAGGCAGTGGCAAGTCGTTATGCTATCACGCGTATTAGTCGATAAAAATAGCACAATCATCAAGGGCAGATAATTCCGTGGATGAACCCAGGGGAGTGTAAGGTAGAACAGAATGAGACCACTAGGGATAGCGAGGATGCCAAACCACACGAACTAACGACCGAATAAGGGAAAGTAATTGCTGGTCTGTCCCCTATTCTGTATATATGTTATTAGTGGTCTGCATCCTATTTCTGAACAGGTCTACTATTCCGTACAATACGTTATTACTTACTGATGCATACTATTGGATCTATGGTCCACTTAGCTAACTGTACATTACAGGCACCATGAGTCACACCTACTGCTGTATAGCCTTCATTACACATATATTCTAATAAAAATCCGTCACCCCAAACTTCCCCTTTACCATTTTTAACATCAGGTGGCAGAGGACACGTTGGTTCTTTTACGTCAACTAAAACAAAAAAAAAATCCAACAAACTTTTATATAATCAGTGCCGTGCAGATGTTAAGTGATGCCCAGCGCTAACTACCTGATTGTAAGCCCCCAGGGAGCCACGGTGGCTAATTGGGTAAGATGCTGACTAGCTAGCTTGGAGGTCGCCGTGTTCGCACCCGGTGTTGGCCGAGAAGGTTTATCGCGATTTTCGGGCGTGGTTTCCCCTTGTCAGTGGTGCAGGACGGAGGGCCAAACAAGGAAAGTTGTCTAGTCGTTCGGATGGGACGAATAAACGAGGTCCCGTGTACACATTTGTGTGCATGTAAAAGATCACTTGGCAGTTGGAATTCAGTAAGCCAGAGCGCCGCTGTCCGTCTTCATTATCCCAGTCGGGGCAGGACAGTAGGTCGTTAAACCCCATTTCATTTCATTTCGTACGTCCCCCAACATCCAAGTAGGGAACCTAATATTCAGAAATGCGAGAAACGAAGACATATTTTAAATTAAGTAGGGCAGCTTGTCAAAAATTCTTTTACGTGAAACCCAACGTGTATACAGGACATCCGGTTTTCGTCTCACCCTAACGACTAGACGCAGTTTATTGCCAGGCCTTGACCCCTGCACAGGAGAATCCCGCTGAAAAACCTCGAGGAATTTTCTCGTCCAACACAGGGATCGTTCCCGGGACCTCCTGGTTAAGGGACCAGCGTCATACTGACTGAGCCATGCTAATAGTAATAACAAGTCACGTCATCTTTTGCCGGCTTGATTAGAACTCATAATACCCCATCCTACCCAAGAAAAATGAAGGCTTACTTACAGTCATAATTATTGTAATCTTCAAAATCATAATTTTCATAATCTGGCTCTTCTTCTTCAAGTTCTAAACATTTTACAATTAAAACACGTGTAAAGAACAACATCAACCAGAATTTCCTCGACATTTTTTTTATAAGATATCCACAATAATTATTAACAATAATTAATGTAGGATAAATTTGAAATTTAGTGTTGAATATATATGCTTGTTACTATAGATACGGTGATTGACACATCGTGATTGACAATGTCGTTACAGGAAAGGGTTATTGACCTGACCCACTTCCGGTCTCTTCATTGGTCTATAAGTTGAAGTAGTTTCGTCTTGACATGACTTGATGTCGGGCTTTAGACCCGCTTCCATGAAGGTTGATATCGCAGACAAGTGTTTCCATTGGAGTCTTATATAATCTAATAAGTGGATTCACCTTATCGTACTTTAGCCGATATCTCTTCAATGGACTAATAAAAACCGTCTAGTGTGCGACAAGATAACACGTTAATGTTAATGCCCAATGTATGTATGGACCAATTATAAATTAATATGTAAAAATACAATAGAATGCTCTGTAAAACATGCACGCCATTTCAGTCCCGCAGCCGAGCGCATGTTACCCGGATCACAGAACTAGAAAACTGCCCGGATAAAAAATAAAACCACTTCTGTGGTCAAGATTGGAACCGTTCTCTGAACGGAACACTTTTGGGTGACAGATTTACACTTCTAAACATTTAATCTTGGGTTCGCGGAACCATTCCTGGCACGCTAAATAATGTTTATAAAAGTGGGGTTCATTTAGTGCTATTGACAATTAATTATTCATGCTAGCAGGGAGTATTATGTAAGTGCATTAGAGTCGCGTTGTGTATTTTAAATCGAAACATTGAGTTGTTTTTGTTTTGAAGTAGAACGGGGGTTGTGAGTTATCTTTAATCAAACATTTCTAAAATCTCACACCCACAAAGTTATTAGCAATCGCCATTTCTCGTATGTATCCCGTTGAATTCCGGCTAGCTACAGTATTGTACTCGCGTCCTGCGTTGCCCAAGGCTACAAAGAATACACTATCCGAGGCTTTGAGCGAAGTAAATTAGGTTCAACTGCAAAATTTTTTAAACATATCATCACAGTTTTATGTAAGTAGGTAATTATGTTACAAATAGTGAAGAGTGGAACACTGGAATCTTATTCTTATCTTACAAAACAGTTTTTCGGTATTTTCGAGCTGACGTGAAATCACATTCGTGTTCTAATTGTGCTTCGGCGGCCATTTTGAAATGGACAGAAATTACGCGTAGCAGTTGGGCTTTATCTTTATTTCAATGGGAATTGGTTTATTATATATTAAGCTATGTGTCATGACAAAACCTGCTCAAACGAAGTTCTTAGAACGACCCACTACTGTGACTGGAGCAAGACGGGAGACATCAGCAGTGGAACCATTTCTAATTTCCCGTGTGTTACCAAGGATTCAGAATGTCCACGGGTCCAGCTTCGGTAAAATATTGTGGTCTGATTCCATTAAACTTTATTTGGTTATTTCCCTTATGTTACTAATTAGAATGTTGGAACCGGAGTTGGGGTTTAACGTCCCACCTTTGTGCTCCACCCTGGCTAATAAAGACGGACATACGTCATACAGTGTGCTATGAGGGATATTATGCCCAGACAGGGGCACTTCGATCTGCTCTTATCAGGGGTTCTTTTACGTGCGCACCAACGTGTACATTCTACACGGGAACTGTGGTTTTTGTGCCATCCGAAAGACTAGACGCTACAAAGGGAAACTAAGCACGCTGGACAATGTCCTGGTTTGAGGTGAACCAGCGACTTACTCACTGAGCAGTACAAGATCTACGTACGGGATAGGGTGGGGGGCACATTTTGGGTTCAGTACAATTTTAGTTTTACTATGTGATAATAATCAGATGTACAGGATTTGGACAGGAAGTGTTAATCATACAAACAAATAGGGAAAATATCGTGACCATCAGACGCCAAAGTATCAAATAGAAATTTTTGTTCACCACCTAAACTATTCAGTTATTTTTTCACCACCCAAAATCATGTTGAATTTGATTTAAACGGAACTATTCGTGCACACTTGGAAGCCAACACTCATCAATAGTCTCAATTAACGTTATGTGTCAAGTCATTTTTTATGCTTAAAATTTCTAGATCTAACTGAAGCTCTTGGTCGGTATTATTACCCAAGTAACGTACTGTAGCCCTTTATTAAGTGAGCCAATTTGCTAAAGCCAAAATGTCAGTAACTGGCAAGAATATCGAAAAACGTCGAGGTTTTTACTTCGTTTAACGAAACGAAGAAGAAAGTAGAAGTTTCGCTTTCAGTGTCATTTTTAATGACCGCATACCACTCACCCTACCTAGATCTAGAGCGCGATCGATAAAGGCGTGCATAGGCCTAGTCGCTGGCGACAGGGCACCATCATCATTGTAGCGTTCTACAGGCCCGAACAAGGGCCCGATTACCTGCCGGGACCCGGATACCTAAACGGTGACGATGGCCTCAAACGGAACGAGGAAGGCCCGGGCAGGTGGCTTATGTATAATAGTTTTTAATTTACCAATTTTTCCAAAAGAAGTGGATCAACAGAATCCGATTCAGTCTCCACAACAAGCCACCGTTTTTTTTCTACTATACGATCAGGCAACAGTGTAGATTTTTTTTATTTTATTTTATTTATTTTTTTTTTTTTTTAGTACCACATCACTCGGCATATATTATTATTTTACATTCGGGCCCCACTGGCACTAGACTCCAGGCCCCTATAGACAAGTGTCCCAGCTGACCCAACTGTGTCTTGCAGAAAGATATTTTAATCCCTATCTTAAAAGCCTTAACAGGTGAGGGGCACATTTTGGGTTCAGTACAATTTTAGTTTTACTATGTGATAATAATCAGATGTACAGGATTTGGACAGGAAGTGTTAATCATGCAAACAAATAGGGAAAATATCGTGACCATCAGACGCCAAAGTATCAAATAGAAATTTTTGTTCACCACCTAAACTATTCGGTTATTTTTTCACCACCCAAAATCATGTTGAATTGGATTTAAACGGAACTATTCGTGCACACTTGGAAGCCAACACTCATCAATAGTCTCAATTAACGTATTGTGTCAAGTCATTTTTTATGCTTAAAATTTCTAGATCTAACTGAAGCTCTTGGTCGGTATTATTACCCAAGTAACGTAGCCCTTTATTAAGTGAGCCAATTTGCTAAAGCCAAAATGTCAGTAACTGGCAAGAATATCGAAAAACGTCGAGGTTTTTACCTTTTTTTTTTATTTTAGCGTTTAACGAAACGAAGAAGAAAGTAGAAGTTTCGCTTTCAGTGTCATTTTTAATGACCGGATACCACTCACCCTACCTAGATCTAGAGCGCGATCGATAACGGCGTGCATAGGCCTAATCGCTGGCGACAGGGCACCATCATCATTGTAGCGTTCTACAGGCCCGAACAAGGGCCCGATTACCTGCCGGGACCCGGATACCTAAACGGTGACGATGGCCTCAAACGGAACGAGGAAGGCCCGGGCAGGTGGCTTATGTATAATAGTTTTTAATTTACCAATTTTTCCAAAAGAAGTGGATCAACAGAATCCGATTCAGTCTCCACAACAAGCCACCGTTTTTTTTTTTCTACTATACTAT
The DNA here is from genome assembly GCF_932274485.2 of Patella vulgata. NCBI lineage: Eukaryota > Metazoa > Mollusca > Gastropoda > Patellidae > Patella > Patella vulgata. The sequence continues at coordinate 33,863,150 of NC_065886.2, read as the reverse complement.
ACGATCAGGCAATAGTGTAGATTTTTTTTATTTTATTTTATTTATTTATTTATTTTTTTTTAGTACCACATCACTCGGCATATATTATTATTTTACATTCGGGCCCCACTGGCACTAAACTCCAGGCCCCTATAGACAAGTGTCCCAGCTGACCCCACTGTGTCTTGTAGAAAGATATTTTAATCCCTATCTTAAAAGCCTTAACAGCTGTTTTGTTGAGTTATGGAATGGGTGAGATTTTACATGGCATCTATCAGGCACCGTAGTTTGGATCGATGCTGTTTGTGAAGTTCAAGGCCACAGTATCAACGATGCAAGGATATATAACAGAGCAGTCGTCAACAACCGTTATTTTAACAGTTGCATAATATAAAAATTAATTTTCAAATATTAATGTGAATTTCTCTGTTGCACAGACTTCTTATCAGTGACGGATTTAGATGAAGAGAGGCCTATATATGCGCCCACCAAATCCACAACCTTGAGACTGGAAAGCAAAACGCATTATTCAGCAAAACGCAGGATGATGGCGGATGTTTTTTGGACTATGGTGCGTGTCAGAAGGCTGTGTCAATCAAAATATTATACATTTTGACCGAGGCCTAGGCGTCAGCTTCCCGAGCCTATTATAGGTAAATTCGGAACTGCTTCTTAAAGTTGGCCAATATCATATTATTATCAACATGGATGAAACAAATGGTAAGGATTTAGTATTACAAGCAGTATCTAATCCAGTCGATGATGAATCTAAATCTAATCCAGTCAATGAACAATCTAATCCACTCGTTGACCCAAAATCTAAACCAGTTGATGAACAACCATATTCAGTGGATATGAATTCCTTGATAGTCAACAGAGCTGCAAATGCCGAGGAAGAAGGGGTCGAGTCTTATTCTATGGATCCCTACATTAAAAACACCAAGGAGGACAGGGATCTCGAGTCTAATACCATATTACCCTACTTAGTTCGAAAAGTCGACTCAAAGGAACTGCTACCCCGTCCTTGGAAGAGTACCAATCAACTTCTCATTGCCTCGTACATCAGTGTATTATGCTGTTGTTTTATTGGTGTCTTTGCGAACCGTTACGCTTGGAAAGCGAAATCATATAACAACAGAAGCCGATATCACGAGGCAAAACAATATGCCAGAAAGTCTGTGAAATGGATGTATGCAGCGTTTGGGTGTGCATTGGCTATTACCGCGCTTACACTTTTAATTTATTTTACTAACTGATAAATGGAATGTGGACTGAGTGCAGACGCGATTCAACTTCAAGATTTAACAATACTGCCAACAGTATATGCTCAAAAATCTTATTTACCACACCATCCTAATTAGAATTTTATTTTTCAGCCGCTATATTAGCATATTGTGATTACTGTTACACAATTTGAGGTTATGCAGTGCCAGCTGCCAGTGGTTGGAGGGGCAAAGCTGGGGCAATATCCAAGGTTATGGGAGCAAAGACACGAGCTTCAACTAGGCGTGGGGGGGGGGGGGGAGGGGGAACTCCCCTAGAATTTTTTGAAAAACAGGCTGCCAGAAATGCAGTCTGGCAGTATTTCAGGCACTGATCATTGAGATAAAGTGTCAATCGAACAGAATTGCAAACCTCGACAAAGCCCAGAAAATATTTTGAAAAATAGACTGCCGGAATTGCTGTCTTTCAGTATTTAGGCACCGATTGTCGAGATAAGTAGAGCTTACCAGACACCACCTGTCCAAGCCTGGAAATAGGGCACCTGTCACAGACAATGTCCGGCACAGATTCAGGCTTTGTCAGGCATAAAACCCCTGGTGCCTGTCATTTTGTACGGCAATGATTTGTCTTTTTTATTGATATTATTAATACATGGCCGGCACTATGTTCAAAATGTCAGGTACTATTTCATTAGTGCCTGACATCTAAAACCGTTATTCCCAGGCCTGCCTCTCGCCATATCACTAGCTTATCCGATCAGAGAGGAAAGTGTCTAACAAACGGAGTTAGTGAATCAAAGCGAATGAATATTTTCGTCACAATATTTTGAGAAAAAGACTGCCAGCTGGCAGTATTTCAGACACTGGTCGTCGAGATAAATAGAGCTGACAAGATACTGTTCGTCGCCATTCACATTCGGCACCTTTATTTGGACCTCTTAATTGGCTTACAATCTACGAACTCATTCAATACAATCTGTGAAGGCTTACTTTTAAATTTAAAAGAGACAAATTACTATCATATTTATATACTGGTAACGTACTCTGTGAAAATTTTAAATTGACCGAAACTACCATGGCATTGAGCTCAGAATGTCTTAAATTAGCAATTCTAAAAGGTAAGAAAAAGGCAATGACAAAAACATTTCAATATTCCGCTTCTTTATTCTGGAATTCACTACCTCAAACTGTGAAACATGCGTACTTATGTTTTAAATTCAAAATGGAGAAGGGGGGGGGTAAATTGGATTTAACGTCCACTCAACACAAACAAGGTGTGGGAGGAAACTGAAGGACCTTGAGAAAACCCACGAGGTTGGACAGGCGACCCTACTCCTTGTCACGTACAACTAGGAATCAAAAACCACGCCAGTTGACTCGATGACACAACACTCATGTGCTAACCATTCGGCCATCCAACCCCATGGAAACCATCGACTTTGTACAAGTCTTTCAGATACGCTTATAATTTTTCAGCCAGCCCTCATAGTTTTATAGAGTAGGAGGGACATGTTGAAAATTAAAACTCATTTACTCAATATGTTCCCTCATTATGATTATTAATGCTAAGGATAGTGTAACTAATTGTAGTTTCTCCAACTGATCAGCAGTAAATATTGGCTTTGCTGCTACTATCCCTGAAAGGGATGACATCTGGGCAATTAGCTCTCAGTATTAACTTTTTTTCTTCTGCGGATTAAATTCAAAAACAATTAAATTATTATTAAGAAAAAAAAATGTGTTGGAAGTACCGGTATATCTGGATAAAACAACGTTTCCTATTTAGTGTTAATGGGTACATGGAATAATACATGGAGGCCTAAAATGAGTAAAAGGCACCAATTCTGCCTGGATCAGTTTGCACACGATATCGAGGTCGTATGATGTGACGTCACACCCAGAACTATGATGCATGTGGACCTAAAGGTCAGTCATCTTCTACAGAGTTAAAAGAAGGCTTTCGCATTACCACTCAGCAACAGATTGGTAGTTTCTCTGCTACTGCTAGTGCAATATATATACCAATTCTTATGGAGGCTCAGTGGTTAATGCGATGGCTCATTAATCAGGTTTCGATTCGATCCAGGTGTTGGCCGAGAAAGTAATCAGGATTTGTACCATAAATAAATATGTCATTTATTATGTTATATATGTTTGTGCCAAATAAATCTATCTGCCATACTAACCTACATATGAACCCCAATTCAAGGGCCCCAGTGACAGTTTTAACCATGGGCCACATGAAGGTTTCATTTGGCCCAGGTGGTATTCCCTAGCAAGGAATAGTGTCTAGTCATTCAGATGGGACAAAACACAGAGTTCCTGTGTACATGTTGGCATGCATATAAAAGAACCCTTGACAGTTGGAATTACTTTATTCTGAGCGAAGTTAGGAGTGGTTGAAATCGCAATTGTCATTGCAACAATAAGTAATAAAGCCTCCATTATCAATTGATTGGTTTAATTATCAAATTGTGAGATGGTTCTAACCCATTAAAAATCTAAGCCATCAGAGGGCATAGAGAGTTGATTATGGGTGTCCCATGTGAATAAATGTTTAAATATTAGTTTATATAATATTTGAGGCTAGAAGAAAGACTTGCAATAGGCAGATTTACCTCTTAGAAGTAAATGTAAAAAATGTATGTGATGTTTTGAGTGTATTCACTTTTGTCTATTGTTAATGCGCGTTTTCCCCAAATTCGTCAATTATTCAGTGTTAATGAATTTGTTAAAATTTGTTAGATTTTATTTGGTTGTCACCTGGAATTTGAAATGTCCTCACACTGCAAGACAGCAGTGACACAAATGTATAAAATATTCAAATATGGGTTGACCTTTTTTTGTATACAAGAACTTTTTTATGCATTTACTATTTTTATGCCTCCTATATATGCAAATGATTTTAATTAAAGACATGAATAATGTATTGGACGTTAAAATTGTAATAAATAATAACAAGAATTAGAATCTAGTTGTTCAGATAAAACTGAAAACTGAGCTCCACACTCTTGACAGCTGGAATTCAATAAATGATAGGTGAAAAGGCCACTTTCTGGGCAAAATGCCCCTTCTAGGACACTGCATGCCAGTCTTGATTAGAAGTGCTGTTTCGTCGTAGGTTCCACATTTAACAGTTTTGTTTCTGGTATACTGAGCTCCTGTACTGTGTACGTGGAACTTGAAATAGACAAAATTTCCCTCAAAGAACGGAGTACTCCCCTCTTCATTACCCCAGTCTGTCCAGAAAAGTAGGACAGTAAACCCCATTTCATTTATATTGTTCTACATGCCTTTCCCCAGTTTTCAAAATCCAGATACAAACCATTACTCCTATAAGTGCTGTATAAAATCTGTTGATTATCCTCTTTGTAATACAATTAAATCCAATCTGAGAGATTATCTACCGTTGATATAATGATATTGATACTAATTAACAGAGGTAGGAACAAGTCGCTGCACATCGAGTCTGAGTCGACTCCCAAGTCTCTGCAAATCGAATCTGAGTTGAGTCCCAAGTCGCTGACTTTAGCACTAAGTCGAGTCCCAAGTCTTCAGAAAGCCTGAGTCAAATTTAAGTCGCCAGTTCATCAAATGAGTCAAAAATTCATGGCAAATAAGCTAAGTTAAAGTTATGGCCCCTCGATTCCTCTGCTCTTCAAGTCAACAGGACTGCTGAGTCAGAGTCGAGTCCGGAATAGCAATAAATATTTCAAGTTGTATCATTGATGTGACTTAAGTCAAACTCGAGTCCAAGTTGCGTGACTCAAGGTCCCACCTCTGCTAATTAAAGCTCTTTCAGGTCACGAGTCAACAGGACTGCCGAGTCCGAATCGCAATAAATATTTTAAGTCTAGTCACAAGTTGGGTCATTGATGCAACTGTAGTCAGACTTGAGTCCGAGTTGCTGTACTCGAGGTCCCACAGATTAGCATGTAATAACCTGTGAGAAAATAAAACATTGGCGCAAAAATACAAATGACAATCAACGACTTTAAATTTTCAGGAAAAAAAATAAAAACAAACACAGGAAAAAAATAAAAATAAACACCCCGGTATCACCATTTTTGAAATCTATTTTATTCAACTTGATGGGATTTGAGATCAAGTGATTCTAGATAAAGCACATCAAGAAATACATGATGATATATAGATGGAATAATAATTTTCTATTTTAACAAGTACGAGCGCACTATGGAACAGGAACCGAAGTCTGTCAATTAATGCGCAATTGCCAAAGGAATTAGCATGCCAATTTTCATGTTGATCGCACTTAAATTGACGGATAACAAGGGGGGACAGTTGGGCCCAGAACAGTTTCAATACCTTATATCGATATTTAATAATATACTGTTCTTTATGCCAAATTGTCATTTTTAATTTACACTCATAACGTTTTTTTGTGTCAAAATGCCCCTCAAAAAGTGATTTCCAAGCAAGTTTAGAATTTGTTAACCAATCCACCATTATTTCAATATTTTGACACAGAAACGTTATGATTTCAAATTAAAAATGACAATTTGACATATAAGACGGTAAATTATCAAAAAACGATATTCTGTATGAGTTGAAATAATGGTAGATTTGGGTGAATTTGCATAAAACGTGCTACCGGTTTATAACTGATGTAGTGGAATGCTAGTTTGGGTTTGGATTTTATTTTTCACTGTGTAACCTTTTTGTTGATATGAACAGGTCAAAAGAAATGAAATATTGTTTTATGGTACGTTGGCAACAACTGAACTATATTGTGCCAAACATATGATGGAACTATATGAGACAGTATACAGGTTACAATTCTATGGAATACAATTACTGCTTTTTACTGAGCGACGTTTCGACTAGGCTTCTCTAGTCATTATCAAGCTATGATACATGAGACAGAACATTAAAAGAGGTGGGGGCTGTGTTGGATACTATTGCTACCACAAACTCTAACGTGGCCTCTTCTGACATCACACATATCCAGAAATAACAAGTTCTGGTAACAGATGCTCTATATGCATTTTAAATAAAGTCATATATTAGTATCAAATTTGGGAACTTAATTAATAGTAGGGTTTAGACTATGTGATTTGTCCATAAGATTGTCTTGACTCTATCTCACATACATGGATCTGTGACTTTATTCATGAAAACTGAGATTAAAATATTTTAAGAATGCTGTGTTTTCAATGCTTGAGGGTCAAATTCCTACTACATATTTTAGCTCTAAGCCAGTGAAATATTTTAGTTTAAGGTTTTTGTGAATACGGTCCATGTAAGTTTATCTGGGATCCATCAGCAAATTCAGTCTGATTTGTTCAAACGTGAGATTAAATAACAGGAAAGCATAATATCCTCAACTAGATCAGTCATGGTGGTAACCGTGACATTCTCGTCTTGTGGATGTGGCAGACTCTGTAAACAGGCATGAGATCCGCCCATGAAACAAATTCCACGGATGTTTATGAGACAAATCACAAAGCTCAACCCTCACTTTAAGATTTACAAACAATGAAGATGCGAAACCTACAACATCTGCTTAAATAAACGTTATACAAATGACCAGTAAACAATATGACATGTACAACAAAATTTTAAGTCCCAAGAAAAACCTAAATTATCTTGATGAAATTTCAGGTGATATTGTGAAAGGTGGGAAATCTGAACAAAATTAATGATAAAAAAATACCAATCTGATTAAAATACAGATCTATATTTCGTTTCGTTTTTTATACTTTCGATGGCCTACACTACTGGAAGGTCGCATCAGGGGTCGTACAAGCCACTTTTGACCCTATGACGTCAGACATTGATTAATCAATCAGTTTTGACTTCTAGTGGTTTACCCACAGTTCTGTGCATCGCATGCCAAGAACTCACCGTAACAGACTATTTGATTGGCTAATCCCTCACTTTAACCAGAACGCCTGTAATATAACAACTCTTCCAGATCCTACTGCGACAGTTTAGTGGGGAGTACTACAGGGACAAACACAGACAGCGACAACTGTTGATAACTTTAATTGACGTGCCACCATTACAATAACATAATAGATAACCCGGATGTCTCGTATCACGAGAACTAACAATGAACGAAGGGACCTGTAACCTACAGGGACTTGTAACATATATAATTAACTATAATGGCGCGACCCTTTTTTTCTTTTTCTTGTAGAACAATTTATGGAATTAAAAATAACTTTTAGACATGAAAACACTTAAAAGTCTTAATAAAGAACATAGTCTATTAGTTTTTTAGGCAACTGGCGTGTACGATTTCGTGGTAATCCTGGTATGTTAGAAGAAACACTTGTTGCTGTATTTGACAGGGTCTGGATGTTCAGGGTATCATCGATAAGATCAGATTCTGACGAACTGCTTGATGCTTCTGCCTCGCCACGGTCGGGTAGTTGAGCTGATGCAGTCGGGTCGAGTGGTGTGGTCAATACAGAAGGAATGATGACCGTATCATCTTCGCTATCATCTGAAGCAACGGAGCAAGCTGTGGGGGAAATATTTACCTTGTAAACCTCTGTAGGATGGACGGAGTATGTCTTCGAGCGGATTTGAGAGTTCCTCAGCTTATGAAGTTGTAGAAAGCCGTTCTGAACACCCGAGACAATATATTTGTCACGTGCCCTGTTTTTATCACGATCACAAAATAAATAAACTAAATCCCCAATACGGACGTTCTGTGGAGGACCAGACTTGCCAAGAGGGTTTTTTGACCGTTCACTGTAAGGATGATTTTGGTGACGTCGCACTTGTTGAGCATGTATGAGATTACTGTCATCGATGAGTAACTGCTCATTGGTGATTTGATCCCGCTTGCACCACATTTCCCTAGCCGACAAACCACTGGCCCGAAGACGAGAATTAACGCGCGCAATGACACAGCTTAATAAAACTGGGGTGATGGGGGATCCTGAAGGGTCCTGTCGGAGGATCTCATCCTCGATTTCTTGGATGGCGTGTTCAGCTACAGGGTTTTTATTTATGTTCTTTGTTCGGCCAAGTTCGACATAAACACCATGTTGGTTCAGTAAGCGGTCATTAACTATAGCTTGAAAACAGGGGCCTGGGTCACAGCGTATAATACTACAGCCTTCAACTGGTACCATCTCAATGCACAATTGGAGAAGGGCGTCCCGGATAGTTTGGTGCTTTTCATCCGGAACTAGGGTCGCAGAAGTTTTGGAGGTAACACATTCACGGAGTACGAGAATTTTCTGTTTGGCGCGACATAAAACATCTGCGGCGAAATAGGTTCCAACAGCTTTAGGTGGGGGTTCGCTAGTTTGTTGAATAATAGAAGATGGTATTTTGCGAAGAGCTGCACATTGTTGACAGTTTCTAGATACAGCGTCCACGGCTTGATCTAAATCCAATGCGTAGAAATATCTACGAACGATAAGACGTGTTTGGTAGCTTGAGGGGTGATCCAAACGAATGTGTAACGCAGTGAGTAGACCTAGTATCAGGTCCCTTGGGATGACGATTAAGTCTCGAGTCACAGCTAAAGGGTCAGACTTTTGAACGACTAGGGTTCCGTCTAATGCGATGGAGACGGTATTGAGGTACCGTTTGACGTCATGAATATTGGTAGATTTCTTTGATGGTCGAGTGCCCTGTGCAAGGTGGGCATGCACTCGACGCAGGTCCTTACAATCTTGCTGAGCCTGGCGCCACATGGAGCGATTAACAAATGGCAGCCTGACCGATCCATTCATAATATCTTTCACAGACACGGCACGAACAACAGAGTCCATGGTAACCGATATGAATGAGCACACTTGACAACTCATATCTTCACAATCTGGAGCATTTCGACTTCCAAAATCTGACGGAATGTTGACCTTGCCGGCTAGGTGGCGAATGAAAACTTGATATCGACTGGCAATGGATAGAAATGTGGTCACTCTTGGACTAGTAGAGTATTCACCCCTTTGTAACTTGGAATAAGCCTCAACACAAGGCTTACTGTCGGTAAGAATTTGAGCTACGTGACCAGACTGAATGATATAAGGAGCAAAGTGTTTGATGGATGCCGCAATAGATAAAGCTTCGATCTCACAGGGACTCCATCCATGTTTTCGTTCAGGGAGCTTCGCGCTGTAGAAACCAGCTAATTGTAGTTTGTCGTTTCTAATAAGGTATAATGTGGAGGCCAATCCAAAGCTTCTGACTGCCCCATCTGTGACTATCCATAACTGATCGTTGGGTCTTGGTAAAGTGATAGACTTCGCATCTTTTAAATATGCCTGTGCCAGGTGGAATGAAGCAGTCGTGTCATCCGTCCAGACGATTATATCTTTAGACTGAGCTCCTCCTCCCACTAGGCTATCGAGTGGACTCAAATATTTAGCACACTGCGGAAGTACACGTGAGAGGAACTTGTATGCACCTATAAAGGCTCGCAAGTCTTTAATAGTCTTAGGGATTGCACACGTCGATAGGGTGGCGATTCTGTGAGGGTTTGCAGTTAAAGATCCCTGACACCAGGTCCATCCAAGAATGGTAGTTTTTCTCGGTGCGATGGTTGTTTTAGAGGCCTTTAAGTTGAGAGAGGCTGTGTGTAAGGCATTGAGAACAGCCTGCCAGTTCTTTAGGAGTTCTTCAGGAGTATTCCCCCCACAGTACAAATCATCGGCAATTTTGGCGACAAATCCCTGTTGTATCAAATCTCCCAGCACACGGCACATTAACTCTTCTAACGCTGTCTCTGAGCCCGGCATACCCATGGCACACCTAGTATATACCCGGATACCCTTAAATGGGGTAGCGACGCCGCAAAACTTCATAGAATCCGCGGATAAGGGAATTTGGTAAAAGGCATTTGACAAGTCTGTAGCAATTATGTAAGTCCAACTGGCAATTGACCGTAAGGTTGAATCGATATCTGGCATCAGGGATGGTTGTGGTTTAGCATACTTGCCGACTTCGCCAAACGCAGTCACCAGTCTGTATGTACCATTGGGCTTTTTGATCAAAAATGACGGATTTAAGTATTCGACTACCATATCCAGGTCCTCGGGTTTCCGGAAGACTCCAATGCTCTCAAGCTCATCAAATTTGGATTGTAGTTCATCTAGCTTATCTTTAGCATACTGGGGGACACGCCCTTTTCGTTGGGGTGGAAGGACTGGACCCATATTGACTTTTGCGGTGAAGTGACCAAATGCACCGTTATAGCCCTTGGGTGTTGTGCTGAAAACAGAGTCGTATTGTCGTAGTAGGGTGCGAAACTGCTTGTGAACAAGAGGTGACAGTATTTCATCCGGATCAAGCGTAACAGCAGATGAGGGCGGATTGGGCATGGATGTGGTCAGTGTGTGTATGTCATTGGCTGAATTCGGTGATACCAGGGGGTTATACACAGGTAGCACCTGAGAAAAGTGGCTGTTTCTGCGAACGATGATTGGTAAATCAGTAGAGTTAGGTATACGTAACTTTCCGCCTATCGGTCGTAAGACGGACGGAGCAGGCCATAATGCTTCGGTCTGATGGGGAGAGAGATCTAGCCGGGGTTCTACGGCCACTGTGTCGATGTTGTCGAGTTCAGCTGGGACATCTACTTCTATGAATTTACCAGGCCAAATAGTGGTAGCAGTATTCGATCTTAAAACAGAAGCTTGAGTGCGTCGTACCGATGGACTTGACTTTGGAGAAGAGGAACCGTATGGATAAATATGGCCACCAATAAGTACGTGTTGCTTGGAAGGTCGCACGGCTACATCGTTGACAGACATGAAAGGGGTTCCTCCAAGTAGTTCCACATCCATAGAGGACACGACTAATGCGGTGAATGATAAGATATGATCGTCTCTTGTCAACTCAAAGCGAGTTTCTCCGACAACGTTTAACAATGTTCGGCCATCAGCCTGAGTAGCGTATTGTGTACTTTTAGTAACAGGAATGCCCAACTGGAGAGCGAGAGGATGACTTATCATATTCGTTTCGGAACCAGAGTCGACGGTTATGCGGATGGCATGGTGGTCGTAGAATGCATCAAGATAGGGAGACTGATCGACTTGGACTCTTCGTGATGAAACCGACAAAGTTGGCGTATCAGCATTATTGGCATCTGAAATGATATCAGTGTTCTCATCATCGTCAGAATCGACGATAACCTGCCTGGCTCGTGACATAAACTTTCTGTCGCTCTCGGGCAAATATGGACATAGACTGAGGTAATGGTCAGTGGAACCTCGGTTGGATTGTAAGCATAGAGGACACATTGTAGGCGATCTTTTTGTAACACGTTGTGGCTTTAAGGTTTGTGGCCTGGGCCTTGGCGGGGGGTTATGCAGTCTGGAGTCTGGGCGAAACGGTGGTCGGGAACCCATACGCATGCAACGAACCTCTTCAGCAGTTTCCACCTCTTCTAAAAGGGATGACAAGGCCATTGATATCTCTGGTTTAAGTGACGCGATAGTACATGTACGTAATTGGATTCCATACCGTTGCTTAACGAGCTTGGGCAAACCGGGGTGGATTAAACGAAGCCATAATACTGTTATCAGATTTTCTAAGGATGGAGACATTTCCTCCTCGGTAACTTGAGTTCCATAGTGTGTAAGACCGCATCCGACAGTTAATAGATTGTCATCAACGAAGGCGATCAGCCTCTGAAATAAGTCTTCTGGTTTTTCATCCATTTCTAGTTTCATATCACAGATGTCAAGGAACTGTGCCCCACTATTCTGAAATCCATAGTGAGCACGGATTGATTGCCAAACAGAGCTTATACTCACAGACTTGTGAATAATGGTGTTGCGGGCTATCACCGGGCAAAAATTGGCGATTTGACCCAACATGAGCTCTAAAAAAACCACCTTTTGTGCTGCAGTCTTCCCACGTTCGTCGGTAAAGCCTCGATTTGGGTTATCCCTGCTTTTCTTAGACCATACAATATCGGGAGCGAAGAATGGGGCGAAGTTGTCATCTAGAGATAAAATGTATGTAAGGTTCTGTTTCCAGGCCTCGAACGAGGTGATAGTTTCATCTTTTGTCAAAACACGCTGCTTTGGGGCGCGAGTTGAAGCCATTGATTGATAAATTGATGGGGGTTCGTCTTAAAAATAAAAATTATATGGCGCGCTTCTACGCGAGCCAACAGAAATCTATTTACAGTACACTGTAACCTGCCTGTTGAATGATATTTCTTGTTTGCCGAGTCCTGCAGTTCACGGAGACGTAAGGAATAAATCCACAATCAGCCACCACGACAGTTTAGTGGGGAGTACTACAGGGACAAACACAGACAGCGACAACTGTTGATAACTTTAATTGACGTGCCACCATTACAATAACATAATAGATAACCCGGATGTCTCGTATCACGAGAACTAACAATGAACGAAGGGACCTGTAACCTACAGGGACTTGTAACATATATAATTAACTATAATGGCGCTGTAGTAGAGACAAGTAAAACAAAATTTTGAACTATAAAAAATGAAACGAAATAGGAACTGTCTTATAAACAGATTGAAAAATACCCTGTAGATTGAATGCTGATCAGGCAATGTCTTTAAATGAATTAATCCTCATAAAATAATTAACATTATATCGAGTCATTCAGTTAAAATGCTGATGGGTATATTGAAGATATACATATACTAATGCACATAAAGTTTAATATCAGATATCATATTAAACCGGCAATCTGTTTGGTGGTTACGTAACTCATTATTGTCTACAAAACTTATAAATTATCCTCCTAAAACTGACAATAATACAAATCAAAATAATTTTGATTATTTTCCATGTCGTCGCATTCCATCTACAATTATTATTACATGTATTTATTTTAATTAAGGCACCTAACAAATTTGGATAACAAAAACCATAAAACATTCTTTGAGAATTTGCCTGTCTTCATTAGCCAAGTCGCTGCAGAAAAGTAGGATGCTAAACCCCATTTCATTTCTTGGAGAATTTATTCAAATGACATCTGCAATTCAAATTGATCATGGAATGGTTATATTTCTAATTTTGTCATAATTTTGTTTCCAGGTCACAGTCCCCAGAAAATGGAAAAAATATTTATGAAACCAAAATCAACTTATATTTAAAACAATAACTGATAAAATGATAAATTACCCTGATATGCCTTTACTATAACATCATAAACTGTAAAATATTACAACCATGTACTGAGTACAAATTGTTATAACTAAACACTGTATGGGGAAAATTTGTCCCCAATAAATATCAAGGGTTACAATTGTTAAGCTAAGGTACTAGTACATAAAAATGATCAAGAAAAACGTTGCAGAATTATCTGTAATACAAAAAGAACACTAAATTTGATAAAAATAAAATAAAAATGTTCCTTAAAATGTACAATTTAAGATTTGATTTATAAAATATATCATAATTATAATGTCAACAAACAATAACATTTGATTATTTTTCATTTTAAAATTGATAACAAAAACAGTTACTCCCTAAAAATGTACAAATTTCAAAAGATTTCAGTTTAAAAACATATTCTTATGGCAACTAACAACAATATTCAATTAATTTAAAATATCACACTCTAAGAACTGTACCCCTGCTAAATATAAATATCAAGCTTATAAGAAATTTGAAGAATTACTAATACATAATTACTGGTACTAAATGTCAAAATTTAAACAGCACAACATGCCAGATCAAATGTCAAATGTCAAGACTGTTTATATTATGTAATTAAGCACATCCATGAATAAAAAGTTAGAAGACATACACAGATCACTGTGTGAAATCAATAGGAACCAATGTAACAGTTAAATGACCATAACTTAAATTATAATTGATTGATTGAAATAAGTTATACTATTTGATTAGGTATGGTCTTATTCTCAATATTCTGGCATGTTGGGACTTTAATTCTAAAATATTCAAATATGAAGATAATGAGCCACCTGGCACAAACAATACTAAATACAAATCCAGGTGCCTGTCTATTGTCTAGCACAGTTTTATCTTTTTTCTACATTTTGGTTATATTTTTTTAAAATACATTTCTAACAATAAGTTTAAAATATCAGGTAAGCTTTAAGTTCAATTTTTAACAGAAACATTGTTCAAGGACTAAAAAATTAAATTGGCTTTATATATAAGTACTAAATATCTGTTACTCACATTTCTGAACAAACACACAGCATTGAAATGGATATACTGGTACTCAAATTCAAAATTTGCTAAAACATGGAATTTTTTTTTATAAAAAATCTACAAATCATTAAAAATTTACAGGTAAAATGATATCACTTCAAATGGTGAACTCACCACAAATATCTTTCTATTCAAGTTTCAAACCAACTATCACAATGTAAGAAAAATATGACACTAGATCTTTAAGATGGCTATATTTTTATATACCAAATAAAAAATAATTTCTTCAAACATACGTTATTTATTTACATAAGACTAAAACCACACTAAATATCTTTTAAAAATACAGGAATTCATTACCATTTAATTATAAATCGAAAAATAAACAATTGCTGAAAAACTGCATAAAATGGTATATTAAAAAGACATTATGCCAGATTTAGAGAATGAGTTGTACGCTTCTGCTACAATAGTTCAAAAATAGATAATGAAAAATGAATATATTGAAAATTTTAGTCAAATTATTTATTCATAGGGAAGTTATGAATGGCTACTTTTTTTTATCAGGTTTCTTCCATACACAGCAGAGGCAATTAAATTTGTATTACTGTTTATCCACAAAGGACTTTTAATATATAAGAATAGAAAGCCTATCTATAACAAGCCTATTATAGGTGACGTTATGCAATTTTCGAAATTTGTTAGTTTGGAAGGGAGGGTCATATCATATGACACGCATTGTCTAATTCACTCAATATCCAAGCCACCTGATGATCTAGAGTGTTGTAATGGCCTTGTCATATGCATAAATATCTAATTAATAAACTAAAAAAAAAACCTCAAGCCAGCAAAATGCACCGAAATTTAGCTCTTGAAATAATGCCTCTTTAAACATTGCTTATGGTATCCAGCTATATATGTTTATTTCAATTACCAGCAATATATAGCTAATAAACAAGTACCACCATACTATAGACCCTGAACTGAGTATCATGTCATAGTAGCCATCTTGTATTTGTGGTGTCATAACAAAATCGGTGTCTGTCAATCGATGCACAATTGTCCAAACAACAATGCAT
Source organism: Patella vulgata (assembly GCF_932274485.2). Classification (NCBI taxonomy): domain Eukaryota; kingdom Metazoa; phylum Mollusca; class Gastropoda; family Patellidae; genus Patella; species Patella vulgata. The sequence goes on along the minus strand of NC_065886.2, from coordinate 33,847,780 downwards.
GCCTAGTTTCATAAATGTCCATCATACTGGAATTGACAAAGTTTTCAGCTTTTTTTGAAAAGAATCGCACCTAGAACAACATCAAGGAGAAGAAGAAGGAGATGATCACCATGTGTATGTTGCCTAGTAACCAGTTCCTGGTTACAGTATATATATGTTATTTTAAATCAAAGGGGCAAAGACAATAGGTATGAAAGATTTTAAATAGGAAAAAAAAACAACTATCACAGATACTATAAATATTATCTCCAAAATCACCATAAATTATGGTACAATACTAAAACTACTGCCATTTCTGGACCCTTTCTTTAAACTATATGTCATGCTAAATAATAACTGTCTCGCCATTCACATAGAAAATTCCCTTTTTGTTATAACAATTTACAGAGTAACATGATACTCCCTACAAAATACATGTGTACGGTGTATCAAGCTCTGGAGGTACTTTAAAATACACATGTACTATAACAAGCTCTGCTGGAGTATTCTTTAAAATACACAGGTACTATAACAAGCTCTGCTGGAGCGTTCTTTAAAATACACATGTACTATCTGGAGCATTCTTTAAAATACATAGGGACTGTAACAAGATCAAAGATCCCTGACTCCATTACACTGGAACTATAACAAGATCAAAGATCCATTAACATGAAGCTCCCTTAAAAACCATCATAGAACAAAATGTAATTAAAAAACCTTCAAAACAAGTTTTCAACATTTCATCACATAACCTTTCAATGCAAGATATTCCTTAGCGATGACCTTCAAATCTTAAACTCATAACAACCACATCATATCTAGTAGTGAGTGACCTTTAAATCTCACGTCATCTACAGCCATTACATATCTAAATTGACGAAATCCACACAACTGACCTTGAAGATATCCCAGACCAATGTGCTGCCAGGCACATCGCACAAACCTACTACTATGACCTTACAATGTTACTAATTAACTGTCACACCGACCAATGAAATGGCTTCAAACATCCGTCAAACCTTCTCTAAACCCTGACAAACAACAGACGCGAACAAGTGGACTCGGTCTGACAGCAGTAAAAATTCTACATAAAACCAACGCCAACAAAACACAGAGGTCAAAGTTGAGTGTACAAATGAGTCTGATATAAATCTGCATCCACTGGTGGAGTTAACGTAGCTACTGCTTGCTGATTGGCTAAATTTGAAAAACATCCATAAATAGTTTCACGCATTTCTGCTTTAAGAGATTTTACTATGTCATATTTGAGATAATCCACATCTTGCTGTGACAGACCTGCGCTGAAAGAGGCCATATTGTTGGGACTGGAACGACTGTGAGGAATATGTGGACTTGCGTTTGGTGAGGCGGAGTGTAACATGTGCAACATGTCTTTACGTACTCCATCAAAATTAATGGCCGACTGTAAATTCAATGCTTCCTTTTTCCTATCCTCACGTAATTCGTACCTGCATTTACAAAAAAAAAAAAAAAAAAAAAAATGCATTAAGTAACAAAACAATATTTAATGGGGTGAGGGGTAAACTCCACTTGACAGAATTACAGATCTACTATGGTCCTAATGATGAATGTAAAAAATTACAAATCCAAGTAAATGCTCAAAGATCCACTGTAACCTCAACGATACATTTAAACAAACACAGATCCCCTATGGCCCCAAGGATGAATTTGGATAATCAAAATCCACTATGGCCCCCCCGAATGTATGTAAATAATCAAAGATCCACTATGGCCCCCAGGATGTATGTAAATAATCACAGAACCACTATGGCCCCAAGGATGTAAGTAAATAATCACAGATCCGTTGTGGTTCCAAATATGTATGTAAATAATTACAGATCCACTGTGGCCCCCAAGGATGTGATGTAAATAACTGTCTCACCGTAGACTGGATATATCTTGTTTTATTTCCAACAAATCATCCTCATTGACGCCATCTTGTCTCCCTTCTTTTTTATATTGATGAATACATCTACTAACCAGACGACGCATCACTTCCTGTAACAAAAACAAAATCTCCATAATAAACTAACAATTTAATAGAATCTAACGCATGGTTCAATCTTATTTCAATAATTAATGAGCGCATTGGGGTCTTTAGCAGTGGGAGGGGACCAGGAGAAAACCCATGTGTTTGGACGGATGACTCTATTCCTTGTCACATACAAGCAGCGAATAGAAACCACACCACTTTACTCAACTACAGACCTTAAGATCCAACGCGCATGCTTTTAACCATTTGACCACCCTACCCCCATCAATCCTCTTGATGCATTACAGAGATGATTTTGGGTATATCTTAATGTTATAAACTATTTGATTGATAATGAAAGGGGCCTTGGGGGCGGCGATTGTCACATGGTAACTGGATTCTTGGCTCAATATTTTTTAAAGATTAGCTTGCATTAATTTCGAGCACTTTTCTGATCATAACATTCAAAAAGAATTTTCAGGGTTTGAATCCTAACTTAGGCCAAGAATCTTTGTGATTATTCAAGCAAAGCAGTCATTAATATTGAGGCCTGCTCAACTATAATTTTCAGTAATCTTTTAGAGGCATTTACTTATGGAAAAACAGTTAAAAATTTATTTGGTTGACGTTTCGAAGAGTATTCTCTCAATGTTATCAAGCTAATTTTCAGCTTGCGAATCCTAAGCCAAGAAGAATCTGAAGATTTTTCATTAATTTCGAGGACTGGTCAACTTTCAGAATTCAGGAAATTTCCTGCTTTTAATCTGGAATGTTATAAAAAAATGTTATAACGTAGAATTACTTGTCTACATTGGCTTATTAAGACAGGTTAATTTGCTCGCAGGTCATTTCCGTGTCTTAAGACAAGTTGATAACGTCTGTAGTTATATTGATATTAGAGATCGTCGTTTCTAGCTCTAATTGAGATGCAAAGCCATGAATTCATTAAGATTAATCTTCGATTTGACCAGTGGGTCATGTTAAATATCTTCTCTGTAAACAAATTTGTACAAGTTTTTTTCAAATAATTTGTTTGATTTCGCTACTAATTCAATAAAGTCTAGCCTAGTGATGGTAAAACTACATATGGTCATGGATCAAAATCTAATGCAATCAAAATTAAAACGAAAGTGGAACAGACCATATAATACAACATCTGTTTAAAGATGCATTATGTAAGGAGCATGGCCCTGTATTATAAGGTCTATGGTAAGAGCTTAATCAGCGGGGTGGGGGTGGGGGTGGGGGATGTCCTAGTGGTCTAGAGTGTCGCGCTTCGAGCTATAGTTGGCCTGTCACTTCTGGCTTATTGTCTACGATATCACCCTAGTTACAATAGGCTTATTGTCTATGATATCACCCTTAGTGGAAGTGGGCGTAAAACTCCACGAACGAATAGGCTTCAATTACAAGCCTATTGAAGGGGCTAACAGTATGGGGAATAACTCCGAAAACTGTTGAAAATCAATGACAGACAAACAATATAGATTTCAAAAAGATCGGATCAGTGAAGCCTTTATGAAGGCAACAAGTTATTTTGATAATTGTTGAAAATAAGACTTTTTAATTTTAGTGATATAACCCCAAAGAATGACTAACGGACAGACAGACTGGGTGGCAGCAATATATGAAATGGTGTTTAATGGCACATCAACAGTTGATGATCAAAGACGGACAAATGGATGGAGGAGTGGACGGACAGACAAGGTGGCAGTAATAAATGAATGGTGTTTAATGGCACATCAACCCCAACCGGGCTATATGGCGCAAAGCATATGGTGATAAATGTGAGACAGGCTAATTCATATCACAAAATAATATAAATGTATATTCAAAATATTTAAAAATTATCAAAAATCACTAATAAATATTCAACAGATCACATTCTATTAAGCATACGGTAATTAAAAGATAATAAATATGACTAAAATATAATTATTTACAATTAAAATTTATAACAATGTATCGTTCACATCAAAATGCAGGAGTATAAATATAAGTTAACCAAATCAAAAGTTTAACAAAAGTAAAATTTATGTTATATAAAAAGAGATAATTAAAAAAAACATGCATTAAAAAGTGTGTGATTTTTGCTAGTTAATAATCGTTTATGCACCTCGGTGTGTGTTTATATATTCAGCTAGATCTGGAGGCTAAAATATTTTAAGAATACAGGCTATTTATTGGCTGATTGCTAAAATTCTGGCACAAATTTTAGCTATCAGCCAATGAACAGGCATAATTCTTAAAATGTTTTAGTTTAGTTTTTTCATAAATAATAAGGGCATTAGGCTATATATCTCTTTTAGAAATTCAGAAGACATTTGAAATCAAAAATTCTAATCTGTGCATTAAAGGAGTTAACCCTCTTTTATTTTTTTAGGTCAAACTACATCAACTGTTCTGTAACATGTTAATTCATAATTGGTTTTTCAAAAACTAATCATGAAGCTGACAATGACTTCTGCTGACCCATTACCAGAACTAAAAAAGTCTGCCCAGCCAAATTTTGAAACAGACACCCTCCCCGTGTCCACTAGTACCCAGTTAACGATCCATTATGCAAGAGCTAAATCTGCCAATTGCAGGTTTTTATTTTGGCCTGAAATGTTATATAAATTATTATATAGACATTAATTCACATGACAAGCCTTAAGCTCTTTATCTAAATCTTACATAATGCATCTTTAAGAAGAAATAATAATTATAGATGGTGCAGTTTTAAACATGCAAATAATAAAAAAAAGGTTTCTGTGATAAAGTTTGGACATGGGGCGCAAATAAACAAAGCATTTCCTGGCAATGTTGATAAATGGCTTTTAAATTTAATCATTTACAATTATTAAGACCCTTTCACTGCAGCCTAAATTGTCCTAAATATTAGTTTGGAAGGGAGCCATGGTGACTTGAAGAGAATATTGCGTGCATTCAGGGGCTAATTAGACCTTAGCAGTCCCAAAATGGCATCTACAGCATTTCAAATTTCCCAATTTTCTGGATGTCTAATCTACTTCTATTGTATAGGGTGCCATTACAAAATCAATCCCCACCCCACCCCCCTTCATATGTGATAAATATGAATACAGAAGCGAGAGAGAGAGAGAGAGAAATGGGGTTTAACATCCACTCGACACAAACTAGGTCATTTTGGGACTAACACATGGTTCAATTTTATTTCAATAATTCGCTTGCGCGTAGGGGTCTTTAGCAGTGGGAGGAAACCGGAGGGCCCGGAGAAAACCCACGAGGTTGGACAGGCGACCCTACTCCTTGCCACGTACAACCGGGGAATCGAAACCCCACCAGTTGACTCAATGACTGTATGATACAGCGCGTGCGAATACAGAAGCAAATTGACTAAAAAAAAAGAGGGTAAATAATAAAACTAGAGATCTACAGAGATAAAGCGATCACCCACCTGTGTGCGGGATTCTACAGTAGGCCAAACATTCTCCTGTTCTGATAAAATACTTAGGAACATCTTACCAGCCTGGAAATAAGTGTCTACTATAAATTCTAACACCCCCTCTAATTTAAGTATCGACTCTTCCAAAAGTTACTTTTACAGTATGTTTATACAATGATGGAAGAGTCTATTATTTAAAAAAAGGAATAATAAAATAAGTTAGACACTTGTATTTCCAGGCAGGTTACAATTTGTTCTTCTCTCAAAGTAAGTGTGCTACAGCAACCTTAGTACAAAAACCAAAAACTAAGGCCATACAAATTTAAACTTTTGTTCTTTTGGGAACATCTTTTAAATTTTGCTACTTCTCAAAAGCCTTTATTCTATACATCTTTAAGCTTAGAAATTTTAAACCCAAAATAATGTCCACAGGACAGGGCTTTAAACAAGGTTAAATTCTCGTGTCCGCCCGTGAGCACCGGCCCCGTCGGAGGTGCGAAGTTTACATAGGAGTTTATGTGGCTATACAAGACTTTTTTGGCATGAAAACTCAGCCCTAGGAAGATAATACACCACTTTTGTTACGATAATATTTAAATTATAATTCAAATTCTATCATCACATCAACATTAAAACTCATATTATATAAGTAACACGGGTACAAAATAAAATAAAAATCGGATTATTGTCTTTTAAAGTCTCTTGTATCGTCTTTAGGAGCGAACCACACCCCTTGGGACTGGAGTTCGTCTTCTTTCTCTTCTTCATTTTCACTTTGGTCCGTTACCCTTGCTCAGCCCTGGAGGGGAGTTTTTTCAGGAAAACCCCAATGTCGCTTGCCAATAAAATTCTTTAGGCGGTGGTGGGTCAAGCTCCAATTTCCTATCCATATTTCAATACTTAAAGGTTATATGGCTCTATTTTTTGGGATCATAGATGGGTCTAAAAGCACATATTAATGTAATATTAGTGTATATTAAGTGATTTATATTCAATTTAAAAAAAAAAAAATCTAATTTCTAATCAATTATTTTCGGTGAAATACGTGAACAGTCAAAACTGAATGACAGTCGTTTACACCTGCTTAGTGCATTCTAAACGTTTTTTTATTATTACTTTATCATTTGTGAATCAGCCATTACTATTTACTGTCACATTGTAATTTAGGCCATGTTTTTCTTTGTTCATTGATTTTGCGCCCGAAACGATATGGTACACTGCATTAAATATTGGATATTAGGATCCCACATTAACACTGCAACATAACAACATCAATATGGATTGAAATGGACCAATATTAAATTCTTATTTGTGATTTTAATTTCGACTATACCAAATTTAATACCGAAAATTTGTGAAAATTATGTCAAAGTAAAACTGAAATGACAATCAAGGACACAGCAGATCAGATACCAAGCTTACTGAAAAACCTGACAGGTGAGCTGATGCGGCTAGTGCTCCCTCGACTCGTCCAAGTGTGTCGATCGGGCGCCAGCTGATCTGATCTGTACAACTGACCAAAAACACTCATTAGGGATTAGGAGGCATTGCTACCTTACACTTTTTCAGAGCACTACACCATTTTTTTCAGAGCACGGTTTCCTTATTTTCGAAGCACAGGTTTTTCATTTCGAAGCAAGTTCGTGTTCTAAGGCACATTATTTTATGCCCTGCCACAGGACTTTAATGGTTATCATTTTACCTAGGTCCAGAAAAACTAAAATTGAACTTTGGCCGAAATGCTTGATGTTTATGAGTTAGTCAAATAATCCCAGCAACTTAAAAAAACAAAACTCTGACCAACACTTGATTGGTAGTTAGTTTGACTGACAGCCAATAGAAATTCAATGGGTGTATTGATTCACTGAGTAAGTTTTATCTAAATATAACTACATCAATGACCCCAAAATTCCAATTAATTGTGATGAAGTGTAACATGAAGCCTAATTCCCATTAATATCATCACTGATACGGTTAATGAGAGTTTTTCTCTTCAAGTAATCGTGCTGATATAAATATCCGCCAACACACGATATATTACATTATATTGATCCTCATGCGGAGATTTATAACCTCGAGTCCGTCAGAATGGCTGACCCCCAGCATCGAGAGATCAAACCAATATTGATCAACCTAATATCCTGACAATTATCAGCACATTAACAAGACTAATTAATCTAGACTATTATAGGACCTGTTAACCATGGCTACTCACTCCCTTCCATCAGGTGCCCACCAACATTTATTACAAAACTAATTAATCTAGACTATTATTATAGGACCTGTTATTCAAGACTACTCATCACCTCATCAGTACACATGATTCTGTCTTTGAATTAAACAAACAGGATAACCAATATTGGTTTTTATGGTTTTTCTTAAATTAACAGAAAATAATGTTTCTTCTAGCTTTTAGTTTGGCTTGTGAACCTGGAGGTACTGTGTTCAATCCCTGCATTGATCTATTGGGATGGGATGAAAAACTGAGGTCAAGTTTACACATTGACATGCACATAAATGATCCCTTGGCAGTTGGAATTTGATATAAGAGTAGGCTGTAGTGCCACTGTCCATGCAAAATTTCCCTCATAGCACACTGTATGAAGTATGCAGGTGTTTTCAATAGCCCAATCGGTGCAGAACAGTAGGACGTTATACCATATTTCATTTCATTTCCATTGAAAAATCAATCTGTGAATCAGATGTTTGAGAAATATTATAAACAATAGTGTTATAATGGCCTAATTAAGTGAATCTGAGCATGCAAAGCATGAATAACTAGCTTGTAATTCATTTCATTTCCATTGGAAAATCAATCTGTGAATCAGATGTTTGAGAAATATTATACACAATAGTGTTATAATCGCCTAATTAAGTGAATCCGAGCATGCAAAGCATGAATAACTAGCTTGTAATTAAGAATTAATTTTTGATGATTAAAATATGCCATAACGGAAGAGATTTATTTCAATAATTTGCTTGCACGCAGGGGTCTTTAGCAGTGGGAGAAAACCAGAGGTCATGGAGAAAATCTACAAGGTTAGATAGGCGTCCCTACTGCTTGTCACGTACAAGCAGGGAATCGAAACCACCCAACCCCCAGGTTAATAAAGAGTTATTGTACAGACACCCTCCCCCCCACGGTAATCAGATACCTGTATGCACCTAAATAAGCATAAATATTGTTTCAAAATTAATGCCAAACTTATATTTTGGAACCAGAAGTGGTTCAGTGAGTAAGACGCTCACTATCTATCTGGGGGGTGATCCATGTATTAAACCGATCAAGGAAAAATTAATACTAAACATAGGTTGCCAGACAACGAAACATACATCTCAAGAGCTTCTACAAGATTTTTTAAAGAGGTCAAGGGCTATAACTCCGGCAGTAATTATCAAAAATAGTTGAAAATCAATAGGATTCTTCATCTCATGACCTTAAACAGTGCATATAAATTTAAGTCAATCAGATATTAACTTTAGCCTCTAGAATGTCCACAAGATATTTCAAAGAGATCTAGGGCCATTACCCTGGCAGTAACTATCGGAAATCGCTGCAAATCAATTGGGTTCTTCATCTCATGACCTTAAACACTGTGCATAAATTTAAAGTCAATCGGATATTAACTTTAGCCACAGGAGAGTCCACAAGCAATTGTGGACACAGGCCGAACGGGAACAACAACAATATACAACCACATTTCAATGTGGGCGTGTAAAAACAAGGTCATTTGGAGACCAACACAAAGTTATTTTAATTTTTGACCATGTGTGTATGATGGATTTACCTACTGAGTCACATACCTCAAATGTCAAAAGATTTATACATGCTTTACTTAAATAATTATAAGAGACTACCAGACCTGTTACTCAAGTCTCCTTCCATAATTATAAGGGACATCCTATTATAAAACCTGTTACGCAAGCCTACTTCAATAATTACAGGAGACAAGCTATAATATAATATACAGTCAGACCTGAAACTCGATGTTCTACCTTTATTAGATCTCAATTTCTAGAATCCATTATTTAATTGCATGCCTAATTAATCTATGTAGCATGAAATAAAAACCTGTCTGGTCTAGTCTACAGACACAGAGGTCAAACCTGTCTACAGGCTATACTAACTAAATAAATCACAAATTTCTGGTATACTATAAAAAATTATAAATCTTAATTTATAAAATCGTATATTCTTATTTATTTTGAATTCAACATTGAAAACAGGCATATATGCCATACAGTGTGCCATGAGAGAAATTTGGACCGGACAGCAGTGCTGTGGTCTACACAATTATTTCAAATTCAAGGGTTCTTTTACGTGCACCTCAGTTTGCAATCCCAGCTGAACAACTAGACAGCTGTCCTGCACCACTGACCAGGAGAAAGCAAGTCGGAATCCTGAGGAGTTTTATCGACCCACATCGGGAGCATGCCAGCGTCTTACTCACACCGCCACCATACATGGCTCTCCAACATATTATATGCGGTTCTGTGCGAAAAACTAGAGAAAAGATTATGCCCGTAAGTATTTTTTTTCCGTTTGGTTTATTTTGTCCTATCTGACAGCGCAACTTTTAATAAAAAAAAATTTGTATGATTTATAGTTTTAGAGTAAAATGTAAAATATCTAAAAATCTTCTACATTGTGCATAACTACAGGCTACACTAAATTTCATTTGCTTGCATAGATAAACTACAGGAATAATGGGCACCAAATTTGTTTTTCGATTTCAACATCAGATAAAATATATTCATCAATACTTATACACTTACATCCACATCTGATTAAAATACAGATCTATATTTTGTTTCGTTTTTTTATACTTTCGATGGCCTATATTACATAAAGATCTGCCCGGTTGTAGTAAAAGGTCGCGTCAGAGGTATACGAACGGCTTTTGACCCTATGACGTCACACATTGATTAATCAATCTCCATTGGCATTTCTAGTGGTTTACCCACAGTTCCGTGCATGGCACGCCAAGAAGTCGCCGTAATAGACTGTTTCATTGGCTAATCACTCACGCTATCCAGAACACGGGTTATATAACAACTTTTCCAGATCCTAGTGTAGTACAGACAAATTAGAAACAAAATTTAAAACTATAAAAAATGAAATGAAATAGGAACTGCGTTTTAATCAGATTGACTTACATCCCCTCTTCCTAAATGCTTACCATATATCCCACAGCCTGGCTGACAATATACTCCCTCCCCCCCAGCCCCTACCTGTAACCTTGGTCTATAATGTATCTGTTATCAACGGATATCTAGTCTTTTTTATTATTATGAAAAAGGACGAGTGTGGTCGGATAGGAACATCCTATAGGGATAGGATGAGATATTGGGAAAGTGTAAAATGGGATAAGGATGGGTGAGATGGGATTTGGGATGGGTGGGATAGAACTGGATAGGCAAGGATGAGATTGGAAGCTGTGAGTCACGGAGGGATAGGACTTGGTGGGGAAGTTCTGGGACAGGACGGGATATTGGATGGCATTGGGAGGTTGTGATACAGAGTGGGATGGTAGTGGGATAGGATGTTGTGGGGAAGTTATGAGACAGAGACAAGATGGAGAGGGATTGGATGAGATGAGAAAGGAGATAGGGATGGGAGTGGGGTGGGAAAGTTGTCAGGCAGGATGTGATGGGAGTGGAATAAGAAAGTCATGAGATGGGATTGGCTGGTGTGGTGTGGGGTGGTGTGGAGAAGCTGTGAGACAGGGTAGGATGGGATAAAGGAGTTGTGAGATAGGATGGGATTGTGTGGGGTGGTGTGGGTAAGTTGTAAGACATAGGATGGGAGGGGGAAATTGTGATATTGTATGGGTGTAGAATGGAATGAGAGAGTTATGAGAATATGATTGTATGTACTGACCTGATACTGCAAGGTATCTTTTCTACAAGGATAATGTTTACTCTGAACATCACCATTATATGTTGGTCTCTGCAAATACAATATATACATTCATGGAACAACCTGTCTAGAAATTTATTTTGTTTTAACTAGTGTATTCCTGACGCGACCCTGGTTACTTTTCAGCCTTGTTTAATATCTATGAACTGTTTACACACGGTGGCGCCAAAGTCTCAATGAGTAAGACGCTGGATTGTGAAACAGGTGTTGGCTGAGAAAGTTCCTCAGGATTTTCTGGTGTGGTTTCCCCTTTTCAGTGGTACAGGACTGAGGACCTGGAAGGGAAGGGAACAGTATCTGTAAAGATAGTAGAGTTGGTTGGGTTGGAGTTATAGTCAAATACCATTACAATACTTTGCTATCGTCAATATGCCCTGGAACAGTTTCTTTGCTGGAACACTCGGCGCTATACAAATTATTTAGTTTTATTTAAAATATGCTTCTACTGTTTGTAATTCTATGAAACATGCTATCTCTATAAAGGTAATATTCTCTATCTATAAATATATGTCCATACTTACAACATGCGGGGAAGCATCGAAACTAATTCCATTACCACTTTCATCCGTCTGGCAGTCGTAAATTTATAAAACAATATAAAAATATCAACAAGCCCATGCCTCAATACACAACAAACATAAATAACACTAAATTTGTACCACATTACACTGGATGAGGGAAGAGAAACACACACAAAGTTAATGTCCACTCGACACAAACCAGGTCAGGAGAAAACCCAGAAGGTTGACTCGACTCCTTTATTATGTACCAGACAGACCTTCCTTAAGAGAGAGACAGAGAGAGTCAGTCATTTTGGGTCTAACAGATGGCATAATTACATTTCAATAATTCGCTAGAACAGTGGAAGGTAATTGGAGAAGCCAGAGAAAACACCGGCTACCACACAAGCTTGTCACTTGGGATTGGAAATCAATGACAGATCTTAAAGACGATTTGGACTTCCGAAAAAGCGTGATAGTATCTGACAATTATTTCGACAGTGTAATATGGTTAAAAACTAAAATATTAACATGCTCTATATATGAGGGGTAGACAACCTTTGGTAGATCTTACAGATGGAACATAAAATATTGGCCACCCCTAAACTATATGATCATCTTGCTAACTATTTGTGGTTCAGTTTGAATGATTAATGCTGAGACATCATATCCAATCACCCAGCAGATACCAGGCCCAATCACTCAGCTCAATCACTCATTAGGCACCCATTTCAATCAGCAGGCACCCAAGACAATCATCCAACACAATCAACCCACAACCATCCAGCACAATCACTCAACAGAGATATCCAAAACAATCAACCAACTGAGAAAATATCAAAAACAATCACCCACCAGGAATGCCCAACACAATCACCCACCAGAGACACCCAACATCATCACCCACCAGGAACACCCAATACAATCACCCACCAAGAACACACAATACAATCACCCACCAGGTAACCTAATACAAGCATCCACCAGAGACATCCAACACAACCACCCACCACAACACCCATCACAATCATCTAATACTAATGATTCATACTGAACCACAAGAGATACTAGAAACAACTAATGGACACAGCTATATGCCAAGATGCTAGATGATATATCAAATATTTGGAATAAATGAAGACAAATTATACATTCCAAATAAAACTGAACTATAACTCTTCAAAACAAGAGAATGCTTAGTTTTTAAATTCTACAAAAGAAAATTATTTTTAGACCCTATAGCGACAAAACGGTACGGATGGAAACCAAGGCCCTTGTGTAAAACACATTAAATCAATGTGTAACTACAACATAGGTATAGTTAATCGATAATGAAAATTAACGTTTCAGGGAAGCGCTTAATCTATCCAAAGTGCATGCTCTAGGCGCAATAATAAGTCAATGTCTACTGTCTAGATTTAAAGCATTCCTTATATAGACTTGATGCCCTTATATAGATGTGATGCCCTTATATGGACTTGAAGACCTTATATTAGACATGTATCAATGAACAGATTCTCACCTTAAATATATAATTATCTGATGGTTCCACAGTTCGACGAGACTAGGGGAAAAAAAAAAAATTTATACAACGAAAGAAAGTTCTATACAATTTTATACAACGAAATAAATGTTTAAACTTGGTCAATATTTTTGTTATTTTTCAATATAAATTAATTTAAAGAACGAGAGAAATAGGTTTTAATGTCCACTCGACGCAAACTCGGTAATTTCAGGACCAACATATGGTTAAGTTTTGTTTCAATAATTCGCTTTAGTAGTGGGTGGAAACCAGAGGACCTGGAGAAAACACACGAGGTTGGAGTGGCGAACCTACTCCTTGTCACTTACAAGTAGGGAATCACTACTTGATAGAATGACAGACCTTATGATTTAAAGTGCATGTATTAAAACATCCAGCCTCTCTAATCTAGTGAAGTTGCCTTATTTATCTATTAGCTTTTGTTTACTTAGCCGAAAATTTTTCCTGGACTTCTAAATAAATAATGAATTTGGAGAGAGCGCTTGTTCCAGTAAACTGTTCAATAGTGCTAGTTATAGCTTGAAAATTTTGTCTTTGGTCGTGACTTAAAAGAGTTCATTGTTTCCGCTTCTAAATAATAAAAAAAGAAAACAAAATAGCAATTAATATTGTATTGTCTTTAACTGTAACTTAGAAAAGTCCATTGTTTCTATAGCTTTTTATTAATAAATTAAACATGCATACTGAATAATAAATTAAATTAAGAAAAAAAATATATGATCTCTGTACCACATGGTTCATAAAACAACTTGATTCCACTACATAAACCACAACCAACAATCTTTATTTACAAAATTCTGTATTTATATTCACTAATAGGAGAATGTTACTGGCTTAATGTTCAGGAGGGTGGGGGTAAGGGTCCAGTCACCAGTGGGGTGCTTATCCAAAATGTCCAAAACTGAATGGTCAGAAAATGTTATTTTTGAAGCACATAAATGATAAGATTATCACCAGTATTTTTCACAATTTGGGGACTAAAATAGCCATCAATCATCTTATTCAAATTAGATCGGCTGGCCATCACCATCACCATCACTTGTTTTCACATTGTTGATTTTTTAACAGGTCGAAATGTGGCTGCAGTCTCGTAAATAATAATCTACCTCTGGCAGCAACGTTGCTACACCACCCAATCCCTTAATTTCTTTCTATGCATCACAGTTTTTAATGGTGAAAAATGTAATTACAGAATTTTTAAATATAAGTCGGAGTGCTAGCAGGATTATGTATTTTATCATCCACTGGCAGAGACATAGACTATAAGAGGAGAGAGGTCACTATGCCTGTTCCTCAATCCCTTTCAATTTTTGAATAAAATATTATTTAATAAAAACAACAAACAAAACAATGATTCTAATTCTAAGGTTGCTAATTTTATCTAATCTATCTAATTCTATCTAACAAACTATCGCATGAAGCTGTTTCATTCAGCAAAATAATATCTGTCCGAGCTGAGTCCAAAATTTCATCGAATGAATCCGTTCGATCAGTTAAATCAACTCTCCCTGGTGTCATCTCTGTCAATGATAGTATTGGCCAAGCAAATATTTACTGCCGATCAATTTCCTTCATATCATTACATAATAAAAAAAATAAATAATCAGCAGTAAATATTCGCTTGGCCAATACTATTGGGGCGAGTTCTTTTTGCTTCTGCAAATTAAATTCTAAAACATTTTTTTTGAAATTATTAAGAAACAAAAAATATTTTCTATTTAGTAAAAATGGTTACATAAAAACTGCGTAAAATGAGTAAAAGGCACCATTTCTGCCCCGACTAGTTTGTATTAATGCATGTATCACTGTAACCTGGGTATCATTTAATCTTGTGTATTTAGCATCAGGAAATTACACGCTTATAAATTGGACACTCATTATCAAAATTAAAAGGTCAGATTTAAATTGAACACAACTACAAATTTTTGGTGATTTTAAATGATTTCTATGAATTTTCAAACAGAGTTTTGATATTGAACGAATATTAAAAAAAATTAATGCTAAATACGCCAGATTAAATGATAGTTGTAACGTCACACGCAGATCTATATTGAACATGAACTTAAAGCTCAGTCATCTTGTACTGAGCTAAAAGACAAACATTTATATTACCGCAGTAAAACAGTTTGTTATGAAGCTAAAAATATAGAGCCATCCTACCTCCTAAATAGATAAAGAAATGAAATGAAATGGGGTTTAACGTCATACTTTTCTGGGCTAATGAAGACGGGCGTATACTATTGCAGTGTGCTATGAGGGCTTACTCTTATATTGAATTTCTACTGTCAACAGTTCTTATAGGTTTGTATACACATGACCTTGTTTTTGTCCCATCCGAATGACTTAGACAGTTGTGTTCTTGTCTGGTCCTCTGTGTCCTGCAGTACTGACAAGGGAAACCATGCCGGAAAAAATAGAATAGAAGATGCAGCCTAAATGTAAATGAATGTGGAACCTATAGCTACATATTGCTATGAATGTATTTTGATTTAAGGGAATATTTAATGGGGTTTGGGTATGGTAAATTATGTTTCAATGCACAACAAAATCAAATACACTAATAAAATAAAAACTGTAAGCAGCACTTATAAAATTCTTTCTATAGGCCAAACTAATTTAATTACCAGTTCTCCGAGGGCTTGATAAATAAATAGCCACTTGCATCACATGAAAGATGTTTTGTTTAAAATTTTAAAACTTAAAATTTGGAACCGAAAGTACTTTTGGTGTTTAAAGTAGTCTTTCTCCTGAGCAAACATTTTAACAAGTTTTCCTAGAGAACAGAAAATTAAATTGGTTTGGTCTTAAATTAAAATGGCTAGACCTCTTTGATTCAGAACAAAAATAAAAATTTTGTTTTCATTTAATTTTATGTGTTGATTTCTTTTTATGGAATGATAAAATGTCTCCATAGAAAATTGAGTGTTTATAGATAACAACATTGTTAAGATAATTATAACCCATCTTGTGGGCCAAAGTGGGCCTACACCCAAAATACCTATAGGCTCGGCAGGCTAAAATTTACGGCCTCACGATCTAGGATTTACCTCTACACTTCTCAAACTGAAGCCAAGGGCCTTATGTGAAGATATATAATATTTTTAACACTGTCATAACCCTTGGGAGCCACAATGGCTCAGTGGGTAGGGAGTTGGCTCGATAACCTGGAGGTCCCGTGTTCAATCCCTGCGTCGGCCGAGAAAGTTACTTAACGATTTTCCAGCGCAGTTCCCACTTAGCAAGGGACAGTGTATACTTGTTCACATGGGACGAAAAAACGAGGTTCCGTGTACACATTGGTGGGCAAGTAAAAGAACCCATGACAGTTAGAATTCAAAATAAGAGTAGGCCAGAGCACTGCTTTCTGGGCAAAATTTCCCAAATTGCACACTGCATGGCGTATCCACGTCTTCATTAGCCCAATAGGAGCAAAACAGTAGGATTTGAAACTCCATTTCATTTCATTCATTTCATGTCATAAGCCTTTCTTACACATACAGTAGTCTAAAACATTTGCCATCATCCTCGGCTTTGCTCAACTGTATTTAAAACATACTCCCATCTTCCTCTCTTCGTGAGATTGGGTGTTTGGGAGGGGCCTAAATCCGACACCGTTAATCCATCATTAATGGATAGAGGTGGGAACAAGTCGTGGGACCTCATGTTCGAGTCGCTGCACCTCGAGTTTGAGTCGAGTTGAAAGTCACCGACTTCAGCCGTGTCCTTAATCTTTACAAAGCCTGAGTCCTGTCATATTCCTGAAGCAATGGCCCCAGAAATCCCTCTCTGGCCTTTGCTGGATTGGCTTCTAATACCTGAGCTTTTGAGCGAGTGTGTCTATTCTTCCCATTCAATCAAATCTATCCCAAGTGCAGCAACATGACAGCCCTTCGTTTAATCTGGGGTCTTCCCTAAAATTTTGGACAGTGATTTAAGGTATTAAAAACGGTCAAAGTCTTGTTCGTCTCCATACAATTTTGTTTACATTGTGTCCATGTTGATAGCCTCATTTGTCACGCAATTAGTTTTTCTGCAATATTCGGCTATGCACTGGTTAATTGGGCATAATAAAATCATGAGCCATGACGTAACGTTATGTAAACATATTTGGTCCAATTGGGAGCTCTGTTTAAAGCGTAATGACATTGTTACGCAGTTAGCTATTGGTTGTTAATCAGACTATTGACCAGTCATAATTTGGAACAGAAATTAGCTTCCATTAAAGCAGTGTTTAGTGGGATTAGCTCTAAAAAAAACGAAACACTGCGGGCAGTATGGAGTCACCAGTTCATCAAATGAGTCAGAAATTCATGGTGAATAAGGTAAGTTAGAGTAAGGCATCCTCGCCGCAAGTCATCACAACTGCCGTGTTTGAGTCAAATCACAATAAATATTTCAAGTTGAGTCGCAAGTCGGGTCATTGATATGACTTAAGTCCGACTCAAGCTCCCACCGCTGCTAATAGAAATAACACATCCGTTCAACACAATTCAACACTTTATTTTGGTCTAAATTCTAAATCAAAGATGTTTAACTCGTTCAAGGTTATAACCAATAAAATAAATAGAAAACGACTTACCCGAATAGTTCCCTCAGATGTTTTACGGTTGGGTCCGCCGCTAGTCTGATTCCGATAAAAACAGCTACAAAAACATCGCTTAAAGCGACAGTAAAGATAGTAGATAGACTTGGGACTGATAAACAGATTGAAAGGTGGCGGCAGGGTTGAACCCTCGTCAAAATAACCAATCCACAGTTTTGAACGGGAAAACTTCCACTCCATATCGCAATGATTCTGCAAGTCAAACATAATCACAGAAAAAAACATGAACTCAATACTTTTGAGACTAACAAGAAGACTGCGTGCCTTGTATACAAAATAAACAAAACAAAACACAAATCTTGTTACATAATCTAATTTTTAATACTTCAGTATCCGACAACTTGGGGGACGAATGGATAACGTGTGCACGTCGGATCATAAGGTGTGGTTTCAATTTCCCACTTGTGCGTGAGGGTTGCCTATCAACCTCATGGGTTTTCTCCGGGACCTTCAGTTTTCTCCCACTTTTAAAGACCCCTGGGTTGTGACATAATGTAGCCACAATTGTCATTATACACTTTTCCATTAACACATTTAGAGATCTGGTTAATCCTGATTGATAACCAGTCATAACTTGGGACAGGAATAATTATTCACTCTAGCAATGTTTGCATGGGATTATAGGTCTAATCAAATGAAACACTACGAGAAGTATGCTTATCAAATTTTACCTCTATATCTTGAAAGGAACTGGACATCATGGCTATTAACATGTTTAACAGAACAATAATCGCCATTCCGTGATAAGCCATGAACATAAACTCTCCTATCATCATCGTAAAATTATGACCATCTTTAATTTCTATTTCTTTGGGCGGAGTCAAACTAAACATGGACCAAAATAAAGTCATGTAACTAGCACCTAACCTGAAAAAAATAGGATGAAATTGAATATGAAATGATATGGGATTAAGATCCTACTTTTCTGCAACAAATGGATTAATGAAGATGGGCATATGCCATACAGCGTTCTGTGAGCCGAAATTTTGTCCAGACAAAGGCACTACGTCTTACTCTTGTATGGAATTCCAACTGTGCAGGAATCTTTAACATGCACCCAATATCGTTACCTCAGTCAGAACCAGAACTATTGTGTCCTAAAAATTTTCAGTACCATCCAAAAGACTAGATGCTTGGTCTTGCTATGCTCTTGGTCCTGCACATCTCAAAAGGGGAAAAAGGACTGAAAAATTTTGAGGAACTTTCCCGTCCAATCCAGGATCTTGTTGTTTGTGAGCCAGTGTCATGCTCATTGAGACACCTGGGAAGTCTTGAAACTCAAACAAGAGCCATAACTCTGTCAGTAATTTTTGGAACACTGTGTATAAATTATTAACTTAAGCAATTCTGGACACCGGACGTATGGGCCGACGATTTCAATGTGGGTGTATAAAAAGAGAACCGACTGGGGAAAAAAAAGATAAAGAAAAACTTACGTAAAGAAAGAATCATTCTCATCCGTCTGTGTCGGTTTATAATAATAATACAACTGGTTTAATCCACACGCGAATGATGTCAACACCAGAAAAAATATAAACAAAAACTTAACAATGTCTATCAACATACAGCCGAGAGAAATCTGCAACGGTCCTAAATGCTGATTAGCTTGAAACAAAAATATAATACGGGCGAAACTAAATATATTTGCTACGGCAAATAATCCTTCTGAGATCAACGTAGGGTCGTTAGTGGGCCAGTCCTTTCTTGCCATTTCACGGGGTCCATAAAGGCCAGATTCTATTTGTAGATAAGCAACGAATCGTAGGGAGAAGGTCGCTAGATATAACGACAACATGATGAAATCTAACCAGTTCCACCATTGTCTGATATAAGCCCGTAAACCTTCTTCCCACAACTGTTTACACTCACCCCAAATAAACCCTGAAAAATAAATACAAAATGTATGATAGTAAGTGAAGGAGGATCGCACTACACACAAATAAAAAGACAGAGAGAGAGAAAAATGGGGTTTAACATCCACTCGACACAAACTAGGTCATTTCGGGACTAATGTATGGTTTAATTATATTTCAATAATTTTGCTTCCACTATGCCCCACCCCAACTTCCCACTAGATCTAGTAGTGGATTTGGGGAATCAGTGACCTAAGCACCAAACAGCCATGACCCCAAAACCATGGTTCCATGTTAGGTCACAAAATACTTGATTTAAGATTAATGACATGATACTCACCAGTTACCCACAATACAATTAACCATTCTAATTCTGATGGAGCAGGTCCGCGGAACATCTCACGTCGGGGGGCGTTGCTGATGTCCGTTGAAGCACACACCAACAGAAACAGAAATACGCCAAATGATGCACTGTGATACAGGAACTTCATGAACGGACTGCGTAACAACTGACCTATTTTACTACGTGGGAATATCCAGTAATAAACAGACATGAAGGGCAGTAAGAGGATGAGGCCTGTGCAGATTAAGAATTTGGTAAAACCATTTCGTTTTCTCCATCCCGGTAATCCTTCATACCATATCGATGTTAGTAGTTGCTGGCAGTGAGGGTGAGCTACAAACTTAAATTGAACAAAGTATATAAATGAAATAGAACCAAATGGGCTTTATCATTTAAAATCACTGAAAATATATAAACATATCAGAATGATCGGATCATAGTAAGTCATTAAGGTGCTAACAAGTTTTCATAACAAAGGGGCATAACTATGGACATTCTTCTCTTCCATATAAATACGTTAATAATCGCAACCTACTATTTTTTCGAAAGACAAAGGGGCATAACACTAAACAAGATTAATGTGGCTTCTAGACTGTAGAAGTCTAGAGTACTACAGTAAGCGACACAGACTACCAACAGACATATAGGCATAGGCAAACAGGGGTGATAACAATATGATCAAAACAGTCAGCATCACCTCTAATCTTTCAGATAATCTTTTGATGGGCCTCTTTTTCATCCGATTTAATCCAAGCTGAGAGATTATCTACCTCCAATATTTTGTTATTTTTTTCTTGAATAAATTAATGTTAAAGTAGCTAAGTCTCTATATAACTCAATATCATCCAAAGTCTTCGACATTGAATACACGAATTATTTGTCAATTTAAATCAACATTGATGTTGTGATCTTACCGGGAAAAGATAGTCATCCGATGTCCAATATTTAAGACAAAATAAACATTTTACCATTGGTACATGAATCGTGTACCATAATGCGTTTCAGTGCCATTTGTAACAAGGACTCAAAGAACGAGGCCAGAAAAATATCCACAAGTCATGTCAAACAGTAACTTCGTATTCTTATTTGGAGAGCAAGTGCAATAACTACTATTGGTGTAGGCTGGAATAACCAGATGCTAGAGATTGCCAGTCAATTGAGACTTCTGACATATTTCGGCGAACATAACTGAGTAAAAACGGAAACAATTAAATGTAATTCAGCTTATATACATTCATATCACTTTATTATATGCATTTCGACCCATTTGGGTCAATTTCTAGGTCCCAAATATTAGCGATTTAGCTCCTTTAAATTAACAATTTGAGTTGTCTAGACATCGGCTATAAGCTGTGAAATTTATTTAGTTTTTTGAATAATGTAAATGAAACATGTAGGCTTTAATATAAAATATTAAAGAGGCAAGTCACATTTGTTTTATTCTACAAAGAGAATAGTATATAAGGACAAATAGATATCTAAGTACAATGTATGCTATGACTTTGCCATTAATATTCTATTAGCAATAAAATGACACACATAGAGAAATAATTATCATACGATGTACTTTATCAATTCACTAGAATATTTGTTAAAGATGTGTGAGAGAGACACTAGGCTGGGGAGAGATAGGTGGGAGGGAAAAAATTGGTGGGGGAGAGAGATGGGTGTGAGAGAAAATGGGTGTGGGAGGGAGAGAGAGAGAGAGAGAGAGAGAGATGTGTGGGAGAGGTGGGGGAGCAAGAGGGAAAGAGAGAGAGAGAGAGTGTGTGTGAAAGAGGAGGAGGAGATAGGAGAGAGAGAGATAGGTGTGACAGAGAAACCAGGTGGGCAACAGAGAAATGAGGTGTGGAAGAGAGATGTGTGAAGGGAAAAGGGGAGGAAGGGATAGCCCTTCAGACTTGATGAATGTTTGGGGGGGCAGAACCTTAATCCAAGAAAATACGCTATTCCAGCCCATGAATACAGCAACTTCAAAGTGATCTAATATTGCCTAACTTAGGTGGCTGACGCCGGAGAAAATTTTGACAATTTAACTGCAGCAAATGCATTTTTCTGCTATTCTGACCCGTGAGTTAAGCAACTTCAAAGTTGTCTAAACGTTTTTCAACCAAAATCCCTCTCTTTGGTGACCTGAATTACAGTCATCCAATCAGACTGTTGCATTTGCATTCACAAATATTTATTGATGCTCGAAAAATGTTGCACAAAGTAGAGTGGCTCCAGACAAAATGTTTTAATCCATAGTCAATTCATTACAAATTCATGGTATTCAACTAAAAGAAAATTAAAATTTGTGTTTCAGGCACTTTATTTTGCCAACTAGATGAAATAATAATTTTTGTTTTACTTTACCCAAACGCCCGAAAAAGGCAGATTGCTCAAAAGTTCGGGGAGAGCTGCCCTCCTCACCCCCTCACCCCCGGCCTGTATGCCTATGACGTCTATGGGGGAAGCAGGAGATTCTATCAGATACATTAAATAGAAGAGCTCCTCAAATCTTAACATTAAATAGAAGAGCTCCTCAAATCTTAACACAACAATGTCACTGTCACATCAATCAATGACCTTGTAAGCAGGCCGTGCAATCAGTAATTGGCTTCCATCTGTAGCCTCCAGTAATAACACAAGTCAAGTTGCCATATTAACTAGGTTCCAGGAACTAAACAACAATAACATATAGAATAGATAATAAATGAAATTAGATTTAATGTTCTACTTGCAGTCTGCACCCACCAGACTACTTTCATGGGAATTTCAAGAATTCTTTTACTTGCATGCCAATGTACAGGAATTTTTAATTCATAATCATCCGATTGACTAGATTCTGTTACTTGCCAGGCCTTTTATTCTTGACCACGGAACCTAAGATCTCAGGGTTAGTGAGGAAGTGCCTTACTCAGCAAACGACATTGACTCACAAATGCAAACAATATCATTTTTATAATAATAATTAAGAATTTTATAATGCTCTAAAATACACATCGAAGCACTGACTGTGCACCAAGCACACACAAAACACACATTATATGTATCACTGTGATTCAGGTACAATATCCTATCACAATTTAAGACCAGGTCAATATTTACCAAGAAAACAACAGGATAAATGAGTAATTGATATTTTTAGTCTTGTCGATGTTAAAAAAATAAAACTGTTTTATATCACTTTGTTGATGTGGATGCAAATAAGGACCAAAACAATTTAAGAGTGTTTGTGTATCGATGGATATTGCATGATGTGGATAATTAAGACCGATAGGTTATTTACTGAAGTAACAAAAAAAAAAAAAAAAACATAAAAAAGAATCGCGATTCATAGATTCAGTGTCTCACAATTCGTAAGAAGGTGAACCCGGTACAATGATTCGATGATAAATCGTGTCAGAACTAACAATAATGTCCTTATTAACGATAACAGGGAGCTGCTGTGGATCAGTGAGTAAGATGCTGGCTCAACAACAGGGTCTCCTAGGTTGTCAGAGGTGCATGATGGAGGGCATGGCAAAGAACAACAGTGTCTAGTCCTTTGGATGGGAGAAAAGCAAGGTCCTGTAAATACGTGGTGTAAAATAACCCTTGAAATATGGAATTAAAAATAAGAGAAGGCTGTAAAACCATTGTCCCGACAAAATTTCCCTCAACGTGTATGCCTAACTTCATTAGCCCAGTGGGTGTAGAAAAGTAGGACGCTAAACCCCATTTCATTTATTTGTAAAGATAAGTCTTTATGTTTGATTTAATTGAAGTTAAAGGAGGCAAGTCTCTAACTCAAGATCATTCATAGTCTTCGACATTGCAAACACAGCTTATTGGTCAGTTTTAATCAACATTGATGTTGTTATCTTACCGCAAAAAGATGGGCTTTGATGTCCAATATTTAAGACAAAATGAACATTTTAAAATTGGCACGCGAATCGTGTGCCTGAATGCCTTCGAGCGCCATCTGTGATGAAGTGACTCGATGAACGAGGCTAAACATATCCCACAAGAGAATACTACCGGTGTAGTTTGGAATAACCAGACGCCAAAGACTGTCATTCAATGAATCAATATAAATCAGTTTATATACATTCATATTACATTAATATATGCGCTGCGACCCATTTGTTTCTATTTCTAGGTGCAAGAGAATAAAGATTTAGCTACTTTAATGTTTCAACAGATTTTTTTTTGTTTTAGGGGCAAACAATTCCAATTACAGAAACACAATTTGAATTTACCTGTTTTTGTTCATATTTTAAAGCCAGTTTTAATCTTGATAATGTTAACTTGTCTCCATCTTGTTCTTCTTCATCTTCTGCGTCAGAATCGTTTGTTTTATTTAAAACAGCGATAACTTCCTCGCTACTTCGACACTGACCCAACAAATCACACGCATACTTCTTCACCTGATGCCCCAACTGGAGGTAGGAGTCTTTAAATTCGTTCTCTCGTAGTGCTAATTTTTCTAATTCCCATGATAATTTGAAAGCCGCTAAAACTGGATCTGGACTTGTCAGTGAGATCCAAGCCGGACTGGCTAAAGCACGATATGTGTTGATTCTCAGCAAGGAGTGCCGTAAACTGTCGGCATGCACCTGTGCCTGGCACCGTTTACACGAGCAGGATAACTGATGTGGCCTATCAATCGTGGCCCCGTGCAACAACAAAAGCTGTAAAATTTCAAACTGATTACAATGTGCCGCTAAAATAACAGGTGAAATATCTGGAGAGTAATCAAAACTTTCTTCGTCCATGTGTCGTGTTTTCGACCACTCCGTGCCTAACATATCCCGTTGAATTGTGGGATGTTCGATAATCATTTCAACAATCCTATAAACACCTTCGCGAATTGCGTACAGCAATGCATCACCGATACGCACACCATCCTCCTTTAATAATAACTCAACAATTTCGGTATTTTCGTTGTCGACGGCGATTTGAATGGCTGACCTACCCAGCATGTTAGTACAGTTTACATTTACGGGATTACTGCCCTGAAGTAATCGCATCATCGTGTGTTTATCTCCCTTTTCAGCAGCGTCTAAGAAAAGCCTCTCTTTAGGATCAATGCAGTTGGCATGTTTCATAGTATCTAATGGTATTGTTACAGCTCGGTTGGTAGTACGTGAAGCACGTTTAACGCCCCCACTGTTGCCGACCATCTTGCTGGGCAAACTGTTAGTTTGTGGCATAAAGAGTTATTCTCACAGGCGAACATAACTCTTATGACATCACAAACTCAACCAAACCAGAAAACTGAAAAAAGAGAAAAAAAAAAAAATTATTCATATGTATGCAAAAATATATATTTTCTGGTAGATTTCAGTATCTGCCCACTCAGCTGATTAAATGTCAAGGTCATCTCAGATTTATTTTTCAGTGGTTTTACATACCTGGTATCCACGGTGGGTCAGTAAGTAAGACGTTCCCCCTTGTCATTGGTGTAGGACGTTTAGTCATTTGCATGGGACTAAAAACCGAGTTCTCGTGTACACATCAGCGTGCACGTAAAAGACCCATTGGTAGTTGGAATTAGATATAAGAGCAGTTTTTGATTCAGTACATGTAGTCTTATAACCGTACAAGTTACAGTGGTTATATCTTATAATTAAAATCTTGAATATTTCAGATATAATACATTATTAATTTTACCAGCGGCTGCCAGGCTGGATACGCCCACATTTTCGAGAGATGGATAGAGAACAAGCTAACAAGAAAGTGATTTTTCCTACAATCAAGGACCATAATTCAGGAAATAACAATTCGATATGCGTGAATATCGAAAGGAACCGAGATCTTTGGGTTATAAACTTACATTTCAAGTTTCAACAAAATCGGATAAAAATTGTGACCTCTATAGGGTCCACAACCTTGATATACTTTACCCTATTTGAGAAAGAACGGCAGCCAATTTTGTCTGTCAATTTTGGGCCGAGTTTCACGAAATTCGAACTCAGTCGTCCTTAGGGTGTAACGGTGATATAATAAAACGTTTTTTTAAATCGGATAAAAATTATGACCTCTATAGGGTCTACAAGCTAAAAACGCGATTTTTCGTACAATCAGGGGCCATAATTCAGGAAGTTACGGTCCGATATGCGCGAATATCGAAAGGAACCAAGATCTTTGGGTTATAAACTTACATTTCAAGTTTCAACAAAATCGGATAAAAATTGTGACCACAACCTTGATATACCGTACTTTTACGCTATTTGAGAACGAACGGCGGCCATTTTGTCTGTCAATTTTGGACCGATTTTCACGAAATTCGAACTCAGCCATCCTTACGGTGTAACGGTGATATAATAATACGTTTTTTTAAATCGGATAAAAATTATGACCTCTATAGGGTCCACAAGCTAAAAACGCGATTTTTGGTACAATCAGGGGCCATAATTCAGGAAGTTACGGTCCGATATGCGCGAATATCGAAAGGAACCGAGATCTTTGGATTATCAACTTAGATTTCAAGTTTCAACAAAATCGGATAAAAATTGTGACCTCTATTGTGTCCACAACATTGATATACCATATTTTTACGCTACTTGAGAACGAACGACGGCCATTTTGTCTGTCAATTGTGGGCCGATTTTCACGAAATTCGAACTCAGCCGTCCTTAGGGTGTAACTTTGATATAATAATACGTTTTTTTAAATCGGATAAAAATTATGACCTCTATAGGGTCTACAAGCTAAAAACGCGATTTTTCGTACAATCAGGGGCCATAATTCAGGAAGTTACGGTCCGATATGCGCGAATATCGAAAGGAACCAAGATCTTTGGGTTATAAACTTACATTTCAAGTTTCAACAAAATCGGATAAAAATTGTGACCTCTTTAGGGTCCACAACCTTGATATACCATATTTTTACGCTATTTGAGAACGAACGGTGGCCGTTTTGTCTGTCAATTTTGGGCCGATTTTCACGAAATTCGAACTCGGCCATCCTTAGGGTTTAACGGTGACATAATAATACGTTTTTTTAAAACGGATAAAAATTATGACCTCTATAGGGTCCACAAGCTAAAAACGTGATTTTTTGTACAAACAGGGGCCATAATCCACGAAGTTTTGATCCGATACATGCCAATATCGAAAGGAACCGAGATCTTTTGGAGATAAACCTATATTTCAAGTTTCCTCAAAATCGGATAAGAATTGTGACCTGTAGAGTGTCCACAAACAAATTGTGGACGTCCGGACAGGGGCGACGGCATAATACGTCCACATGAAAATGTGGGCGGATAAAAAGTGAAAGG
Organism: Patella vulgata; assembly: GCF_932274485.2. Taxonomy (NCBI): domain Eukaryota; kingdom Metazoa; phylum Mollusca; class Gastropoda; family Patellidae; genus Patella; species Patella vulgata. Next base: position 33,820,394 of record NC_065886.2, on the reverse strand, counting down.
ATTCAAACTGAATTCATTTAAACTGTCCGGACAGTTGTGTGTGTGCTATTAAAAGATGACTAGCCAAGGATTAAATGTTATGTAATGTTAATGGCATGTTAATTTATCCTAATCCCTTATTGTTTATAAAAATTTTATAGATAGAAAGTAACTGCCAATGTGGCCTGTCTCGTGAACATATCAATCGTATGATTAATCTATTAATCGTTTTATCTACCAGTGTTTTATTTCTGAAATTGTACATTATTACATCAATCCTTGTTTATGTCAACACTTGATATCACCAAGTGATTAGCAGTAATTCCATATAAATTGTTCTTGATATACGACGGGGGAGAGAGAGAAATGGGGTTTAACGTCCACTCGACACAAACTAGGTCATTTCGGGACTATCATATGGCTTTTAATTTTATTTCAATAATTTTGCGTGCGCGTTGGGGTCTTTAGCAGTGGGAGGAAACCTGAGGACCCGGAGAAAACCCACGAGGTTGGACAGGCGACCCTACTCCTTGTCACGTACAACCGGGGATTCGAAACCACGCCAGTCGACTCAATGACAGACTTTATGATACAGCGCGCTCACGCTAACCATTCAGCCATCCAACCCCCCTGATATACGACGGTCTTTCAGGTCTATCCGACTTAGCAGCATAATATACCAGTCGGTTATCCGCAGTTACGTAAGCGTATTTAGATAATAATTATTATAAGTTTCCAGTATTAAAAACTTAAAGAACCATTCCAGACTATTGTAATATCTGAAGGACCACTCAGTCACACTTTAATTGTTGCCTTAAACCCAAGAAATTTCTTATTAGCAAATAACACAAGTACTAATATAAAAGGTTGATATATATGTGTACAAAGTGTCATGAAGATATCTAGAACAGTTTATGAGATTTGCTCCTGAATAAAAATTGCATACTAAAAACTAAGTCAAATTTGTTTCCATGGAAACAAAAATAATTAAACCAGAGGAAATTTCAGATAAGCAAAATGAACGACTTAAAAGTAGGTATAGTGTTTGAGAGGAAAGGAATGGATGAAGTTTAACATCTTATCAATACAATATTTTAAATATTGTTGTTTAATGATGAAATATAACTTATCTTGAAACATCAGCAAACCAAAACTTGAGTCTAAAATAGCAACATTTACTAAATTAACTCTGTTGATCTATTGGAAGTGGTTGATTCTAAGCAAGGATTAAACTGTGCAAAATTTGATATTTTAGCGAAAAATGCAAATAACACACCCCGACTTTAAACAACAAGAATTATAGGCAGGTATAACATATAGATTATAACGGTTTTACCCGACTGATTGATCAGTTATATTACAGAGGATTATAAAAGTGTTATCAACAAGCCATCATTAACAAGTCATATACACTAACACTATGATCATTTACTATTTTATATAACTACTAAACAGAAATGATAATGTCATCTGCGGTGCAAGATTTAGATAAAGAAAAAGAGGCCATAGGCTATATCCAGGTTAACATGTAGATATTTTTATACATATGTATAAATTTTGAACTGCCGAGGGATCTTTTGTGCACACTTCATATCTATATTCTTAACAAGATAACATTTATCCTGATTTGGTCACAAAAATTCCTGTCCAAAAGTCAAACTTGGAAAGATTCCATAGCCTGTTTACATTACCAACCCTGCTTAATGTTTCATTCAGAAAAATGTTCACAATAGGAAAACTTTTTGTGGATTGCTTGGACAACTTAGCTGCTGTGGGGATATGCTTCGTTGCTTGGCAACTTAGGTTTATATAATATTTTGTTAAAAGCTTTTACTATAGAATAATGTATATTAGAATAACATACAGCTGATGGAAATCTGTGTTAAGCAGGGATTATCTGACCACTTAATTACTAATGGAGAGAAAGAGAGAGAGAGGGGGGGGGGGGTACCATGTGATTCAATTTTATTTCAATAATCCACTTCCACATAGGGGTCTGTAGCAGTGGTTAGGCTGGTTATCCTATTCCTTGTGGCATAAAGTGGGGATTGAAGCATCGCAAATCAACTCAATAACAGACCTTATCATCTAAAGTAGACCTGTTAAACCATTCAATTGTCCAACCCCCAAAATACTAGATATACTAGTAAGTCACTCTCCGGACAAAACTTCTCTTATAGCACACTATATGGGATATGATACCAAATATTTAAGAAACAGTGAACAATGTTAAAACCAGTACACATACATTTTAGGTTACAAATACGTAATAGAGAAATGGGGGTTAATGCAAGTTAGAAAGAGGTTTGGGATTCAATCATAAGATCACAGAGCAAAATAATTAATTACCATTTCACAATAACTTTACTTGAACTATACTGTACAGACACCCAATTACAGCTGAGTTGACTGTGGCACCCAATTACACCTAGGTTGACTGTGGCACCCAATTACAGCTAGGTTGACTGAGGCACCCAATTACAGCTAGAATGACTGAGGCACCCAATTACAGCTAGGTGCAATTGACTGAGGCACTTAATTACAACCGGGTTGACTGAGACACCCAATTACACCTGGGTAGACTGAGGCACCCAATTACAGCTGAGTTGACTGAGGCACCCAATTATAACTGGGTTGAATGAGACACCCAATTACAGCCGGGTTGAATGAGACACTCAATTACAGCTGGGTTGACACTATTATAGCTGAGATACAGAGGGAGAAAATACACAAACTCCATCAGAATCAGGATTCAGCACACAATCATATGATTACCTATATTAATCCGAACTTTGCTAACCTTTACGAGTTCAAAAATTGCTAGGAATATCCACAATGATTATCTAACAAACATTAACTGATGATAGTTTATGGTAGATAAAAAAAAAATGTTCAGTCACATTGATCATCTATCAAATATTAACTAACGATAGTTTAATGTTGATAAAAATAATAAAAAACAAAAAATATGTTCAGTCACATTGATCATCCATCAAATATAACCCATCCCTGATGAAAGAGAAAAGTTTGTTCTATGAAAACAATTTTGTTCATCTGTAGTTGCGTCAAATCTGTGTATATTAAACCATGAATAGAGATGTTGGCGTTAGGTCACAACAATGCGATTTTCTGTTTTTCAAAGTCTTGATGAAATAATTAGTCACTTGAATCACATAAAAGATGTGATCCTTAAAATCTAAAATCTAAAACTAAAAGCTTTGTTCAGTGCAAACATACTTTTAGATTTTAAATTAGTCTTTTTCCAGAAGAAATAAGAAGTGTGACAGAAAATCCATTTGGTGTGGCCTCATGGTTTAATGAATAATAAATCCAAGCATTTACAGAATATACAATATCATACTTTGATTCATCTTACTTACATATATGTATATAAATTACCATGGAAACGGTAGAAATGCTATACACCATATGATGTTACATTTTCAATAACATGAAACAATCTAACTTTAATTAAAACTAGAAACATCAAAGCCCAAGGTGTATAATATTTTTGACACTGTCATAAGCCCTTCTACATGTACTGTAGTCCTAAACATCCATCATCATCCTCATCAGGTCTGCTCAATTGTGTTTGAAACATACTTTCATCTTGAGGGGCTTCATGAGTGGACTACAGCCTACATTTATTTTGAATTCCAACTGTCATTAGGGTTCTTTTACGTGCAAACTAATGTATACGCCTACAGAGGAACTTGTTTTATTCGAATGACTCAACAGTTTTCCTTGTCAGACCATATTAATATGTTTAATTGAATATTAACAACTCACAAAATTGTGTGACTATTAATTGTGTTCCAAATTTGTCCCACTCTAAAATCCTGTCACTCCATAGTTTACAGTACATGCTATGAATTGTAGGCCTACAATTAATTTTATTAAAAAATATTTAAAAATGATATATAAATCAAAAGGATAACAAAACCTGATGTTAGTTCACATCCTTTGCTTGTATTCCATATAATTGTGTTAATTCACAATTTGTTACCAGTTAGTGATACCCAGACATTTTTTACCACAGCGTGCCCTATGGGTGTTTTTGGGTAATCTAGTATTTTTCTAGTAAGACTGGGTGTCTATACTTTCCATATAAACCAAAATTGCCATGCTTTTATTGGAAATAACCACCCGATAAATACTTTCGGGACAACGTATCTTTAAACAATATCCTAATTTGCTATAGGGAGGTGTCTGTGTTGGTGGGCAGATGTTTCAATCTGTAGAGGTTAAGGTCACAGAGGTTATATTAGGTGTTAAATGGTGCTACTAGGTTAAAGGTATGTTAAATGGTGCTAGTCGGTTAAATAGATGTTAAATGGTGCTAGTAGGTTAAATAGATGTTAAATGGTGCTAGCATGTTAAATAGATGTTAAATGGTGCTAGTATGTTAAATAGATGTTAAATGATACTAGTAGGTTAAATATGTGTTAAATGATGCTAGTACTGTAGGTTAAATAAATGTTAAATAGATGTTAAATGATACTAGAAGGTTAAATAGATGTTAAATGGTAATGACAAATCAAATATGTGTTAAATGGTTAGGTTAGGCTTAGGGCTAAAGACCTCTAAGGCCAAATCTTTGTTTGCGTTTAAAGTTTTGATGCATCGTTCTAAGCAATACGAAACTCTTGTAAACTACAATATTGTGAGAGATGTGTCTTTCTGTATCCACAGTGTCTCATTCCATTCCACTCCACTAACCCCTGGGTTCATCTATGGGGGAGACATATATTCATATTAAATTTCTTGCAAACCTTCTCATTATCAAGCAAACAAGCCACCATATTGTTGTGAACGTAAACAATGAGGCTAAGACCGGTTTGTAAACTGTTTTTTGATTGGTTCGTAGAATTAAGCTACGATCAAGGCAGATAATATGAATATGTGAATACCCCATGAATGAACCCAGGGTATAGTAGAGTAGAACGGAATGAGACCACTGGGTATACCGAGGATGGTCTCTGATAGGAAAATTAGTCCAAAAATGGTTTTGATTCCTTTAAATATTTACAAAGATATTATGTTGAATTGAAATTTCAACGATCCATCCCAACACCGGGATAGAACCAGGGATCTCCATGAAAATGAGCTCCTAGTTGGAAATTATGAATAACTGGAACAAAACTTTTGTTAAAGAGCACATAAAATGACCGAACAAAATTTTATGTACTTATAGCAAGTGTTTACTATATACACTTTACGGCAAGTTCACACCAATCTGATTAAAATTAAATCAGCTATCTTCACTCAGAGGCGCAAATATAGACCTCCCGTAAAAACCACTTAGCCAATTATCAAAAACACTCTTAACCCTCTCAAACGTCAAATGGCATTGCTTCAATTCCCCAGGAGTATGGTTTGCCTGTCCAACCAGGTGGTTTGTCAATGGTCCTTCAGTTTCCTCCCATAGCTAAAGACCCCTATGCCCAAGCAAATTATTGAAGTAAAATTGAACCATATGTTAGTCCCAAAATGACTTAGTCAAGTGGAAATTAAACCCCACCTTTCCCTCTCTATAAAAAACATATAAACAAATACAGGGGGACTGCACCACACACAAACAATTACAAAAAAACAAATCTACGGACAAGACACAATATACAGAAATAACAAACAACAAACATATCAGATCAAGTGAATAGATCTGGGGATTAGCTGTAAGCATCCATAGTGCACTGTACAGTCCCGGAACTGTAGTGATACAGACTTTACTCAAAAATGAAAACTAACAATAAGGGAATATTTCCCAAGCATTAAATAATACTAGTGTGAGTTATGATTGACTATGTGCTACATGAAATATAAATGTAGACCCATTGAAGGAAAATACCTTTTGAAAACCGTTTATGTGAAATGTAGTAAAAAGTCAAGTAAAAACCAAATGGCCTATATATGTAGGAGCAAAAAAAAATAGGGTTCAAAACATTATAAGAGTGTGAAAGAATTCAAATGTATTTTAATTACATAGTTTAGGCATAAGTCCTTATTTATATAAAACAGAGAAAAACTAAAATAGATAAAATTAAAGAATCCCCGCCAAACAGAACCAGCAACAGACTTGTAGATTTAAAAGATCTTTATATCAATCCAACGTTTCGGGTGCAATACCCTTTTTCAAGAATGATTTTTTGTGAATCCTGTGACGCCTTATATACAAACAAAAGAGATGACGTCACAGGATTTTTAAATTTATTAATGTACAATGATTGGTTTAAAAGAAAAGGATTGTTAAAATTAAGGATTGTTAAAAACGAGGATCGTTAAATTTATTTGTATGTACAAAAAGGATTTTTAAAAATTAAATTAAAGATTGTTAAATAAGTAAAATTATTAATATAATTATAAAAATAAGTAAAGATTTAATATTTTAAAATAACAAAGAATAGGTAGATTATCGCGGATTTAAATAAAATAATTATCATTGATGTCTTCTAGGATGGCTGTGGCTACGGCTGTTTCTTCTTCTTTGCTGTTGTTGTTGGATGGAACTAAGACTGAGTAAAAATGACGTTACGTAAAGGCAGGCGGTAGCTTGCCACTCGACGTCACAAGTTAAAAAGAAATAATGCTAACAATAAAAAGGTATGGAAACTATACACCAAAGCATCATGAACCAATGAAATTTCTAATCAAACTGCTTAACCTGAGAAGAAAATGTTCATCATCGAACTCAAAGAAGGGATTGATGTAATGAAACTATACACCAAGTTTTATCACTCTTACTAAAATAAAGTTATCGTATTCCAAAGCATCATCAATCTCAATTACTTTTCATGACAGTGTCTAAGCAGAAAATGCTTGTCATCCATTATCAGTCAAGACATTCACCCAATGAACTTGTACACCAAGTTTGAACAAGGAACAAGTGTTGTGTTCCAAAAGGTGTGACAATAGATGAACGGAAAGCCGAATGAACATAAAAAAAAAAAAAACATAACTAGCATGTATAACAGTTTCCATGAAATGACATGGTTTTCCGTCCTGCTGTTCTGCTTTGACTGGGCTAATGAAGACAGGCATAGGCTACACCATTCAGTGTGTTCTGAGGGAAATTTTTCCATGACAGCAGCGATACAGCCGAATTCCAAACCAAACCGGAAAACCCTGATGAACTTTCTCGGCCAACACAATGGGAGTGAACCCAAGACCTGGTTAGTGAGCCATGGTCTTACTGAGCTACAGTGGCTCCCTGTTTTCATTCTATGCTGAGGAAGTCTTTATTATGTGATTATTATAGAATATTACACCATTAGAACATACCAATTTCAAAAGTACTTTTAGTTTCCAATTTTTAGTTTTGAAATTCTAAATAAAACATCTATCACATAATTTAAGTGGCTATATATTTACGGGGCTGATTGAAATAGTTTGGGTTTAAACAAACTTTTGCCACCAACAATTACAACCATTGAATGAATCATACTGTAACTGTAGTGTTATTAGTGTCTTTGTACCAGACCATCTTGTGAACCTACCTATTTATATCACCAGAAATGGAAAAAACTGGTTATAGGGTAGTCATCAAGTACCTGCAATTGAAAGGACTAACCCCAACACAGATACATGCCGACATGGTCTCCACTTTAGGGGATGATGCCCCTTTCTTTTCTACAGTAATGAAGTCAAGAAAACATTAACCAGGTGCATGACATGGTGATGGCTGATCTAGGACTGACCACTCAACATACATGTATTGCCAGCGTAGTGGGCATCTATCATGAGAGGGTTGAGCACATTATCGCCAACGAGTTAGGAATGCCAAAAATTTTTGCAAAAATATGGGTGCCAAATCTCTTGACTGCAGATCAGAAACGTGTCAGATTCCCGACGCCTCGTGACAATCTGCACTGTTTTGAAGCAGATCCTGATAATATTTTGGCCAGATTTGTAACCATGGATGAGACCGGTTTCCTGAAATGAAAAAGGAACTAACTGGTTGTCTTTTTCCGAACAATGATGATTTCATGTCAGATGTCAATAACTTTTTTTAGGGGGGTCTGAAGAAAATGTTTACCTGACCAGCATCCAGGCCTTGCAACATAAATGACAAATGTGTGTACACCTAGAAGGGGACTAAGTAGAAAAATAAATGGAAACCATTGAATTTGTACAGGTCTTTTACAGACAGGCTTAGATCTTTTCGGCCAGCCCTCGTATCAAGATGGGAGCCACGGTGGCTCAGGGGGTAAAACACTGGCTCGCTAACCTGGAGGTCCTGTGTTCGATCCCTGCATTGGCCGAGAAAGTTCATCAGGATTTTCTTCCACTGTGGTTCCACCTTGCCAGTGGTGCAGGACCGAGGGCCTGGCAAGACACAACGTATAGTCTTCAAAGGGACGAAAAACCGAGGTTCCGTGTACACACTGGCATTCACGTCAGAGGTCCCTTGACATTTGAAATTCGATATGAGACTAGGCCTTAGCGCTGCTGTCAAAGCAAAATTGCACACTGTATGAAATATGCCCGTTTTCATTAACCCAGTCGGAGCAGAACAGTAGGACGTTAAATCCCATCTCATTTCATTTCATTTCATTTCGTATCAAATCCCTAAGCTTAAAATGGTTTGGCCTCAATACATACCACTGGCTTGTTGTAACTGCACAATAACTTAATTTCCATTCTTCTATCAAACAACGTCAATGTCTATTCCTTTCAATTCTCGATAAAAACAATAAATTTGTCACCTGAATGATTCAACTCCTTTCCAAAAAAACTCTTCAAAAATTAGATGAAAATGTTGAAAGTTTGCTGTTGCACATCATCCTACACCACGAACATTTGCAAAGCTACAAGGAAAAATCCTGAGGTATATCTTGGTCAACACAGTTGATTTACTCATGGAAAATTAGATATTGTCCCAAAAATTTAAATGGCTATCAACGGTTTAAAATATTAAACTGTAAATTGTACAAAATCAACTGAACAGCAAACATAAAATCACAAATAAATTGCTTCAGTTTGATAAAGATTTGAAAATCCTAATCAAAACACTGTTGCATTCCATAGCATTATGTCCTGTGTATTTGATAACAACTACAGGGTCCTACCAAAGGCACATTAGTAATAAACAACAGTAATTGTATTCCATAGAATTGTGTCCCATGTATTTGATAAAGACAAGAGGGACATGTAGTCCAAAGGTTGATTTGGCCGATTTAGTACCAAACAGTAATTGTATCCCATTGAATTATAATCCTATAATTAAAACGCTGTTCAGTAATAATCAGTAATTGTATCCCATAGAATTATGTCCTGTATATTTGATCAAGACCTAAATAACCCTATAATAAAAACGCTGCTCAGTAATAATCAGTAATTGTATCCCATAGAATTGTGTCCTGTATATTTGATAAAGACCTAAATAACCCTATAATAAAAACGCTGCTAGTAATAATCAGTAATTGTATCCCATAGAATTATGTCCTGTATATTTGATAAAGACCTAAATAACTTGATAATAAAAACACCGCTCAGTAATAATCAGTAATTGTATCCCATAGAATTATGTAGTGTGTGTAAAATCCTAGTTGTTCAACACAAAATCATCAATTGTATCAAAACAGAATCCTGTGAATGAAACAGCCAAATAAATTTCTTAATGAATCGACAAACTTGTTACAAGACATTTTAATATCTACATAGCATGCTTCACCTCGTCTTTTCTTCTCATCTTATCTACTGTCATTACTTGATGAAATCACGAAGTACATCGAACCAACTTAAATGTAAAGGTCAGCGCCAGAATGCCACGGTATAATTAAAATCACTTTTCTCTTCGTAAGTTTAATTACACTTTTAATAATTCACCATTTTTTTTCTGTTTAGTCCTCGGAGAAAACGTCCCTGAATATACAAAATAACTTAATTGATTCTAGCTTTTTTTAAATGTCTCGCTTATAAGAATATGTTTTAGACTGGTAAATCAATTTGTGAAATGAAATGAAATGACATGGGATTTAACGTCCTGTAACTCTTCTGCTCCATCTGGGCTAATGAAGATGGACATATGCAATATATGCAGTGTGCTAAGAGGGAAATTTTACCTGGACAGGGACACTACGGTCTACTGTTATTTCGAATTCCAGTTCATCAGGATTTTCCGTCGTGATTTCCCCTTGTTGGTCGTGCAAGATAGAGGGCCTGACAAGGATAGCTGTCTAGTCCTTTGGATGGGACAAAAGACTGAGATCCTGTGTACACATTGGCGAGCATGTAAAAGATCTCTTGGCAGTTAGAATTCGATATAAGAGTAGGCCGTAACGCCGCTGTCCGGGCAAAATTTCCCTCATAGCACACTGTATGGCATATACCCATCTTCATTAGCTCAGTCGAACATTAAGACCCCATTTCATTTCCAATTCTAAATGTTAAGGGTTCTTTAATGTGCACACCAATATGTACATGGGACCTCTGTTTTTTGTCCCATTCGAATGACTAAACACTGTTCTTTGCCAGGTCCTTCACCCCGCACAATGGGAAACCATGCCGGCAAATGCAGAGAAACTTTCTTGGCAAACACTTGAAAAATTTGAACTCAGTGGTTTAGAAATGTAGAACTAGAGAAGTGGCATCAGGATGTTCCAAAAAAAAGTAAGCACTAACACAAGACTTGGCCAAGCAAGACAAGTCCTTGCAATAAGTAATTAATTATACCAGAGTCTCTTGTATTTATGTTTTTAGCACTCAATTTAACATGCTAACACAGTATTAACACTAAACACAAGTAGGTAATACTACTAATTCATTGGATGATTTTCTTCTCAATCATACTTTAATATTTTTCCTATGTTCAGTTAATTTTCTATCATGTACTTATTGTGTTGGTAACATCTAACACTGGTGAATTGTACAGCTGAAAATATTGATTGATTTCAGTGCCTAATCAAATTGATTAAAGTTTTGAAGTTAGATCTCTCTGTAGTAACATTTATTACTTCACATCTCCATATGATGAGAGAGAGTGAGACATTGATATTTAGTGTGTCACATTCAAGACAAACTATGATGAGAGAGGGCGAGACATTGATATTTAGTGTGTCACATTCAAGACAAACAATGATGAGAGAGGGCGAGACATTGATATTTAGTGTGTCACATTCAAGACAAACTATGATGAGAGAGGGCGAGACATTGATATTTAGTGTGTCACATTCAAGACAAACTATGATGAGAGAGGGCAAGACATTGATATTTAGTGTGTCACATTCAAGACAAACTATGATGAGAGAGGGCGAGACATTGATATTTAGTGTGTCACATTCAAGACAAACTATGATGAGAGAGAGCGAGACATTGATATTTAGTGTCACATTCAAGATAAACTAGGTCATTTCTGGACTAATCTACAATATACCTTTATTTCAATAATTTGCGGGGGATCACGTGGCTAAGTGGGTAAACTGCTGGCTCGCTAGCCTGGAGGTCGGGTGTTCGATCCCTGCATTGGCCGAGAAAGTTCATCAGGATTTTCCACTGTGGTTCCACCTTGTCAGTGGTGCAGGACCGAAGGTCTGGCAAGAGACAACGTATAGTCGTTCAGATGGGACAAAAAACCGAGGTCCCATGTACACATTGGTGTGCACGTAAAAAATCCCTTGGCAGTTTGAATTCGATATAAGAGTAGGCCGTAACGCCGCTGCCCGGGCAAAATTTCCCTCATAGCACACTGTATGGCGTATGCCCGTCTTCATTAGCCCAGGTTAGGAGCAGAACAGTAGGACGTTTAACCCCATTTCATTTTTCATTTTTCAATAACTTGCTTACATGAAGGGATCTTTACCAGTGGGGGACAAATGGAGAACTCTGAAGAAACTCAGGAGATTGGACAGGTTAACCTACTCCTTGTCTCATATACAAGCTGGGAAATCGGGGACATGCAACTTGAATCCAATGACAGACCTTATGTTCTAAAGAACATGTTAGATCATTTGGCCCCCACCCCCCCACACAGTGAAAGATGGAGAAAACATATTAGGTTAGGTAGGCAGACGACTGTGTCATGAACTAGTGTGGAATCAATTCCACCCCATTTCACTCAATGATAGAATGTAGTCCGGCCCTCATCCCACTGCTCCCCTGACCCCTTTGTATTAAGCTAATTTAAACATAACAAGCCAACAGTGAGGCTGATGTCCCCCGCCGAAATAGGAAAATAATTAGAGGACACATATAAATTTATCACAAATTATCTTTTACAAAGTATTGAACAATCAAACAGTATATCTTTACTTATAGTCTAACAATCAAAGTAGGAGAGTTATTGTTTTCCAAAGTCTCGACCAATCAAATTGCGTATCGCTCTGCTTACCCTGAGCAGAAAATGCTCATTATCAAACTTAGTCAAGGTATTACTGTAATGAAACTATACACCAAGTTTCATCAATCTCACTTAATTAGAACTAAAGTTATCGTGTCCCAAAGCATCAACCAATCAAATTGCTTATCTCTGCTTACCCTAAGCGGAAAATGCTCATCTCCGAACTCCATCAAGGCATTGACCTAATCAACACATACACCAAGTTTGAACATTCTAGCTCAATTAGGAAGAGAGTTATCGTGCCCCAAAGTATCAACCAATCAAATTGCTTATCTCTGCTTACCCTAAGCGGAAAATGCTCATCTTCGAACTCCATCAAGGCATTGACCTAATAAACACATACACCAAGTTTGAACATTCTAGCTCAATTAAAAGTTATCGTGTCCCAAAGCATCAACCAATCAAATTGCTTATCTCTGCTTACCCTAAGCGGAAAATGCTCATCTTCGAACTCCATCAAGGCATTGACCTAATCAACACATACACAAAGTTTGAACATTCTAGCCCAATTAGGAAGAGAGTTATCGTGTCCCAAAGCATCAACCAATCAAATTGCTTATCTCTGCTTACCCTAAGCGGAAAATGCTCATCTTCGAACTCCATCAAGGCATTGACCTAATAAACACATACACCAAGTTTGAACATTCTAGCTCAATTAGGAAGAGAGTTATTGTGTCCCAAAAAGTGTGACGGACAGACAGACGGACAGACAGACGGACGGACAGACAGACGGACGAACCCATTTTAATAGTCCCCTGCTTTCTTCGAAAGGCGGGGGACAACAAATTGTACAGTACATGGATTAAATGAAAGGAAATAAAATTGGGTTTAATATCCTACTTTTCTGCACCAACTGGGCTACTAAAATTTAGCATGCAGTGTGCTGTGGGTTTCTGGCACCACTGACAAGAAGGAACTAGGCTTGAGAATACTGAGAACCTTTTTCATTGAGAACCTTCTCAACCAACACCAGAATCAATAATTCTGACATTAAATTATCATAAATCTATATTCAACTCTCTAGACAATCGGATGGCCAAGATTTAAATGGATTTGAACACCCACGAGATTTAAAAATTTGACAATAAAATGGATAACCAAGGCTTATTCTCAGCTGTCAAGTACATCTGCAATGTTAATAAATAATAAACGCTACATCTTCAAACACCCCAAACTTTGCCCAGAATAAAGTAATTTGAATGAAATTTTCAGCTCATCTAAATCTCGCAAAATGCACCTTTAAGAAAAATCTTGTGATGACAGGAAGTTGTTTTTTAATACTCCACGTTATTTCTACAATTGGCTGCCATGCAAAATATGCCCACATTTTGCAAGAGATTAACAGAGAAGAAGCTAAAAAAGAGAGAGAGAGAGAAATGGGGTTTAACGTCCACTCGACACAAACTAGGTCATTTCGGGACAAACATATGGTTTAATTTTATTTACATAATTCGCTTGCGCGTAGAGGTCTTTAGCAGTGGGAGGAAACCGGAGGCCCCGGAGAAAACCCACGAGGTTGGACAGGCGACCCTTCTCCTTGCCACGTACAACCGGGGATTCGAAACCACGCCAGTCGACTCAATGACAGACTTTATGATACAGCGCGCACACGCTAACCATTCAGCCATCCAACCCCCAGAAGCTAAAAAAGCAATTTTTGGACAATAGGGGCCATAATCCAAGAAGTTACAGTACAACATCCATCAATATCAAACGGAACTGAGATCTTTGATATTCAAACATATATTTTAGGTTTCATCAAAATCAGATAAAAAATTGTGATCCCTAGAAAATCCAAAAAGTAAAAACATAATTTTTCGTATAATCAGGGCGCTAATCTATGGATTTCCGATTTACATGCCAATATTGAAAGGAACCAAGGTCTTATAGGGATATAAATAAACCTATATTTCTAGTGACCTGTGTAGAGTGACCACAAACAAAATTTGAACAGACACACGGACAGACTGACAGACAGGGGCGACAACAATATATGTCCACATGACTATTTCCTGGTAACAGATTTATGTGTTTCACAAATATATTCAAACCAATTACATCTGGGTCTAATTTTCATCCCCTGTAAAATAAACTTGATGTGATCATAATCATAAACATTGAGACATTTTATTCCACAATCCAGTACCTTACAGAAAATGGTAAAATAAGACATGATTCCATTGGCTATTATTAGTATTGTGATGTATATTCTATCTGACAACTGGTTGTTCATGACTAGTAGTTCACGTCTTATGGTTCCAACCAAATCTCTTGAAGCCTTCAAGATTTAAATAAATAGAGCAAGAGACCACCTAATCTCGTGAAGCCTACATATTTAAATAAATAGACCAAGATACCATCTTCTCTCAAGATGAAATCATCTCAATCAATATCCATGATTTCATCACTTAACTTGTACTCTTATAAATTACATCTTAAAGTGGTAAATTACATTGGCGTCCAGGAAAAATTTGCCTTATATATAACACTTAGAAGAAATTAAGAAAAATTGTTGAATTTTCACAGGCTTCTGTGGCCCACTTATCTCAATAATGCATATAGACATCATATGGAGCCGATGATAAAATCTAAAAAGTGATCAAGAGCGGCAATTCAGTAATTAATTATGATCATAAATCACTGATCTTCAATAGACCTCTTCACCAATAATGCATATATATAGACATCATATGGAGCCGATGATAAAATCTAAAAAGTGATCAAGAGCGGCAATTCAGTAATTAATTATGATCATAAATCACTGATCTTCAATAGACCTCTTCACCAATAATGCATATATATAGACATCATATGGAGCCGATGATAAAATCTAAAAAGTGATCAAGAGCGGCATTTCAGTAATTAATTATGATCATAAACCACTGATCTTCAATAGACCTCTTCACCTAATGTTTTTTTCGTTAATAGAAGGCTTGATCTCGCTTTAACTTCGTACATCTTATCAGAGCTTTCACATAATATCCTGCATATTTTAGCACTACTGACCCATCTGGGGAGCCTATCAGATTCTTGCGCTTTTCAGCTAAAATGTCTATCTGTGATAATCGAGTTGCAAAGTTCAAGGTTCGTTCAATGTCAAGGTTTTTCTGGAGGTTACAATGTTTGATTTGAATGTCTTTGTGTCACAACCTCTGATTGGCCTCTATTGTTCACGTGTCTGCGTTAAAGGAAATAACATAGCTATAAGTTCAGGGAATTGCAGACAAGTCTAGCAACATCTAGATGTTGTAAAACTCGCGTTCGTTGCTTCAGGAACATGTATACAACCATATTTCAAGGTGGACATAAAATTAAATCTTGTGATTTCATTGCGGTGTAAGGAGAGAAAAATATTATCTACAAAAAAATAGCCCACACATTTATTGTGTTTGATACAGGAATTAATCAATGGTTTAATTAGACTGCGAAAATTTGTTATGATATCGCACTTTAAATCTCAAGAAACTCGAAATTCTGCTTGGACAGAATGGCCATAAAATTAACAGAATGATCAAGGAAATTTGTGATGATATCTCAAACTTCTAGCTTTAAAAAAATGTGATAGAATGAACAAGAAATGCATCAAATGAAAATAAAACTTGTGAAAGAATTTGACCATCTGTGTCATCCCTCCTTTTTAATCATCACTGAATCCAGACATAAGAAAGAAAGAGAGAGAGAGAGAGAGAGAGAGAGTTTAACATCCACAGGACACAAACACATTCATTTCAGGATTAACATATGGTATAGATTTTTTAAGCATACATTATGCAAGAGCTAAATCTGCCTATTGTAGAGAGAGAGAGAGAGAGAGAGAGAGAGAGAGATGGGGTTTAACATCCACTCAACACAAACCAGGTCATTTCAGGACTAACACACAGTTCAATTTTATTTCAATAATTCGCTTGTGCGCAGTGGTCTTTAACAGTGGGAGGAAAACGGAGGACCCAGAGAAAACCCACATGGTAAGTCAGGCGACCCTACTCCTTGTCACATTCAACTAGGGAATCGAAACCACGCCAGTTGACTTAATGACAGACCTTATGATAGAATGCACTAACCATTCGGCCATCCATCACCCACCCCGAAACAGACAAGGATGTACTGATTGAATAAAAATTTGTATATAAATCCGATCATCTGATTTTTTAGTATTCATGTATTGTCATGAATAGAGAGAAAGATGCATTGGCTGAAAATAAAACTAGTGAATGATTCAAAGCCTTGTCGCTATCCATTTTATTCATCATTAATTCCAACAATGTTACGTCACTAGTCACACAATCACGGAGACTGAGAGCATGTTCATTCGTACCTCTTGTGGCCAGGCACTGCATTTTACCAAATTAGATATTGATTTTGATGCAGGAGTTTGAAAAGGTCAATTTTCTTGCATCAATCTGTAGGAAATATTGGATCATGACTCGTGGCTGGCTCTCAACGTATGTTCTACTTTATCTCTATAACTTCATTTCTTGTCACACATTCTCTCTCTCTCAATAGACTTCAAATATAAATTTCAAATTAAAAATCTAGAGACCTATACAATTTATTCCACTTGCAATTTAAATGCATGCATGGGAATTCTCTCTCAATAGACTTCAAATATATTTTCCAAATCAAAAATCTAAAAAACCCAAGGACATTCTATGTTTATTAAAATAAAATAGAGAGAGAGAGATGGAGTTTAACATTTACCCAACACCAACTAGGTCATTTCAGGACTAACATATGGTTCAGATTTATTTCAATAATTCACTCGCATACAGGTGTCTTTAGCAGTGTGAGGAAATCACAAAGACCTGTCTCCACTAACACCAGAATCGAATCTGATAATAAAGTCCCTAAACTCAACCATTTCTAACATGTTTAAACCAACATAACCTCACAGAAACAACAGGTTTTCAACATTGATTTGTATAAAATAAGAGAGAGAGAGAGAGAGAGAGAGAGATGGGGATTAACATCCATTCAACACAAACTAGATCATGTCAATAATTCTCTTGTGCGTAGTAATCTTTAACAGTAGGAAACCGGAGAAAATCCCCAAGGTTGGACAGGCAACCCTACTCCTTGTCACGTACAAGCGGTGAATCGAAACCATGCCACTTGACCCAATAACAGACCTTATGATCCAACGTGAACGCGTTTACCATTCGGGCACACAACCCCCCCTTCTCGAAACGAAATGAAATGTTGTTAAACCTCCTACTTTTCTGCACCGACAGGGCTAAAGAACAGGAATATCAGAACACGTTCATCATTATTTAAGAAAAATTTAAAAACTCACGAATTCTAAATTTTCCTTGGTAATACATCATTTTAATTTATGCATAGTAAAGATAGTTTATGAATAAATGAAATTGATATGATTTTAAGTTGAGTTCAATGTTCACCTATGTATGTCTTATTTGTATTTTAATTTATTTATTATATTTAATTTCTGTACCATATTTTGTAATGAAAGTTGTAAATATGTACAATAATAATAATAAATTGTGATTTCATTGGACATTTAAACATATGTACGACAACAGATGACTCTACACAACAAACAGATTGACTCTACACGACAAACAGATGACTCTACACAACAAACATACTGACTCTACACAACAAACAGGTGACTCTACACAACAAACAGATAGCTACACGACAAATACCGGTTGATGGACTAAGCTTTAAGCTTATTCTCAATGTCAGAAAAATTACAAAATGGTGTAAGTGTCTATGTTAATTATAACACATATTTATGGAAGGAAAATAATAATTTATTTTGGTCATGTTTTGAGGAGTATTTTTGCTTGAAAACGTTGCGAAAGTTCCCTTCGAAATGTCGCCCAAATATGTGTTTGTTTAGTGTAATAATTGCCTTGGGGAAAATCCCCCGGGATCACATTTTGACTCACAATGCTTATAGCCCAAACAATATGAATTTGGTTTAGTCAGACATGAAAACAAATTAGCAATTGTTCTTCCATAAGTATGTATTATTATGTAGACATAGGATACTAATTTCCCTCCTCGATGGAAAATTTTATCTTGTAGACTGCACAGTAAGAAGATAACTTGTCAAATCATATCAATCCATCAAAAGGGATTTACTTCAAGACTAAAAGAGAGAGAGAGAGAAATGGGGTTTAACGTCCCCTCGACACAAACTAGGTCATTTCGGGACTAACATATGGTTTAATTTTATTTCAATAATTCGCTTGCGCGTAGGGGTCTTTAGCAGTGGGAGGAAACCGGAGGACCCGGAGAAAACCCACGAGGTTGGACAGGCGACCCTACTCCTTGCCACGTACAACCGGGGATTCGAACCACGCCAGTCGACTCAATGACAGACTTTATGATACAGCGCGGGCACGCTAACCATTCAGCCATCCAACCCCCCCTCAAGACTAAAAACAGCCCCCACAATAAAAAAAAGGCCCCAAACTATGTGAGAACATTAACATTTTTCAGAGACTCTGAGTCTGCCAAGCTATATCTCTGTATCACCCCTCTGACTTCAATAATGACAATTTTAGTTGGTTTTCTGGACATAAGCCAAAGAGTTACAAAACAATAAAAAACCTCAATAGCATTAATTCATTATATAGCATTAGTAGTATATAAAAAAATATATATATTTGTATACTTACATATTAACGAGTCACCCAATAACAGTCAGTTTTAATGAATATATATTGTATATTAACCATGGTATATACAGACATGTATTATACAGTGTCGCAACATTTCCATGGTGATCACTAGTTTTCTATAAAAGGGTGTGGTTGTATAACAGATGTATCTAGTCCTACCCTAATGCTTTGATCTCTCCATATAATATATATCATAAACTATTAACGTTTATATCAATGATATATAAGACACCATTAGCTCTCTTAACAAGGATATATAATATACATGTATATAAAATATGATATACACACCATTAATTAATATTGTAGCAATAATTCATCTTGAAATACGTCAAAGATAAATTTCTTATTGCCAGACCAATGTCCAGAAAGAAAATGAAAAGGGGTTTAACTCTTCTGCAATGACCAGAAAGGGATAAGACTAAGGTCTAGAAAAGGATAAGACCAAGGTCCAGAAAGGGGTAAGACCAAGGTTCAGACAGGGGTAACCAACATTCAGAAAGGAAGATCAACAACCTGAAAGAGGTAAGAGCAAGATCCAGAATGGGGTAAAGAAAGGAGGCAAGATCACCGTCCTGAAAGGGGTAAGACCAATGTCAAGAAAGGGGTTTAAAGGAGTGTGGGGGATGTAAACCCATTTCTTGTTGACCATGAAACTATGTCTACAATAATTTTACACCTCTTTACATTGGTGTCTGCTATTCTTCCTTTATTACCTTAGTGTGTGGTAGTGTGGAATTTGCCCTTTATTGGTATATCTGGTTGTGTGGTGTTTTCCCTTTTTTTTACCTTAGTGTGTATGGTAGTGTGTCATTTGCCTTTTATTACCGTGGTAGTGTGTGTGGTAGTATGTCATTTGCAATTTTTTTACCTTGATGTGTGTGGTAGTGTGCCATTTGCCTTTTATTACCTTGGTGTGAGGTATTAGCCCTTTATTACCTTGGTTTGTGTGGTAGTGTGACTTTTTCTCTTTTTTTTACCTTGGTACATGTATGTGGTTGTGCTATCTCATTTTAAAAAGTTATTATTTCATATTAAAAATTATTTTATATCAAAATCAATTATTTTATATCTAAATCTATTATTTTATATCAAAATCTATTATTTTATATCAAAATCTATTATATCAAAATCTATTATTTTATATCAAAATCTATTATTTTATATCAAAATCTATTATTTTATATCAAAATCTATTATATCAAAATCTATTATTTTATATCAAAATCTATTATTTTATATCAAAATCTATCTCATTTTAATTTATAATCTATCTCATTTAAAGTAAAATCTATCTCATTTTAAAATCTTATTATTTATATGAAAAATCTATCTTTCTTACCATCATTTTGACTGGTTCACAAATTCCACGATCACATGATTCAATATTTCTCTTGATTTAGGATTACCTCCACCTAATGTCCAACTATTCAATTGCTCTCCTAAGATGTTTCCCTGACCGGAAGACAATCCCTTTTACATCTCTATCCAAATTCCTGTATATCTGACGGAGAACAACAATCAACTATCTCCACGGAAGTCCTTATTACCAGTTTTCCTGTTCCTGGATGAAATTAAACCAAATACGTTAATTATTCAAGCACGTAAGTATTATAGGTATTGTTTGTATCTCACGACTGAAGACGTGATAATTATACTAGAACAACCAATATACCATAATTACAATAGGTGTGAACAACCAGTACTAACATAGTTTATCAAAACTTGTTTATTTGTGCACAGATGAGTATAGGTTTGAATGAAATTTAGATGAAGAGCAATATTATTTGACGTCTTATGTCTCCCACGCTGTTTAACTATGATCAATATTTCGTTAAGAAATTCATAAATCAATGTGCTTGTGCACATTCATTTCTACTTTCTCTGAAGCCACAGTCCAACCAATCTATTCCAGCTTCTGTAATCCAAGTTCAAACAATAGCTCCAGTTATCTTCCACCCCAGTTACTGTAATCCAAGTTCAGATAATAGCTCCAGCTATCTTCCACCCTAGCTACTGTAACCCAAGTTCAAACAATAGCTCCCATTATCTTCCACCCTAGCTACTGTAATCCAAGTTCAAAAAATAGCTCCGGTTATCTTCCACCCCAGATTCTGTAAGCCAAGTGCAAACAATCGCTATATATAGTTATCTATATATGTTATCTTCTACCAAGAAATTCCTAACAATAGCTCCAAATGAGACTAACATATGGTTCAATATTTTTTCAATAATTCGCTCGAGCATAGAAGTCTTTAGCAGTCTGAGGAAACCGGAGGACCCGGAGAAAACCCACGATGTTAGACAGGTGACCCTACTCCTTATCACATACACCCATAGATCAAAACCATGTCAGTTGCTCAATAAGAGACCTTCGGATCTAAAGCACATGTTTAGCATGCATCCACCCCCTACATACCCACTCTCCTAAGTCTGAAGAGATGACTATATAGTGGTATGTGATGTGCATATAATATCCGGGTATGCTTCCCTTTTTTTTAGAACACCTGGTGCCCCTTATCATCAATTCAGGAAATTCATTTGTAATTTCTAAATACACTAATCAAACTTACCATGAATATTAACAATCAAACATCAAAATTGGACCAATTTAACGTATTTCAATCTGTTTCTCAATCAATTACTCTCAATACAATCTCTCGTCTTCCGTTCAATTAGAATTACTCCCAACACAATCACTTATCTTCCGTTCAATTAGAATTACTCCCAACACAATCTCTCCTCTTCCGTCCAGTTAGAATTACTCCCAACACAATCTCTCCTCTTCCGTCCAGTTAGAATTACTCCCAACACAATCTCTCCTCTTCTGTTCAATTAGAAGTACTCCTAACACAATCTCTCCTCTTCTGTTCAATTAGAAGTACTCCTAACACAATCTCTTCCGTTGAGTTAGAATCACTCTCAACAGAATCTCTTCCGTTCAGTTAGAATCACTCCCAATAAGTTGAGTAAGAATTACTCCCAACACAATCTCTTCTCTTGAGTTGAAATTACTCCTCAACATTTAGTTGAGTTAGAATTACTTCAACACAAAATCTCTCTTCTCTGTTTGGTTTACAGTTTTTTTTTACATCCATGGAATCTTGTCTCTCTTCTTATTGGTCACAAAACACAGCCATTAACACAAACACTGCCATTGGCAGACAAATTACACATCATGAGTTATCTATATCAATATGTCAAGCAGTAACTCGCTCGTATCACAAAATATCTCATTTTCTTGTAAGCTACTTTCAGAAACAACAAAAAACGACTTGATGTTGTAGAAATCTATTATTTGTCTGAGAGTTAAATGGTTGTACACATTTTCTCATAGCTGCTTTCAGAAACAACAAAATAACGACTTGATTTGTACAAATCTGTTTTTTGTCTGTGAATCTATTGGTTGTACAACACCACACTGTGACCTCCCTTGAACAATGAACACACACTGACTGGCAGACGGAGACAAATGAAATTAGATCTTCATCACAGAGCAAATTCTTTCCCAAATATATTTCTTTTTCACCAACTGACATATAAACAACCGTTTTGTAGAAATCTGTAATTTTTTTCCTGGGTGTCTATCAGTTATGTAACGGATTTTCGGGGCTCTCTTATCATTCACAACAATAACAGATCAATGACATGTTCCAATTTAGTCATATACAAAAAACAAACTGAACACTGTTAAGTTGAAATCTGTAATTTTTCCCGTTGGGTCTAAAAACTCCAATTAGTTACGATAAACACATAAGCAGTGATCGGTTACTATTCAGTCACACACAAACATTAGTCACAAAACCAAACTGAAAGACTATAGTAGACATCTGTAATTTTTCCTCTGGTCTCTGTTACGTAACAGAACCTCTCTCAGCTCTCTGATCATAAAATAACTAACCTGTTACGATTTAGTCGCACACAAACACACTAAACAATTAGTCACAAAACCGAATTGAATGACTTGAGTAGACATCAGTAATTCTTCTCCTGGTCTATATCGGTTACATAACAGAATTTTAAGCACTCTGATCAGACAGTGATCTGCAGACCATCAAATGAGTTACAAAAACACAAAACAATAAAACTTACCAGTTATATATATATTGTGGTAGAACCCAAAAAACGAACTGAACAACTGTTTAGTAGAAATCTGTAATATTTCCCCTGATGTCTCTTGTTGGTTACATAACAGAATCTCTGTCAGCTCTCTGAACAACACAAAATAAATAACCTATGATATCTTGTGATTTAGTCACCTATAAAAACTCAACTGTTTTGTAGAAATGTGTATTAATTTGTCCATGAGTCTAATGTTAGCATAACACACTGGACGCTAACCCCTCTAACTCTCTCACATCCTGACATACTGAAGGACAAATCAGTTCCAATATAATATTGATTTACTTCTGGTAGTTGTATACAGACAGACCATGTCTTGTATTCCTCTATAAGATATTGACCAACTTATTCAATAAAAGGGGTGTATATAACCATCCACAAATTCATAATATTTACAGCTATTTCTTGTATTATCATACATCAGATATTGTCCAACTCATTTAATAAGGGAGGTGAAGGGGGGAGGGGTGTGGGGGGTGGGAGGGTGTGGGTTTACCGTATTCATTGACAAATATCCATCATCTCATGTTTATGGACATGCTTTGAGAGAGAGATAATGGACAATCTCTTGTATTTATTTTTTGAATCCAATTTAACAGTTCAAATAGGTTTAAACAAACCATTAGTAGATTTATACTATTACACTTTTACCATACATGTAAATATTACTTCTTTATATTTTATTTTATCTTCTCAGAAAGAGAGAGAGAAAGAGAGAGAGAGAGAGAGAGAGAGAGAGAGAGATAAACATTATTATGCAAGAGCTAAATCTGCTAGGTCTTTCTTTAGGCCTGAAATGTTATATAAACTATTAATTAGACATCAATTAACTTATTCAGATGTCATCGCTAGCCTGAGATGTTTATTGGATTAGGTTCCGATTTGCTGTTCGACTTCCATTCATGATTTAATCATGAAATGGATAATTGAGACTATGTTTTTTATTGTACTGACTTTAGAAATGATGATCGAGTCTAGGCCGAAAATTCAATCGCTAAAATCTTGGTTCGAATGGGATCAACTTGACTGAAATTTTCAGCATATTCCCTTTAGATTATCTAGTTTTTAACTATTATAGTGAGAACTGCCAGCTCTTTATCTAATCTCCCATATTGTATCTTTAATAAATTGTTGTGCCTCTTTGCAGTGGGAGGAAACTGGAGGATGTGGAGAAAACCCATAAGGTTGGACAGGCGACCCTATACCCTGTTATATGACCTTATGATCTAAAATTGAAATGAAATGAAATTGGCTTTAATGTCCTACTTGGCCAATGAAGATGGGCATATACCATGCAGTGGGCTATGAGAGGAATTTCGCCTGGACATCAGAGCTATGGCCTACTCTTATTTCAAATTCCAAATGTCAAGGGTTCTTTTACGTGCATGCCAATGTAAAGTATACAGGGCCCAGATTTTTTCATCCCATCTGAATAATTATAGGTTGTCCCTTGCCAGACCTTCCGTCCTACATCACTGACATGGGGAACCACGCTGGAAAATCATAATGAACTTTTTTTGTCCAACATCGGGAACGAATGCGTGAAGAAATAAAACATATAATTTGTTTTCTTTTACCCAAAACAAGATAACAAAACAGTTGATATCTGCTGGAATGAAATGTAGAGAGAGATTGAAGACAAGAGTTGGGTTTCACAAATACAGACACATTTGTCAAT
Organism: Patella vulgata; assembly: GCF_932274485.2. Classification (NCBI taxonomy): domain Eukaryota; kingdom Metazoa; phylum Mollusca; class Gastropoda; family Patellidae; genus Patella; species Patella vulgata. The sequence goes on along the minus strand of NC_065886.2, from coordinate 33,795,634 downwards.
CTCAAGTAATTGGTTAGGAAATAAAATCCTGATAGATACAAAAATTAAATGAACTGGCGTTTAAAATACTATTTTTCTCCTCCATTCCGGATAATGAAGCTTGTCATTTGAATAAATGTCTAAATAATAATTCATACAAGATGATTAGTCATCACCATCCCGTGCCCTTGTTTGGAAGGAAAAACAACATCTTGGAATATCAATGGGACTAGTCAGAAGATTCACACTCTGATCACAGTAGCTCAGCAAGGCATGGTCACTACTAGCTGTAAGGTTTGCACAACAACCTTTGCCTACCTCAAGAGAGAGAAATGGGATTTCACTTCTGCTCGACTCAAACTAGGTCATTTCGGGACTAACATATGGTTCAATTTTATTTCAATAATTTGCTTGCAGTAGGAATCTTAAACAGTGGGAGAAAACCTGAGGACTTGGAGAAATCCCACAAGATTGGACAGGCGACCATACTCCTTGTCACGTATATCGATCAGTTAACTCAATGACAGACCTTACGATACAGTGCGCACACACTAACCATTCGGCCATCCACCCTCCTGCCTACCTCAATCAGCTGCTGTATGTTAAACATTAAGCTTCTACATCAAAAAATAAAATACTATAATAGTTTGATGTTTATACAAAGTTTCAAAAAAATTTCTTGAAAAGGTAATGAAATATGCTCCAGAAATGAAATCGGGACGGAATAGGGTGATGAATGTAAAAGTGTTATAAAGGTATCTTAAACAGTTTCTGACGTATGCTCTAGAATAATAACTATATACCAACAAGAGCATCACTTACGCTTCAATATACGTCCACATTCCTGCTTTTATTGTCATGGTACGTTTCAAAAGGAAGAGCATGAAATTATTAAATCCCAGAAATTCCAAATTTGGATGGCCAAATGGGGGGCATTTACTAGACAATTTCATACAGATCAGATTATAATCTTGTCCTTTGAATGTTAACAAGGTGCTACAAACTGAAACAAGGGCTTTAACTCTGGAAGTAATATACAAAGATAGGTTGCCAGGCAACGTAACATATGCCCACAGCATGTCCGGGCAGTCAACAAGAGTGGTCACATTTTTTTACTTTTTTCGGTAATGAAACATTTACAATACACTAAAATCTGATTAAGAGTAACAACTCATTAAGGAATTATCAGAAAATCATTAGAATTTGTTTGGCTTTTATAAGGTACATTTAATATCATGGATTTAGCTGTTCAAATTATCAAAATTCATTGAAAATCAATATACGTGTCTTAAAACCCCCGGTGATATTGAACTGGTTTAAAAATAAGCGTCTAAACGGGGTATTAAACTCTGTGTATCAATCTAAAGTCAACCGGATGATAACTTTAGCCTCTAGAGCGTCCACAAGATTTTTTGAATTGATCAAGGGCCATAACTCTGGCAGTAACTATCAGAAATCGCTGAAAATCAATAGGCTTCTTCGTCTTATGACCTTAACCACTGTGTATAAATTTAAAGTCAATCGGATATTAACTTAGGCCTCTAGAGCTTCCGCAAGATTTTTTGAAGTGATCAAGGTTCATAACTCTGACAGTAATTATCGGAAATCGCTGAAAATCAATAGGCTTCTTTGTCTATTGACCTTAAACACTGTGTATAAATTTCAAGTTAATCGGATATTAACTTTATCCTCTAGAGTGTCCACAAGCAATTGTGGACGCCTGACAGACAGGGGTGACGACAATATACAACCACATTTCAATGTGGTCATATAAAAATTGTTGAAATTCGACAGCCTTTTATCGTTTACTAATTTAAATAATGCATCTAAATTTCAAACAGATTGGAGGATGACTTTTGTCTTTAGATCGTTCACAGAGTTCGACAAAGTGAAACAATGGCCATAACTTTACACGTAGATGTAATTAACGGAAATTGACGAAATTCAATAGACTTTTTTGTTTCACTAACTCAAATGATGCATATAAATTTCATACAGATCATATGATGATTTTTGTCGTTAGAGTATTCACAAGGTTCAACAAAGTGAGACAAGTGCAATAACTCTAGACATAATTAACAGAAATTGCTGAAATTCCATAGGCTTCTTCGTTTCGTTAATTTAAATAATGCATACAAATTTCATACAGATCAGAAGATTAACTTTCGTCTTTAGAGCGTTCCAGGGTTTGAAAAAGTGAAACAATGGCCATAACTCCAGATGTAATTAATAGAAATTTCTGAAATTCCATAGGCTTCTTCTTTTCAAATGGTGCAATAAAGTGAAACAAGGGCCATACTTCATCTTACTAATGTAAGCATATATCAATTTCAAAACAATCAGATTATAAATGTAGTCTGTAGTCTCAAGAAATTGAGGACGACGAATGGCAATATACGACCACATTTCCATGTGGGTGTATAAAAATTAAAATGCTGGAATTATAGTCATAAATAACATTGTAAAGTGTCATGCCTTTTTTTTTATTCAATAACAATTTCACAATGCATTAATTTAATAAAAGGCCAATACTGCAGATACATTTCTGTGAATCTACTACATGTAAAGATGGAAATTATAGTTCTAATATGTAAAACAGTGTACATAATTTCAACAAAAAAAAAAACCCTCAAAGTTTCACATAAAATAATTCATGAAAATATAATTTTCATTGATTTTATGTCATAAGAGAGACAGATACAGCAGTGAACCAACCTTTAACCAAATACCTGAGATCAGAACTAGAAAAACAATTCTATACAATAAATTTTCATTGATTTTATGTCAACAAAGGGCCATAATTCAGCAAAAGATAGGTTGTCAGGCAACAAAACCTATGCCCACAGAGGAGTCAGGCAACAAAACCTATGCCCACACAGGAGTCAATAGATGTCACATATTTAGGAATTGGAAATTATAGTTCTAATATGTAAAACAGTGTACATAATTTCAACAAAAAAAGACCCCTCAAAACCCACCCCTGACGTAAAATTAATGCTTACTTCTAGTTCTTTTAATCATGGCTTCGGTTTACTGTAACAATGTAGGACTTTGTCATCATCACTTTGATCAGTGCTTGTTATATACAATGTCTATATTTATGGCTTCTTTTTACTGTATATAAATACTTGATGTTTTACATATATGTTGTTTATTGTCCTATGTACATATATATGAAAACCTAATTATCCTATTATTTCTCATTAATCACATTGTAAATTAATGCACCTTGTACACATAACACGTCATTGTCTGCGATATCACCTCGGTGGAAGCGGACGTAAAATACAACTAACTCATCATATATGTTATCATTAACTTGATAAAGACGAGAGTATCATCGTGGAAACGTTGCATGTTAATAAACCAGTAATTGTTATTCCATAAATAGTGTTAGTGTGTCAGGGAATCAAATCCACACCAGTTGACTCAATGACAGAACTTATGATAACCATTCCGGCTTGGGACATGCACCAAAGTCAACAGTTGCCACCCTTAGGCCATAAGGAAAACATTGCCAAGTTCCAAGCTGATCCATTCAGAATTGGGGCCTGTATACGATAAATGGTACAAAAATTGGGCGTGGCTCAGCACCAAAATCAACAGTTGCCATCCTAAAACTATAAGGAATACATAAGCCAAGTTCCAAGACATGTATTAAGAATTGTGGCCCGTTTGTAGGCAACACACAGATCCACAAAGCAACCAGCGGCTGCCAGGCAGGATACGCCCACATTTTCGAGAGATGGATAGAGAACAAGCTAACAAGAAAGTGATTTTTCCTACTATCAAGGGCCATAATTCAGGAAATTACAATTCAATATGCGCGAATATCGAAAGGAACTGAAATCTTTGTGTTATAAACTTACATTTCAAGTTTCAACAAAATCGGATAAAAATTGTGACCTCTATAGGGTCCACAACCTTGATATACCATATTTTTACGCTATTTCAGAACGAACAGCGGCCATTTTGTCTGTCAATTTTGGGCCGATTTTCACGAAATTTGAACTCAACCTGCCTTAGGGTGTAACGGTGATATAATAATACGTTTTTTTAAATCGGATAAAAATTATGACCTCTATAGGGTCCACAAGCTAAAAACGCGATTTTTCGTACAATCAGGGGCCATAATTCAGGAAGTTACGGTCCGATATGCGCGAATATCGAAAGGAACCGAGATCTTTGGGTTATAAACTTACATTTCAAGTTTCAAAAAAATCGGATAAAAATTGTGACCTCTATAGGGTCCACAAGCTAAAAACGTGATTTTTCGTACAATCAGGGGCCATAATCCATGAAGTTTCGATCCGATACATGCCAATATCGAAAGCAGCCGAGATCTTTTGGGGATAAACCTATATTTCAAGTTTCGTCAAAATCGGATAAGAATTGTGACCTGTAGAGAGTCCACAAACAATTGTGGACGGACGGACGGACAGGGGCGACGGCATAATACCTCCACATGAAAATGTGGGCGTATAAAAATGTGTGTGGCTCTGCCCTGGGGATCGGGCAATCACCAAAAATAGGGATCATCTTTAGCAAATGAGGAATAGGTATGCAAAGTTTCAAAAGATCATTTCAGGACTAACATTGTTAAATCTTTATTTCAATAATTCACTCGCACATAGGGGTCTCTGACAGTGGGAGAAACTGGAGGATCCAGTGAAAACCGCAGGGGTTAAACAGGTGACCCTACTCCTTCTCTTGTACCGGTACAAGCAGGGTATCAAAATCACACCACTTGACTCAATGATAGATCTTTTGATCTAACGCACAGAAACAAACAATTCATCGATAAATTAAAAACACTTATATGGATATACTACTTCTGAATTTATTAACATGCTACGTTTCGATACATATACAGATATCGTTATCAAGCAAATAATGATATATAACATTTCGTTCGTTCGTTCGTTTCTGGGGTTTTACGTCCACTTCCACCTAAGGTGATATCGTAGACAATGATATATAACAAAAATGTGGTGCAATATATAGTTAACAAATTGGAAACCATGTAACAGATTAATCATTAATTAAGAATAAATAAGGTGAGAGAAGTAATAATATGGATAAACAATTACAAAAGGATTAACAAGATGAAAGACTGTAATGTATTGATAACAATTAGAAATATTAGCAGATCAAACTAATAATTATAAGAGATTAACTATATGAGAGATAGGAATATATAGATAACAATTAATACACTAATTAGCAGGTGAAACCATAACTACAAGATGAGGGGGTTAACCACACAGGCAAGAAATCGAAAACTAGGGGAAGGAAACCATAATGTATTGATAACATTTAGAAATTAGCAGATAAAACTAATAATTAAACGAGATTATTGGGATAACAGATGGCAATATATATATATATGCAACAAATAAACACTAATATAGCAGGTGAAACCATAATTACGAGATGAAAATGGTTAACCGTACAGGCAAGAAATTGAAAACTTCACATTAATAGGAATTAAATAAATCGACCCAAAGATTTGGGAGAAAATGTCCTGAGTCCCTATTTAATTTAGGCTTATGTTTTTGAATTTCTAGCGCTTCTCATAGAATTCTATTTTTCCAAGTTGGTAAATTTTTAGCTAGTATTTCTGTATTCTCCCATTTGATATTATCATTTGATATTATTTCTAAATGTTATCAATACATTATGGTTTCCTTCCCCTAGTTTTCGATTTCTTGCCTGTGTGGTTAACCCCCTCATCTTGTAGTTATGGTTTCACCTGCTAATTAGTGTATTAATTGTAAAAACAAAACAATAATAATCAATGTTTTAATACATTTATGTCAACTTTCAATGAGTGGGATGGGGAAGGAGTAGAAAGGGGTAGATAATAGATATTTTTGATAAAAACTATAAATAAATGAAATTATACCTGATGATTTACGGGCAGATGCATTTACATTTCTTCTTTTTTCTATAAATAGTTTTCACTGTTATCTGTAAGTCAATTAAAGCTTGTTCTCCATCTGCGCGTTTTCGCTAGTTACATGGAGACTGACCCATTACATGTGCATTAGACCAAATTTTTCAACGGCTAAAGCACGTACATGCAGAACTGGATTAATTGAGAGAACGACAATTTATACCACACATTCTAAATTTAATTTCTTGTTCCAGTTTTCTGTTATGTTTCGTAAAAAAGTAGTTTGGATTATCCTGGCCTGTCAGACGTAGAATGGTTGGTAGACTGGTTAAGCGAGACTAATTTCAAAACAATGGCACGTAACCTATTTTTTACTCAAAAGTGCCCGGATGTTATGGCTGACACTTGTAACCATCTTTCAGTCTATTATTGATGTATGGTTAAATGATCATAGCTTATTAAACATACATTATGCAAGAGCAAAATCTGCTTATTACAAGTCTTTCTTTAGGCCTGAAATGTTATCTAAATTATCAATTAGACATTAATTAACTTATCCAGACCATAATAAACTCTCGATGTCAAGGCTAGCCTTTGATGTTGGCTGGATTAGATTCCTATATGCCGCTAACGGCTATTGATAATTAAATCAATAAAAGTGGATAATCGAGACTATGCTGTTTATATTAATGATTTTAGTAATGATGACCGAGACTATGCAAAAATTTCACCAGCTTCTTTCTCGGCTCATAGTGGATCAATTTGACTGAAATTTCCAGCAAATTACCTTTACACTATCTAGTTTTTAACTATTATAGCGAGAACTGCCATCTCTTTATCTTATCTCCCATAATGTATCTTTAAGTACAACATGACCATTTATTTAGTGACTATAAATGTGCGAAACTGATTTAAGGCTTGGTATATATAAATACTGTGGTGTAATTGTCGAGATATTTATCTATGGTGGGCCACCCTTACAGGAGCTAAATTATCTAAACATTTGAAAATAAGTAATAAAATCTTAAAATCAATTCGATATTTAACAGGTAACCAGTGTAAATTAAATAAAACAGGAGTTATTTGGCACATTTCTTAGTTAAAGTAACAAGTCTAACTGCAGTATTCTGTACTGTTTGTAATTTATCTCTACGAGTTAACCAACTAAAAGTGAATTAAAGTTATCTAATAGAGAAGTGACCAGAGAATTAACAAGTGACTTAGTGGAATCTACAGTTACAAATTTACGTATTTTACCTATATTTCTGATATTAAAATAGCACAATTTACAAATATTATTTACTTGCGCTCCCATAAGCATAAAACTATCAAAGATTGCGCCAATATTACGGGCAGAATAAGATGAAAATATATCACAATTACCAATTACAACAGGGGGGGTTATCATGTGCAGATTTACTTAATTGATGCCTTGAGCCTAATAACAAATATTCGGTTTTATCATCATTCATTTTAGAAATTTCTTTGACATCCATTTTCCTAATTTCACTAATAGAGTTCTCAAGTTGCAATTTTGATAAATTGAAAGAAGATGGACAATTAGGTGTCAATGAAATATATAATTGATTATTATCGGCATACAAATGAAAGCTGAGACCATATTTTCTGACAATATCAACTAATAGTGACATATAAAGGGTAAATAAAATCAGACCAAGAACAGAACCTTGAGGAAACCAAGAGGAGAAATCAGATTCAGACGACGATTTACAATTAACTAAAATACACTGTTTTCTACCCACAAAATAGCTTTCTTAAAGATTTAATGCAGAGCCACAAATACTGAATTTAAAATGAAGTCTACGTATAGAATAGAAGGGGATCCACTGTGTCGAAAGCAGCAGATAAATCTAATAGAATTAAAAATGTACATTTTCTATTATCAATTTCCATTAAGATATGATTTGAAACCCAGGTTAAAGCTGTTTCGGTACTGTTACATTGTTTATAAGCACTTTGAAATGGTTCATACAAATAGTTATCATCTAGATCAGTCGTTCTCAACCTTATTTTGCCAACGACACACCTTGAAACACATGAAGAAATAGCGGCACACCTGGCTAAATATATATAAAAATATCTGAATTTTGCAAAATAAAAACATGGTACATGTAAGTCAGACGTCATACAACCGTAGACAGAGACTAGTCATAGACACTTAGAATGACTCAAACTAAATAAAGAACAAACACAGATATGAACTTATCAGTGGATACTCAATGGCGGTCACATATTTTTTCACATTTTCTTAGTGTGCCGTTCAAAATTTCGCGGCACACTTAGGAAGATCTCGCGGCACACTGGTTGACAATCACTGATCTAGATGGACCTTTATCTGAGCAATACATTTCTCCAATATTTTAGAAATAAAACTTAAGTTAGAGACATTAGGATCCAGTGTAGACTTTTTAATTAAAGGGGTAACATAGGTTGAGAAGTCTTATTAATTCCAAAATATTGTGACAATTGACACCCATCCGAAAGATTAGAACATCAACATCATATAATACATAATTTATTTTCAGATTTCAAAGTCATCATCCCCTGTTTCACAAATTTCAACATTTTTATCATTCGACGCTGTGTTTTTACAAATCGATTCCTCAGACTTTATAACATTCTGTGCCAGACATTCCAACCAGACATCAACTGTTTCAGCCGGTGCTAATTCATCAAACTCAATGTCTTCAACGTTTTTCACATCATCACAGTTTGCTCCCAATTCAGATATTGTTGTTGTTGTTGAATCTTGAAAAACATTTTTCTCTAAATTGTTGTTATTGTTATTGCACGATTTAAATGTTTTTAGGTTATGAGATGATGACAGATGTTGTTTTGTTAAATCTTCGTATTTATTGAGTAATAATTGTAAATCAGCATTTGGAGAACACTTGTCATCAGATATTTTTAAATTTGTTTCTGAACTACATTCACCTTCGTATAAACCTACACCCGAATCATTTAAACTTTGTGATTTTTCTTCATTATTCGTTTCACTGGTGTCCCTGGGCAGATCACTCGGGAAATTATCTTGTCCTTGAACCGATTCGCTTTCAGACCTAGCATTGATTTTTATTGGAACTTTAGTTGTAGATGCAAGGTGTGTGATTGGTTTAGTGGAGGTGGAAGTGGAACCATCGCTACCGGCAACTGCTTCTGTTAATCTCTGTACTATGTTCTTTTTGCGGTGACCTTTCTTTGGCATTTTCTGAAATAAAACAGGTGCATATATTCAATCCTAATTTTTATTTAGTCAGAGGGGGGGGGGGAGAAAGGGAGATAGAGGAGAAACACACAGAGACATGAAAAAGATGGGGAAAAGGGGGAGAGAAAGAGAGAGGGGGTTGGAGAGGGGAAAGAGAGAGAAATGGGAGACAGAGAGGGATGATAAAGGGGAAAGATAGGCAAATGGGGGAGTGAAAAGGATAGATGAAGGGGGGAAAGAAAGGGAAATGGGGAACAGAGAGGGAGAGATAAAGGGGGAGATAAAGCAATGGGGGGGGGACGTTAATTTAATCGATTAACATTTGGTATATCTATATTTGAAGGATTCAGTGCACACAGGTTCGTTGGCCTAGAAAGTTCTTCGATATTTTTAGGCGTGGTTTCCCCTTGTCAGTGGTGCCTGAGGAAGGGCCTGACAAGGAAAGCTGTCTAGTCGTTTGAATGGTCCGAAAAACCGAGGTCCTGTGTACACATTGGCATGCACATAAAAGATCCCCTGGAAGTAGGAATTTAATATATTTTGCTGTCCTAGCAAAACTTCTCTCATAAGCCTGTCATCATTAGCCCAGTCGGAGCAAAACAGTAGGGTGTTAAACCCCATTTTATTTAATTTTATTTTATTATGACAGGCATACACCATGGAGTGAACGATGGGGAAAATGACTTTTCATCGAATTTCAACTGTCAAGGGTTCTTTTACGTGCAGTGTGGACATGGGACCATGTTTTTTTCATCATCCCATCCAAATGACTAGACACTGTTCCTTGCCAGTAGGAAACCAAAACACACCAAAAAATAAGTTTACCTTTGGAGGGGGTCTATTAGGATCATGTAGCTTCGAGTGATGTAATAGTTTTGCCTGAGAAAAAGAAAATATACATTTAAGCAAGAAATAAAAATCAAAACACTGTTTTCTGCGACTAACCCTTTTGGGTAGAGCTAAATTAAAGTTTGCAGTGGCCTGCTTGACCAATGAAATGAAATGGAGTTTAATGGGGCTAATAAACCTGGGCCTACATCATTCGGCCACCCAACGTCCCAGATTACAAGTGCTAACTGAAATGAAATGAGGTTTAACGTCTTACTGTTCTGCTCTGACTGGGCTAATGAAGACGGGTATACAATGTGCTATTATGGGAATTTTGCCTGGACAGCGGCACTTTCCTTGTCAGGCCTTCCGTCTTGCACCATGCCGGAAAATCCTGTTGCACTTTCTCGGCCAACACTGGGAGTGAACCCGCGACCTCCAGGCTAGCAAGCCAGTGTCTTACTCACTGAGCCATCGTGGCTCCTAGCTGCCAAATACTGCTGATAGGAGACCGTGGGGTTGTATGCACGCCATGTCAATCCCAAAATAGTTGACAAACATTAATTTCTTGCACTTTTATCTTTTTATAAAGCACTAATAATCAAATGTTGTATAACTCTGTTTAACATTCGCTTCGACTAAGGGTGATTTTGCCGGCAAATGTTTACTAAGAAATTTGTATGAATAGGGTAGAGAAGGGGGGAAAAAAAAACAACTGTGGTTTAACGTCTCACTTTTATGAAAAAAATGGGCGAATGATTACCAGGGCGCTCACTAATAGCCCACTGGCCAAAATCTTGTACATTATATATCTGATCATTTGTTTGTCTCACCTTGGGAGTCGCGGTGGATCGGTGAACAAGACATTGGCTCGCTATCCCTGAGGTCTTGTGTTTCATCACAGTGTTGGCCCAAAAACTCACTGAAATTTTCCGGTGTGGTTCCCCCTTTTCAGTGGTGCAGGACAGCGAAACTGGCAAGGGACAATATTTATAGACATTTGGATTTGACGAAAACAACAAACAGAGTTCCTGTATACACATTGGTGTGCACATAATAGAACCCTTGACAGTTGAAATTAGAAATAAGTGTAGGTCGTAGTGCCGCTGTCCAAGATAAATTTACCTCATAGCACATTGCATGGCATATGCCCATCTTTGAAAATGAAATGGGGTTTAACGTCCTACTGTTTTGCTCCGAACTAGGCTAATGAAGACGGGCATACGCCATACAGTGTGCTATGAGGAAAATTTTGCCCGGACAGTGACACTACGGCCTACTCTTATATCGAATTCCAACTGTCAAGGGATCTTTTATGTGCACGCCAATGTGTACACGGGACCTCGTTTTTTTGTCTCATCCGAATGACTAGACAGCTGTCCTTGTCAGGCCCTCCATCCTGCATCACTGACAAGGGGAAACCACGCCTTTTAGCCCAATCAATGTTGAAAAGTAGGTCATTAAAACCCATTTCAGGCCCTCCATCCTGCATTACTGACAAGGGGAAACCACGCCTTTTAGCCCAATCAATGTTGAAAAGTAGGTCATTAAACCCCATTTCATTTGTCTCACCTTATTAACGAACGTCTGACTACACCCATCATGATGACACGTCAGTCTCTGTTGATCGTGATACGATCTAATGTGGGCTTTTAAATTGCGTAGATCTAGATAAACTCGTTCACAACCGTCGCGATCACACGAGTATAACGGTTGCTCAGAACTGTGAATAAAACTGTGACGTTTTAACTGAATCTTCTTCTTATAACATTTATTACATTGTGGACACTCATATACTGAAAATATAGAAAACATAGATAAATGAGAAATAGTGACAATAGAGAAAATCGTGAAAATACTGAAATTATAGACAATATTGCAAAAATTAAAAGGTCAAATCAAAACGATACATGGAGTTTTATGGGGGTGTCAACACAATACTATGGTCATTTCTACAGTTACACATGAACTGCATGGCTTTATGGGAAATTTTGCCCCGGGAGCGATAGTTGTAGTTCTGTCTACACATCTTTGAATTTCAATTGTGAAGGGATCGATGTTCGAAACAAGCTGAGGTCCGGCGTCTGTAGGCCCTTTAAAATGGCAGTGGATCCCCTCTTTCACAAAGCCATGGGCCTGAATCTGCTCCTTATCAGACAGTCAGTCAAAGAAAAAATCATTCCTGTTCAGGACTCGGGAGGGCATGAATGGTGCCCAGTGGTAAGGTAATAAAATTTTAAGAAGTACTCATATAATTAAGGGGGGGGGGGCGCTGTGTCCGCGTGAAGTTAGCTTGTTATTCGATATTAGAATTTACATCACAATTCTGCATTTAGTAATGCTGCAAGAGATGGTCTAGAACTGATAAATGTGAGAAATATGACATGAATAATTTAATACTTATCTTCATTTCAAAGTTATTGTAGTGCAATTCAAAATTATGAAGATGAGTTTGTTTTCTATAGAGCATATGGTAGTATGTGAAATAATTTTTCTGTGGCCAATTTGGCTCTTTATTTGGTTTTTTTTAACCAAAGAAGAAATTTTGATAATAAAGTACAGAGGAATAATGATTTTATAGTTGAATTATCTGATGATTCTGACATTGTCTGAATTTTAAAATTTTTAATTCAATGTACATGTATAGCAACCTAATAGAAGTTAGTATTAACAAGAAACTCAAGAAAGTGGGACAACTTGATTAGAGAGAGAGGGAAATGGGGTTTAACGTTCACTCGACACAAACATACGTCCCTAATCCTTGTCACGTACAAGGTCAATGACAGACCTTATTATACAGCGTACACGTGCTAACCATTCGGCCATCCAAACCCAAAGTGTTCAGAGACAAAATAATAACTGTAGAATTTACTACAGAAAACACTATAAAAAAATCTATAGAATACTCTAGTATTTTCCTATAGAAATTTTAGCATAAATCTGTAGGAAAAATTATAGGATTTGCTTAACAGAAACTGTAGAATATTTGGGGTCGTTAATTTGTACAGGTCCCATAAATTCTGTAGAAGACTATAGCATTACATCCTATAGAAGATGGGATAGCCCCCCGCAACCCTCTAGAATGTTCTATAGAAAACTACACAGCTAATCTATAACAACTTTTGCTAAAGGCTTACTTCGACTGACAAATAAAGAAATAACGGAGCCCAAAACTTTCGCTAAATGTAACGGCAAGTTGACAACATGTTAAAGTGAACGAGGCTTCCAGCAACAGACTTTCTCTCTGTTAACGAGTCCTTATAAGTTAAAGGAGTATTGAACAACTGGATGATATATTAATATAGTTTACCCGAAGAATGGTATATCAATATAGTTTACCCGAAGGATAATATATTAATATAGTTTACCTGAAAGATGGTATATTACTATAGTCATCTCTAGAATTTTATATTAATATAGTTAGCCTCTAGAAAGGTATATTAATATAGCAAGCCTCTAGAAAGGTATATTAATATAATTAACCTCTAGGGTATGAATATAGTTAACATCTAGGATGATATATTAATATAGTTAACCTCTAGGATTATATATTAATATAGTGAGCCTCTATGATAATATTAATATAGTTAACCTCTAGGATTAAATATTAATGTAGTGAGCCTTTATGATAATATTAATATAGTGAGCCTCTATGATAATATTAATATAGTTAACCTCTGTGATAATATGAACATAGTTTACCTCTAGGATGGCATATTAATTTATGTTTACGAAGCTGAGTCCATGTTTCTACAGTTACATCACATCCCTCTTCTGTACATTTATAACCTAGAATAAACAAATACAAGCTGCGAAACATGGTTAGAAATATTATAATAATCTAAACAAATACAAGCTAACTTACTGTATTACATATAATTTTGTCATGTGTTATTCTATCATTAATAAACTTCTAAGCAACTTCTATTCCACATAATTGTATCATGTGTTATACCAAATACAAGCTGTTAATGAAAATGAAATGGGGGTTTAACATCCTACTGTTCTGCTCTGACTGGGCTAATGAAGATGGGCATACACCATACAGTGTGCTATGAGGGAAATTTTGCCTAACTCTTATATCGAATTTCAACTGTCAGGGAATCTTTTACGTGCACGCCAATTCGTAACATCCGAATGACTATATAGATGTCCTTCTCAGGCCCTCCATCCTGCATCACTGACTAGGGAAAAACCATGCCTGAAAATTATGATGAACTTTCTTGGTCAAAGCTGCTGCAGGTTAGAAACATTGAAAATCAGGTCAACCCAACAATTTAGGGCAACAAAGCAGCCCTAATGGAATAAGAAATGGAATGGGGGTTTATCGTCCTACTTTTCAGCATCAATGGGGCTAACAAAAACATGCCATACAGTATGTTATGAAGGAGCATTTGCCATTATATATAGACTCCTCCTCTGTCCTCTCTTGGTGTCATTTCTTAAAGAGAACCCCCTCCGAGCCATCCATACTATCTCAGTTCACCCCTGGTGTTATTCATTTAGAGACATCCATACTATCTCAGTCCACCACTGGTGTTATTCCTTTAGAGACCCCCCGCCCCACCTTTCGAGCCATCCATACTATCTCAGTCCACCCCTGGTGTTATTCCTGTAGACACCCACCCCCTTTGAGCCCTCCATACTATCTCAGTCTTACAATGCTGTAAAAAATATAAACAAACCTTCGTGTATTTTCGAGTGACGTTTTAACTGATGAGCTATTTTACATGAATAATCACAGCCTTCAAACGTACATCTAAAAGATAAAAGAATAAAGAGTTTATGGTAAGGGTAACAAGGTGTTATTGGCATTTGAAGCCCAAATATCAAATTTCTCAAGCCTTATTTATCATTTAATTAAGTAAACAAAATCAAAATACCAAAGCTAGTTAATGTCCCGACTTAAATTCAATCGTTAAAATTTCACAGACATCAGAATGGCGGCCGGTTTTTCGTATAGTGAGTAGCTTAAATCAATGAAATTTTAATTCCGCATAGTTTTGGACTGATATTCCTATTACAGACTTATATTTCGCAATATGGCAGGTTGTAAGTCATGCTTATTGCTTACTGGCGCATCAGGACTTTAAGTCGATACTAAAACCTAGATCTACATGACAAATAAAACTAAATAAATAAACAAATTCAAACGTCAGTTATGTTTTTTTTTTCTTTAATCGTATATCTGCAAAAAGTGAAGATTTTGTATAAATGTACATGTATAACCTCCAGGTTACCAAGTCACTGTCAATTCTAATGGGGTTCTACTCTGTTTCACATCTGTCATACACACAAAGACTATTAAAAATGTTCAATTTTAATAAAAGGAAGGAGAATAAATACTTCTCAAACATATTGAAATATTCTTAGTGTTTTCGTCTAAAGTTGTTGGATTAAAATGTCAGTCAACCTGCTTAGTGTTTGTTCACAAGCGGCAATAATTGCTGACAGGAAGTACAAGTTTCGTAGGGAATAGATCTATTATTAAAAATGAAAACTTACAGATAAGGGTTGGTGTTTTTATGTTGTAATTCATGGCGTGTTAGTTGATGTTCTTTAGCAAATTTTTTCTTACATCCATCCACAGTACATCTATACTATATGAATAAAAAAATGAATAAAATGAAATGGGGTTTAACACCCTACTTTTCTGCACTAACTGTGCTATGCAGGAAACATTGCTGATATTACTTCATTTCTTTTTCATCCCATTCCAATGAATAGAAGCTTTTTTAGATGTAAGGTTGCTCTGTCCGTCACCACAGACTCACCTCAGATTTCTGTCCCAATCAAAAGACTACGTAACACATTTATTGACAACCCAGTTAGTGATGCCCCTGACAAGTGGGTGAAAGATCCAAATTTTTTTCTTGGCCACCATTAAAGATTAGGAAACAATATCTTTGGAGGTTGAGAAATGTTTAACTTTTATACAAACCTTAAATTGTTTACCATGAACAGTTTTAATATGCCTCTTCAAGTTACACTCGTTAGAAAACGGTTTATTATCACAATCAGACAGAGAACATCTAGAAAACAAGCAAACAGTTTATTACAGTGTACATCTAGAAAATAAATAGTTTATTATAACAATCACCCAGAAAATAAATAGGTTGTATTGAACAATCAGAGAGAGAGAGAAATATTCAATAATTCGCTTGTAAGGTAAAAAAAAACAGAGAAAAACCCATGAGGTTAGGCAGACATCCCTAATCCTTGCTACGTACCACTGTGGGATCGAAACCACACCACTTGATTCAATGACATACCTTAGGATATAAAACACATGCTTTAGACCATTTGGCCAGCCAATCCCCCAATATTGATATGTTATATCATATGTGCAATACAGAACTCATATAGAGCTGTATATCTATTTAATACATTGCAGACATTACACCGAAAGTTGGAAGTATGGAATACCATACTTGTCAACACAACACTTCCGTCATTTTGAGATTTTCTACGTACACAAACTGTTGAACAGTAACTGGTGGTTTTTTAGGAGAATGCGAAAGTTGTTCATGACGTTTCAGATGTTGAGCTCTTGCGTAGGCTTTGTCACATCCGGGTTCTTCACATATAAACGGCTTCTGAAAGATAGAAACAACAAATAGGTATAAATTAATCAAAACCAGAACTCATTAAAGGCAAAGATAAATACTGTGCATGTTCGTCGGACAAATAGCAATTTGAGATAAGGATCTGTTGTACTCGGATCAATATCCACAGCATATTTTCTACTTTTTATGCACCAACCAGGCTAATAAAGACGAGGCTCGGCATACACCATGCAGATTGTGATGGGGGGATATTTGCCTAGTCCTAGACATGGCATATCTGCCTCTTCTTAACCCATGTAGTCTGCTATGAAGGGAAACTTGCCCAGACCATGGTAGTAAGGCTTACGCCTATTTGTAATTCCAATTGTCAACAAAAGGTTCTTTTTTTAGTGTGGTGTGCCAACGTCGGAGTCTAAAACACTTTTCCTCCAGTCTGCAGAGTATGTCTGATTTCCACGAGATCTCATGCGTGCAATGAAAATCCTTACTAAATTCCAGCATGCAACCTAACACTTCAAGCGTGAAGGAGATAAATCCACGAGTGATAAATTATGCTATTTCTGTCTGGCATGTAATTTAAAAAAAGTACCACTAAAATTCAAAATTATAGCGCAACTCGATCGGGTCAATTTGCCTTGCACACTGAGTTACTTCACTACTTACTATTGTGGTAGTTGTCTCCCTTGCATGTCGGGTATTATCGTTATTATCGAATGCAGATCGACAACTACCATATACGGGAATAAATGATTATAAAGTAAAGTCGCTGCGTGCGTGCAAGGTAAAAATATCGTGCCAAACTGGCGTGCAAATCTAAAGAAAATTTGAGTGCACCAATCTCTGAAAAAAATTACTCGCGTGTGCACCGGACATTCTCTGCAGACTCAGAGACTGGCTTTTCCTTATTTTGTAACTTGGGACACTGTTGTGAAAACATTACGATAATCAATGGCCGGCACTTACGTTCAATATTGTTTCAGGAATGTAAATTCAAATTAACTTTAAGATTGAAGGGACAGTTCAGGCCAAACTGACATTGATTGACTGAACTCTTGTCAATCAATCAACCAATGCTGAATGCATTATGCACGGACTGTGACAAGTGAACCTTGTCATAACTTAGTCTAAAATGGTATATTCTAAAGTGACAAGGTCGCTACCTCGCCAGTATGTGTCCTTAAATGTACCAAAAACCTTGATCTTCTTCCAAAGGTTTTATCGCACCCTGGAGTCGAACAAACAAACTTTGAATGTCCAACACGTGTAAGATCTTTCTCGTCGGAAGACATGTTGTTTGCCTACGGTTGACCAGTTATTATTTCCAAATGCCATTTTTATCAATTACCCCTAAGTAACACTAGAATTTCCAGTCAACAAACTCGGTCGATGGTTGGGCTAAAATTTGGGAATAGTTTGTTTGACTGAAATAAAAAACGCACTAACTCAAATATGATTACATCGTTTTTTGTCTATTTTGATTATTTTCCCCCAAGTTCAAATCTGACAGTTGAAGTCACAATTTTATTGAGATTTTCCTTCCAATAGCAATACCCTAAACAACGTGTTGACCTCTCTTTGCGAGTAAGGTCGTCATCTAGGGTTAAGGGTCAACGACTGACGTCATCAACTGAAAACAATGGCCGTACTAATATAAACAACTTGAATTAAGTCTGTGTCCGATGCATAAAACTGATGACAGCATAGTATCTAGTCGCTTCAGTATTTGACATTTTCATGTGGCCTCGCCCAGTCGATAAAATCAATCAGTTAGTTCAGTCGAATAATCCAGTCGAATAAACCAGTCGAAAAGTTCAGTCCAATACTTCAGTCGAATAAACAAGTCGCTCAATATTAAGCAGCGGTGGCAGCGGGCTAAGATAATATAGTAGCAAATCATGCTCGTAGCCATAGCTGAAGGAGCCGGGGGCATGGGGTAGGGACCGGGGGGCTTCCCAACTAATTTCAAGAAATGAAAAGAAATGAAATGGGGGTTCAACGTCCTTTTGTTCTGCTTAGAACTGGGCTAATGAAGACGGGCATACGCCATACACTGTGCGATGAGGGAAATTTTGCCCGGACAGCGGCACTACGGCTTACTCTTATATCGAATTCCATCTGTCAAAGGGATCTTTTACGTCCACTCCAATGTATACACGGGACCTCGGTTTTTCGTCCCATCCGAAAGACTAGACAGCTGTCCTTGTCCGCCTCGAAAAGAATAGAGTCCCTATATATGATATGAACGAAGAAAGGGGATGGGGTGGGGCGGGGGTGGGGGGGATAAGGTATTTGACATTTTCATGTGGCCTCGTCCAGTCGATAAAACCAGTCAGTTAGTTCAGTCGAATAATCCAGTCGAATAAACCAGTCGAATAATTCAGTCGAATAAACCAGTCGAATAGTTCAGTCGAATAATTCAGTCGAATAAACAAGTCGCTCAATATTAAGCAGCGGGCTAAGATAATATGGTAGCAAATCATGCTCGTAGACATAGCTGAAGGAGCCGGGGCATGGGGTAGGGACCGGGGGGCTTCCCAACTAGTTTCAAGAAATGAAAAGAAATGAAATGGGGGTTCAACGTCCTTCTGTTCTGCTTGGAACTGGGCTAATGAAGACGGGCATACGCCATACACTGTGCTATGATGGAAATTTTGCCCGGACAGCGGCACTACGGCCTACTCTTTTATCGAATTCCATCTGTCAAGGGATCTTTTACGTCCACTCCAATATATACACGGGACCTCGGTTTTTCGTCCCATCCGAACGACCAGACAGCTGTACTTGTCCGCCTCGAAAAGAATAGAGTCCCTATATATGATATGAACGTAGAAAGGGGATGGGGTGGGGCGGGGGATGAGGTATTTGACATTTTCATGTGGCCTCGTCCAGTCGATAAAACCAGTCAGTTAGTTCAGTCGAATAATCCAGTCGAATAAACCAGTCGAATAATTCAGTCGAAAAGTTCAGTCGAATAAACCAGTCGAATACTTCAGTCGAATAATTCAGTCGAATAAACAAGTCGCTCAATATTAAGCAGCGGGCTAAGATAATATGGTAGCAAATCATGCTCGTAGACATAGCTGAAGGAGCCGGGGCATGGGGTAGGGACCGGGGGGCTTCCCAACTAGTTTCAAGAAATGAAAAGAAATGAAATGGGGGTTCAACGTCCTTCTGTTCTGCTTGGAACTGGGCTAATGAAGACGGGCATACGCCATACACTGTGCTATGATGGAAATTTTGCCCGGACAGCGGCACTACGGCCTACTCTTTTATCGAATTCCATCTGTCAAGGGATCTTTTACGTCCACTCCAATATATACACGGGACCTCGGTTTTTCGTCCCATCCGAACGACCAGACAGCTGTACTTGTACGCCTCGAAAAGAATAGAGTCCCTATATATGATATGAACGTAAAAAGGGGATGGGGTGGGGTGGGGGATGAGGTATTTGACATTTTCATGTGGCCTCGTCCAGTCGATAAAACCAGTCAGTTAGTTCAGTCGAATAATCCAGTCGAATAAACCAGTCGAATAATTCAGTCGAAAAGTTCAGTCGAATAAACCAGTCGAATAGTTCAGTCGAATAATTCAGTCGAATAATCCAGTCGAATAATTCAGTCGAATAAACAAGTCGCTCAATATTAAGCAGCGGTGGCAGCGGGCTAAGATAATATAGTAGCAAATCATGCTCGTAGCCATAGCTGAAGGAGCCGGGGCATGGGGTAGGGACCGGGGGGCTTCCCAACTAGTTTCAAGAAATGAAATGGGGTTTAACGTCCTTCTGTTCTGCTTGGAACTGGGCTAATGAAGACGGGCAGACGCCATAAACTGTGCGATGAGGGAAATTTTGCCCGGACAGCGGCACTACGGCCTACTCTTATATCGAATTCCATCTGTCAAAGGGATCTTTTACGTCCACTCCAATGTAGACACGGGACCTCGGTTTTTCGTCCCATCCGAAAGACTAGACAGCTGTCCTTGTCCGCCTCGAAAAGAATAGAGTCCCTATATATGATATGAACGAAGAAAGGGGATGGGGTGGGGCGGGGGTGGGGGGGATGAGGTATTTGACATTGTCATGTGGCCTCCTCCAGTCGATAAAACCAGTCAGTTAGTTCAGTCGAATAATCCAGTCGAATAAACCAGTCGAATAATTCAGTCGAAAAGTTCAGTCGAATAAACCAGTCGAATAGTTCAGTCGAATAATTCAGTCGAATAATCCAGTCGAATAATTCAGTCGAATAAACAAGTCGCTCAATATTAAGCAGCGGTGGCAGCGGGCTAAGATAATATAGTAGCAAATCATGCTCGTAGCCATAGCTGAAGGAGCCGGGGGCATGGGGTAGTGACCGGGGGGCTTCCCAACTAGTTTCAAGAAATGAAAAGAAATGAAATGGGGTTTTAACGTCCTACTGTTCTGCTTGGAACTGGGCTAATGAAGACGGGCAGACGCCATACACTGTGCGATGAGGGAAATTTTGCCCGGACAGCGGCACTACGGCCTACTCTTATATCGAATTCCATCTGTCAAAGGGATCTTTTACGTCCACTCCAATGTAGACACGGGACCTCGGTTTTTCGTCCCATCCGAAAGACTAGACAGCTGTCCTTGTTCGCCTCGAAAAGAATAGAGTCCCTATATATGATATAAACGAAGAAACGGATGGGGTGGGGCGGGGGTGGGGGGGGATGAGGTATTTGACATTTTCATGTGGCCTCGTCCAGTCGATAAAATCAGTCAGTTAGTTCAGTCGAATAATCCAGTCGAATAAACCAGTCGAATAATTCAGTCGAAAAGTTCAGTCGAATAAACCAGTCGAATAGTTCAGTCGAATAATTCAGTCGAATAAACAAGTCGCTCAATATTAAGCAGCGGTGGCAGCGGGCTAAGATAATATAGTAGCAAATCATGCTCGTAGCCATAGCTGAAGGAGCCGGGGGCATGGGGTAGGGACCGGGGGGCTTCCCAACTAGTTTCAAGAAATGAAAAGAAATGAAATGGGGTTTAACGTCCTTCTGTTCTGCTTGGAACTGGGCTAATGAAGACGGGCAGACGCCATACACTGTGCGATGAGGGAAATTTTGCCCGGACAGCGGCACTACGGCCTACTCTTATATCGAATTCCATCTGTCAAAGGGATCTTTTACGTCCACTCCAATGTAGACACGGGACCTCGGTTTTTCGTCCCATCCGAAAGACTAGACAGCTGTCCTTGTCCGCCTCGAAAAGAATAGAGTCCCTATATATGATATAAACGAAGAAACGGATGGGGTGGGGGGGATGAGGTATTTGACATTTTCATGTGGCCTCGTCCAGTCGATAAAATCAGTCAGTTAGTTCAGTCGAATAATCCAGTCGAATAAACCAGTCGAATAATTCAGTCGAAAAGTTCAGTCGAATAAACCAGTCGAATAGTTCAGTCGAATAATTCAGTCGAATAATCCAGTCGAATAATTCAGTCGAATAAACAAGTCGCTCAATATTAAGCAGCGGTGGCAGCGGGCTAAGATAATATAGTAGCAAATCATGCTCGTAGCCATAGCTGAAGGAGCCGGGGGCATGGGGTAGGGACCGGGGGGCTTCCCAACTAGTTTCAAGAAATGAAAAGAAATGAAATGGGGTTTAACGTCCTTCTGTTCTGCTTGGAACTGGGCTAATGAAGACGGGC
The DNA here is from genome assembly GCF_932274485.2 of Patella vulgata. Lineage (NCBI taxonomy): Eukaryota > Metazoa > Mollusca > Gastropoda > Patellidae > Patella > Patella vulgata. The sequence continues at coordinate 33,773,470 of NC_065886.2, read as the reverse complement.
AGACGCCATACACTGTGCGATGAGGGAAATTTTGCCCGGACAGCGGCACTACGGCCTACTCTTATATCGAATTCCATCTGTCAAAGGGATCTTTTACGTCCACTCCAATGTAGACACGGGACCTCGGTTTTTCGTCCCATCCGAAAGACTAGACAGCTGTCCTTGTCCGCCTCGAAAAGAATAGAGTCCCTATATATGATATAAACGAAGAAACGGATGGGGTGGGGCGGGGGTGGGGGGGATGAGGTATTTGACATTTTCATGTGGCCTCGTCCAGTCGATAAAATCAGTCAGTTAGTTCAGTCGAATAATCCAGTCGAATAAACCAGTCGAATAATTCAGTCGAAAAGTTCAGTCGAATAAACCAGTCGAATAGTTCAGTCGAATAATTCAGTCGAATAAACAAGTCGCTCAATATTAAGCAGCGGTGGCAGCGGGCTAAGATAATATAGTAGCAAATCATGCTCGTAGCCATAGCTGAAGGAGCCGGGGGCATGGGGTAGGGACCGGGGGGCTTCCCAACTAGTTTCAAGAAATGAAAAGAAATGAAATGGGGTTTAACGTCCTTCTGTTCTGCTTGGAACTGGGCTAATGAAGACGGGCAGACGCCATACACTGTGCGATGAGGGAAATTTTGCCCGGACAGCGGCACTACGGCCTACTCTTATATCGAATTCCATCTGTCAAAGGGATCTTTTACGTCCACTCCAATGTATACACGGGACCTCGGTTTTTCGTCCCATCCGAACGACTAGACAGCTGTCCTTGTCCGCCTCGAAAAGAATAGAGTCCCTATATATGATATGAACGAAGAAAGGGGATGGGGTGGGGCGGGGGGGATGAGGTATTTGACATTTTCATGTGGCCTCGTCCAGTCGATAAAATCAGTCAGTTAGTTCAGTCGAATAATCCAGTCGAATAAACCAGTCGAATAATTCAGTCGAAAAGTTCAGTCGAATACTTCAGTCGAATAGTTCAGTCGAATAATTCAGTCGAATAAACAAGTCGCTCAATATTAAGCAGCGGTGGCAGCGGGCTAAGATGATATGGTAGCAAATCATGCTCTTAGACATAGCTGAAGGAGCCGGGGCATGGGGTAGAGACCGGGGGGCTTCCCAACTAGTTTCAAGAAATGAAAAGAAATGAAATGGGGTTTTAACGTCCTACTGTTCTGCTTGGAACTGGGCTAATGAAGACGGGCAGACGCCATACACTGTGCGATGGGGGAAATTTTGCCCGGACAGCGGCACTACGGCGTACTCTTATATCGAATTCCATCTGTCAAGGGATCTTTTACGTCCACGCCAATGTGCACACGGGACCTCGGTTTTCCGTCCCATCCGAACGACTAGACAGCTGTCCTTGTCCGCCTCGAAAAGAATAGAGTCCCTATATATGATATAAACGAAGAAACGGATGGGGTGGGGCGGGGGTGGGGGTGGGATGAGGTATTTGACATTTTCATGTGGCCTCGTCCAGTCGATAAAATCAGTCAGTTAGTTCAGTCGAATAATCCAGTCGAATAAACCAGTCGAATAATTCAGTCGAAAAGTTCAGTCGAATAAACCAGTCGAATAGTTCAGTCGAATAAACCAGTCGAATAGTTCAGTCGAATAATTCAGTCGAATAAACAAGTCGCTCAATATTAAGCAGCGGTGGCAGTGGGCTAAGATGATATGGTAGCAAATCATGCTCTTAGACATAGCTGAAGGAGCCGGGGCATGGGGTAGAGACCGGGGGGCTTCCCAACTAGTTTCAAGAAATGAAAAGAAATGAAATGGGGTTTTAACGTCCTACTGTTCTGCTTGGAACTGGGCTAATGAAGACGGGCATACGCCATACACTGTGCGATGAGGGAAATTTTGCCCGGACAGCGGCACTACGGCCTACTCTTATATCGAATTCCATCTGTCAAGGGATCTTTTACGACCACGTCAATGTGGACACGGGACCTCGGTTTTTCGTCCCATCCGAACGACTAGACAGCTGTCCTTGTCCGCCTCGAAAAGAATAGAGTCCCTATATATGATATGAACGAAGAAAGGGGATGGGGTGGGGCGGGGGAGGGGGATGAGGTATTTGACATTTTCATGTGGCATCGTCCAGTCGATAAAATCAGTCAGTTAGTTCAGTCGAATAATCCAGTCGAATAAACCAGTCGAATAATTCAGTCGAAAAGTTCAGTCGAATAAACCAGTCGAATACTTCAGTCGAATAATTCAGTCGGATAAACAAGTCGCTCAATATTAAGCAGCGGGCTAAGATAATATGGTAGCAAATCATGCTCGTAGACATAGCTGAAGGAGCCGGGGCATGGGGTAGGGACCGGGGGGCTTCCCAACTAGTTTCAAGAAATGAAAAGAAATGAAATGGGGGTTTAACGTCCTTCTGTTCTGCTTGGAACTGGGCTAATGAAGACGGGCAGACGCCATACACTGTGCGATGAGGGAAATTTTGCCCGGACAGCGGCACTACGGCCTACTCTTATATCGAATTCCATCTGTCAAAGGGATCTTTTACGTCCACTCCAATGTAGACACGGGACCTCGGTTTTTCGTCCCATCCGAAAGACTAGACAGCTGTCCTTGTCCGCCTCGAAAAGAATAGAGTCCCTATATATGATATGAACGAAGAAAGGGGATGGGGTGGGGCGGGGGAGGGGGATGAGGTATTTGACATTGTCATGTGGCCTCGTCCAGTCGATAAAACCAGTCAGTTAGTTCAGTCGAATAATCCAGTCGAATAATTCAGTCGAAAAGTTCAGTCGAATAAACCAGTCGAATACTTCAGTCGAATAGTTCAGTCGAATAATTCAGTCGAATAAACAAGTCGCTCAATATTAAGCAGCGGGCTAAGATAATATGGTAGCAAATCATGCTCGTAGACATAGCTGAAGGAGCCGGGGCATGGGGTAGGGACCGGGGGGCTTTCCAACTAGTTTCAAGAAATGAAAAGAAATGAAATGGGGTTTAACGTCCTTCTGTTCTGCTTGGAACTGGGCTAATGAAGACGGGCAGACGCCATACACTGTGCGATGAGGGAAATTTTACCCGGACAGCGGCACTACGGCCTACTCTTATATCGAATTCCATCTGTCAAAGGGATCTTTTACGTCCACTTCAATGTATACACGGGACCTCGGTTTTTCGTCCCATCCGAAAGACTAGACAGCTGTCCTTGTCCGCCTCGAAAAGAATAGAGTCCCTATATATGATATGAACGTAGAAAGGGGATGGGGTGGGGCGGGGGATGAGGTATTTGACATTTTCATGTGGCCTCGTCCAGTCGATAAAACCAGTCAGTTAGTTCAGTCGAATAATCCAGTCGAATAAACCAGTCGAATAATTCAGTCGAAAAGTTCAGTCGAATAAACCAGTCGAATAGTTCAGTCGAATAATTCAGTCGAATAAACAAGTCGCTCAATATTAAGCAGCGGTGGCAGTGGGCTAAGATGATATGGTAGCAAATCATGCTCTTAGACATAGCTGAAGGAGCCGGGGCATGGGGTAGAGACCGGGGGGCTTCCCAACTATTTTCAAGAAATGAAAAGAAATGAAATGGGGTTTTAACGTCCTACTGTTCTGCTTGGAACTGGGCTAATGAAGACGGGCATACGCCATACACTGTGCGATGAGGGAAATTTTGCCCGGACAGCGGCACTACGGCCTACTCTTATATCGAATTCCATCTGTCAAGGGATCTTTTACGACCACGTCAATGTGGACACGGGACCTCGGTTTTTCGTCCCATCCGAACGACTAGACAGCTGTCCTTGTCCGCCTCGAAAAGAATAGAGTCCCTATATATGATATGAACGAAGAAAGGGGATGGGGTGGGGCGGGGGGTGGGGGGGATGAGGTATTTGACATTTTCATGTGGCCTCGTCCAGTCGATAAAATCAGTCAGTTAGTTCAGTCGAATAATCCAGTCGAATAAACCAGTCGAATAATTCAGTCGAAAAGTTCAGTCGAATAAACCAGTCGAATAGTTCAGTCGAATAATTCAGTCGAATAAACAAGTCGCTCAATATTAAGCAGCGGTGGCAGCGGGCTAAGATAATTAGTAGCAAATCATGCTCGTAGCCATAGCTGAAGGAGCCGGGGCATGGGGTAGGGACCGGGGGGCTTCCCAACTAGTTTCAAGAAATGAAATGGGGTTTTAACGTCCTACTGTTCTGCTTGGAACTGGGCTAATGAAGACGGGCATACGCCATACACTGTGCGATGAGGGAAATTTTGCCCGGACAGCGGCACTACGGCCTACTCTTATATCGAATTCCATCTGTCAAAGGGATCTTTTACGTCCACGCGAATGTGGAATTAACTGACTGGTTTTATCGACTGGACGAGGCCACATGAGAATGTCAAATACCTCATCCACCCCCACCCCCCGCACCACGCCATCCCCTTTCTTCGTTTATATCATATATAGGGACTCTATTCTTTTCGAGGCGGACAAGGACAGCTGTCTAGTCTTTCGGATGGGACGAAAAACCGAGGTCCCGTGTATACATTGGCGTGGACGTAAAAGATCCCTTTGACAGATGGAATTCGATATAAGAGTACGCCGTAGTGCCGCTGTCCGGGCAAAATTTCCCTCATCGCACAGTGTATGGCGTATGCCCGTCTTCATTAGCCCAGTTCCAAGCAGAACAGTAGGACGTTAAAAACCCATTTCATTTCTTTTCATTTCTTGAAACTAGTTGGAAAGCCCCCCGGTCCCTACCCCATGCCCCGGCTCCTTCAGCTATGTCTACGAGCATGATTTGCTACCATATTATCTTAGCCCGCTGCTTAATATTGAGCGACTTGTTTATTCGACTGAATTATTCGACTGAACTATTCGACTGAAGTATTCGACTGGTTTATTCGACTGAACTTTTCGACTGAATTATTCGACTGGTTTATTCGACTGGATTATTCGACTGAACTAACTGACTGGTTTTATCGACTGGACGAGGCCACATGACAATGTCAAATACCTCATCCCCCTCCCCCGCCCCACCCCATCCCCTTTCTTCGTTCATATCATATATAGGGACTCTATTCTTTTCGAGGCGGACAAGGACAGCTGTCTAGTCTTTCGGATGGGACGAAAAACCGAGGTCCCGTGTCTACATTGGAGTGGACGTAAAAGATCCCTTTGACAGATGGAATTCGATATAAGAGTAGGCCGTAGTGCCGCTGTCCGGGCAAAATTTCCCTCATCGCACAGTGTATGGCGTATGCCCGTCTTCATTAGCCCAGTTCCAAGCAGAACAGTAGGACGTTAAAACCCCATTTCATTTCTTTTCATTTCTTGAAACTAGTTGGGAAGCCCCCCGGTCTCTACCCCATGCCCCGGCTCCTTCAGCTATGTCTAAGAGCATGATTTGCTACCATATCATCTTAGCCCACTGCCACCTCTGCTTAATATTGAGCGACTTGTTTATTGGACTGAATTATTCGACTGGATTATTCGACTGAATTATTCGACTGAACTATTCGACTGGTTTATTCGACTGAACTTTTCGACTGAATTATTCGACTGGTTTATTCGACTGGATTATTCGACTGAACTAACTGACTGGTTTTATCGACTGGACGAGGCCACATGACAATGTCAAATACCTCATCCCCCCCACCCCCGCCCCACCCCATCCCCTTTCTTCGTTCATATCATATATAGGGACTATATTCTTTTCGAGGCGGACAAGGACAGCTGTCTAGTCGTTCGGATGGGACGAAAAACCGAGGTCCCGTGTCCACATTGACGTGGTCGTAAAAGATCCCTTGACAGATGGAATTCGATATAAGAGTAGGCCGTAGTGCCGCTGTCCGGGCAAAATTTCCCTCATCGCACAGTGTATGGCGTATGCCCGTCTTCATTAGCCCAGTTCCAAGCAGAACAGTAGGACGTTAAAACCCCATTTCATTTCTTTTCATTTCTTGAAACTAATTGGGAAGCCCCCCGGTCTCTACCCCATGCCCCGGCTCCTTCAGCTATGTTTAAGAGCATGATTTGCTACCATATCATCTTAGCCCACTGCCACCGCTGCTTAATATTGAGCGACTTGTTTATTCGACTGAATTATTCGACTGAACTATTCGACTGGTTTATTCGACTGAACTTTTCGACTGAATTATTCGACTGGTTTATTCGACTGGATTATTCGACTGAACTAACTGACTGATTTTATCGACTGGACGAGGCCACATGAAAATGTCAAATACCTCGTCCCCCCCACCCCCGCCCCACCCCATCCCCTTTCTTAGTTCATATCATATATAGGGACTCTATTCTTTTCGAGGCGGACAAGGACAGCTGTCTAGTCGTTCGGATGGGACGAAAAACCGAGGTCCCGTGTGCACATTGGCGTGGACGTTAAAGATCCCTTGACAGATGGAATTCGATATAAGAGTACGCCGTAGTGCCGCTGTCCGGGCAAAATTTCCCTCATCGCACAGTGTATGGCGTATGCCCGTCTTCATTAGCCCAGTTCCAAGCAGAACAGTAGGACGTTAAAACCCCATTTCATTTCTTTTCATTTCTTGAAACTAATTGGGAAGCCCCCCGGTCTCTACCCCATGCCCCGGCTCCTTCAGCTATGTCTAAGAGCATGATTTGCTACCATATCATCTTAGCCCACTGCCACCGCTGCTTAATATTGAGCGACTTGTTTATTCGACTGAATTATTCGACTGAAGTATTCGACTGAACTATTCGACTGGTTTATTCGACTGAACTTTTCGACTGGTTTATTCGACTGGATTATTCGACTGAACTAACTGACTGATTTTATCGACTGGACGAGGCCACATGAAAATGTCAAATACCTCATCCCCCCCCCGCCCCACCCCATCCCCTTTCTTCGTTCATATCATATATAGGGACTCTATTCTTTTCGAGGCGGACAAGGACAGCTGTCTAGTCGTTCGGATGGGACGAAAAACCGAGGTCCCGTGTATACATTGGAGTGGACGTAAAAGATCCCTTTGACAGATGGAATTCGATATAAGAGTAGGCCGTAGTGCCGCTGTCCGGGCAAAATTTCCCTCATCGCACAGTGTATGGCGTCTGCCCGTCTTCATTAGCCCAGTTCCAAGCAGAACAGAAGGACGTTAAACCCCATTTCATTTCTTTTCATTTCTTGAAACTAGTTGGGAAGCCCCCCGGTCCCTACCCCATGCCCCCGGCTCCTTCAGCTATGGCTACGAGCATAATTTGCTACTATATTATCTTAGCCCGCTGCCACCGCTGCTTAATATTGAGCGACTTGTTTATTCGACTGAATTATTCGACTGAACTATTCGACTGGTTTATTCGACTGAACTTTTCGACTGGTTTATTCGACTGGATTATTCGACTGAACTAACTGACTGGTTTTATCGACTGGACGAGGCCACATGAAAATATCAAATACCTCATCCCCCCCCCACCCCCGCCCCACCCCATCCCCTTTCTTCGTTTATATCATATATAGGGACTCTATTCTTTTCGAGGCGGACAAGGACAGCTGTCTAGTCTTTCGGATGGGACGAAAAACCAAGGTCCCGTGTATACATTGGAGTGGATGTAAAAGATCCCTTTGACAGATGGAATTCGATATAAGAGTAGGCCGTAGTGCCGCTGTCCGGGCAAAATTTCCCTCATCGCACAGTGTATGGCGTCTGCCCGTCTTCATTAGCCCAGTTCCAAGCAGAACAGTAGGACGTTAAAACCTCATTTCATTTCTTTTCATTTCTTGAAACTAGTTGGAAAGCCCCCCGGTCCCTACCCCATGCCCCCGGCTCCTTCAGCTATGGCTACGAGCATGATTTGCTACTATATTATCTTAGCCCGCTGCCACCGCTGCTTAATATTGAGCGACTTGTTTATTCGACTGAATTATTCGACTGGATTATTCGACTGAGTTATTCGACTGAACTATTCGACTGGTTTATTCGACTGAACTTTTCGACTGAATTATTCGACTGGTTTATTCGACTGGATTATTTGACTGAACTAACTGACTGGTTTTATCGACTGGACGAGGCCACATGAAAATGTCAAATACCTCATCCCCCCCACCCCCGCCCCACCCCATCCCCTTTCTTCGTTCATATCATATATAGGGACTCTATTCTTTTCGAGGCGGACAAGGACAGCTGTCTAGTCGTTCGGATGGGACGAAAAACCGAGGTCCCGTGTCCACATTGACGTGGTCGTAAAAGATCCCTTGACAGATGGAATTCGATATAAGAGTAGGCCGTAGTGCCGCTGTCCGGGCAAAATTTCCCTCATCGCACAGTGTATGGCGTATGCCCGTCTTCATTAGCCCAGTTCCAAGCAGAACAGTAGGACGTTAAAACCCCATTTCATTTCTTTTCATTTCTTGAAACTAGTTGGGAAGCCCCCCGGTCTCTACCCCATGCCCCGGCTCCTTCAGCTATGTCTAAGAGCATGATTTGCTACCATATCATCTTAGCCCACTGCCACCGCTGCTTAATATTGAGCGACTTGTTTATTCGACTGAATTATTCGACTGAACTATTCGACTGGTTTATTCGACTGAACTTTTCGACTGAATTATTCGACTGGTTTATTCGACTGGATTATTCGACTGAACTAACTGACTGATTTTATCGACTGGACGAGGCCACATGATAATGTCAAATACCTCATCCCCATCGCCCCCCTAACCCAACATATCATATATAGGGACTCTATTCTTTTGGAGGTGGACAAGGACAGATGTCTAGTCGTTCGGATGGGACGAAAAACCGAGGTCCCGTGTACACATTGGCGTGCACTTAAAAGATGGGGGCATATGGGGATGAGGGAAAAAGTCAAGCATGACTTTATTAAGCCGCGGTGGCAATAACTAAGATAACACCTTAAAGTTTTAATTTGAACAATCAAATTTGAACATGAGGGGACGTAAAAAATAAACAAAAACAATGATAAAAGATATTGGAATTAGTGCGTTTTTTCTTTAACTTATACAGATTACAAACGATTCCAAAATTTTAATAAGCCATCGACCGGTTTATTCGACTGACTATTTGTTTTGGACTTAGGGTCGACTCATTTTTATCATAAGCAGAACTGGTTAATCCCAGCTATAGCTGGTGCTGGTTCGATACAAATTCACTAATTAAAAATAAAATCAAACTAAACGAAATGAACTACAGGAAAATTGTATTTATCTATGAAGTCAGTTTCAATGCTATTTCTATTTTAAACGAAATTTTTATCGACGTATTCTGGCTCGTTAATAGAGTTTGCATCTATAAGACATATTATATTTATTTTATCGCTTCGGAATAATGTTTGTAAGGACATCAAATTTATATATCGTTTTGCACGACCTCGACCTTGAACCGTTAAAAGCGGTAGAAAGTAGAAATGGCGAGTGGAGGTGGTTTTTCCTTTGGAAACACTGCATCAGCAGGAACTGGAGGGTATATCATCAAATATCTTTTTAATAAACAATTTTTCAGACCGATGTCATTTCCTTCGTTTACATTATGTAGCAGTCATGTATGTAAATAGGGGGTGTAGGGCTAAATAATCTGGGGACTTGACACTTCTCACTGGTAGGGGTTTCAGGTCAAATAAGTTTCAAATGACAGAAAAAAATTTTTTAAAAATATTTTGTGAAAATATACATAAAATGCTACCCAATTTTTTTTATTTCATCAAAATATTCTAATTAGATCCAAAGTTATGGAATTTTAAAATCCGATATCGACGTCAATAATGTAATCAAAATGCTCTATACCAGTCAATGCGTGGCATGGCACCAAAATAAGTGCTTTTCAGTCATATTTGAGTGACGTCATAAGCGGTATTTTCCCTTCAGAATCGCTAGTACCAATTTTAAAACTGAAATCTGCACGTTATTGTCAGCTAAAATTTATTAAAATCGTAATAATTTGAATGATAATATGTCAAATATTTATAATCTGGATGATACCTCAAGAAAGTTTTTTTATATTTAGTCGAAATTTGGCAATTTTCAGTCATCAAAACAGATAAATCCCATTTTCTACGGGTCTACTTGTCCGATCACGTGGTATCAACAACCATAATAACCACAAAAATGTTATCTATCGTTTGATTGGTTCTATATCAAAATCCCCCGGTAACTATAAACTAAGGTGCGGATTCACCAATGAAGTGAGTCGTAGCAATAAAAATCTCAGGCCGCGTGACGTCAGAGCAGTATTTTCCCGCGAGCGTCTCATGTAAACAAACGGTAATTTCGCTTACATTTCGATAATTTTTTAGCCTGAATCTTTGCAGATATTGAGATTGATATTAAACTATTGCAATACAATTGCTAGTAATGCATTTACATAAAATAGTAATTCAGAATCGTAGATTGAAGTGGGCTATATTTCAGCCGTTGGCTGTCCGATTTCACGCTAAAGTCACATGACCTGAAACCCCTACTTCTGGTTTATAACTTTGTTCAGTCCTGCCTATCCTAATAGGCTATAATAATAGGCTTTTTTTTTATAGACTTGCCAAATCGATTTGAATTTAGTGGAGATGTCATGTGACAGTATAGTCGATTTCAAAGTACTTTGGCGAGTTCGTTAAATGCTCCGATTAGCTGTGAACAATTGTTGTGGCTGGACACAGTTGAAAAAAACCTGTGATCACCCGATCAAATCGTGAAATCACACCCTAAAGTGATTTGGCGATTTGATGTAATCGCTTCGGAAATCTGTGTCGATAAATTCGTTGATAAAAACGCCTAATAACAGGCGTTTTTATCGACCACTGATTAGCCAAAGTGATTTGCATTCAATCAAATTTTCATCTTTAACGTCCATCTAATTCAAATTGGTTACCCTAATCAACGAATTTATCGACACTGATTTCCAAAGCGATTACATCAAATCGCCAAATCACTTCAAGGTACGATTTGATCGGGTGATCACATGTTTTTTCCAACTGTGTCCAGCCACAACAATTGTTTACAGCTAATCGGAGCATTTAACAAACCCACCAAAGTACTTTGAAATCGACTATAAGCTTACTGTCACATGACATCTCCACTAAATTCAAATCGATTTGGCAAGTCAATAAAAAAGCCCAATATAATAGGCATAGGCTAAACACTTCAGAATCACTCAATCAATGGTATCTACATCTGAGTTTATTATGCCATAGCATAATAGACCAGAGATGTATGGTTTATACTTCTGACTTGGTTACAGTCATGAATTCCCCAAATGATCAGCAGTAATTGTCCATATCACTGATAGGGATGACATCGGGGCAAGTTAAAGTTAGCTCTCGATATATTATTTAATTCATTTATATAATAATATATGAAAGGAGCTAAATCGCTGATATTTAAGACGTAGGAATTGACACAAATGGATCGCCACGCATATAATAATGGAATATGAAGGTATATTTGAATAGTTTAAAACTGTTTTTACTGGAATTTCTAATTGGAGAAATACACCAGAAGTCTCAATCGAATGGAAATCTCTAGCGTCTGGTTATTCCAGTCTACACCGATAGTATTTATTGCGCATGCTCTCCAGATCAGAAAATGGCATCACTGTTAGACATGACTTGTGGAATATGTCTAGCCTCGTTCTTTCGAGTCCCTTGTTACAAAAAGCGGCTGAAACGCATTATGGTAAGATTCGTGTACCAATGGTAAAATGTTTATTTTGCCTTAAATATTGGATATCAGAAGACCATCTTAGTTTGTGTTTTCAATGTTGAAGACTTTGGACAGTATTGAGTAGAGACTTAGCTACTTAACTTTTATTTATACCGGTACTTTTGAAAACGAAATTCTAAAAAAGAAATTATTTTTGAAGTTACCGGTATAGGCTAGTAACATGGGTACTTAAATAGTATGTGAATGAGTTAAAGACACCAATTCTACACGGACCAGTTTGTATTAAATTACTATGTCCGACAAGGCACATGTGATCGACACCACAGTGTAATGGTTAAAGAAGGCTTGATAATTTTAATTGCATTTGGCTTACTCGATAGCTGTATAGAGATGGGTGCATTTTTCACCCCTTGAATAGAATGCAATCTGTGTGGCCATGTTCCAGAGAGTCCATTTTTATACTTAATCATTCTGGGTGTACCTATTTGTTTCCTGTATCGTTCTCATAGCTTTGCTTTTCCAGACAATGTTGTATTATTTTAATACAAAGGTATCAATTTTATTTTTGTTCTTCAGATTTAATTTTGGCACTGCAGCAACACCAGCGGCCACAACAACTGCAGGTAATACAAATATCCTTTGGTATATAGTTCAAATTCCCTTGAATCTAACATTACAGGCCCTCTTTAACATCTCATCAATACAATACAGAAGTCACAGTGACTAAGTTAGGAAGATGTTGAATTGCTTACCAGCAGGTAGCATGTTCGATCCTTGCGTTGGTTGAAAAAGTTCCCCTGTGTCAGTCATTTAAGACAGAGGGCCTGGCAAGGAACACTGTATAGTCATTCATATAGTACGAAAAATCGAGGTCCTGTGTACTCATTGCTGTGCACAAAAAGAACCCTTGAAAGTTGGAATTCTTAATAATGCTGTAGTGCCACTGTCCGGTAATATATCCCTAACTACATGGTGTATGCCCATCTTCATTAGCCCTGGACTAAACCCCATTTCATTTCAATGCAATATATCTTATTGTCATTTTGAGAAGAGAATACCTTTATCTTTGATAAATACATGCGTATTGCTAGAGATGAGAATTTTGTCTGAGCAGTGGTGGTACAACCTTTCCGTTCAGTTGGAATTCTATGAAGAATATACCAAAACGCTGCTGTCCAACCAAAATTTACCTCATAGCACACTGAAGAGAAGTGGGACACAAAGCTCAATTTCATTTCACATTGTAGTTGTACACATTCTTACCTTTTCTTTTAATCTTCCGATTCTGAGTATATGATTCTGTAAGTCATGAATTTAGGTGTTGTGTGATAAATACTGTTTATTCAATACATATTAATATGATTATGGGATCTTAAAACAAACCAGAGCCTATATAAAGAAATTTTTATGAAATGAAATGGGGTTTAACGTACTACTGTTCTGCTCCGAACTGGGCTAAAGAAGATGGGTATACACCATACAGTGTGCTGAGGGAAATGTTGCCTTGACAGCGGCACTACGGCCTACTCTTATATCAAATTCCAACTGCCAATGGATCTTTACGTGCACGCGAATGTGTACATGGGACCTCGGTTTTTCGTACCATCCGGATGACTAGACAGCTGTACTTGTCAGGCCCTCCGTCCTGCAACGCTGACAAGGGGGTAACTCGCCGGAAAATCTGGATGAATTTTCTCGACCAATGCTGGGATCGAACACCCGACCTCCCGGCTAGCGAGCCAGCATCTTAACCACTTAGCCACCGTGACCCCCAATTTTTTATGATAAATATGATTCAGTACCATAGTTCCTAAAGGTCACTGAGCGATAAGAAAGCTTCCAATTTTATCCTCTTTTGAATTTTTACCCTCTACTAAAAATCTTATCTACACTTCTGTCAATTATTTTAGGATCAACAGGAATTTCATTTGGAGCTACGTCAACAGTACCCACGGCTGGAATACAACCATTTGGTGTAACGCCAGCAAAAACACAAACTTCAGGCTTGACTATTGGTATAGCTACACCATCTACGGTTGCTACTTCTGCTGCAGGTGCAACAACTGGTTTCTCACTGGGTTTACCAGCAGCTGGTACAACCCCTTCACTCGGAGCTTCCACAGGTCAGTATATACTTTATTTACCAATTGGTTATTGTTAAATTAGGAGCCGTCGTGGCTCAGTGTATTTTATTTACCAGCTGGTTTTTTTTTTCTTGAAATAGGAGCTGTTGGGGCTGAGTGTATTTATTTACCAACTGGTTTTTGTTAAAATAGTAATAAATTAAGTCTTGGTGTCCCATTTTAGCATTAACTTGATATTGGAGCCATTCAATGGGCTTGATTATAATGTCTAAATTATAATTTACAACCTTTTGTGTTTTCTCCAGTTTCCTCCCACAGCTAAAGATTCCTATGAGCAAGTAAATTATTAAAATGACCTTTGTGTTGACTGGGTGTTACACATCTTTTTTCTCTCTAAAAGTAATGCATCATTAAATTGATGATGCTAAAGTAATATTTTTATCTTCCAACATTGATACATGACTGTATATTTTTACCATCCCTTGTTTCGTTGCCTAGCAACCTATGTTCGTTTATGTTTTAGGTTTTTCTCTCAATGCTGCAGCGACAAAACCCGGACTGTCATCAGGATTAACGTTAAATACAGCTGGTTTATCTCTCGCTGTTCCCACAACTGGTACCCCAGGATTATCTTTTCCTGCTGCGTCATCCGCTGCTTCTACAGGTCTCTCCAGCTTCAAATTAGGTAAAACTGGTAACATTCCTTTCTTGTACACCTTGCACAATAATATTGATTTTTTTTAAGTTGATGTACATAAATGTGTGGTAGAATTTAAATTGTATGAATGGTTGGTGGGTGCGGAGGGGGGAGGCAAATAGTTTAACACAGACACTTTAGATCATAAGGTATGTTGTTTAAGTCAAGTGGCGTCGTTCTGATCCCACACTTGTACATGACAAGAAGTAGGGTCGCCTACCTAACCTTATGTGTTTTCTCCAGGTCCTCCCTCTTTTGAAGACTCCTACATATCATTTGTTAGTACCGAAATGACCTAGTTTGTGTTGAGTGGACAGATGTAAATCTAAATAAGAGTAAGGCTGTAGTACTTATATTTGTATAAGTGAATATATTATGTTTTAGGTGCTACATCAGCTACTACTGGAGGATTAGGTGGTGGATTGTTTAATTCAACAACTAGTACAGCACCTAGTATTTTTAATAATGTCAGCACTACTACTACTAGTATCGGATTAGGTGGTGTCGATACTAAAACATCTGCAGCAGCATCAGGTGGTAGCACCACTAATGGTAAATCAAGGTAAGTTCTCTTAGTCATAATATGTGTAATGAGTTACTTGGGTGGTATATTGTTACTCATTGTTTAGTGAGTTACTCGGGTGGTATATTGTCATTCAAAGTATAATAAGTTACTCGGGTGGTATATTGTAAACTCATGGAATAATGAGTTACTTGGGTGGTATAGTATATAGAGAATCTTCTACTTGTCTTTTTTGATAGTTAAAAACAAAATATCGACACAAGTTGATATTATAAAAAAGAACAAAGCTGTGTTTTTTTCTTTCTTTATGAACAACAGTTGATACTTTTGGATACACTGTAGCAAATAAGAAGAGGAGAAGATTATATTATCACCCAACCCTTTCTTACACGCGCAAATAGATAAATTCTTTGGTATTGATTTTATCGTCATGTAAAGTGATATTTCCTAGAATATGAAATTTATCACACAAGCGATATCTACTGTAGAATGTGTTATTGGGTGATAAAATGAGATACTTGGGTTGTATAGTGTTATTCATAGTATAATGATAGTATAGTACTCTTCATCCTAATCAGTAGAGAAGCTGTCACAGTAGACAGAGACTACAGTTGTTTCTTTACAGTGAGGAGAGCTGGGTTGATGAATGGTCTGCAGTGGGTGCTTTAGATCATCTATCTTTAAAACATGTGGCACAGTTTCAATCCAACGCTTGTACAATGTACATGACAGATTAAAGCTGCCTGCCTAACATTGTGGGCTTTTTACGGGTCCTGCTCAGGTTACCCCACTCTAATAAAGACCCTATACCAAGGCGAATTATTGAAATAAAATATTACCATATGTTGGTCCCAAAATGAAATTTGTTTGTGTTAAGTGGACTTAAACCACATTTCTCTCTCTTGTAACAGTGATGTAAAAGCTTTAAAAGAAACCATGATACCTGATATGTTAAACCAGTCTGTCGACAGTTTTCAGTAAGTATATTAATGTTAATACCTGTCATGTTTTATCCATTAAATTAGGGAAAATCTTTATCATGAGTATGGGGTTGGGTGGCTGAACAGTTAACGCGTGTGTGTTGGATCACAAGGTCTGTCATTGAGTCAAGTCGCATGGTTTCGATTCACCGCTTGTATGTGACAAGGTGGGTCATCTGTCCAACCTTGCGGCTTTTCTCCTGGTCCTCCAGTTTCCTCGAACTGCTAATAACCCATATGTTAATGACCTGGTTTGTGTCGAGTGAACTTTAAACCCCATTTCTCTCTCTCTCTCTCTCTATATATATATATATATATATATATTTAACTACGGTACTACATTAGGTGGTTTAAAGCCTGAGAATATGATTTTTCCTCATAGCATACAGTCGGTGCAGAAAAGTAGGATGTTAAACCCCATTTCATTTCTGTTTCTAGTAGATATATAAAAGATGTTTTATTGTTTGTAGTAAATATATAAAAGATGAGAAAGTTGTACGTGAAGGTATAGCGAGGATGTCATCTAAACCGTTAGTAAAGGTGCAGGAAGATACGGCAGCACTGAAACAACTTCTATCCGTCGTATCAAATACCTTACAGAGAAATACCTGTGCTGTAGAAAAACTTAAACGAGAAATGACGCAGGTTAGATTATTTAACGTTTCCTTCCTTAAAGGGGTGTAACTATGGTGACTCACTAACAAGGGTGTCTCGGGTTCGATCCCTGTGTAGGCCGAGGAAAGGATGCATCGCTGTCTTACGAAAAACCAAGGTCCTGTGTACATATTGGTGTGTACATAAAAGAACCCTTGACAGTTCGAATTCGAAATAAAGAGTAGGCCGCAATAATGTCATTGTCCCAGCAAAATGTGTATGCCTGTCTTCATTACACCAGTTGGAGCACAATAGTAGAATGTTAAGCCCCATTTAATTTGATATTTCGATGCCATAGTTCTGGAAGGTTGTAAGTGCCACTTTGGCCAAAATAGCTTTTTTACATAGGATCACTAATCACATCGGGGGGGGGGGGGGGGCTTCTCTATGCAAAATTTCAGAACTGTAAGGTCGTAACCTCGACAAAAAAATTGCTTTTAAAAATGTTGATATCCTAATTGTGTTATTAAGATTGGAATAGGTTTTACTCTCATATCTCAAAAACTAAATCTGACAATTTTTGAGACTTAACGCCTTTCAGAACTATGACATCGATTTACACGATTGTAATTATGTATTATTTCAGGAGTTAAAGAATGCGGAGATGGCTCATAGAACAAAAGATACACCACCAGGTTTGCAGTATGAAAATACAGCACCTAATGAGTTAGTTTTTATTCCATATAAATCAGCAGTTTAAAACATTTGTAGAGAGTGATATCAGGACTAACATATTGTTTAATTTTATTTCGATAATTCAGTATGAAAATACAGCACCTAATGAATTAGTTTTTATTGGATATAAATTGAAATATTAATACAGTTCTTATCATATCGTACATTCTGATAAGATTACAGCTTGATTAGCAGTTAAAACATTTGTAGACAGAGGTATTGTTTAATTATATTTTATGATCAGTAGTGGAATACCGCGTTTTATCAGTGAAATAAAAGTGTTATTCCACTGGCTAGTTGTTTTTACCTAAAATGAGTGTAAAATCATAAAATAAATAGAACATTTGTCGTTTTGTCGTGAATAACATATTTTATTTCATCTCTAAGCAAGAAAACGTTTATATTTTCACTCATGCTACGCCTTCGTGAAAATATAAGTTTTCTTGCTTCTCGATGAAACAAAATATGTTATTCACAACAAAACGACAAATATCCTCTATATATTTCAATAACTTTCTTGTGCATAGGGGTCATTAGCAGTTCGAGGCAAACGAAAGACCCAGAGAAAACCCACAATGTCAAACAGGCAACCCTACTCCTTGTTACATACAAGTGTGGGAATCGAATCAAGGCCTCTTGTTAAACCATTCGGCTTCCAAACCCCTCACCCATTAATGATAAGGTGGCAGGCCCAAAGCATATTTTCCAAATATTTCATCTGTTTTTTTTATCTTGGTTTTTTTTTCCAGGTATTTTCAGATTTTAGTTGAAGATTTTGAGAGTCGAATGTTAACATACAGACAACAAATAGAAATATTAGAGAACCATCTGACATCATTACATCAACCTAGTAGACATTCACCTGCAGGTAATTTCAAACTCTACACTGCTCTTCTAAGCCATTGTTTTTATAGGGAGCCACAGTGGCTAAGTGGGTAAGATGCAGGCTCGCCAGTCTGGAGGTCTCGGGTTTGCTCCCGGTGTTGGCCGAGAAAGTCGTTTCCACTTGTAAGTGGTGCAGGACGGAGGGCCTGACAAGGACAACTCTCTAGTCGTTCGGATGATACGAAAAACCAAGGTCCCGTGCACACATTGGCATGCAAGTAAAAGATCCCTTTTCAGTTGGAGTAGCCCATAGCGTGTGCTGTCCAGGCATAATTTCCATCATAGCACACTGTATGGCGTATGCCTGTCGTCATTAGCCCAGCTGGAGCAGAACAGTAGGGCCTTAAACCCCATTTCATTTCTAAGCCATCGTTTTTATAGTCTCTGTGAGTCGGTTTCCTGTTCAACATCATGGTTTTGGGCTAATATTCCTTTTAGAGATTCTTTCATAATAGTTTAATTTCCAATGTATTAACAGTCCTTCAAATGCCGATCAGAACCTTTAGTAGCCATTCTTTGTCATAAAATGGCTTATTTGGTGTTTATTTTTTCAATGAAAGATTGCTGGAGAGTAAATTACAGAATTGATATCCATATTAAGTAAATGACTTGTTTTATTACAGAATTAATGCTATTACATAAAATGTTTTTATTACAGAATTGTTTGTTTATATTACATAAATTGTTTGTTTTTATTATGTAAATTGTTTGTTTAAATTACGTAAATTGTTTGTTTTTATTACAGAGTTAATAGCTTTATTACGTAAATTACACGAGACATTTGTAGCTTTAGCTGCCCAGTTACAACAAGTACACGAAGCTGTCAAGGTAAGGAACATTCAATTCATCCATCTTCTGTTCATGGGAGTCGCAGTGGCTAAATGTGTAAGGAGATGGCTCACTTAACAGGGGTCTGGGTTCGATCCCGTTGTTGACCAAGAAAGTTAACCAGGATTTTCTAGTGTTGTTTCCCTTGTCAGTGGTGCAGGGCAGGGTATGGTAAGGACAGTGCTTGGTCACTCATCCAAGGTCCACTGCACACAGTGGTAGACACAAAAATAACCTATGATGCCGTTTCAATGTCAAATTATGTGTTTTCCATTTTCCATAAGGGAGTGGAAAGAAGGGAGAATAGCATGCAAGTGGTGATTAGTCCTCTGATGGTGTTAGCACCACATGATTAAAAATATAATTTCTGGCATTAGTGACAGGTTTTGATCCATGTCCGTTCATCTAAGGAATTTTTCACCATTTACAGATTCAGAGAAAATTTGTTTTAAATAAAACCCAGATTTTATATATTTTCAGACGCAGAAGGAACATTATTTAAATTATCGCAAGATATTTCATGGTGATACAAAAAATATTTTTGAGAGACAGCAAAAGTCTGCCGTACGAGTTCATGTTAGTCGTACGATAGAGCAGACAGGTCCAAACCCCTTTACAGGTTTAACCAATGCAACAGCTGTTGCCATGGCGTCAGTTTTAACACGCTCACAACAACCATCAGGTAACGTTTCTATTCAATAGATTGTCAAATAACCAGAGCCGTGGTGGCTCAGTAAGATGTTGGCTTGCTAACCTGGAGGTCCCGTGTTCGATCCCGATATTGGCCATGAAAGTACATCATGATATTCCGCCGTGGTTCCACCTTCTCAGTGGTGTAGAACAGAGGAGCTTTAGATGGGACAAAAATCAAGATCCCATGTGCACATTGGCATGCACATAAGAAAGTCCTTCACAGTTAGAATTCAAAATAAGAGTAACCTCTTTTAATTTCATTTGTCAGGTAACAGTCTGTCAGATTAACTTTGAACCAGCTCACCTGCTGGATTCGCTCCAGATGTTGGACTAGAAAGTTCCTCAGGATTTTCTGTCTTGGTTTCCCCTTGGTGGTGGCTAGTCATTCGGATGATATGGGTAGTCGAAATGCCGCTCAGTAATCCACCGTAATTGTATTCCATAGATTTTATCTTACAATTGCCGTGCAGATTTATTAATTTAAATACGAAGAATAGATTGTTAATTTGATGTTTATTCTGCCATCTCACAAGTCATTCTGACAATTAGGCTCTCAATATTACATTCTCCATATATAGTTGTGATTAACCAGACTGAAGTAGATATTTAAGGGTTATCAAATAGAAGATAGGACAATTGTGACCTGTGTATTCCAGGTAAATTACTAAATGCCATTGAACCAATTTATCAGTTTAAGAAAGATAGAGAATCAGTGAATATTAAACATATAGATTAAATATACATTATGGGAGATTAGACAAAGAGCTGGCAGTTCTCACTATAATAGTTAAAAACTTGATAATGTAAAGGAAATTTACTGAACCGAGAATTTAGCGATTGAATTTGGGTCTTTCCTCGATCATCATTACTAAAGTTTGTACGATAAAAAAACATAGTCTTGATTATCCATTTCTTGATTTAATCATGAATGAGCGTTGAGCAGCAGATCAGATTCTAATCCAGTATATATCGCAGGCTAGCGATGACATCGAGAGTTGGATATGGTCTGGAAGAGTTAATTAATGTCTAATTAATAATTTAGATAACATTTAAGGCCTAATGAAAGACCTGCAATTTGCAGATTTAGCTCTTGTATAATGTATATTTAAAATTGAATTGTGTCTATCATTTTAGGGGCCCCACCCATTGTTGGTCTAACCAGTGGTTTAAATACATCCTCTCTAGGATTTGGACTCGGCAGCTCCACACTGGGTACGTCGACATTGGGTAGCAGTACGTTAGGAGGTGGAGGAGGTTTATTTGGTGGTTCAGGTAAAGTTTATGCTATTAATATTTTTCTTTCATAGCACTTAATGGTGTAGGCATTACTAAAAACAGTCCGTTAGTTGCCTTTCAGTCAAATTATTTCAAACAGAGTTCATAAGTTGATGATAAACAAAGCAACGATCATTCGGTTATTTTCATCAGTTAAGAAAATCAAATCAATATATTATTAACAGTAATCACCTGCATGGTTTCAATTGGTTAATAAAAAGAGGTCTATCAAAAGAATTTGTAATTTGCAAGTTGAACATACCTCAAATTGATAGTTTGAAATAATTTGAATAGTGTAAAATCCTGACAAAACTGTTCTACAACAATTAGTGATCCAATTCTAAACAAACACGATTCTCTGTACAAATTCTGGGTCATAGGGTGGTCTTGTGGTTTAATATGTGCACGTGAAATCTCAAGTGTTGGCTCAGTAAGGCACTGGCTCAATTACTAGGAGGTCTGTGGTTCAATCCAGGTGTTGGCTGAAAGAGTTCCCCAGGATTTTCCAGTGCTGTTTCCCCTTGTCAGTGGTGCAGAGCAACGGGCCTGACAAGGAACGACGTAGATGTTCATTAGGTGAACGTCTTCACTACTGTGTTCACTGATTAACATTTTCCACTAAAGCTAAGCAGAGATAAGTAATTTGATTGGTCTATGTTTGGGACAAGATAACTTGTGATTAAACTCATCAAGACCTTGACTAAGTTCCATCATATTCTGCTTAGACTAAGTTTAGATAACAAGTTTGGGTTGCTGTGTGTACAAAGTTTTATAAAGATATCTTGAATGGTTTATGAGATATTCCATGGCAACAAAACCAGACTTACGGTAAAATGATAGTGTGGCGGCCAGAGACTTCCATGTGAGTGATGTTTAGTACTTGTATTGTTGTTTTTGTATAATAGTTGTGTCAAGAATTAGAGTTTAAAACAACCTGTACATTTGTATATTTTATGTATATTAATATTTACCGTAGATATTGAATGTTTATACTCATCTATTTATAGTTTTACTTATTTATTTTATTAACCACAAATATATCATAGGCCTTGATCTTTTATTTTAGTTATCACACTCATCTTTTTTTTATATTTTTATATACACCTACAAAATATTTTGTCATCATGTCTTGTCAACTAGTCTGTCAGTCTGTCCAGTGGTTGAGTGTGCACTTGAAATCATAAGGTCTGCCATTGAGTCAAGTGGCTTGGTTTCAATTCCCCGCTTGTAAGTGACAAGGAGTAGGGTCGCAAGTCCCACATCGTGGGTTTTCTCCAGGACCTCCGGTTTGTTTCCCAAAACCCCTACACATAAGCGATTTGTTCAAATAAAATTGCACCACTATTAGTTAGTCCCAAAATGACCTAGTTTGTGCCAAGGGCAAGATCTATGGAGATTTAAATTCTACTAAACAAAATCAAAAAATGCTACTCGTAACAGTACAATTGATACAATAGCAAATTGCATAATAAATCTGCAATAACTGTGCGTCATTTGCATTTTTCACTTTAAAAGAAGGCTTTTGCATTACCACTGGGAAACTTTTTTGTTAAATATTTCTGAACAAGTTCCTGTGCACTCTCATATAGGTTTAACACAGTAAATTAACTTATGCTTATTGATGTCCAAGACAAGTTGGTGAGCGTGTGTTTATATTGCCTGCCATGTATTTATAGATATTTACTGTAAAGCTTACAACCTGTTTATTTGCTTGTAGGCCTGTCGTCATCTGTAACTCCTAGTATTAGACCAGCCCTTTCTTTCGGTTCTACATTCACATCTACGCCTATTAAACCCTTAGGTTAGTTGGGGGTAAGCACTCCTTTTTATACCCCCTGCCCTAAACTCCCACCAAACACACCCACAAAATTATTTGTGGTTCCCATTTTTCGTCATTTGTCACCTGTCAGTCTTGCGTCTCCAAATTTAAGTTTTGTCTTCAGACATAAGGCTATGATGGAGTTCAATACGGTATGATGTAGGAAGTTGCATCATTCATATGCAGACTGAATACATGTATTAATGCAACTATTCGTGCTTTGCATTTTTCGGAAAATATCAAATTTGTCACAGCTTAATCCACGCGCTTATGTACTTAGAGTAGATTGATTATTTAACATTTAATTATAAAAACAGAATGAAAATATCAGTAGTAGATAATCCCATTGGATTCAAACAGATTTAAAAGAGACCCATCAACGGATGGTTGGTTTAGGCCACACAAAAAAATATTCTGGTTCACAGACAATCCTTAGTAAAAAAAGTTGATGCAGGAGGGTGGTTTTGGGGGTTTTTTTGTTTTTATTTTGTCAAAATTCTTGCTAGTTTTTCGTATTTAAGAAACACAAAATTTTAAATTTAATACTTATTTTACTACATTGCCATTCGTGATTGTCAATAGTGTTACATGTTCATACTTGATGGCCGAGTCTAGTGTTTAATTCCTCTTTTCAAGAAACGCTTGATAGAGTTACGTTTTATACACCCACGTTTTCATGTGGGCGCATTATGCCGACGCCCCTGTCCGTCCATAATTTGTTTGTAGACACTCTACAGGTCACAATTTTTATCTGATTTTGACGTAACTTGAAATATAGGTCTATCTCCCAAAGCTCTTGGATCCTTTTTGCCCCTGATTTTAAGAAAAATCATGTTCTTAGCTTGTGGACACTCTACAGGTCGTTATGGTCATTTGAAGAACAGTGTAGTCCCGATTATCATTGCTACCATTGTTACAATAATAAACAAAGTCTTGATTATCCATTTTTAAATTAGATTATTAACTACCAATCGTGTATAAATCTGTTGAAAATCAATCATATTTTTTGTAAATACTGAACGTAATTTCAAGGTATTTAGAATTCCCCAAAGGAAGTTTGGACATTCTAAGACCTGTAACAATGGCTTTAAGATTGATAATACAGTTTTATCACAGAATTTTTACCAGGCTGATCATGTTGGTAATAAGATTATTATTTTAGAACAACAAAGCTGTTAGTGGTCAGTGTATGAATGGGGGCTTGTTTTATGATTGAGCATACTATCTTATGCATATATTAGTGTGTTTTTTATTCTCCTCTTGTCATAAGCAAAGTATCTAGAACATTTTTTTTTTTTGACTGTCATTCAGTGGGCCACGGTTCTTTAATATTACTCTCTATAAGTTGTCTCGATAATCCAGCTCTACCGTTCGAACAGCACAACAAGGGTCTGAAATTGATTCATTCTTAAATTTCAACTTGTATTGGTGTATCAAGACTAGTAATGTTTCCTTCAGTGTATCGGTGGTGTTATCACTGTAGTCACAGTGATAGGTCAGTGTGTGGATTATTCATGTAATTCGAAATAAAACGGGATTTAAATTTATAATTTTCTGTTATTAATTGTAACTTTATTTTTTTTCATCTCCACCAGTTGTCTCTTTAATTGCATCTCTATTATTTTTACCTCCACCGGTTGTCCCTTGAAGTGTAGCTCGGCTTTTTTGATCTCCACTAGTCGTACCTTTAATTGTAATTTTATTATTACCTCCATTTTATCTCCACTGGTTGTTACTTCAATTGTAACTATTGTTTTTTTTTACCTCCACCAGTTGTCCATTGAAGTATAATTCTCTTGTTTTTTTTATCTCAAAAGGTTCAACTGGAGGGTTATTTGGAAGTTCAACATCTGCTACACCAGCAGCCACAACAGGATTTGGACTCGGCACCACACAACCAACCTTGGCTACCCCTAGTCTCGGGGTTGCACCCTTTAATATCTCATCCAGCACCAATCAACCCTTTACCCTAGATAAACCCCCGGGACCCGGTGGTAAACGCAATAAACGATGAATACATATCATCAAATATCATTCCTTGAAAAATTATACATAATTCATACTAATCTCTTCTCTAAAGCAATAAAAGAACATGTCTTAAGCCACTTGAGGTTTGGAAGTCGATCCAGGAGTTTTCCAAGAAACATCCTCGGAATTTTCCAGCGTGGTTTCCACTTGTCAGTGGGTACAGGACGCAAGGACAGTGTCTAGTCATGCAAATGGGACGAAATACAACCGTTGACACTTGAACGCGAAATAGGAGTAGGCCGTAGTGCCTCATTGATTACACACTATTGCGTACACACGTTTTTATTAGCCCAATCAGTGCAGAAAGTAGGACGTTAAACCCCATTTCATTTTGTTTCATTTATATACCGAATATTTTTTTGTATGATTTGAGTCAAAATTCACATATTGTACGTATTAAATCATATTTCATAACTTAATATGAATCTTTGTCGTTATTTATTTTTTTCTGTCATGCTCGGTTCCCCAATGTCATGGGTAGCATCTTCAATACTGACACGGAGAGTTCACCTCACTGAAATACAACAAAAAAAACCTCAAAGTCCACGTGTGTGCACATTGGTGTGCATTTCTTTTCAAAAGGAGCCCAATGCTCAGTGAGTACAATGTTGGCTTGCTAGCTTGGAGGTCTCGGGTTCGCTCTCGGTGTTGACCGAGAAAGTTCCTCTGGATTATCCGTATGGTTTCCCAATGTTAATGTACATAATTATCATCATAACACACTGTGTTAACCCTGTTGATGCAAAAATGGACGTTAAACCCTATTATATATCCGCTCTGGTTGTTGTTGTACCATCTCATTGTAACCCTATCCTATGTGTCATCCACAAGCTTGTGTCACTACAGGGGCTAATGTTATCGATTGCCTTGAACTTGATGCACAGTGTTTGAAGGTCATTCCAATAATTGGGCATTGTTTCACTTTTAAGAACCATGTGAACTGTGTGGGGTTTATTCACATTCTCCGGTTTCATCCCACTGCTAAAAACCCATATGCGCAAGCAAATTATCGAAATAAAATTGAACCACATGTTAGTCCCAAAATTACCTAGTTTGTGTTGAGTGGACATTGAACCCCATTTCTCCAACTAAATGTATGGAAAATAAGTTGTCTTCCCTTGATGGATAGTAGGAACATAGGGATCACCAAGGAACAAGATTCTGAATGGGCACAAAAATCCCAATATCGTTAGAGGGGGTGTCTCCAGGAACGTGTCATTTGAAGGAGGGGTAATTTTTCATGAAGGGCTTTTTCTGTACAGAAGGAGGGTCAACTGGCTAAGCGGGTTCAAGTCACCAGCAGACCATATAGAAGTCAGGGTCTTAGTGATGCTTAAAATTGGGCGCCTCTTGCTTATGCGGTCATTAGAAAATCTTGATGTGATATAACTAAGTAGCATAATCACATGTAACCAGGTTCAGGAAAAAATGCAAGTAGTGCTTCTCAAATTATAATTCATCCTTTTCTTCTGAGAAGTTGGTGGCCCATATGAAACTACAGAATTGGAAATGAGAGAAAGACGTAGCACCGCTGTAATGTAGGAATCTATGGAGTTCAAAAAGATAAGACGACCTGAGCCCCGCTGTCAGTAACAATATATTTGCCTGCAATCTGACTGGTCAAAATTCTATCATCATAACCTGCATATGAATTTTAGCATGCAAGACGACCTATTAATATTTCAAACATGTAACGCTTGACAAAAAAGAAATTGATTTTAAAATATTAATTTTTCTTTATTTTAAAAAAAAAGATAAATGTTGAAAGAAATTTTAATCAAGGTAATGCAATATTTATGGTGTGACACTACGCATTACCTAGACCCTTGAGGGGTACAATGAAATGATTAGTAAATCCATCTCAGTTCATGTAGTCTTCAATGGCTTAAAAAAAAACTCAGAGACATTTTAAAACATTTAATTAAGACAAGAAAAACCAAATCTTTTTTATATCTTTGCAAATACTGGTGGGAATAAAATAAAGCCATTTTAGGGTTGATATTGCAATTCCAAAATACCTTAAATAACTTGAAATAATGTTTCTCTCCAGATCTCAAACGAATCTGTTTGAAACTATAGCCTCTAAACTGGGGGACAACTCACACAGCACTGAATATCGATAGGGTTCGTCCTCTTATGATCACAATGCTTCACACCTAATTGAAAACAGATCTAACAGAAACTGTGGACTCTACCGCGTTCACAGGCCAATGGTTGACAAACGGACCGAGACATGGTGATGACTATATAATAGTCTTTGACACATTTTAAAACATAGCACTAGATGTAATCTACATGTGAGAGAATTTAACATGTAATTAAATCAAACAAATCAGAAAATTTACAGTCTGCTTGATTCCCTTGAATCAATAAAAACAAGTACAAGAGTACCAATTGACGTCATGGCAGTCATCTTGGAATTATGATATCATTTCGGAAAAATGAAGTCAGTTAATCAATGCACAGTTCTCCGAAGAACAAAGTTTAATGCCCATTATCCTCAAATTGCCAGAGCCTCAAAGCCTTAGGTGTCGTGTTTTATTTTTATTTTGAAGAGCATCGCCTTAAGAAGATAGTATGGAATCACTTCCTGATATAAAAAATCTGAATTAGAAATTCACTGGATGATCGAGTTGAAGAGTATCTGCATGATTTGAATCTCACTGGATGATTGAGACAAATGAAGCTCACTGTAAAACATCTGAGTTTTGTATAACTGCATTCTGTAAAACGGGCAATAGAAGTTCAAATGCATCCTGAATATATGTACTACTGTTGGTGGCCTGAAAAACATAATAAAAATATACAAGCTTGCGATCGACATCAAAGTCATATATATCCTATGCCCTTGCATACCTAAATATAAGAGAGAGAATTGGGGTTTAACATCGACTCGACACAAACTAGGTCATTTCCGGACTAACACATAGTTCAATTTTTATTTCAATAATTAGCTTGCGCTTAGGGGTCTTTAGCAGTGGCTGGAAACCGGAGGACCCGAAGAAAACCTACGAGGTTGGACAGGCGAGCCTACTCCTTGTCACATACAACCAGGGAATCAAAACCACGCCAGTTCACTTAATGACACGTGCTAACCATTCGACCATCCAAATGCCCTGAATGTACGAAAGGCATGACTACTATATCTTAAATGGTTATTAAGATATGCTGCTGAAACAAAACAGGAACGGAAAGAGTCCATTCAGTGCAGGAAATTAAATCAGATGCTTACAAACGATATGTAAAAATTAAACAAAAATAAAATAGATTTTAACATCACAATATTTTGGTTATTCTATTTCTTAGAAAGTTTTGCTAAGTCTCTAAAGTCAGTTTGTTTGCACGGTGGACACTTAAGGCTGATCCATTCAATTGAAATCATTTATTGCTTACATTGTCCTTGTGTTTGCATTATTGATTTCTGTTTATTTAAGTCGAAAGGGGTGTGTGTGTGTGGAGGGGGGGGGATGGTTAACACAGCGTGCTGCATCACAAGGTCTGCCACTGAGTCAAGTGGCGTGATGTCGATGCCCCGCTTGTACGTAACATGGAGTAAATTTGCTTGTCCAACCTTGTGGGTTTTGTCAGGGTCCTCCGGCTTCCTACCACTTCTATAAAGACCCCTATATGCAAGCAACTTAATGAAATAACACTGAATCATGTGATAGTCCCGAAATGACCTAGTTTGTGTTGAGTGGATGTTAAGCCTCATTTCTCTCTTTCTTTCTACTTAATTTGAAGTGTTTTTTATGCATTTATTACTTTGTGGACACAATAATAAAATAACTAAGAATGATTACAAACAAAATGTTTTTACCTCAAGATAAATATTAGTAACTAATGGATTCACAACCTCAGATGCTTCCTCAGATTCCTAAAACAATAGAATTATACATGTTACTGTTAGAAAAATACTGGATTCCCTGAAAAACACCGATAGGACTTCCCACAGGACAAAAATGTAAGGGGATCACTAACTGGCAGCATGTCTGCATGAATGACTTAAAGATCTCATGGTTTTTTATGTTGAATGAACTTAAATGTACTGCAAATTTCACGATTAAACAGCCGAGAAATTAAGTTAGTCGAGGATAATCCAAGTATTTACTTAGGACTAGCACAGACAATTGAATGAACAAAAACACTGAACACGGTCCTGCAGACGAACAAATGTTTAAGGTTGAACAATACACATAAAATCACCACAGATGAACAAATGTTTTAGCTCGAACAATACACTACCACCTAATGACGTATACATATTAACATACGTCATTCTTACCGCCACACAAAATCATGCAATTTCAAAATGGCATATGTATGTAATCGCAGATTGGTACTGTGTTGAAAAAGCTGTTCCGTGAATGTTCGGTTTCGACGCAGACAACGAACAGAGTTCCAAATATCTAACATGTTTGATTTCACAAACATTTTTTCATGTTTTTTAACCCGCAGACGATGAACAAATTTATAGGAACAATGTTTCATGAATGTTTGGCTAAAATGTTCCATGGTCTGTGTTCCGCTTTTGGCTTTGATATTTACGGTAACTGGACAGCTAGTAACAAGCTGAAAATGAACCCTCCCCTCAATCAAGTCACATGGCAAACAAGACTACATGTACTTGAAATAGAATTTTACAGCTTGTGGTAGTTTTCTTCCAATTAAAATGTTTTGAGAGGGATTTGAAGCAAACTTTTGATAGACAAATTAGTTTGAATAAGTTTTTAGTCCAAATATATCATCAAATCACAAAGCTTGTAATGGGAAGGCATCTTTAAAAAACAAAACCCAAATATGACTTGAATGTATTTAATTTTAGAACTTACCCCAACCGTATTAAGACAATGTGAAAATTTAGTTGATAAAATTCCAACTTCTGTACATAAAACCTGGGTCAAGCTAAAAAATAAAATGATATCTACATTACAAGAGAGAAAAAAGACACATTGGGTCATGTCTACTAATGACTGAAAAAATCATGAATCTATACACCTCTACCAAGTGAGTTAAAGGGATTGTTGGGTCTTTTATACTCTACTCCTTATACATATACTAGTATGCTGGGCTTTCAGAAGGATAAATTGGAGATAAAACACTGTATAAATGGTGGGGGTATAGTACACACTTCATTCCTTTGGGCGGAAGCTTACATTAGCCCCCAGCTATGAAAGGTTTACGATCCATCTGCATTCATCGTATTATTAACCAGTAAAAATAACATACCCAGCTAGAGCTTTAGATCGGTCCAGATATGATTTCTCTCCATCTTTCTGTAATAGAATTAACTCCCCTGCTTTATGGAACTGTTCAACACTTTTAGACGTTAGTTCTGCTAACGACTGAATGGCAAGTCGGTGTATTTCCTGTAAAACCAATAAACACTTTTTAAAAGTTGACTAATATGGCTACTCATCGACATCCATTGTGGAAAGACAGCGGTGACGACAATAGATCACCATACAATTTAAATTTCTTCAAATAAAATCAAGTCATGCGGCTTTGTATGTATTTCAAGTTAATCGGGAGATCACAGTTCATTGACTTCTTAATCAACAAGTAATAATTAACCTGTTGCAATTAGCCGAAAGTAGAGTGATTTACGATACCATAGTGGCCAGTTCATTGTTTAATCAATCAGCATTTGCAAACATGACACATAAGACTCTGGAGTATCCACAAGTAATTAAATACAATATATAAAATTTAACCTTTGGATCACGTGAAATGGTTGTCGTTTTATCATCTCCACTTTCAGAGTGGAAATCAACCAGCCATTTTCGTGTTTTTTCCTGGACTTTGTTTAGTTTATCGGGAGTTGTACCAAGATGTAATTCTGTCAGTTGATCTGTTACCAGCTTTACAAAATCATGCTCTGTTTCTTCTACAAAATATGCCAATAATTTACACTTTCAATTACTCAATAATTAATACGTTCAATCACTCACGACAATAATTTATAATTTCAATCACTGACCTTAATAATGTATACTTTCAATTACTGACCATAATAATTTATATTTTCAATCACTCACCTTAACATTTATACTTTCAATTATTAACCATAATAATTTATACTTTCAATCACTCACCTCAATTACTGACCTCAATAATTTATACTCTCAATTACTCAATAATTTATACTTTCAATTACTCAATAATTTATACTTTCAATTACTAACCTCAGTAATTTATACTTTTAATCATTCACCATAATCAGTACGCCCCCTTTCCTTGGCCCCGGTTAAGAGCATTAGTTCATATGCTGAAAAAACATTTGACATACTTACCATCATCATTCTCATCTATTTCAAAAATATCTTTTATTTGTAACAATTCTGGTTTAATCTCTGCTATAGTTTCTTCTGACATGGCGTGTAATAACGTCTGAACACGCTTCTCGCTCTGATTGGATAATATCTCGAGAGCTTCTAAATGAGCCAATCCTGCAATCAGACAAACATATTCAAAAAATAAACAAATTCCACACCTTGAGAGAGAGAGTTTAATGTCCACTGAACAAAAGGTAGATAATTTTGGAAATATCATATTGTTAAATTTTATTTAAATAATTAGTTTGCACGTAGAGATCTTTAGCAGTGGGAGAAAACCCCTCGAGGTTGGACAAGCGACCCTATTCCTTGTCCCGTACAAGTGGGGAATCGAAACCATGCCACTTGACTCAATGACAGACCTTTTTCTAAAGCGCATGTGTTAACCCATTAGGTCACCCAATCGCTTATACTTGTAAATCCCATTTTACCTTGATAATCATCAAATAAACAACCAAAATGACATTTTCTTGCTTCTTCTGATTCTTTCTCCATTTCAATCTTCTGATCGGTTTCATCTTTTGCATCTCGTAAAAGTGAGGATAAATTCTGTTTATCTCCTTTGTTTCCCAGAAATTGTCTGGCCTTGCGGAACCCTGGATCGTGGTCGGTGATAACGGAGTACGTCTTTTTACCAATCTTTTCCATCACGTCCAAACTTCCTGTACCAATTGTCTCCAAAACACCGATACTTTCAGAAACCTTTCAAATAAAACAAATACCATATTTCCTGAGAAATTTTCAACTGTTTATGTGAAAATCTTATTGGTGGTGTTTTAATCAAATATTTTTTAAATCCATTTTGTCTACAATCAAGAAACACTACTAAGATAACAGTCTCCTGTACAAGCCAGCATCGGAATTTTGTATGAAGTCACGATATTCCACACTAAAAGCGTAACGCCTTTAAAGTCAAATACAAACTTTCAGTCCATACATACGGTAATGAATATCAATAACGTATAACATACTCACGGAAAAAATAATATGGAAAGGGGTTTAACGTCCTACTTTTCTGCTCGACTGGGCTAATGAAGACGGGCATATGTCATACAGTGCTATGAGGGTAATTTTTCTTGGACAGCAGCACTACAGCCTACTCTTATATCAAATTTTTTACGTGCACGCCAATATGTACACAAGACCATGGGGTTTTTTTTTGTCCCATTCGAAAGGCTAGAAAGCTGACCCCCTGGCTAGCAAGCCAGTGTCTTACTTACTTGGCCACCATGGCTTCCATACTCGTTGAAGAACAATTACTAATCTATTTGAGCGACGTTTTGAAGAGTACCGTAAATGTGCATGTATAACATGTGCCCATGTATAACACATGCCCATGTATAACACGATCCCGGGGTGAGGCGGAATTCTGTGTTATTATACGTGGGGAACAATAATTGCCCCATTTTATTTCTATGACATTCAGTATCTAGGTGAAATTAGAGTAAATGTCAATGGCTTGCACACAGACATTATAGAGATTTTGAGCTCTTGTTAAGACCTAATTACCATGTGGGGTGAAGATGAAGCCACTTTTTTTTATTGTGTTGATGTTGATGACTGTGATATTGGGGAAATAGTTAGATTTTGAAATGAAAATAGGGTTTAATGTAAATCAGAAGATAAAATATTGGTCACTTACGGTATTTTGAACGAGACTACTAATGTTGGAAAACCACCCACCTCCGTCAGCCCCTTCAGCTGTAGGAGGGTTTGTTTTCTCGTCCAATGTTTTTGTTTGTGCATCAGTTTTAGGCTGTGATTCAGGTTTATCTGTTTCTCTTTTCTCCTTTATTTCTGAAATAAAGAGGATTTTAAAAGTGGACACAAATAGGTCGCAACACATATAATAATGTAATATGAATTTATACTGATTTAAATTCAATTGTTTCTGTTTTTACAGTAATTTCTAATTAGTTATGCTCAGCAAAATACGGGATGGCAGTCTTTGGCGCCTGGTTATTCCAGTCTACACCAGTAGATGGAGCTTGATAGTTTTCTGGCATGCAATTCGTGTGCCAATTTTAAAATTTTCATTTTGCCTTAAAAATATTGGATATCAAAAGCCCATCTTTTCTTGGTAAGATATCAACATCAATGTTGATCTAAATTGACCAATAAGCTGTGTTTGCAATGCTGAAGATGGTGGACGATATTGAGTTAGTGACTTGCCTCCTTAAAGTGAATAATTCAACAAAAAATAGTTCAACAGGAAGACAATAAAACATTTGTAATAAATATTAAACATAAATAAAGACATACCATCTTTCTCTGTATCACTTATTGTTTTATCTTTAGCCATTTCCTCAGGAGGGGGAGCACCTAATGATGTTTCTACTGTATCCATTAAAGTTGTAAACCCATCGCCTATAACATAGCATTTAAAATTAATTGATCATCAAAGCCACAAACCCATATATGTATTATTTACAGAGAGAGGGAGGGAGAGAGAAAGGGGATGGGGTTTGGAGTAATGTCCACTCGACACAAACTAACATACATGTAGAGTTCCATTTACCAATTTATGATTGTCAATAACATTAATGTACTTGATAATTGAGCCTATGATACACTTTGTTTTAATCCGTTTCATTAAGTTACTTCTTGTTTCCAGGAGAAAATATAGATGCGTGGGAATTAGAAAGACTGTTTTTATTTTCTTTATGGGATGTGAAGGATCTAAGAAACATCTGCCATTCAAGGCAGATAACATCATCTGAGAACATAACAGATGGACAGTAAAACTGAGTGTGATAGGGCATAAGATATGGAATATAAAACAAAAGAAAAACAGATTAAAGATCATTTCATTCTAATGAAATTTGAGGGGGGGGGGGAGGCAGAGAGAGAGAGAGTTCAATATCTTTAGAAGAGAGAGAGAGAGAGAGAGAGTTCAATAATGTCCATGTGACACAAACTATGTAATTTTGGGACAACATATGGTACAATTTCATTGCACAAAAACTCAAAACATAAACATTACATGGGTAGATTCTTACTTTAAAATGTTAATACTCACCAACTTGATGTGTAAAGGTAGAAACTGAGCTGGTGGCTGTTTTTAATAATGATGATCCCCAACCCCAGCCCCATGCACCTGAAGACTAAAGGGAGATAACTTATTTAGTGTACTAAATAACTTAATTGTAATAACAATTTGCAGACAATTTCATAGATTTTAAACTTGTCACCTTTTGGTGGCAGCTAGAATTCTGACTGTCTACCAGACAGAACAGTGTATAAAGGAATGATTGTTTCAGAAATAACTGAAATTGGGTTTAACATCCTACTTTTTTGATCAACCTGGCTAATAATGAAGACGGCATATGCCATGTGGTGTGCTATAAGGGACATTTTGCTCAGACAGTAGCATTTCTTTCTACGACGAATTAGACTGGCACAATTGACCTGAATAAGCGGCCTGGACTTTCCAAAAAATAAATATCTACCTGTTCTTCTGCAGCAGTGGTAAGATTTTCCAGTACCTCTTCCTGCTCCGGGGTATGGTCTCGTTCTCGTGGGATTGTCACAGATTGAGGAGATTCTGTGACTATGTTGTTATTCGAGACGTTGTCAGTTTTTACAGGTGTTTTTGTGACACTATCTTTCTGATCAGTTTTAGAAGAATTCTCTTCACTCACAACAGTCTTATGTTTATCTTGACTGATTGATTGTTTATCCGAGTTAATCTGTGATTGTTTATCTGAGCTATCCTGTGGTTGTTTAACCAAACTAATCTTGGATTGTTTATTCAAGTTAATGTCTGATTGTTTATCTGAGCTATCCTGTGATTGTTTATCAGAGCTATCCTGTGACTTTTTATCATCAACTAGTGTTGATGTTT
Organism: Patella vulgata; assembly: GCF_932274485.2. NCBI lineage: Eukaryota > Metazoa > Mollusca > Gastropoda > Patellidae > Patella > Patella vulgata. The sequence continues at coordinate 33,738,542 of NC_065886.2, read as the reverse complement.
TTGTTATTGCTTGAGTTTTTTGTGCATCTGTTTCTGATTGTATTTCGTCAGGTTTCACTGTCTTTCTTTCCTCAGATTGTACTACTTTTTCTTCTGTTAATTTTTTTGCTGATAATTTTTCATCTGTCGAAGTTTTGCCTGTTTCTTTTCCTCCATTCTTTCCCCTTTTTTTCTTTTTATTTTTACCTTTGCCTTCATTCCGACCACTTGCTTGCTTCTGTGGTTCCTGTTTTGTCGTCTCTTCAACATTTTGTTTCTTCTCTTTTATTTTCTGTGTTGCCATGGCACCACCTGCTGATGGTTCATTAATTTCACCTTCATCAGCACTTGCAAAAGCAGCATCGTCATCTGAATCCGACATGTTTACCGAAAAATTGGAAACTCGCTTGTAATTTAAATTTCCTGAAGGAAAAGAAATGGTTAATTTAATTTAATCCAATTTTAGAAATCCAATATCAAATTATATGTATAATTCAGGTTTGAGTATGACGCTGACTTGTTAACCAGAATGTCTCTGGTTTGCTCACAGTGTTGGCCACTGAAGTTCCTTCGGGATTTTCTGGCACAATTTCCCTGTGTCACCTGTGTCTAGTCATTTGGATCATACAAAAAAAAAACCCACACTGGTGTGCACGCCCCCCCCCCCCCCAACCACCGAATGATGACAGACACAGTGCCAGAGTCCATGACCTCTTGCTTAGTGAGCAAGTGCTGCAGTGGCTTAAAGCCACAGTGGCTCCCTGAAGAAAATCACTGTACACGTGACAAGAAATTATATGCTGACACCTGCAATTCATTCCTTTAGGCACACAGGTTATAACCATCATTCATAATTCATTAATTAATTTAACCAGAAAACTATAAATATAAAGTTGGCAGCTGGCCAAAAAAGTAAACATTGTCAATAACATCCTCACTATTCATAAGTTAGAGTCTCTAGAAATAAATAAATTGCGTCTTCTAGATATAATATTAGTTATACTTACAAATCCAATTCCAAAAACTGAAATTATTTCGTTATTAACGCCGAATTCAATCAAAAATATTAGAAAGCCACGTCGACTGCTGAAATGTGTTTATGTTGACATTTCTCGCACATGCGTGCTGTAAAGGTTGTACTTTGCAACATAATAAATATAGACAATCACTTTAGTCCTACATGAATGCATTTAAATGCAAACCTATCTAAATATAACTTTCAGTTGTTTCCCTGGCGTCGGATAATATGTATTTTATGTTTAGTTCATTTGATTTTTATTAGAAAAAGATTTTTCTACAAATGAATGTGAAATGTTTTTAAGAGTATTTTATGCTGTCGCCGAAAACAGTCAAACATTTCAAAATGGCGTACGAGGTGAATTATATTTTTTTAGATATTTTCTAATTTAAATAAACTTTACCTGTCCGGTCTTAAAAATGACCTTGGTTATTATTTGAAATAAATATTTACACATACCAAATCCACTTTATTCAGCGTATGAAGAGATGTGGCCAAATTTTTAAATAAAAGTCGCTTCATCTTCATATTTTTACTAAACTTACATTATGTCATTATGGTCTTCTTGTCAGGATATTTATACCAATAATTGGTTGTTTGGTCCTTTACTATTTAGCTTTATCAACAAGTAATTAATTTTATGTATCATGTTCAATTCAGAATAAGGCAGTGGATATTTAACCGTTTACGGCACTTTACTTTTTTTACTACTAGCAGGATACCTGGCTTCGCTCGGGGGTCATAACTCCGAAACCGGATTTGATAGACTAACGCCACCTGGCCTATGTTACTCCCCGGTCCGAGCTACCCCTATACCCCAAATTTCAGACTCGGGGCAGACCTAGTGTAGCCGCCAACCCCGAACAGACCGGCTTCGCTCGGGGGTTATAACTCCGAAACCGGAAGTGGTAGACTAACGCCACCTGGCCTATGTTACTCCCCGGTCCGAGCTACCCCAATACCCCAAATTTCAGACTCGGGGCAGACCTAGTGTAGCCGCCAACCCCGAACAGACAGACAAACGACAGTCACAAATATAGAGTTAGCCGTAGGCTTCCGTTTAACATGCGCAGTTCTCTGATACCTGGACTTAGCAGTTTTCACTTTGGTGTCTGACATTAACCCATAACCCAAACCCTAACCTAAAACCTAACCCAGCAGTTCTATTCGTTCTTTGTCTAACAGAGCTTCTTTTTCCGTTTCTTATAAAGGAACGAAATAGCCATACTTGAATTTCTATGGTAGAAACTGGAGAATTATTTTTAAAAGAAAATAAGATAATAAATTTAAATTGTAGAAAAGCATTTAGAATATTATTCTACTTTGGTTAAGGGCGCATTTCTGCAGATTTTGGTTTTAATTTAAGTACTAAGACTATCAGTGGTTTATGTTTTTCCCGTAAAATCGTGCTTCTGTGCCGAAACGATGTATGGTAAAATAGCGGAAGTAGATACTTTGCCGTATACGGTTAAATATCCATTTCGTATTCCAAACACAGGTTATTCTTTTCAGTAGAAAGGAGCTAAATCACTAACTAATATTTGGGACCTAGAAATGGGTCGCAACTCGCAATGCATATAATATAATAATAATGTAATATGAACTGATTTAAAGTCAGTCGTTTCCATTTTTACTCCAATTTCAAATCAGTTACGTTTGGCGAAATACGCCAGAAGTCTCAATCGAATGGCAATCTCTAGCGTCTGGTTATTCTAGTCCACGCAGATAGTATTTATTGCGCATGCTCTCCAGATAAGATATGGCATCACCGTTTGACATGACTCGTGGAATATGTCTATCCTCGTTCTTCGAAGCCCTTGTTACAAATGGCGCTGAAATGCATTATGGTACACGATTCGTGTACCAATGGTAAAATGGTTATTTTGTCTTTAATATTGAATATCAGAAGCCCATCTTTTCCCGGTAAGATCACAATATCAATGTTGATTTAAACTGACAAATAATTCGTGTTTTCAATGTCGAAGATTTTAGATGATATTGATTTAAAGACTTAGCTACTTTGAGTACCGTAATTTTGATCCCAAGCTTGTACATGTAAAGGAGTAGACTGACATGCTGAACTGTATGGTTTTTCTTTGAGTCCTCTGGTTTTCTCCAACCATACTGATATATGGCTATATGCAAGTGAATTATTGATATTGAAATAAAATTGTAATGGTAGTCCCTAAATAACCTGATTTGTTTTAAGTGAACGGGGAGCCATGGTGGCTCAGTGGAGAAAGTTCATCAGGATTTTCTGGAGTGGTTCCTCTTAGTTAGTGGTGCAGGACCGAGGGCCTGGCAAGGGGCAATGTATAGTCATTTGGATGGGACATATACCTTGGTCCTGTATACACATTGGCATGTACATTAAAGATCCCTTAACAGTTGGAATTTGATATAAGAATAGGCTTTAGCACCACTTTCCTGGCAAAAATTCACTCATAGCACAGTATATAGCGTATGCCCGTCTTCATTAGCCCAGTCAGAGCAGAACAGTAGGACGTTAAACCCCATTTCATTTCATTTTGAGTGAATGTTAAACTCTATGTACATGTAAGCTTATCTCTATCTCCACTTCAAATGACCTACATGACAATATCTTTTTCTTTAAAAATATATTTTATGTTTTAATTAGAAAACCCCTGGTGACCACAGAAGAAAGTGGGATGCCGATGAATATGAGAAACTTGCTAAAGAAAGATTGGAGGAGGAGCTGGCCAAGGAGAGTGGGTCAAACGAACGAGAAATTCCTATTAAAAGGGAACTTCTTCAACCTAGAGATTATAAGGTAATCAATTTATTTCAAAAGATTTTTTTGTTCAAGAATGCACAGGCCTGATTTATAATTTCACAATGATAAAAAAAAAGTAAATCAAGAATGAACAGGCCTAAGTTATGATTTCACAATGATAAAAAGACTAAATCAAGAATGAAGTAAGTAAAGCCTAGCTTACTAACCTGGATTTGATCCTGGTGTTGGCTGAGAACGACAAGAAATAGTGTCTAGTCATTTGGATAGGATACAAAACTGGGGTTCCTGTATACCAGTAGGTAGTGCACATAAGAGATCCCTTTACAATTACAGTGGCAATTCGGAGTATTTCCATCATAACATATTGCATGGCATGTGCACATCTCCATTATCCCAGTTTGTACAGGACAGTAGAACGTTAAGCCCCATTTCATTTGATTTCCCTCTCCTCTGTCTGTGGCCATTGAATTGATTTTAAATATTTGTTTTAACTTTTAGGTTGATTTAGATTCTAAGTTAGGTAGATCTCAGGTGATAACAAAAACAACTCCAGCTTTTCAACAAGGAGGGTAAGTCTGACTCCTTGACCAAGATTCACTTGAATTTTTAAAACAAATGTTGTGTGAAGTATGGCTATTTTACCACATGTATTGTTTATTTCTGATATCTTGGGTTTGGGTGGCCAGTCACTTTAGATGATAAGGTCTGTCAGTAAGTCAAATGCTGTATTTTCGATTCCCTACTTGTACGAGTAGGGTAGCCTGCCTAACCTTGTGGGTGTTCTCCGGGTCCTCTGGTTCCCTCCCACTGCTTAAGACACCTGACAAGGAAAAGTGTCTGCCAGTATTCATTAGGATGGAAGGTCAAGCCATATACTCATTGGCATGCAAGTACAGGTAATGAACTATTAGTATGTATGTATCTGTCTTCATTAGCCCTATTGGTGCTCAAAAATTTGTATTTTTCTCCTTTAAAATATTTAACTTTAGTGAAAAAAAAAAGGAGTTAAGTCCAGGGTTTCATGTATTAAGCAGTCGCAAGGGCACAAGAAAAGCTGGGATACCCAAAGTGAAGAAATAATCTTTTTATTGTACTTCTGTATATTTATTTTGTACTTTTCCAGATATTTTTGTAATGTTTGTGATTGTGTTGTAAAAGATAGTATCAATTTCCTTGATCACATTAATGGCAAAAAACGTAAGTTACGCTCCTATTTATTCCCCTCTCTGACAAAATGACAGGCACCATGCTGAGATTTTTTAACTTTGTGCTGGAACCGGGCAAAATTTCCTCATAGCACACTGTGTGGCATATGTCTGTCTTCATTAGTCCAGTCAGTGCAGAAGAGTAGAACGTTAAACCACATTTCTTTTTATTTTACAATGTGTCTTCCATTGTCAGTTGGAACACAGCATGTGATTGTAAGGTCCTGTTTACAGGTTTTATTGATAGCACACTGTATGGATGATGTGCGTCTTCATTAGCCAAAAAGTATGTTTGATGCCGAAAACATGTTTTTAAACCATATTTCATTTATATTAAACTCATTTCCGTAATTCCAGGCTTGCACAGAACAAAAAAACCCAGTATATTTAGAATCATCCCCTGCTTTATCTTTCAGATCAGAGAAATCTTGGTATGTCCATGAAAATAGAAAGATCAACATTAGATCAGGTTAAAAAAAGATTTGAAATGAATAAAAAGAAAAAGGAAGAAAAGAAGAAAGAATATGATTTTGATGAACGAATGAAAGAATTAAAAGAAGAGGTGGGTTATTTTCAAATGACTCCCTGTATTTTCTATTGACTCCCTGTACATCATCACTATTTTCAAATGACTACATTTACGTAATCACTATTTTCAATTGACTCCCTGTACATGATCGCTATTTTCATTTGACTTCATACACATCATCACTATCTTATGACTCCATGTACACTAATTTCGAATGACTCCATGTACATGATCACTATTTTCAAATGACTCCATGTTCATGATCACTATTTCCAAATGACCCAATGTATATGATCATTATTTTCAAATGACTCAATGTACATGATCACTATTTTCAAATGACTTCATGTACATAATCACTATTTTCAATTGATTCCATGTATATGAACACTATTTTCAAATGACTCAATGTACATTATCACTATTTTCACTTGACGCCGATGAACAGATGGTTGTCATTTCTTGAAAAAAATGCATCAGTATGATTGTCAATTTCATCATGTTTGAGCCTACTGTGCACTCAACCAGAAATCCTTTATAGTTACTTCCCTCTACCATAGGAAATATGAACAAATGTTAACGAGAATGTTTTTACTTTTTCAAAATAGAAACGGACCAAGTTTATTGGTTGCAACTTGGTCATATATGCTGGTCTTGACCACTTGTGTTAAAAATTGATCAAAATTGATCAGGAACCATCAGCAGTCAATTTACATGCCATAAAATAAGCATATTTTTGAAACTCCATTCTTGCAGTGGTATCTGAAAACAAGAATTTTTTTTATTATTGTCTAAATTAAAGGACAATATTGGTGTCAGTCATTATTATCACATATGTGATAGAACTGGTTAAACACATTCCACATGTAAAAATTGTCCTTTAAATATTTATTTATAAATCTGTTTTTCTGTACAGGAGGAGAAACAAAAAGCCTACAAGAAAGAGAAGAGGAAAGAACGAAAGCGTAAAGCAGACACTGATTTAGATGATGGTGATGATGATATGGCTGCCTTGATGGGGTTCTCAGGATTTGGTGGTTCCAAAAAATGATAGTGGAAGAAGTTTTGATTGTAATTTTGAAAGACTAGAATTTGTTTTATTGTGAAGGATGTCTTGTATGTAATTTAGACAGACTAAAAATAGTTTTGACTGGTTTGTGCTCAGGACAAGAGACAGTGTAGGATAACTGTGCAAAAAAACAAGGAAAAAACAAACAATACAGGAATGTGAAATCAAATTTTGTTGCTTCTGATATTAAAGATGTAACGGACATTTTTAAGCTTGTGTCAAGCATGTATTAAAAATAAGAATATAATTTGTTCCGGCCCAAATGACAGGACGCCAAATTTAAGGGAACTCGGGCCAAAAGACGTATTAAAAATAAGAATATAATTTGTTCCGGCCCAAATGACAGGGCGTCAAAATCTAGGGGACTCTGGGCAAAGTGTATATACTGTAATATTTTGGGCACAATCATAAGCTTTTCTTACATGTCATCATCATTGGCTTTTCTCATAAGTGGAATAGCTTGAGCCTCTCTTCTTCTAAAATTGGCACTGATCTCAACCAAATAAATAAATATTTGAATCCTTAAATTTAAAACATTTTAGTTTAGGTTTTCCATGAATTAGACCCCTTGTATGTTATTCTCAATGAGAATTTAAACAAAATGGTAATAAATGTTTTTATTAACCTTGCCTTTAAATTCTTGGTCAGTGAGCGATAAAGGCAAGGACTTGGCTAATGATAACAAGCATACAGTGATTCTGGCTACCCTTCTTCAAATTCCAAGGGTTCATTTGAATGCATCTCATTAAGTACACCGGTAGACCTTTTTTTTTTTGTCCCATCTGAACTACTAGACACCACTGTTCCTTGCCAGACCTCTCAACAAGAATGTACCAAATTCGAATCTCGGGATTCTGCAAGCTCATTGCCACTTGCAAGAGCTGACAAGTAAAGTGACAATAGGACATGATTGAACCAGCAAAATCCTGGTTGGTGAGCCAGTGCAGGGGCACAATTTTTCTCCCTAGCATTATACATTTGGCCATATAGAGAACAGGCATATCTGTATGTGGGACAAACCAGAGATGGAGATGTTTCAAGTTTGTTGTAGTTTAAAAGTTAAAAAATTGAATAATTTTTGGAAACAGTTTAATTAGCAATAACAATTAACATGATTAAATAAGAATTAAAATATATCTTGATTCACACAACTTAACATAACAATAAAAACTTGTGTATTTTCACATTTACATCCATAATTTAATTAATAGCATCATAATTAATTGATAGCACCATAATTAATTGATGGCATCATAATTAATTGTTGAAATGATAATTGTTGAAAGCTTCTTTAATTGACAGTACAATAATTAAAAGAAAGCACCATAATTGATATTGACAGTACCACAATTAATTGATGGCACCATAATTAACGACTGCACCATAATTAATTGATAACACCATTATTGATTGACGGCATCCTAAATAATTGATGACATCCTAAATAATTGATGACATCATAAATAACTGATGAAACCATAATTTATTGATAAGAACCATATATAATTGACTAGTAACACAAGAATAATGTTAGTAGATTCATTTTGACGCTTGTGTAAGAGGGAAAAAAGTTTCTACTAATTGGTCTGTAGTTTATAAAGTACGTACCAGTACAGCAGAAAACAAAAAAATGAACATGTAGCTTTACTTTAGCAATAGAAAGGTCTATTACCCTAGAAGCTGTTTTCCCAACAGGCTGTGTAATTGATCGACAGAAAAAATTAAAGGAGATTCATTCATCAATTGACTAGATTAAAATACTACAAGAAACATAAAACATAAGATATAAATAATTTTATGTTCCAATGTTTACAGTTCAAGCTAAAAATGAAACTAAAATAAAAAACATACCGATTTCCTATCAATATTTAATTGTTTAGATTTTGGACATGAAAGAGAACAGAATTGTATTTAATTTTGCCACCAGAATTATAAATTATATAGGCTTATTGTGATGTAGCGTCACATAGTCGACACAAATTGATTCTCAAGCAGTGACCTCATCTTCAGACATCGATGTTGATGCAGAAAAACTAAGATTTGCTTAACATCATACATAAATGGTAAAAAAAAATATGTGCCTAATCAATGGAAGAATACAGCATTACTGATCACAATAAAATACCCGATCAAACCCAATTCAGCACTATATTTCAAACGAAATCAAAATGTTTGTATGTAGATCCACTGGATTAATCAAATTAAATTGGACGGACTGGTTGATTTAGACTGGTTATAAATCATAGGAAAATATCTTCTTCATAAAATAAAATTCCAAAATTACTGGCACTTGAGCTTTTATTACTGGCTGCAAGACTGAAATAGTTAACAAAATTTTTTTGTGTATAGGAATTCATTACAGGCTAATAAAGACAGGCCTGCGCCATGCAATGTGCTATAGACCACTTATTTCAATTTCAACTGTATACACAAGACATACAAACGCTTAGACACTTTAACTTGCCAGGTCCTCTGAGAAATCTAAAGTAAGTTTGAAAATCTAGAGGAACTTTCTCAGTCAACACCAAGACCAAAGCAAGGATCTCCTGGTCAGTGACGCTTCCGCCATTGTGGTCCCGCAGCTAAATTGATTTCAAAATCTGAAGATAACACCAGGGCTAAAAGCATTATTTGTTCATTCACAGGGCTTAACATCTGCTTCAACTAAGGGAGATATCGCATACAAGCTCTAAAAGACCCCAGCCCTCTTTATCCACATGACATTTGCTCAGGTTTATGAAACACTTGATAATATTTATAATGAGTGGGCATTTTTATATGTCTGCTCTCTCCGCTGGCATCATCATTTGATCCAGCAGCTACACAGATCTACAGCTATTGGCCTGTTGCCATTATCCCTCTCGTTTCTGATATTTATAATAATAATATATATTACCGTCGTTGTTTAGCTGTGTGTTTTTTATCTGGTGGGGTTATTTCCTGGAACATGTCCATAACAACAGTTTTCCTCTGTAAATGTAATAATAAATCTTAAAACATGTATAAACATTAATCTATATCTTGTTTATTATTAAAGTGATCTGTATCAGAACAAGAGAGATAAATCTGGATTAATGTTCCCTTGAGACTAACATGTGGTTCAATTTTATTTCAATACATGTAATTCGTTTATATAGGTATCATTAGAAGTGATAGGAAACCTAAGGAACAAAAGAAAACCTATATGAAGTTAGGTACGTGATGTACAAATAATGAGAAAAGGTATCAAATTTTAAACAAAATTGAAAGCTGATTCTTTAACTTAAAGTAATTATATATAGTCAATACTTAATAAGTGTATCATTTCTGCAGTCAGTAAATAACTGGTTCAAGGTTTTTGTTGGCACATTTCAATCTGTGGTCTAAGGGGAGATAATATTGTGCTAATGACTGTGTATCTGAGTTGTCTCCCCTAGTAAGTTTATTGCTAGATGCTATTCAGATGGAATGAAAAACAAGGTCCTGTGTACACGTCAGACTGCATGTAAAAGATGCGAGAGGTAGTGCTGCCATATATATATATTTGAATTGATGTATCAAGATTCACTTTTTCACAATTCGCGTATACTTTGTTTTTGAGCTTTTATCTTGCCAAAGGATAACTGGTAGGCAAAATGTCTCGTCATAAACATTAAGTTTCAAGGCACTCGTTTATCTCTTCATGTTGTTGATTGTATGATTTATCCAGTATCATTTATGATTCTCAACAACATTTATTAGGGTTGCAAATTTGATAATTGTATCTATGGTGCATTTCCAGGCTCGGTAGAGTTACTTGCTGCAACCCTAATAACCTATGAGACTGTTATTATTTTTTCGAACTGGAGACAAGTCTCTTTTTATGTGACATGGGACTATCTGAGAACCAGAATATTTTGTTGGCTACAGTAAATTATTTGTTACTCTGTAAAAAGCTTTGTTTACCTTTTGTGCAGAATTGGCTTTCACTTTTTTAACAGGCTTCACCATTTTCTCGTCAGTTTTATTACTCTTCTGATCCACATTTTTAAATTCAGCTTCTGATAAACTTGACAACTAAAAATAAATAACTAGTATTGAAAAAATAGATTACACATTGTGTTAAAACACGTATTGCCAGTCAACAAAAAACTTATGCCTACTGGTTAGTCAATTTCACAATTAGTCAGTCTATTTCACCGCCATTCATGACTGATATGATGAGAGCCGTGTCTGTAAGGGCAAACCAATTTAATTTTCTTTTCATCTGGGTCTTAATAAATAAATAGCCATTTGAATTGCATGAAAGATGCCTTGTTTTAAATTCAAAAACTTTTTTGAACTAAAAGCTTTTGAATGGTGCAATCAAGTGCCTTTTGTATTAAACTTAGTCTTTTTACCAAAGAAATAAGAAGTAAAATGTTTACGGGTGTTCCCGAAGATATTTTTCACACCCGACACCCAGAAATCTGATATAAAACAGAATTACATACGTACCTCTGAAACTCCAGATAGAGTAGGAGATAATAATCTAGGGGATTCCCCCTCCTCGTCATCTGCTGGTATTTCGGGGCTAGACTGGGAACCAATCTGCCGTAGTTTGAGTAGTACTTTCTCTAGAGTTGTATTACCAGTCATATTGTTACCCGGTACAGAATTATCATCATCATTATAACTGGACGACAGAGTCTCTGGCTGTAAGAATGATGGCATTTTAAATTTCCGTGAGAGTGTATCTAAAACATGAATATTCATATCTTCATCAATATGCTCATTGATATTCATATCTTCTTCTTCATCAATATGCTCATTAATATTCATATCCTCATCTTGAATATCATTAATGACATGAATATTCATGTGCTCTTCATTCAAATTTTCTTCATCACTCAAATTTGTTAAATCAGGAATTTCATCATTCTTTGATATTGGATTTCGTGATAATTTAACAACGGCAGATGGAATTATTTTATCTCTTTTCTTTTTCTTCAGAGGCCTTTTTCCGCCCTCCAGATTTTGACCGGATATTTCTAACGACTTTTCTTTGTTCATATGTTTAACATCAACTTGATTATTTCCCTTCTTTTGCTCGTTTGTATCATCTAATGGATTATCTCTCTTCTTTTTTTCGTTAATATGCTTTAAATCCACTGGATTACCTCCCCTATTTTTTGATTCCTTCTTTTCTAAATGAGTTTCAATATTTCTACCAGTAGATCTTGATTCTGTATCTAGAGAACCAGCTGGCTTTCCATTATCTTCAAGTTCATCAGCTAAATTTTCTCTCAATTTATTCTTCTTTTCCTTATTTTCAGTATCATTCGATCTGTTGGATTTCTCAAATTTCAAAAATTCATCGACCAGTTTGTCATGGACTTTCTTGGATTCACTCTCAGACGTCATTTCGATTTCATATTCGTCAAATAAACCAGGCATGGTTTTAATCTTAGGTGTTTTTTTAGAAGCAGGTTTCTTATTGGCTGCGATTTCCAATTCGTTCTGTCCTTCCATTTCATGTCTCGTTACGTTTCTCGAATCCTTCAGCGCTGTTCTATTTTTATTTTGGGTGGATCTGTTTTTTAAAAGACCAAACATCTTGGGACTAATCCCACTTTTGAAACTTGGGATTTCTACTGTATTTTCATCGTAGTTGGTGCGTTTTCGGGGTCTCAGATTGCGGGTTGGTTCTCTTGGAATGGCGAAAACACTTTTTAGAGGTTTTTGTAAGTTTGTTTTATTTGGTGTGGTGGCAGAGCATACTACATTTTCAGTCTCGGTAGATTTCGTGTTTTTAGTCTGGGAATTTGGAACTAACTGTTCCTCAGAATCTTTCTGTGTGTCATCAGGAATCTGTGGAGTTTTTGGTGCCGATTCTTGAGTTTCATCCTCCTCATCATCATCAACCTGACAATAGTGTAGAAGGTTGTCGTCATCGCTATCACTGTAGATTTCACGATCTAAGATTCCGTCTTCAACATCATTCGGTGTCAACACATCAGTTGTTTTAACATTTTCATTCTTCATCTCATCATCCGCTGCCATGTCAAAATCTGAGCTGTAACAAAGTTTTCTTGGCTCGGGTAAACCATTTAATAGACATTTATTCTTTTTTCCCGAAAATGTCACCTTGGCTGGTGTTCTGTAATCCTGTTTTTGTTTTTCTAGAGATAGGGATCTGTAAAATATAATCATTAAAACCACTAAATATTTTAGAGAGAGAGAGAAAAGGAGAGAGAGAGAGAGAGAGAGAGAGAGAGAGTTTGATGTCCACTGACCAGAGAGAAATGGGGTTTAATGTCCACTCGCCAGAAATAGGCCATTTCGTGACAAACACATGGTTCCATTTTATTTTTAGCAGTTAGCAGTCAGAGTAAACTGGAGAAAACCCATAAAGAGAGAGAGAGAGGGGGGAGAGAGGGGGGAGAGAGAGAGAGAGAGAGGGGAGAGAGGGGGGAGAGACAGAGAGAGGTTTAATGTCCACTCAGCCAGAAATAGGTCATTTCTGGACTAACACATGGTTCCATTTTATTTCAATAAATTGCTTGCGCGTAGGGTTCTTTAGCAGTTGAAGTAAACCAGAGAAAACCCACAAGATTGGACAGGTAACCCTACTCCTTGTTACATACAAGCATGAATGGAATGGAAACCATGCCACTCGACTCCATCTTCTTTATTTTATACAATAGGAATGGAAATTAACTTCTCATCAACACAAAATTCAGACATTTTGAGACTAACATGTTCTTTTATAGTCGTGTGCAATGGAGAATTTTGCCTGGGCAGCAATGCTTCCGCCTACTTGAATTAAAATTGTCAAGGGGTATTTTAATGAAGTCCAACCTGTACAGTACACTGGTCGACCTCTGTGTTCCCTTCCTTCTGAACAAACAGACAAAGTATGGACTAATAATAATATAGTCCTTGAAATTAATAACTTCTGATCAATGCAAACAGATGCCAAAAGCATGGAAAAGTTCTATACTGAGAAGTCTTACATCTTGCGGATATTCAATTGAACGTTTCGGAATTGAATTCTCTCAATCCCTAAAATAGTGACAATCGAGTGAAAAGGTTGATTTCTGGCTACAACACATGCAGGCAACTGCATAAGAAATTATCTCATTCAACCAACAAGGATTTGTTGTCTTTAATTACTTCACACCACCTTCCTTGACTTATCAGAACTGATAGAACTGTGATACGACTGAATTCCATTTCACACCATTGGAATTCTGTCAATTCAGGAATCCGGACTGACAATCGAGCATTCCCAATCTCATTCTCAGTATCCCCAGTGGTCTCATTCCGTTCCACTCCACTAACCCCTGGGTTCATTTATTGAGGAGACACATTTAAATTATCTGCCCTTCATGACTGTGCTATTTTTATTGACAAATAAAAAAAATTGTTAAATACAAAGGAAGTTGGCAAAGGAAAGTAACTCTCATCTTGTTGCAACAAACAAGTCAACAAGCAATGAGGTCAAGACTGGTTTGTAAATTGCTTCTTGATTGGTTTGTAGAATCAAGCTACGATCAAGGCCAAATAATTTGAATATGTGAATACCCCATGGATGAACCCAGGGTAAAGTGGAGTAGAAGGAATGAGACCACTGGCGATATCAGAGATGCCCAAACTGAGATCTTCAATAAAGACTAAAGGGAGATAATACAAACATAGAGCTGGTGGAACTTTACCAGTAATTAAATATTAGTCATTCTAAAAACGTATCAAAAAAAAAGGTAATCTATTCCACAGAATAATAAAGTTTTTAATTTCCAGCTCAGGGAATAGGTTAACATTGCCTGCAGATGTAAACAATATAGATTGTGTTGAAGACAAAAAGGGGAATAATTCATTCATATCACATTTAACTGAATTTTAACTCACCTCTCTGTGTTTTTCAAAATTCCATTTTTAACATGTGGTGTTCTATCAAGTATTTCTGGTACATCACATGATTTACCATATATGGAACTGGAATACGTCTGGGGTTTCGTCTTCGATCCATTTTTTCGACCATCACGTTTTAACCAATCTTCTACAGATATCTGCTTAAAAATCTTTGTAGGGGCTGGTGCTAAAGGCCTATCAGGCTTTTTTCCTGATCCGATTTCTGTAAATAATTTATTTTTGGACGAAGATTTCCTTCTTTCTTCAGATTTTGATCTAGAATTCGCTGTCTTTTTCTCAACGCTAGATTTTCTGGAAGGTGTGGAACATAGTTTGGGGATGGTGTAACTTTTTTTGTCCTGATTTTTCATGACCTTCCATTGGTCTCTTATTTTACAGTTGATCTGATCAGCCGAAAGGAAAGGATATTTAGATGATAATCTCCCTCGCTGGTCCTGATAATAAACAGTGAAACTCGGAACATGAAGAGTAATGTAGGCCTTCTCTGGTGTTTTCATTATCAGGGTGTTGAATTAGCTAACTTTGCCTATCAAATAATATTTAATCTGAAACATTCAAAATAATTTAATTCATAGAATGATAGATTTAGATCACATGCAGATTTAGGCCTTGAATTCGATCTAATATTTTATTGGGGGTGGGATTGTATGTTTTATGATGTATGATATTGGACAAAATTTCTGAAATTTTTAGCAGAATTTTCTTAACAACACGTTTTGATTCAGATTAGCTATGGATATGGAATCGACTAATCACAATCTGCTTATGAACTACATTCAATACAATTAATAAATATTAATGTTTTCAGACCAAAGATACACTTGTGTAGTTCCTTTAGAAACAGTATCTGATCAACAACTTAGGTACAGCTACCAAGATGTACTGGTGGCCGGGCGAATCCGGGGGGAGGGGGTATATGGTTATACAAACCCCTCCCTGCTCAGCTAGATAAAACAAATTGTAAACATCCGCCTTCATTAGCACATTTGGTGCAGAAAAGAATGTTACCCTATGCCAAAATGACGATTAAGACCATGCATTTCTCAAAAACTTTCAAGGCAGGGGAGAGACCCCCACCCCCCACTGGCCACCCCACAAAAAAGCCCTGATACATTGTCTTAGGAACTTGGAAAACCCACTCCTGTAAAAGTTAATGGATGTGCCCCTGGGTGACACAAAATAAAAAAATACCGGGTTGGCTAAAAATATTTTCGGCCAAATTGCGGGGTAGGCTACAATTTTTTATAATTTCTAAAGATTGAATTTGTCAAGTCTCCTACAGAAAATCATTAGGCTATTACATAACAAATCTATTGAGTTTAAATCAGTTTATTCCAACAAGATTCCAAATATTTCACTAAAACTTGTGAATTCACAACTTTTAAAGTTGGCATTAGTTCTAGTACAGAGACCATAGTATTAATACTATTATTAGTTATTGTCACGGATTCTGTGGAAATTATGCATCTGCTGAACTCAATTTAAGTTACAAAAACAAGCGCGCCAAATCATTTATTGGCACTTTGAAAGTCATTGCAGATAACTTAATCAGATCTAATTACTTTCTGGAGTTCTAAATTATATCTATTTATTTTAAGTGGTTTCTACTGACAACTGAAACAAAAGGCGCTAATTAAATAAAAAATACCAATCATCTCTTCTACTCTAGCAGATGACGCAAATTCTCTTCTCGTCATGTCTCGTTGTTAACGAGATCATGACGTCCATGTTGCATTAGTTGCTACTAAACACTGAAGTTGGCAAGACGCAATGAAGGTTTGGGACCGAATTTATGAAAAAAACTTGATTCGCTTTACTTTTTAAAATGAATGATAGGCGATCAGAATTAGACGAATATAAAGGCGAAGTAGACTTTGATTTTTTCGACGATGACGACCCTGTAGGTTCCGATATTCCTCAAAAAGACGACATTTCTAGAAAACCTCCGAAGTCGCCTAAACCACCGTCTCCTGTGAATGAAAATAGGAAGCCATCGCCGGTTGTTGCAATTAAAAACAACAAACAAGACAAAGATGATTACAGTTCAAGTGATGACAGTTATTCGAGTGACTCGGTTACAGATACTGAGAGTGAAATAGATCAGAATTCGCACAATAATTCAGGAAAAAATATTTCTAATGAGTCTAATGTCAATGGCAATTATTCAGGAAAAAATATTTCTAATGGCCTTTCGGGAAAAAATGAAATTCCTAAACATCAGCAGAGTGTTGATCGTAAAAATGACAGAAAAGAGATAAAAAACACACAAAGTGTTACATCATCGAGTGCATCAGAGACATCTCAATCGGAGAGTGAAACTGAGAGTTTATCACGAGTGAGTCCCTTGCCAGTTAAATCGAAGAAAAAAGACAATGATAGTGTCGAATCAGATAGTGATAGTTACACATCCTATACCTCTAGTAGTAGTAGTGCCTCGGATTTATCAGATTCAGAAACGGAATCGAGAGCTGTATCAGTGAAGTCAAAAAATAAGCCCACAACATCTCAGTCTCGTTCCCGAGATAAAGGCGCAAATGTTAAAGAAGAAGCCTGGTCAAACAGCACGAAAAAAGACACGGATAGAAACAGCGATAAGAATAAACAAAAACAAATGCGGACGAAGAAAGGAAGAAAACCAGCATCTGACTCGGAAAGTGAAATCACAGATGTGTCGCCTTTATCATCTGCTCAGAATAGTCCCAGACGCAAGAAGAAGAACCGAAAACATCGTGATCATGATGAAAGAGACCAAATTGGTAGAGACCAGAACACAGAAAATCTGAATCAGTGTGAAAATCTAGATCTCAATGTTTTAATGGACGCTGTCTCTGAACTAGATAAAGACAAACGTATAAAAGCGAACACACGTCGTGTTATGTTTGCGCCACATGAAAGACAGTCACGAGAAAATAATTATTCTTACAGTAAAGAACGAGCAAAGTTAATAGAAAAGGAGAATCAGAGACTACTAAATGAGATTTTACACAGTGTGGATAATAGAGATCGACCTGTCACTCGTTCACAATATGCACCAGTAATACGCCGCATGACACCGTCTGCTATTAACAGGGAGAGACAACAACGTAAAATAGAAGCAGAGAATTTGGTAAGTACAATGTATGTACGTCAAGATGACCCACCCATGGCGTACAATGTTATTAGTTGATTTTGTATTATCAATCGAAGAAAACAAGCCCCCTTTTGTGTTGCTAACGAAAAAAATATGCAGTCTTTTTACACATTTAAATGAACAGGACAGTCAATGAGTGATATATTTGAGATGTCGGTTGTGAAAATCATGCCACAGACTGATTTTTTTGCCCTTGGTAGGGTGGTTCACAGTTCTTAAATATTTGTACTTCTAAGAGTAAGACGGACGTTCTTAAATCAGCCTGTTTTATAATCACCACAAATTAAATGGAAAAAGTTCAGTCACAGGGTTGCACGTGCAGTGAAGGCAGCAAACATTCGCTCATAATAGACATTCACGCATCTAGTGGCTGCAGGTGATCAATTTCGAGTTGCGTAAAAATATGCAGACATTCCAAAATTTTGCGTTTTTGCCCGCTACATATGCGTGACTTGGAGACTCAAAATACTCAATAGGAGCAAGTAAAATCGTTGTGTGACCAACTCTATTTTAAAGTTCTTATTTTATTAATAGGCCTACATGTACATGTTTACTGTACTTAGTCTAATGAAGAGTAGAGGTTGATGGCATATCTATAGTTGACAGCACATTCATTTCAATCTTTCACTTCGACAGGAAGTAATGAGCAAACTGTTTGATTGGTTGAATGTAAACAATTTATCGTGCACTACTAGCCAATCCAAAGTCTTGTAATATGAAATGTGCATTATGGTTTCCATTGCGGCAAATGAGGGGTTGTCTCAGAATAGCCACGTATAGAAGGCTCACTGCTATGAACTTAAAGGTTATGAATGAAATAAAAGGAAATATGTTTTAATGAATTTTAATATTCATATCTGCATATTAAAATAGTTTAGTTCACTATTTATGATTTACACATATTTACAAACTACATGTAACTTACTATTACTTACTACCAAAAAGCCATGGCACAATCGTTAGCTAACAGACAGCTAATCAAGGCGCATAGTAAACTTATGAGGACAGTCTTTTTATTGGCATAATAGTGTACTTGTTGAATGTCTGGATATAAAAACCTATGGAGACTAGAGTAGCAAATACAAAGTTTTGAGAGGGATTAGAAGCAAATTTTTGATAGATGAATTAGTTTGAATATGTTTTTAGTCCAAATATCATCAAATCACACAGATTGTATGCAGGAAAGTATCTTTAGTTAAATGTTAATTAATAAATCAATCTGACGGAGTAGGCTTTATAGCAAAAACTGCAAATATGAGACTTTATAAAGATTACCTGTGTAGCCAGGTACATGTAGATCAATATTACTATTCACATGGTGACATCTTTACTACTACTTTCACTCAGTTATTAACAAAATAACAATAACATAGTTCAGATGATTTATATAAAGTTATTCTCCTGTCGCGAATGAAGTACAGTACAGGTAACATTTTTTTATACCAGTCAATTTATGAAAAAAAGGGATCAACCCCATAAAGTCCCAAGAAGAGTTTTTTTTTTTTATGGTTTCCAGTAGTGTTTGGGGTACTGAATGACATCCTAAAAGTTTACCAAAATTTAGGGTCTTTTGTCTAACTGTATCAGTTTACTCCAGCTCACCCTGGTTTCCTTTCACTGTTAAAGTTCCCTACGCACAAGTGAATTATTGAAATAAAATTGATCCATGCATATACCGGTACATGTTATTAGTCCAGAAATAACCTAGTTTGTGTCCAGTTGACCTTAAACTCTGTTTCTCTGCCCCCCCCCCCCATTTACTAACATTTATTCATTTTAAAATCTTTGAACCTAAAAATATCTATTCTATAGCTGCATACAATGTATGTACATGTATGTAATTACCCATACATGTAGTAAGAAGAATTTGTTAATTAAGCCAATAATTAGATTATTTTGTACATACTGTCTACATGTATCTATGCTTATATAGAATATTAATATTTTTTTTTATACTGATTACTATGGAAACATACATTTTAAGATAATGATGATATAAATCAATGTTTGTTAATCAATGTAAGGAATCCTCGTTAATTTGATGATCCATCAATACATGCAAGTATTTTTTAAAGTCAGTCAATCAAGTCTGGATATACGGCACCTGTCGCGCTGTCACCAGGGTACGGGATACAGGACAATTGTTTGAATTAGTCCCCTGGAACTATTCGTCCCTAGAGCATTCGTCTCCTAGCATTATTTGACCCCAGAGAATTCATCCTTGGGAATATTCAACCCCAGAGAATTATCCTCTGGGACTAGTTGTGCTGGGATGAATTGTCCGAGAGCCCTGTCACAGACATTGTCGGACATGGTCTAATTGGTGCCTGTCATTTTATCCGACACAGATTTGTATTATTATAATGAATAGATTGAGTGAAGTTATCAGTGTTCAAGTTTTGACAAGATGTAGTGTAGATTGTTTATTATTGTTGCAATGATACTTGACAATTGAGACTAAGTCTTGATTATCCATTTTATCATTAAATTTCTAAATCACAAGGACGTTCTAATCCATTTAAATCTCGGCCATCCAATATTCCAGAGAGTTGATCATACAATCTGGGCTTGCCATGTGAATAAATGTCTAAATAAAAACTTGCAATACGAATCGGCAAATTTAGCTCGTACATAATGCATCTTTAATGAAAAAAGTCCATCTTTCCTATTCTGATTCATTAAGCATACAGCATGTATTCTTTATCTGAAACTGATTAATGTTAAAGAAAATAACATTCGCTAATGAGGATGTGCACAAAATAATAAAATCACTAAAAATAATGAGTAGGCTTACTGCCTTACTTTATTATCACAGACTTGCAATGTGCCATTTGTAATCATCCAAAGCACTACATTTAGCACATGCCCCGGAAGGTTGGCATTCCTTGGATTTTAGTGAATTAAACACAAATAAAATGAAATGGGGTTAGCATCCTATTCTTCTTCTGCACTGAGTGGGCTTATGAAGATGGGTGTGTCGTACACTATACTCTGCTATGAGTCTATGAGGGAAATTTTGCACTATAGAGATCCGTCCTGTACCACTGACCCCGGGGAAATCCCGGGAAACTTTATCAACCAACACCAGAATCAAACCCCTAACAATCTTGTTTAGTGAGCCAGAGCCTTACTCACTGAGCCACCATGTTTCTACAAGAACATGTATCTACAGAGGTTGTCCGTCCCTGGGTTATAGTGAATTGAAGATAGTTATCTGGTTGTTAAATCTAATGCCTGATTATTTAATTAACAAGTTACAACTATTATTATTGTTGTCTGCTAATTATCACCTGATCAGGGTTTAAATTTTAATTAGGACTTGGTGTACATTATTGATTTTAACATGACAATGATCGGATTATTACCTGACAGCCAGACTTGATCATCCATTCACATGCTGCCAAACTTTAGTCCAATATTCTTTAGTCACGTATGTACATACATGTATTAACATGTTATTGTGATTTGAAATTGCAGTTCTAATTTTGTTCTACATGACATGATACATGTACATGTATAGTCTTGATGCAACCTTCCTAAACCAAATTGATTTACAATTCTTCAGGCGCTTGATAAATAAATAGCCTTGATGTTTTATTAAAAATGTTAAGACTTACAGATTTAGATCTGAAAGCTTTTGAAAAGAGCAGCCAAGTATATTATGTTCTTGATTTCCAAAGAAAAGGGAAGCAAAATTGGTATATGTTTTTCTGTAGTCCTCAAACTAGCAGACGACAAATCTACATGTATAATAATAATATACATGTGACTATATTTGTGACTCTCGTTCGTCTGTTTGATTGTTCAGGGTTAGCGGTCTCGAGTCTGAAATTTTGGGTATAAATAATTGCAGCTTGAGCCAAGGAGTGACATACATGTACAAGTACCTGTAAGTCTGGTGGCGTTGAACTACCATTTCCTGTTCCAGGGATATTGCTTTCCGTTATGGCTATACCCCCATACTAAACTTATGCTGCCTGTCTACAATTAGCTCCACTGGAGATCAGACACTAAGCTAGTCGACCGACATTTCAAGTCAACGGTTTTAGTTGAAAACACAAAGTATATTTCGAGAATTTTGAGAAGTATAAATTCTGCTTTCGTTTAATAAAATTGAAAAGGTTATTACTCTTTTTGTATCTAACAGATGTGAACCGGAGTAGGACCGCATTACAAATCTATTATTGAAGTAGGGTAGACAGTTCTCTGTGTGCAGAATCGGCTATACCTGTCATCGCCAGCTAAACAAAACCCTAGTACATGTATCATATTTATAATAATTTTATAAATTATATTTTTTATTCGTATATTTTCAGGCATTATTACGACGATTACAGAAAGCGAAACCGACTCGTGGAATGTCTAAAGCTGAACAAGATCAGCAATACAAGAAGACCATGTTATATGGTGTACCCGTCTCCACTCTACACTCGTCACGACCTAAATCTAGGGCAACTACACCCTGGGACGAACTCTCCAATAGTTCTAGGATGGGTTCGAGAACGCGCAGTTTAAACAGTCTGGCATCTGCCTCTACAGTAACGTCTGCACAATCGACACACAGGTCACGTCCTTCCAGTGCTAAGAAGAAACCGGAATGGAATGAAAGATGGTAGTTTGTGGTTAGAGTTATAACAAATGCCATGTGTAAAGGTGTACCTGAGTTTAAAATAATCAGAGGTCGTGGAGTGGAAGTGGCCTTAGGCATATATATAGAATTGTGGAGGACCTCAAAATCTGCTTTCTATAATTTGACTAAGAGCCCTTTAAAGTAGCGACACTGTTATTATTGATATGTATACTATAATTGATTTCTCGTCTATGAAAGTACATGTAGTAATATTATTATTAATTTATACAAAACAACACATCCAGTTGTTGCATAGAGTTAAACAAACTATATTGTGGATACTTGTATAATTGATTTCTCGTCTATGAAAGTACATGTAGTAATATTATTATTAATTTATAAAAACCACATCCAGTTGTTGCATCGAGTTAAACAAACTATATTATGGTTACCACATGTATAATTGATTTCTCGTCCATTAAAGTAGTAATATTATTATTAATTTATAAAAACCACATCCAGTTGTTGCATAGAGTTATAAACAAACTATATTATAGATACCATATGTATAATTGATTTCTCGTCTATTAAAAAGGTAATATTATTAATTTATAAAAACCACATCCAGCTGTAGCATAGAGTTAAACTATATTATGGATACTTTAGTCTATTTCTCGTCTATGAAAGCAGTAATATTGTTATTTGTTTATATAAACCACATCCAGTCATTAACGTTGCATAGGGTTAACACAAACTATTTTATGGATATATGATAAAGAAATTGATAGAACACAGATCAAAAATTTGTTTTTGACTTGAGTCATAAAGCGAGATGTATTGTTGATATGAATGTACATGCATGAAATATGTTTGCGGAGTGATCCAATATACATTGCATGTTATAAATATTATTAGGTTAAAGTATTGACATCAGGTTTGTCTTAAGAGCATTATAGGCACCCAGGCAAAGTTGTGCTCTGGGACCCCTACCAACACAACCACTCACAGAAATAAAAATGTAAATGGTTTGTAAAATTAAACATATTTATTGTATTGGTACTTCCATCAAAATCAGTGTTTAAACATTAAAAAACATGATGTACCGGTACATATAGATAAGCATGATGCCCCTATGCTTGTTGGGAGGCCCCCAGGGTAACTGCCCATGCAAAAGACAACCCTGATTAACATTATCAATCACTTGTTATAATATATAAATACAGTTTTATATTTAAATACTCAGTTATACTTGATACAAATACAGATTTATCAATTTGTTACTGAATGTTTTAGTAAATATATTTTGTTATAAAAATCTGTTGGATATAAGAGTAGATAGTAGTGCCGTTTTCCGTGCAAAATTCCCCTCAAAGTCTCTGATCACCATTTTAGGGATTAAGGAATCTTTACATTAGGTCATACTCCTATTACCGTATTTTTCGGTGTATAAGGCGCACTTTTTTTACCAGGTATTTTATTTTCTAGAAGGGGTGCGCCTAATACATAGTATTAAGCAAATCTTGGCTTTTCTGTGTGTCAACATCGAGGTCTGAAGTTGATCATATCGACAACAGCAATAAAGATGGCGGCCATTTCCCATACCGATATCCCGTATACCGTTAGTCATAGACGAGAGTGGCAACAATATGGGTCAATAGCGGTTTAGTGTTATTAAAATATCTGCAAAGATATCGTAAATAATTAGATGACATATTTTTCTGCTATTCCGACATTCCGATGTCGTCATTTTTCGTGCAATAAATATGGCGGCCATTTAAGATACGGTATCGGCTTTTCCGTATACCGTTAGTCATATTTCTATTATTCCGGCTTTTCCGTATACCGTTAGTCATAAACGACAGTGCTAACAATATCTGCAAAATTCTCTTTAATATTTCTATTATTCCTGCGTATTTGATGACATATATTTCTGCTAATCCGTTTACCGGTTCAGTTAGCCACCAGTTAGCCACTGTCGGGAATCCAAACAGTGTGTCGTCAACGGTGATATCAGTCAAGTTGACGAAAAGGCGGGGCTTACGACAGACAAAGAGTTTTCATTGGCTATTAGAAGGGAAATTTCCATTGAGCACACGCTCATTATACCATAGGCTATGGGTATTGTCTGTTACAATGACAGCGTTAATGGGCGGGATTACAGTTAAACTGGCAGAATATATCGAAGAACAGAACAAATTTAAACCATCGACTAAAATATATTTTAATGACACAAAAAAATAACACAAGTATAATAAAAACATATAATAAAAACAAACAGGTTCACCAGTATAGCACAGCATAGTTATAGGCACAGTATAGATATAATAAAATATGGATATAAGAAAAACAAAACATACAGCTTCTTCGGTTTATAGCACGGCACAGTTTTAGACACGGTATAGATTTGAGATATCACTTTTTGTTTTATTTTAAAGTTATTTTATATTGATATCTGCTTTGGTAAAACCATTAAATTCTTCTTCTTCGTCCTCTTCCTCAAAAATACGAAGAATGTCGGCGTCTTCAAGTCCTGGTACTTTTTCGTCTGTGTAGTCTTTACTATAATGCCCTTTGGAAATATGCTCTTAGGTAGGGTCTTTCTTTTAAATATGACGTAAGGTGGTAATTTTCCGCCATCTGCTGTACAGGCCAACATCACTGTGAATCTGTTCTTTTCGTTGCCGGTTGTTTTAATGTTGACTGTCTTCTCTCCTGTTTTGTGGATTGTTGTGTTACTTGGTAAATCAAATGTCAGTGGGGTCTGGTCTGCATTTCCTATCTGATCCAGGGTGTAATCATGCTTGGATCTTAGATTAATGATGAATTTTTGAAAACTGGTTAGTTTGTCGTCAAAATCTTGTGGTAGTTTCTGTGATATATGTGTTCTTCTACGAATTGATAGGTCGTGTCGGTTCAGAAATCTGTACACCCAACTTGATGTTGCCTTGAAACTTGCATATTCGGCTTTGCCCTTTGCCAACAATAGTGCCTTTAGTCTGACTTCTGTTGTCGAAACGGGCAAACCTTCTTGACGCCTCTCATTCACATAGTCTACCAATTCTCTCTCAATTTGAGGATAACGTGCGGCGCTCCACCTATTCGCTTCTTTACTAGGTTTCATGTCGGTAAGTTTCCCCTTCATCGCCCTCCAACGTCTCACGTTTGACTCCCCCAAACTAAATTCATGACCTGCGGCCCTATTACCATGTGCTTCAGCGTAACTAATTACCCTCAACTTCTCCTTAGCGGTATAAGCGGTTCGTCTCGTAGCCATTCTGAATAAATAATTTTTAAGAATGATGGAGTGTTCACTCGTGTTTTATATACATCGGGGTGTTTTCTTTGAGCAAGACTGTCTTTTAGTAACCATTTTAAGTTACCGACGGTTTTCATTCAACATGGATTCAGTGATTGGCCCATTGTTATAATTTACCGGTATAGTTAATTATCTACCAGTGAGTTGTTATCGTTTTCTTTATGAAGTCGTTTGTAGTTGACAAAATCATTGTTTCTTTGATTGGTATTAAAAATGCTATTGTATTATTTTACCGGTATAGTTAATTATCTACCAGTGAGTTGTTACCGTTTTCTTTATGAAGTTGTTTGTAGTTGACAAAATCATTGTTTTTTTGATTGGTATTAAAAATGCTATTGTATTATTTTACTGATAGATCTAAATGGCTACAATCTGGGTATTGTCATGACGCGTGGAGTGGGCGGGACAACAGACGCTATCGTTTGATTGTCAGTTGTTTGCATAACTTGGAGCAAACTGGAATTGTTGTTTCTCTTTTACCGGTAGTCAGGATTTAAGTTGTGAGTAGCTGATCATGATATATTATTCCTACAGGTATTATTTAATTTGTTTATCATCAAAACCGATTCATTTATCACAGACAATTACTCACGAATTTAACACGATGTAATAGACGGCCATGTTTGTTGTGGGCGGGACTTGAATGACAATTTCACTACCGTACGAGCAACAGAATTACAGCTGAAAGTTATGCAATAATGCAATTGCGTGTTATAATTAATATAAACGAATGTAACAAAAGCAATTTATTTCATAAAGAAATATAATTATATAAAGCTTGATACGGCTAAATATCGGTAATTATTATAACTGTAAACAATAGAGTTTGACCTAGTTACTGGAGATCGCAGGTGGATTTGAGTCACATATGCTATGGCACGAGTTTCACACGCGCTGGGAAAGGGTGCGCCTAAACCACGCATATTTTTTTTTTCCTGAAACAACTCTGCCAAAGTTGCCCTGCGCCTTATCTACGCATGCGCCTTATACACCGAAAAATACGGGTAAACCATTTTAGGGATTGAGGAATCCTTTAAAATAACAAGATTGTGAAAGTTGATTTCTAAACTAAATTGAAAATTTATTAAAATGTAGGATATATGTATTGGTCAAAACCAACCAGCATCACCTATAATTTTTGCTGAAATCTTATGATTTTATTAAGTTTTTAATAAATAATCAATTTGAGTACAATTTATCAATTAAGCCTTGAAAAACTAAAAGTGTCCCGAAAATAGGAATGATGTGCAGCAGTTATAATATTTATTTTTCAAAGTTAATATTAATCAACCGAATGTTAGTTTCAGATCCGAACTGGACTAATGAAGACGGGATGTTAGTTTCAATGCTTTCTAATAAAACTCTCCATTGATGTGCTGTAAACTAGTATTGAGTTAATAGGTGTAGCATGACTCAGTCTTTTGTTCAGATGTCATTAGATTTCAGTTTATTTGGATTAATAGTATATTATTACATTTTACATAGAAACAACCTTCACATATTACCTACATGTAAAGAGATATGTGTATTAAAGAAAAGACCCAGTGCCCTTATTGATGAAATCTTTCCACAGTGCAGAATCCTGATTAACATCAACAAATTAGGGCAAGGTTGTGACATCATCAGGGTAACTGTCAGCCATAGTTTATAAACCAGTTGTTGACAGTTCTCATGACATCACAGCTGAAGTGTTAATTAAAGACAAATGATTCACATGGTTTAACCTATTAGATAATGAATAAAAATATAAAATATTTTCTTCTTTTAACCCCCTTAAAATTCGATTTAAATGTAGTTATAATTATTAGGTCTACTTAGTTACTCTATCTGGGCCCTTATTTAAGAAAACTTAAACTAAGTTACAACCAAAATTTTAAGAAATACTGCAACTTCATTGGATATATGCAAATTGATTTTACTGGTCAGCCTATCGAATTGCAGTATTTCTTAAAATTTCGATTGTATCTTAGTTTAAGTTTTCGTGAATAAGGGCCCTGTATTGGTTACCTTAGTAACTTGCTTGTCTTAAAATCAGTAGGTCTGTTTACCTTTATTTTGTTGGTTACCATTGTTACCTCCCATTCGGAAAATCATAGAATTTCAAGACAAACATAAAATTCATTTAAAAAAAAATATTCTGGTTCTTTGATACTCTCAAAAACTGAAAACAGTCTTGTTGATTACCACATGTAAATTTTTTCCCTGGATTACAGGAAGTACTATTCGAAAGAATCTGGAAATGCACCGTATTCTCAATTATCAAGTACACAACCCCGATAAATGTTTTTCGACAATCATAAATGATACTGGATAATCATACAATTAACAACATGATGAGATAAACAAGTGATTTTTAGGAAGGATTGTCTGAGAACCAGAATATTGTTTTTTTATATGGCCTAAAATATACCTGTTCATGTTTAATATACCTGGTATAGTAGAGTTTATAAAACAGGCTATACCCTTCTATACAGTTTATTTATATATATTATATAGATGAAGTCATTCACTTGGATGATTATATTGTAACTCTAGAAAGCCACTACAAATAACCCACAGGTAGGTTAGAAATTAGGCATAAAAGAAGCATTGTACACATATAACTTTTATTAGGATCTAGTTGTAAGAAATATAAAAGTTATTGTGTTTAAAATGGTACATGTAGATTATGTTAAATCATAGAAAGTTACAAAAATTATGGGGTATTCCTAAATTGATCTTGCAATGAATTATTTTACTAGGTTTAACTTACTTTCAGTGGACTGGGTGGCACAGTAGTTTAAAACCATTGAATTATACAGGTATTATGAAAGAGCTAAATTTACCTATTGCAGGCCTTTCTTTAGGCCTGAAATGTTAAATAAATTCTTAGACATTAATTAACTTACCAAGACCATAATCAACTCTCGATGCCATCGGGTGACTGCGATATAATAGAACTAGATATATTTTGTGGTTGATGCGGTTACCGTAAAAATTGATAATAGAGACTTGGTTTATTATCGTAACAACGGTAGTAATGACAATCAAGGCTAGGCTATAGTATAATGCCGCTTTAAGCCCTTACTTTCTAAAAGTCATGTCACAGTGTATACTAACTCTTCTAGATCTAGACAACCCGATATAATTTTTGGGAGGCCAAATGGTTTAATGCTGTAGATCATAAGGTCTGTTATTGAGTCAAGTGATGTGGTTTTGATTCCATGCTTGTACATGACAAGATGTGTTGATTGATTGTGTATTACCGTAACCACAGTACTGATATATACAAGGCTTAGCCTCACTTTCCCATTTTGAAATTAAAACATCAAATTGCTGAACCATTCTAATCTAGTTAAAATCTCAAGTATCCGATGACATCGAGAGTTGATTATGGTCTTGTCATGTTAATAAATGTCTTATTAATAAGCAAATTTAGCTCTTGAATACTGTAATTTTAATTTATCATTTTCTGTCTTCGGTGTTCAACCCACCAACCCGTTCCAAGGGTTATTTGTTTAGACACAAGTATTGAAATTTTGCTGTGGTTCATAAATGTGCCTGAACCTGGACACCCAAAAAATGTATAAAAAATATGAAATTTGATAATTCCATTAAAGGTTTCCTAGCTATGACAGGTACAAATTGCATTATGGATTTTTAATCTGTTTAGATCTGTATTGGTTTAAGTCAATATTCGTAAAGTTTTATTTTACATTTAACTCATCTGGCCACTTAGCAACAACTCTATATAATAGTCCTTCTATTATAAAGTAAATTTGTTTAGTGTATTTATTAGGTCATATTGATCCATTGAACTATTGCGTAATTATTTTTGTAAAGTTGACAGATATTAATGGTTTCTTCCCACAGCTAAAGACAACTTATATTACGCCCAAGTAAATTATTGAAATAAAATGGTACAGTATGTTAGTCCCGAAATTGCATAGTTTGTGTTTTGTGGACTCAATCCCATCTCTCTCTCTCTCTCCCTCTCTCTCTCTGTATTTCCCAAAGATCTCGGTATTTCCCAAAGATCTCAGTTATTTTCAATAATCGTGCATGTCGGAACGTAACTTCCTGGATTATGGCCCCTGATTGTACAAAAAATCACATTTTTTTAATAGCTTGTTTTCTGTCCATATCTTGTAAAATGTGGGTGTATGTTGTCTAGCAACTGCTGGTTTTCGATCTCACTGTTTATAGATATACACAAACTTAAACCACAGTTTTATATATATATAATATTATTAAGCTGCCTTTAAATAGTTTATTTCTGATTATGTTAACATACTGATTCATTTCTGAAAATATTTTAACAGCCCAGAAATAATTGGGTAATGTTTTTAAATTGTTCTATATTTTACAAGTATGTTGATTTTGAGAATATTGTACGAAAATATGATTAGAACCTCTGATTGACATCTGTTAAAAGGTAGGAGCCACGGTGGCTAAGTGAGTACGATGCTGGCTCACTAGGTTGGAGGGCGCAGATTCTCTCCTGGCATTGGTTTCCCCGCTTGTCAGTGGTGAAGGGCGGAGGGAAGGCCAGCCTTCAGTCGTTCGGATGGGAGCAATAAACCGAGGTCCCATGTACACATTAGTGTGCACGTAAAAGATCCCTTGGCAGTTGGAATTCGATATAGGAGTAGGCCATAGCACCACTGTCTGGGCAAAATTTTCCTCATAGCCCAGTCAGAGTAGAACAGTAGG
Organism: Patella vulgata; assembly: GCF_932274485.2. NCBI lineage: Eukaryota > Metazoa > Mollusca > Gastropoda > Patellidae > Patella > Patella vulgata. The sequence continues at coordinate 33,708,407 of NC_065886.2, read as the reverse complement.
ATGTTAAACCCCATTTCATTTCTGTTAAAATGTTTACTTTTGTTGAATATATTGTAATTAGATTGAAGCCTTAAGCACTTTTGATCAAAATGACCTAGTTAATCCCACTATATTTAGTTAAAACCGTATTTTATTGAACTATTAAAAGTTTTTATTACCCTTGAGTCAGACTTGTTGAAGAAAACAAAGATATTTACAATATATAAACAATACAAAGCAATATCCATATAGACGTATATTGATATATAAACAAAATGTTATAGATGTTGGTTTAGAAAAAGGCTACCGTATAAAGAAACTTGTTAAGGGATGATTATTTGAATGTCAAATATCATAATTATAAAAATATTCATCTTTGAAGCCCTACTTTTCTGTACCAACTGGGCTAAAGCAGACAGACATATGCCATGTATTGTGCTATGAAGGAAAAGTTTGTCCAGAAGCGGCATTGCAGGCTACTCTTTATTTCAATTTCTAAAAGTCGGATCTTTAACGTGCTGCCTATGATATACATCTCATATTATTGGCCCTTCCAAACAACTAGATGATTTTTCACTGAAATGTTTAAGTAGAATGAACTGTTTGATGTCATGTTGTCACATGAACAATGTTTATATTATTTACCATACTCACTATGATTTGTGCCTTTTTCACAACCACATAATTATATGCTTTTGCTTATAAAATAAATAATGTAAATGTGTATATATTATAAGTGTGTGTTAAAGTCTGTTTTATCACTTAATACAATAAAAGTGCTTTTCTAATAATCTCAAGTTTACTCAAGAATTTGGTCAGTATTGACAGGTTGTGGTCAGTATGGAGAGGTTTTGGTCTGTATGGGTAGGTTTTTGTCAGTATGGGCAGGCTTTGGTAACTATGGAGTGTTTTTGCAGCAAACATCTTGATGATGACCTCTCTCTTTTTTTTGTGACAATTTCATCAAGTATAAAGGCTGCCTTTCTATTTACATTATGTCCATTAGCTCAAAAATAAATTAATATAAAAGACTCAACTTTTAATCTTGATCTATTAACCTGGAAATGATCTTTTTTGACTTAAAATTTATATATGTATTATATTTTTCTGTACGTTTATTTAAATGAAATGATGATGACAATGATATTATATATGAATATATTTGCATAATTTAAAAAGTTCTCATGAATATATTTGCATTAATTTAACAAAATTTCTTGTGTTTATAAATAGTCTTTGTGTATTATAAATCTATTATGGTTACATGTGCAGCTGTCTAGATTTGGAATAACATTGTTACATTTGAAAGTATTTGCATAATGATATTAAGTTTACAGGTGAAGAGACTCAATAATACTGTCTACTGTGATATATAAAAATAGAAGTTACGATCTGGCTAATCTAGGATTTATCTAACTTGATCATTAAAGAGACATTATGTAAAATTTAGATAATGAGCTGACAGTTTTTGCTATAATATTTTAAATATAATGAAAAAGGAATATATTGACTATTTCAGTTGATTACTTTATTCTGGAAAGAAAGACCTGCAGTAGGCAGATTTAGCTCTTACTCTTACATAATGCATCTTTAATTACAATAATCTATAATTGTTATGTTGTTTGTGATGTTTTTTTGCAAATCGAATTCTTACCCAATATTGTCTGTAGATATTTATACTTATAGATCTATATTATGATATTGTCTATAGAAGTTTAAATTTATCATTATAGGTCTATATTATGATATTGTGTGTAGATATTGACAATTTAGGCGTTTTTATTTATAATTTAGGCCTATATTAATAATTCAGGCCTATATTATTGTCTGTAGATATTGTTATTGTCTGTGGAAATTGTTAACTTAGGCCTTTATTATTGTAAGCATATTAAAGTTAGTAGTGTCCAGTAGGGCATGTACTAAAACAAAAATGTATGATGACATGGAATAAAAGGGATCTAGATGTGGGTCTCTAACTAAATGTCAATTGTACAGGCCTGTCTCTGACTAAATGTTGTATATATGTACAATTAGCTATGTAGGCCTGTCTCTGACTAAATATTGTATATATGTACAATTAGCTATGTAGACCTGTCTCTAAATGCTGTATATAAATATAAGTAAAATTAGTTATGTAAAGTAAGAATTCTACCTTGTGCCTATATGTTAAAACTTGTATCAATATTTCTGTAATAAAACCTTTTCCCCCTTGTATGTACTACAATTTTTTTTCTTTAACTCTGCCCCTTATTGAAGTAGAATGTTCAAACTTGGTGTAGAAATTTGATTTGTTGATACTTTGGGAGTGGGAGAGAAATGGTGCTGAATGTCCACTCAACACATACATGGTCATTTCAGGACTATGATTTGCTTATGCATATGGGTCTTTAGCTGTGGGAGGAAACTGGAGAAAACCCATGGGGTTGGGCAGGTGACCTTTCTCCTAGTCACGTACAAGTGGGGAATTAAAACCTGACCACTTGTTTCTCAATGACAGACCTTATGATCTAACGTGCATACGTTAAACCATTCTGACACCAAACCTCCCCTTGAAGCTTTTGAACATATCAGTAACTTACGGGTAATTGAATGAGAGTTATGAATCTTGGTTTGTAACAGTACTTTTACTTAAGTTCTATAGTAATCAAAGCATTATCTGCTTAGGTCGAGCAGTGAACAATTTGATTTGATCGATGCTTTATAGAAAGATAACGGTGCAATCTATTTATTTTGGGGGTTGAGATGGGGGACATCAGCCTCACTGTCTGTTAGCTTATTATCTACGTGTGACCACTCAGTAATGTTTACTGGCAACTGATTCCAATGGTGAGGTGCAGCACTGAAACTGTTATCACAAAATTGTTTTTAGTTTTGTTTTAGGAACATCTAGTGTTTTTATTTTGGGATCTTGAGGTACATTTGGGTTTATATAAAGCAGCAGACACATCAGGCGAATTTCTACCTAAATCATTCTGCCAAATCAATCTGTGCGGAATGAGTGAACACACTAGGCGAATTTTCTGCTTAATTCACCTTTCACATCACATTAACCATGGCAGCGACCAAGAAAAAAAAAAAAAGCTGTCGCATTGGGATTTTTAAAATTCTATTCCATATGTGCTGCAGAAGAAAGATGTGGGAGAATAGGAGTGGCTGGGTGAAAACCGGGGTTCGACACAGAGAGTTTTTTTTTTTTAACAATCTCGTTTGAGAATTGACTGAGGAAGATGTTAGCGGTTATGAAGCCGCGATATTGTCGGCATTTTGTCCTTAAACAATCATGTGATTCTCAGTGATGATTGGCTAATAGATTCAACTATCAGGACACACTACGCAAATTTCAGCGGCAATTGATTTGGCTGAATGATTCAGCTAGTGTGTCCCCTGCATAAGGGAGGTAAATTATCTTTAAAAAATTGTCAGATGAATGGTCGTATATTATAAGAGAAGAGGCTGGATATTAATAAGCTGTAATTATGTGTGAGGTGATGTGATAATACAGCTAATGACCAGAGATGACATCATCTATATAATTATGATATATGACCAGATATAATAAGGGTATAATTAACTCAATTTATATATGCACATCAGATGGCTTAAACATGCATTATGTAAGATTTAGATAAAGAGCTGCCAGTTGAATTTTTGAAGAATAGTTTATTGTCGATTTCAATTGCCACAGTTGTAACGATAATAAACAAAGTCCAGATTATCCATTTTAATATGCCCACAATGTGGTTGTATAGTGTCGATTCTCCCGTCTGTCCGGCATTCACAATAGCTTGTGGATGTTCTGAGGCTAAATCTGATTGACTTTAAATTACTGTTTAAGGTCACGAGACGAAGAAGCCTATTGACTTTCAAAGATTTCTGAACATTACTGCCAGAGTTATGGCCCTTGTTCACTTTGAAAAATCTTGTAGATGCTCTAGAGGCATGAGTTAATATCCAATTGACTTTAAAGGTATTCACAGTGTTTAAGGTCACAAGAGAAAGAAGCCTATAAATTTTCAAGGATTTCCGATAATTACTGTCAGAGTTATGGTCCTTTATCATATAAAAACTAATAACACAATATTATATAATTAAAGTCTTGTTTTAATTGCATCACTTTTTACAAATCAAATGGGGTTTAACGTCCTATACCCAACTAATGAAGACGGATTAATCATTTTTTTTTTTTTTAAGAATATAATCAGGGGATCTACTACTATTTATCAACTTTCCACAACGAGGTCTTCTTTAAATCCTGAAAATATAAAACACAAGTTGTCAGCTAATATTACGACACAGCCATTATCTATATAACCCACAACTTAATCCACTTTGCAGATTGCAAGGGATTTCATAATCCCTCATATACCTTCAGAGACTTGAAAGTTTAATTAAAATTCAGACAAATGATTCTGGTGGAGGACTAATGAAAACATTACTTAAAGATGCATTATGTAGGATATAGATAAAGAGCTGGCTGTTCTTGCTTTAACAGTTCAAAAATAGATAATGAAAAATGAACATATTGAAAATTACATTCAAATTACTTCATTCTGAGTGAAATCATCACTGTTTGAAGTTTTGACATGATGTGGCATAGATTGTTTAATATACTCTTCCAAAAAACTGCGGAAATGCATTGCTGTATTTATTAGAGATAACCAGTGTATGTTAATAATAGGCCAATTGCCTACACATGAACATAAACAGTTCATATGGGTGGCTTATCTGACGGCCCCATTTCACTCGCAAAGAGATCTCCGTCAAAAGTGAAAATGGACGTTTTTGATTTTTGTCTTAATAATGAGTAATTGCTCCACCAATCCTCAGACATTCAGCAATTCGTCGTGGCATGCTCCTAATCAACCGTCCAATCACGATTTGGGACAATCTGACCCACTCCTCTTGCAGTGCCACGGCCAATTCTTGTAGTGCTATGGGTTGATGTTGATGTCGACGAACACGTCTCCCGATCAAATTAAACGTAACATAATAAAGCAAAGATACACTAAACAGTAAATCTATGCAAGAACCGATAGGAAAGAAAACATGGATAAACCAGCACGTGGCAGTTTTCATCAACCCTTCCTTGAAGTGTCAAATTTGACAATGAACCCCTCCCACGTGTATGGTGCTATTGCGTGTTGCATGTGCAGCTCAGTGGTTCTGTTGGGGCAATAAGTTCTTCATCTGTGAACATACTCTCAAAGCATGTCAAGTGTTCATGACTATTATTCATATCACAACCTGCATAGGTATTTGCATTTCAATATCCCCTACTTTTTTTGGAGAGTATATTATCGTAGCAACGGTACTTGTTAACTAGACTCAGCCGCGATTCACCATTTTTTAATTAAATCATTAAATGGCAATCGTGTTTTAGTCCGTTTAAATCTCCAATGACCTAGAGAGTTGAGTTTAGGCTTGTCATGTGAATAAATGTCTAACTAATGTTTCATTAGTTATCTTAAAATCTAAGAAACCACTACTGAGCTACAGTTCTTTTAAACTTCAATTATATAAAAACATTACTGAAATGTACCAAAAGGTCTTGATAATCTTACCCCTATTGAAATATTCACAGATTTTAAATTATCACGAACTTTGTCACATTTATTTAATAACGGTGACATCAACTTCTTTCTTCTTTTCTCTTCTTCTTTTGTATCTTCTTCTGCTACATCTAAAATTACACAAAATCATAAACTTCATTTTTAGTCTTCAATATTTAATATTTTAATAATCTGATTGTTGGTAAGAAGAAATACCGCAGCTCACCATGCTCGATCTTCAGATGACAACATCTCTGCAACTAATTAACATAAAAATCTCAAAATTTCGGTATTTGGTCTTGGGTATTTGATATATTACAATCTAATTAGCATTAAGCAGAACTGTTTAGGCTCACCAGGGGGTGTCGTATTCGATCATTAAGATGTCTTCAGTACATGTGTATTTGATATTTTTCCAATCTCATTGCCTGTAAGAGGAACTCTGGAGGCTCACCAAGAGGTCTCGCGTTCGATCTCACAGACGGCGACATTTCCATAACTGATAAACATATGTCTCAAATTTTCGGTATTTAGTCTTCCATATCTGATATTTTTACATTATCACTAAGGGGAAATACAGAGGCTCACCATGAGGGTTGTATTCCGATCCTGCAGACAGTGGCATCTCCACATGTAAAAATCTTAAATTTTCACAATTCGATATTAAACTGGATATAACAATAGAATGCAGTTTAACATCTCATCATTAAAATAATTAGGTAAATTTGAGACTAAAATGGTCATTCTTATTTCTATGGTTACATGTGTAATGAGAGGAGGTGAATTTTGCCTGGGCAGGAATGTTTCCGCCAACTCCTCAAGTTCCTACTGCAAAGGTGTTTTTTTTTAAATATACACCACTGTGTTCACTAGTCAACGTCGATTATTGTTTGTTTGTAGTCTTTGTGTATTATAAATCTGTCTTTATTCCTAATAATATTGTGTTATACATTGTGTTTACTTGTGTTTGTTGTTGTGGATGTTATATCCTTTAAAGCACCATAGAGCAATCAAACTAAATCTTCATCACTCTTGCAAATTATTAATAGACACCCTATACAGCTGTACCCCTAGAAACCCAATCCTATCAGAACAAATATCATTTAGACATATTCTTCAAACAACTGATTAGGATTTTGTTTGAGACTAATATGAAGTGTGGTGTATAATATTTTTATATATGTAAATATGAGAGAAAGAAATGGTTTAAAGTCCACTTGACACAAACTAGGTCATTTCGGGACTAACATACGGTTCAGTTTTACATTTCAATACCTAATTCGCTTGTGCACAGGGGTCTTTAGCTATAGCAGGAAAATGGAGGACCCCAGAGAAAACCCACAAGTTTGGACAGGCGACCCTACACGTATAAGAGGGGAAACGAAACCACGCCACATGTAATCATGCATTGTGCTGTGTTATTTTTTTACCTGTAAATATGTTGTCAGGTGGATGTAGAGCAAACTGTCTGACAGTATCACGGAGATCCACCAGATTTTCTATAACAGAGTCTAGTTTTACACCATCCATATTGCTACTTGTCTACAATATAAATAAACATCATCATCATTATATACTTTTCTATAATATAAAACATCATTATTCATATTACAATGTCCAGTTTTATAATTCGAAAATATTTTATCCGACCAACTAGTCTAATGTAAAATAAATTTTTTTAAGAAAAAATTATAAATGGTTTACCGTTCTCTCGATACAAACTATGTAATTTCGGGACAAATATTTGGTATAATTCTATTTCAGGAGTCTTTAGTAGTGGGAGGAAACCGGAGGACTCTGAGAAAAACTACAAGGTTTAGCAGGTGAAATTACTCCTCCTTGACATGTACATTCTTGGGAGGATTTTTTTTAAGATAAAAGTGTCAAGATTGTAAATGAAATCAAATGGGGTTTAACATCCTACTTTTCTGCTCCTACTGGGCTAATGAAGACAGTCATACTCCATGCAGTGTGCTATGAAGGAAATTTTGCCCAGACAGCAGTGCTACGGCCTACTCTTATATCAAATTCCAACTATTATCAAGTCGTTTACTTGCACGCAATGTGTACACAGGTCTAGACACTGTTCCTTGCACCAATGACAAGGAGAAACCATGCCGGTATCGCCTCAGAACTTTCTATCCAACACCAGGAGCGAACCTGAGACCTCCTAGTCACGCAGTTCCCGTAAAAATTATAAACTCTACTCACCCCTTTAAGTCTGAGATTAAAACCTAATTTATTTAACGTTGATTGTAATAATACACCAGCAGTAGAAACCGTGGCAGGGCTTCTTACTACACTACACTGAAACAAACATAGATCAGAGAACCCTAATCAAAACCTTGCCAGAAATAAACTTCTAATTAACTTGTATTCCATATAATCACATGTTATTCTATTCAGTTACTAAATGCTGCTTAAACAATTTACAATAAGTACTACACGATCAAATACATATATAATCAACCTCCACTCTCTGACATCAAATATTTCTATAATCAACATCCACTTCCACTCTCCCACATCAAATACTTCTATAATCAACATCCACCCACACACTCGCACATCAAATACTTCTATAATCAATATCCACTCCCACATAAAATACTCCCTACACTCCCACATTAAATACTTTTATTATCAATTTCCATTTCCACATCAAATACTTCTAAATCAACATCCACCCTACACTGCCACATCAAATACTTCTAACATCAACATCTATTAGTCCCATTTTCCCCAAATTAATTAAAATTCAAAAGGTATGTTTTTACCGTTGTGTCTTTTGCAAAACTTTTGTAGAGTATTTTTGTTAAATTCTGCATGGAACTGATGACATTCTCTGTGAGGAAATCATCAGCCAATGCCTCTAATATACCTTGTCTTGTTTCATTTATACTAAAAATACATATAATATATAATCTATTTAAACATTGTTAAACACATATAATATATAATCTATTTAAATATTGTTAAATACATATAATATATAATCTATCATAACACTTTTAAATACATATAATATATAATTTATCCTAACATTGTTAAATACATATAATATTTTATTTTAACATTGTTAAATACAGATAATATATTATTAAAACATTGTTCAATACAGGTAATATATAATCGATTTGAACATTGTTAAATACAGATAATATATCTATTTAAACATTATTAAAGCCTGTTTCTATCTTTATAGTTATATACAGAATATAGGAAGCTGTGGTGGCTCAGTGAATAATCAGGAGATATTGGGTTTGCTCCTTGTGTTGGCAGAGAAAGTTCCTGCGGATTTTCCGGTGTGGTTTCCCCTTGTCGGTGGTGCAGGAAAGAAAACAAGGCAAGGACAGTGTCTAGTCGTTCAGATGGGACAGAAAATTGAGATCCTGTATACACATTGACAGTAGGAATTCAATATAAGAGTAGGTTGTAGCGCCGCTGTCAGGGCCGAATTTTCTTCATAGCACATGCATGGCATATGCCTATCTTCATTAGCACAGTCGGTGTAGAAAAGTAGGAAGTTAAGCCCTATTTCATTTTATTTCATATTGTTATAGCAGATATTGGAGTCATATGTGAAAGATGTTCTTACAAGATGGGGTTTAATGTCCACTCAACCCAGACTAGGTCATTTCAGGACTAACATATGGTTCAATATTATTTCAATAGTTCGCTTGGGCGTTGGGGGTCATTCTTTAGCTAGTGCAAGCTAGGAATCGAAATCACCTCACTTGACTCAATTACAGACCTTACAATCTAAAGTTCAATCCCCGTATAATGTACGTTAATAGTTACCTACCAGTTCTGTAATTCAGCTTCATTGATTGGTTCACAAAGTATTTGACCTTTGACATAAGCGTCACACATGTTAATACAGTTGGTAAAATGTTCGTAAATAGCGGCCGATTTCTTCATGATTACATCACTATATTCTATATCTACACCCCCAAAAAATAAAAATAAAAGTAATTAGGCTTTTACGTCTCATGATCTTAAACACTGTGTATACATGTAAATTTAAAGTCGATTGGATATTATCTTTAGCCTCTAGCTTTAGAGTGTCCATAAGCAACTGTGGACAATGAACGAACGGACAGACGGGGTTAACGACAATACAACCATGTGGCCATATAATAATAATTCCATTTGTCAGAGGGTCTTAATTGATTATTTAACATTTAATTAAATCAAAATACCCAAAACTAGATAATTTCCTGGCCTATACCAATAAAAGATGGCTCCATCAGCATAGATCAACGAAATTTCAAAATATCATAACTATGTAAATACTGCATGGAATTGAATCAGTTTTTGACTCATATTCCTATTAGGGATTCATCTTTCACAATATCATAGTTTGCAAGAGTTTCCTATTGAATTAAATGACGGATCAAGTCTTTAATTAAAGGGTAACCAATATTTTTCCCCTGTTTCTTGTAATTTTTTCCTTGTTTCTTGTAATTTTTCCCCTGTTTCTTGTAATTAGATTTGGGGGTTGGGTGGCCGAATGGTTAACATGTGCGCATTGGATCAGAAGAAGGTCTGTCATTGCATCAAGTGGCGTGGTTTCAATTGCCCGCTTGTACTTGACAAGGAGTAGGGTTGTCTGTCCAACATCATAGATTTTCTCTGGGTCCTCCGATTTCTTCCCACTGCTAAAGACTCCCACTCTCTCTCTGTCTCCATCTCTGTCTTTCTCTCTCTGTTTCTCAATTAGAAATCAATCAATGAATAAAATGTGGTTTAACACCGTAGTTTTCGGAATTAGAAATCGAACTTACAATGTCTATATGGAGTGAGAAGACAGAACATTCGGAACTGGTTGGCTGTAAAATGATCTAGAAAATCAGATATCGTCAGAACGTTCTGGCGTGATTTCGACATTTTGATGGCATCCCCACTTAAATGCAGATGACCTTAAACAGAGAAAGAAAAATATAGAAAGTGAAACCTTTAAAGTAAGTTAAAACTAGAAAATGGTAAACATCTTGTAAACAATGTATTAAACATGCATTATGCAAGAGCTAAATCTGATTATTGCAAGTCTTAATTTAGGCTTCAGATGTTATAGAAACTATAAATTAGAATTTTATTTAAACAACAAGACCAAAATCAACTCTGTAGACCCACGGATGGCTCGGCTACAGCTCGGATTTAAATAGGATTTCACTAATTGATTAAATCAAATAAGGTGTAACCTGATGAAAATACGTCAGTTAGATCGAGGCTAAATGATAGAGTGTACTTAGCGAGGCCGCTGTAAAGCGTTTCGGTATGCCATTGAAAACTTTACTTGATAATCGAGATATGTAGGTGGAGTTAACGCCTGTCAATCAAACGATCAGCGAAGGTGAAGACACAATTCGCTACCATTTCTAGGAAAATATTACAACGATGATAACTATGTTCAGAATAAAGTAATTTGACTGAATTTTTCAATATATTCTTCTTTCATCATCTACTTTGAACTGTTATAGCAAGAATGGTCAACTTTCTATAAAAATCTCCCATAATGTATCTTTAAGTTAAAACTAGGGGCTGATAAACATCTTGTAAACAATGTAATAATATAAAATCAGAAAATGAACACCATCTTAAAACTAGACAATCATGTTAAAGATGCATTATGCAAGATTTAGATAGCTGTTCTTACTAAAATTGTTCAAAAATAGATTGAACTAAAATTCTAAAGATAGGTTGCCAGGCAACAAAACATACGCCCACAGCAGCTAAATCGTCGGGGCAGTCAACATGCGTTGTCGCATATTTTTACTTTTGTTGGTAATGAAACATTTATAATACACTAAAATCTGATTAAGAGGAACAACTCATTAAGTAATTATCAGAAAATCATTAGAATTTGTTTGGCCCATGCTAATATTTAGTATACAAAACATTTAATACCATGGATATAGCTGTTCAAGTTACCAAAAATCATTGAAAATCAATATACTTGTTCGTCGCAAGACATTAAACTCTGTGTATCAATCTAAAGTCAATCGAAACGATTATATATAGGCGTAAACACGGTGTATAAATATAAAATCAATCAGATGAAAACTATGGTCTCTAAAGCATCCACAAGATTTTTCAAGGTGATCAAGGGCTATAAATCAGGCAGTAATTATCAGAAATCGGTGAAAATCAATAGCCTTCTTTGTCTCATGACCTTAAACACTGTGTATAAATTTAAAGTCAATCGGATATTAACTTTAGCCTCTAGAGCGTCCACAGGATTTTACAAAGTGATCAAGGGCAATAACTCTGGCAGTAATTATCGGAAATCATTGAAAATCAATAGGATTCTCCATCTCATGACCTTAAACACTGTGTAACACTGTGTTTAAATCTAAAGTCAATCGGATATTAACTTTAGCCTCTAGAGCGCCCACAAGATTTTTCGAAGTGATCAAGGGCCACAACTCTTGCAGTACTTATTGGAAATCGGTGAAAATAGTGGACACCTGACAGACAGACGGACCGACGGGGGCAACGAGAATATACGACCAAATTTCAATGTGGGCATATAAAAACAAAGCCAAACATCCATGAACTTTATGGAATTCTAAAAACAAAGCTAAACATCCTTGACATAGGTATTTTTTTTTAGACTGGTTTCCAAATTGCCAATATATAATATTGAACACAACGTTCTCTTGTATTACATACAACTTAGCTATTTATAACATACAGTACAGAAGTCAGAGTTTTACTGAAACTGGAAAAAATGATTTCCACTGCTAGTTTCAAAGAATTATCGACACGCAAGTTTGTTGAAATTTGTTCCAGGGGCCACATTTAAACCCTTGGCGGGTCAGATCTGGCTCGTGGGTCGCATGTTTGACAACCCTGACCTAGATAATGATAAACTAGATAATATTGGATGTATTAAGTTCATTCTGAGACTAACACAGTTTTCTATCATTATCTTAAATTATCATAGCACACAACCTCAGGTATTCATCTACTTGGTGTATAATGTTGTCTTCGGAAGTAAAACAACTGACCTGACCGACAGGAAGTAAAACAATTGACCTGGTCGACAGGTAATAAAAGGACTGACCTGACCAACAGTTAGGTAGTAAAACAACTGACCTGACCCACAGGAAGTAAAACAATTGACCTGACCAACAGTTAGGTAGTAAAACAATTGACCTGACCAACAGGAAGTCAAACAACTCACCTGAATGAAGCCAATAATTGACCCACTGATGACAGTTATAATGAGCTTGTGATTGGGCCAGTTCATTCTCATGATGTGGAAACATTAAATCATTACCACCAGAATGGAAATCAAAGTTTGATCCAAATACACCACTGAAACATATTTTTGTGTACCATATAAAATTATTTGCAGGGAGAGATTTGGCCCAGTTAAGAGAGTAGGATTTGTTTAACGTTCACTCGGGACCAACATATGGTTCAATTTTATTCAATAATTTGCCTGCATTGGGAGGAAACTCACAAGGTTGGGCAGGCGACCCTAATCCTTGTGACGTATAAGCAGGGAGTCGAAACCACACCACTTGACTCAATGACAGACCTTATCATCTAATGCGCATTCGTTAACCATTCAGCCACCCAACCCCTCACATTGCGAGAGGAAGAATATTGCTGCAAAAGCCACTTTTCGTTCTCCTGTTCTTAGGGATGATTTAAATGCAAGGGGATGATTTACGTGCACTAGAATTTGTTAACTGGTGGACCTCACTTTTTCGTCCCATCCAAATGATAAAACACACTTCCCTAGTCAGTTGACAGGTGCCACTCCTGACAAAATCAAACTGGGCAGATTCCATTATATATGACGTTTGATTTTCCGCACTTACCTGACCAGACACACAGGGGGGTCATTAGGAGACAGTTACCGATGACCCACAGCCATCCACTCGCTGACATAGTTTTGGTGTTTAAATTTCCTGACAAGTTGGAATCAGGCACATTCCATAAAATTCTAGTAACACATAATTGATTACCTTGCCATTGTCGAACATTCTATATGCCATCCTGGTCTGCCATCACCCCATGGAGATTCCCAATACGGTTCACCTGGTTTCACACCTTTCCATAATGCAAAATCTCTTGGGTGTTTTTTAAATTGATCACCTAACAAAACAAAATAATTCAGATAATTTGTAGTAAACCAAGTATAAATGAAGGCATATTGACCATCATGACTCCCATTTCAGACTTCAAGATGCATTATGTAAGAGCTAAATCTGTCTATTGCAAATCTTTATTTTGGCCTCAAATTTTGTACATTTTTAATTACATATTTAAACACATGACAAGCTCATAATCAATTCTCTAGACCATCGGATGGGTGTAGTTTTCAATATATATTCTTTGTTCAGTATCTATTTTTGAATAGCAAGAACAGCCCAGTTCTTTATCTAAATCTTACATAATGCATCTTTAACAGACTAAAAGTGAAACCGAAAGGCTGAAGACCTTATCTGTCAGTCAATTTACATTACATCCCATAAAATTAAGAGTTTTAAAGTACCAGTATTTAACAAATAAATTCAAGGTTTTTTCCCCATATAAATACAGTTAAATTTATACTTTTCATCTGTCAAATACGTTAAACAAGTACAGCCATAGTAAGAAACAGCAACCAGTCAACTTGGAATTGTGATGTGAAGTTTGTCAATTGATGTGCAATTGTCCAAAGAACAAGCATGCCTAGTTCCATGTCCATCATACCCAAATTAGTGGAGCCTTATGCTTTTTTTATGGACAATGGCCTACACTTTTCAAATGCCAACTGTCAAAGGTTCTTTTACGTGCATACCAACGTGAACATGGTACCATGGTTTTTTTTTTGCTCTATCGCAAGGATCTTTCTCTGCCAACACTGTGATCAAACCGCGGATCTCCTGGTTAGTTAGCCAGCGCCTATTTCGCTGAGCCCCTGTGGCTCCTATTAGGCTAATGAAGATGGACTTACATCATACATTTTGCCTGGACATGTTAATCGTCTTTACTGTATGAGTCAACGAGTACACCAGTGGATCTTGGTTTTTGTCCCATCCAAATGACGAGATGATTTTCCTTGCCTACATGAATCACAACGGGCTAACGAAGCTGGAAAATCCTGAAGAACTTTCTCAGCCAGCGAGATCAAAACTCAGGACCGCTTGGTACAAGAGCTGGTGCCGATCTCAATGCGCCATCATATCTCTCTCATCATGCTGTCACATGTAATGAATTTAATTATCCATTCAGTAATAAATACCTACCTGTCGCCCTCACTTCTGTTTCCATTGAATGAGTCCATAATTTACCATAGCGACCATATTTAATAACATCAAAATATACCGAACCTAAACATACATTAGATAGATACAATCATTAATATATTTCATACATTTCACCAACTTAATACTGATGGTTACCTATTAAATAAAATACTGATTATTATCTATTAAATACTAACTGTTATCTATTTAAAATACTGACTCTTATCTATTTAAACTATTGACATTTATATATTTAAAATCATGACTGTTATATATCTAAAATAATGACAGCTATCTATTTAAAATACTGACTCTTATCTATTTAAACTATTGACATTTATATATTTAAAATCATGACTGTTATATATTTAAAATACTGACAGCTATCTATTTAAAATACCAACTGTTATCTATTTAAAATACCAACTGTTATCTGTTTAAAATATTGACTGTTAGCTACATGCATTTAAAACAAGTGATATCATCTTTTTAAAATACTGACTGTTGTTTGCTTAAAATACTGACTGTTATCTATTTAAAATACTAACCGTTATCTGCAGTATAAGCTAGACCGTTATCTATTATTTTCTGTATATATTCTAGAATTGGTTGTATATGATCTGAAACCCGTGTTAATCGCGTCGCTGGTAAAATATTCAACTTCTCCATATCCTGTAGAAATTCCATTTCATATTTCTTAGCGACTTCAACAAATGGGGTCTTCGTCTGAAAAACAAACCAGAGCTAAACAATCAGACAATCCTACTTTTATTAAAATACAAGGGGGTTGGGTCGTCTACACAAGAAGTAGAGTTGCCTGCCTGCCTCGTTGATTTTCTAAGGGAGCCCGGGTTTTATCCCACTGCTAAAGACCCCTATGTACAAGTAAATTGTTGCAATAAGAACACACCATATGTTACTTCCAAAATGACCTTATTTATGTTGAAATTAAAGCCATATATCTGCGTAAGGGGTGCCCAATTTTGGTATCAATTAATTGAGAGGGCATACAACTATTTCAATTTAAAACCAAACTTTAACTAAAGACTCCACTGTTTACAGATTCATATAAATAGAATCATATGCATAAAATTGTGTAAATATGATTGTACAGTGGTTAGAAATAACTGGTGTTATAATGTTAACTTTAAAAGCAATATCTCATGCTTAGAAATAGCTATTCTTAAATAGCATCATACAGTGTGCTATGAGGGAAATTTTCCTGAACAACAGCACTACAGCGTACTCTTATATGGAATTCCAACTGCCAAGGGTTCTTTTACATGCACGTTAATGTGTACTTCATCCCATCTGAACTACTATAGGCTACATGAAGAAGAAGAAGAAGAGAAACAGAGAAAGAGAGAGAGAGAGAGAGAGAGAGAGAGAGATGGTGTTTAACGTCTCGACACAAACTAGGTCATTTCGGGACTAACATATGATTCAATAATTTTATTTCCATAATTCACTTGCGCGTAGGGGTCTTTAGCAGTGGGAGGAAACTGGAGGACCCGAAGAAAACCCACGAGGTTGGACAGGCGACGAAGAAGAAGAAGAAGAAGAAAAATATCTTACCCTATTAGCCTTGTAAATAATTTTATCATCTATATCTGTTATACCCATCACCTGGTCAACCTCAATATCAAAATAATTCTCTAAAACACGTCGTATTATATCGAACCTGATGTAGGAACTGGCATGACCGATATGAGCGCTGTCGTATACGGTCGGACCACACATATACCTATAAATAAATATAAACTAACATAAATAACTACCAGTATGTTAAATAAGGCCATACATTAAGAAATATTCTGGTTCTCATGCAATTCTTCCAAACAATCTGATGCGGTAGGGTGGGGGGGGGGTGCACTGTTATTTTGTCCAAGGATCACTACTGGGGTAAATGAATTCTCACATCACATTTCAAGCCACTGCATTATCTCATCATGTCGTTTATAGGAATGTATAATCATCTTATTCCCTAGATGGCTATAAAGTGTTATAGACATGACATACAAGCCTAGACATAAAGGCTCAAGTCACAGACTTTGTCAGACACAAATTATCACACAAGGTATGTGTTACAATATATATGTTGTGTGATAATTTGTACTTGACCTTGATGACATGAAATGAAATGTACCTTATGGTCTTCCATTTCGGCACCAACTTGGCTGATTAAGGTCGGCATGTGATGACCCAATCACCTGTGTCCATGTTATGTAACCCCATATGGTTCAATTTTATTTTAATAATTCGCTTGCGTGTAGGGGTCTTAAGCTGTGGAAGGAAACCGGAGGACCTGGAGAAAACCGACTAGGTTCAACAGGCGATCCACACTGTCACGTACAAGCTGTGAATCGAAACCACCCTACTTTACTCAATGACAGACCATATGATCTAAAGTGCATATGTTAAACACTTAGGCCACCAAGAATATAGGAAAACAAATTCGGATTAAATATATGGTAATTTCTTTCACATGCACGCCAAATGTGTACAAAGGATCTTGGTTATATGTCCCATCCGAATGACTAGACACTGTCCTTGTCAGGCAAATGGTTGCACACTTAATCAATTTGAATACCAAAATCTTGATTTAGTATCAAGGTTACCATGATAACTGGTTTTTATTTTTCAATATCAATCGAACTTTTTTCTTTGCTAAAGTATTCCAGACATTGATTCCTGTTTTAAACCCCTCTTTTGGTTCCTTCCACTCGGATTCTGGTGGTGGTTTTTTCGAGGAGAAATTCCTGGAATTCCCACCAATAAGTTTCTGTAACTGTCTAAATGGAACACATTGCCTCTTCTCGCAAATTCGACACAACATGTCTCGGGGAAACTGCCTGTTAAGTTCACAAATTTCTTCCAGTATGTGTTGTGACTGGTGCATGTAAATGTGCTGTTGTAGAGGTCAATGTCAAAAGTCAAGGCCGGGTAAAATAGGTCAAAAACCCCTTATACAAATTTCAGAATTCTACAAATACGAAACATTAAATCTTTTAAATATTTTTAATAAAATTTCCATCTCTTTAACAAAACATAAAATGAATGGATTCCAGAAATATTTAATATCCTGTCGATTTCAGGAACTTTCTTTTCGCAAAATGTTTGTTGTCAGTTGTTGGTGAATTTTTGATAATTCGTTTCGTATTAAAGGGCACCTGCTAATCCTATAATTGACGCGACCTTAGTTTACGTTTGAGGAGCGGGAGCAAAATGTTACTTGTGGTTATCTCTTGTTATTTGTTTCTTGTTCGTTATTCGAATTAAGTTTTAGTTGTGTTTAGAATTAATGTAAGAAAAGGGATTGTTGAAGATGACTATGTTTAATCAGGCGGCCGTAGAGGCGTTGTGTTCGGCGACATATTTAGAAAATTATCTTGAAACCATGGAGAGCTTGCCAGATGATTTACAAAGATGCGTGACAGCTCTGAGAGAACTTGATATCAAGTGTAGAGGCGAGTATATTAATCGAATTTAGCATCCATTTGCGATTAATGTTTCTCCATTATTTCAAGATTTGATTTCAAATTCTATTTCCAAATGAAATTCCGAAGGGTCGTATCTGTGAATTTTGATCTGGATTGACCTAATTTCGAGGGATTCCACGTGCTAAAAATAGACACGGCAATCGGTCAGGTGCTTATACAGTTCATTCATCATTGGTGCGTGTGGTGGCTTGAATGAAAAGTAGAAAAACTAGAAATAACCAGGAAAACTCACAAATCCTTGAATGAAAAAAAGTTTTTAACCAATATTAATATTGTTCTTTTTACCTTTTTTTTTTATATACACATGACATGATGTATTCAGTATATGTTGTAGTATTGTTTTACTTTTCTTTAGCAAAATAAGATGACCATTTGATTATATTTTTAACATTAGACAAAATATACAGATGAATGAAATAGTGTTAAAGTTCTACTGTTCTGCAGTAACCAGGCTAATGAAGATGGGCATACAGTTAGTTCCTTTAGGAACGGTCTCTGATTGGACGCTGACCGTTCCTATCCGTCCATGTAGCTACAATATGAAAATACTGCTCTTCCCCACCTCTCTTCTAAGGCTATTTTGGAATCCTTACCTTCTATTTTTCACCATGTTTCTTTATTTTTTGCCAAAAGGAATCATTTCTCGCCATATCTGACACAAATTTATATTAATTCAACACTATTTTCAAGTACAGCGTTGGTGAAGAGCGGTATTTTCATAGTGCAGATATATAAGGACGCTAGGAAGTAGGAACGGTCAGCGGACAGCATACAATCAAAGACCGTTCCTAAAGGAACTAGGCATACAGTGTGCTATGAAGGCTTACACAGAGATCAAACCCTGAAAATCACACAAAATTGGTTAAGCAGGATTTAGTAACAGGCTGGAAATAAAATATTGTGCAATTAACTGG
Organism: Patella vulgata; assembly: GCF_932274485.2. NCBI lineage: Eukaryota > Metazoa > Mollusca > Gastropoda > Patellidae > Patella > Patella vulgata. The sequence continues at coordinate 33,689,217 of NC_065886.2, read as the reverse complement.
TGTACAAGTTACTTGGATGTTTATGTCTGGCAAGGTTTCGACAAGTATTATCTTGTCTTCATTAATATACATGAACCCTGGTCGAAACATTGCCAGAAATAAATATATAAGTAACTTGTATTCCGTCTAATTAATTGTGTCACGTTTTACAGTAAAACTAGAAAAATAAAATGCCTAATGATTTCAAATAACCTTTTTCTGTTTTCTTCAGATATTTTACAAGATATGGATCACCATCATGATACTTACACATCAAACAAATCAGAAGGCACAGCCAAGAAGAAAGCCTTTCTTGGTATACAACGAGCACTGATAAAATGTCAGGAGATTGGGGATGAGAAACTTCATCAAATGTCAACCATAATTGAAATAATTGAGAATCGACAACGTCAGCTGGATCAAGATAGAGAAAATCTGGGTATAAAAAAATGTTTATTTTATTTGTGGTCCCAGGCATCACTGAGTCTTTGACCACAAGGATGGGGGCTGCAAATTTTGTCCTTCCATTCCTGCCCGATGCTGGTCTCTCAAACATGACCGACTCTTATGGCAAGTTTCTGCAAAGCATTTGTCTTCGATGTCATCACCTTCAGTGTAAAGCGCATGTTCACCCTCAGTAACAATGTTCACATCAAGTGTTTACTTTACTAATCAAATATTCTACGTTGAAAAGGCCTATTCAAACATTAAAGTTGAATTCATTGAATTAATATTAATGATTCCTAAAATGAGATAAAAGAAAACTTCATATATTGGTAATCTTCTTAGATTATTGATGGTTTCAAATAATTATGTGAGTATAAAATTTAAGATCATTTAATGTCAGATAGAATATTATGTGCCGGCTATGTTACGTTTGAAGACATACTGTTTAACCCTTTAGCACATGGTACAGTGAATGAATTAGAGAAAAGAATTTTTTTTTTACATAGATTTTTGTAACCGGAACCCGTTTTTATACGCTCTAACTCCAACAGTTATCATCCGATCTTTCTGAAATTTACATGCATTATTTAAATTGGTGAAACGAAGAGACCTATTGAATTTCAGCAATTTCCGTTTATTACGTCTAGAGTTATGGCCCTTGTTTCACTTTATTGAACCTTGTGAACGTTCCAACGCCAAAAGTTATCGTTCGATCTTTGTCAAATTTATTTGCATTATTTAGATTAGTGAAACGGAGAAGCCTATTGAATTTCAGCAATTTTTGTTTATTACGTCTAGAGTTATGGCCCTTGTTTCACTTTATTGATCCTTCTGAACGCTCTAACGCAAAAAGTTATCACCCGATCTTTGTGAAATTTATATGCATGATTAAAATTAGTGAAACGAAAAAGCCTATTGAATTTCGGCAATTTACAATAATTACTTCTAGTGTTATTGCCCTTGTTTCACTTTGTTAAGCCTTGTTAATGCTCGATTGATAATAGTTATCATCCGATATGTATGAAATATTATTGAATTTCAGCAATTTCCGTCAATAATTTCTAGAGTTATGGCGATTGTGAACGTTTGAATGACAAAAGTGATCATGTGATCTGTATGAAATTTAAATGCATTATTTGTATTAGTAAAACGAAAAAGCCTGTCAAATTTCAACAATTTCTGTAGATTACTTCCAGAGTCGAGACCCTTGTTTCAGTTTGTAGAACCATGTAAACCCTCAAACGACAAAATTTATAATCTGATCTGTATAGAACCGTCTTGTAAAGGCCCCCAATTACCTACAAAAGAATAAATATGCGACAACCCTTGACGACCGCTCGGGCGATTTAGCTGCTGTGGGCGTATGTTTTGTTACCTGGCAACCTATCTTTTTTTTTTAAATGGCTGAAACTGCTGATCCTTATAGCACCTCAAATTGCTTGAGTCACAGAATTAGTGTACAATCAAATTTAAATAGTTCTGTTATTCACATGACTCAGGCTATATGGGCGTTAGAGGGAGCAGTGATTACGTTAAGTGCCAACGGGTTAATATTTTTTTTTAAAATTTTATGCGTTTGTTTAAAAATGTAAATACTGATATGTTATTAAGTATCTAATAATAGATGAATTTTATCTTGCAGACCCAACGATAAATCGTCCACGTGAATTGGATAGGGAGGAATGTCAGACGACACGAAAAGAAACAAAGACAAACGATAACGACAGACCGGAAAAATCTGGTCAAAAACGTCAGCGAAGACAGAAGAATAGTGAAACTGTTGATGATAAGGTAAAGCTAAATGTCTGCTACTGTTTTATTTCCTTGCACTACCAAATACATGGCATGGAACGAAAGAGTCTTTCATGTGGAGCCCTAGATTATTCCTGAAAGTTCTCGACATAGTCTGAAATTCGTCTTCCGAAAAGCACTACTCCAAATTCTGCTTTGCCAAACGTCCACTGCTTTTCTATTTTCTTAAGCCACCCAATACTTAGCATGACAGAGGTAAAACAAAAGATGGAATTGGAAGTCTGTATACATTAAGATGTTTTTCACAGTCATGACTGTAAACAGAATACAGAAAGCATTCTATATCTAGAGAGCGCATGACTGTAAACAGAATACAGCAAACATTCTAGCGCTTGAGAGTGCATGACTGTATACAGAATACTCCAAGCATTCTAATCCTACAGATTGCATGATTGTAAACAGAATACATCAAGCATTCTAGCCCTAGAGAGTGCATGACAATAAACCGAATACAGCAAGCCCTCTAGAGAGTGCATGACTGTAATCAAAATACAGTAAGCATTTTAGCCCTAGAGAGTGCATGACTGTAAACGTAATTCTAGCCCTAGAAAGATCAAATCATGACAGAATACAGTAAGCATTCTAGCCTTAGAGAGTGCATGACTATAAATAGAATACAGCAAGCATTCTAGACCTAGAGAGTGCATGACTGTAAACAGAACACAGTAATCATTCTAGCCCTAGAGAGTGCATGACTACAAACAGAATACAGCAAGCACTCTGGAGAGTGCATGCCTATAATTTAAACAGAATACAGTAAGCATTCTAGGCAAGGAGTGTGCATGACTGTAAATAGAATACAGACAAGCATTCTAGCCCTAGGAGAGTGCATGACTAGACAGAATACAGTAAGTATTTTAGCCGTAGAGAGTGCATGACAATAAACAGAATACAGCAAGCACTCTAGATCTAGGGATTGCATGATCGTAAACAGACAGCAAGCATTCTAGGTCTAGCGAGTGTATGACTGTACATGTAGATAGAATAGAGCAAGCATTCTAGCTTTAGAGAGTGCATGACTGCAAAAAGAATACAGCAAGCACTCTAGATCTAGAGAGTGTGTGACTATAAATAGAATACAAAAAACATTCTAGATCTAGAGAGTGTATGCCTGTACATGTAGGTAGAATACAGCAAGCATTCTAGCTTGGTAGAGTACATGACTCTAAATAGAATACAGCATACCAAAGTTGGCAGAAAATAGTGATATTGTCGATAATTGTTGGTAAAGTGTTTTGAAGAACGATAATTGATAGATTTAAAATATCGTTAATCACGCAATTATAGGTTGTCACTTGTAAGAAGAAATCTATCAAAGATTATCCTTATAGTAGTCTTGGCATTGGGGGCTTGCGCCCAGTTTTCTGCACATGAGAAATGAGAATAACTATGAAAAAAAATAAACTGTTACTGTGAACTGGATGAGGAATCCTTTTCATGAGATTAAAGGGAAATAACTACATTTTATGGATTATGAAGTTGATTGAGTTTCAACACCTTGGTTTTCGTATTATTATATGATATTATTTAATTGTCAAGTCAATGAAACATGTATATATAATGATATTACAGCATAAACTCACATATAATTCATTATTTGTATACAAATTATGAATGTTATCAAAAAAAATTGTAAGTACAAATAATTTGCCTACATGTATATTATCAATTATTGATCGGCGGATAGTCGACAATTATCGAGACTTGAAACCAGTATCGATTGTCAGCCCTACATCAAGCACTCAAAACCAGTCATGGCTGTTAACACAATACAGCACTAGTCCTAGAGAGGTCAGTCTTGATTGTAAAAAGAAAACATGTAGCATTCTAGTCCTAGAAAGGTTAAATCTTGACAGAATACATCAAGCATTCTAGCCCTAGAAAGGTCAAATCTTGACAGAATTACAGCAAGCATTCAAGATCTATTCCGTTCATTTAATTTTCATAATGTCTAATTTACTTTTTTCTATTTTAGGATAATGCGAATGGAAATAAGAAGAAGAAAAAGCGTAAAGTGAAGAAAGAACGACCAGACTCTCCGATTGATCCGCCAATTGACCCGGACGAACCACGATATTGTTTGTGTAATCAAGTATCGTACGGTGAAATGATAGGATGTGACAATGACAAGTGTCAAATCGAGTGGTTTCATTTTAACTGTGTAAACTTATCACACAAACCGAAAGGGAAATGGTACTGTCCGCGTTGTCGTGGTGATAAACCGACCGTGAAGAAACCAGATAAATAGACCAGGAGTATTTTAACGAAGGCAGTCATCGTTTTTTGTTTTATTTGGAAAATCGTATATTTAACATTTTTACTCTCGAGACTTTTTACATTTTGTGGTAGTGATGATCATAGTGGATACGAGACATAGATATTATAAATATCAAAACCAAATACATTTCACAATCTCTCCAGAAAATAGGAAGACATGTTTAAATTGAATTCAGTGTCACTCCATGTTGGGATATATGAGGCTCTGTGCACATAGGCGTACGGGGAAATTTTTGACTGGGGGGGGGGGGGGGCGGTGGTGGTTGGTGCCCAAAAAATGTAGTTAGGTTCTTAGTATGTTACCTAATAATAATAAATTCGCTGTTAAATTGGACACATTCAAGAACACAATATTTTTTTATACAACTTTTAGAAAGTACAATTGTGTGCCCAAATTTTCCCAGTATTTGGTTCCCAAAATGGGGGGGCAGGCGCCCCCCCCAGCCCCCCCAGCTCGTACGCCTATGTCTGTGCAGAGTATACATGTAATGTACAGATCCAGATTCGACACCTGTTAGTTTATTTTTCATTTTATTTCAGTAACTTAAAATTTAATAGATCTATTGCCTTTACTATAAATACTACTTAATATTTTATAGTTGTCAAATACTTAGTCGCTGATCGTCACTTCAGGGATATTATCGTTGTCAAATAATTAGTCTCTGATCGTTACTTCAGGAATTTTCAATGGCAAACTATGCAAAAACTACAATATTATAAAAATTGAATCTCTAAAAAATTAATATCAGTCCAACAAACCACAATATTTCTAAAATTAAATCTCTAAATATGATTCAGTTTGTACATTTACATGTAATTACAATATTGTAAAAGCAGAATCTCTGAAAGGAATATCAGTCTTAAAATGGGTTAATTCTGTTCAGTATTTACAAAGATATGTTGAATTGAAAATATCTCAACATTCGGCTGATGATGTAAACATGATATGGTGAAAATGAATTACGGCCACACATAATCTTTGCTAAAATCTTTTCATGGGCTGCTATTTCAATCAGATCGAATCCAAGTCGAGAGATTATCTGGTATTAATATTTTGATTTTGTATTCTTAATAAAATGTTACATAATCAATGTGAGTACGAGTGGGTTAAATTGTGGAAATAACACACAGAGACTCTTATTAAATTTTAAAAGGGCATTATGATTACCAAAATAATAAATGTATATTATTTATACATATATATATGTACGGCTCAGCAAGGGATTGACAGATTTGTTTCAAATTTTTTGCAAAAAATCCCTTGATGAAGCCCTGATGAGAAAATGAGACCCATGTATTCTGCGAAAAAAATACAAACCATGATCAGAGGCTTTAAAGTATCATCAGAAATTTTCTGTTAAATGTTGGGGAACTTGCAGAACCCTGTACAATCTACAGTTGGCACTGATTACAGTTCTGTGTGTTTCAGACTGAAAATCAGGTTTTCGTCGGTTACTCCCTCTGCTAAAAACCCCTACACGAAAGTGTATTATTTAAATAAAATGTTAGTACTGAATTGACCTAGTTTGTGTTGAGTGGTCGGATGGGATGGAAAAAACCCAGAGGTCCCGTGTACACATTAACATGCACGTAAAAGAACCCTTGATTGTTGGAATTAGAAATAAAAGTAGGTTGTAGCGTCAATGTCTGGGCAAATTTTCCCTGATAGCCATTGGTGTATGGCGTACCCGTCTCGATTAGCCCGGTTGGGGTAGAATAGTGGAACGTTAAGCCCCATTTCATTACCACTTCAATAGACATACATGTATGTTTGATTTATATTGATAGTTTGTTTTAAAACTATGTTTGTCATGCAGGTTAATTTGATACCAGATACATGTATGTGGGGGTGGAGCTGGGCGAAGAATCGTGATGGGCAAACGAACATACATACATACAGACCCACTTTGATTTTATTTTTATAGATTGTTAAAAACTGTTTCAGGGTCTACTTTGTCTTGTTATCAGAATAAGATATTCAGATTGATTTGAAAGGGTGAAAATAGATTTAAAGTTGAATTACTTGGACAATTGAAGAATTTTAATTATTCAGGGTCGTACATCTTTATAACTGTTGTCTTTAACAGATTTGCTATAGACACAATCATATTCTTAGATTAAATAAAAATAAAATAGTTTTTTCATCTTAAAACGATTTACTTTGTTATTATTACGGAATATGTCGGGTCTGGCATTGATTCAACTGGTGTGGTTTCGATTCTCTACTTGTATGTGACAAGGAGTAGGGTCATCTGTTCAACCTCTTGGGTTTTCACTGGGTCTTTAATTTTTTTCCCACTTTAAAATAGAATTGTAACATGTTAGTCCCAACTTGACCTAGTTTGTATCGGGTGGACGTTAAACCTCCCGTTGTAGACAATATTCAAGAGTGAATGAGATTACTGACACTAGCTATAGCCCTACCCTCTCACAGACAGCGAAGCATTGACTCCTTAACCGTGAAAAATTATGAGCATTCTATGAAAGAACAGGAGGTGTATGGTAAAATTGAACACCCAATTCCAGTCGCTACACCATATGAATATCATATATTGGTGCCACTGTGGCTCAATGAGTAAGACATTGGTTTGCTAACCTTCAGGCCCATGTTCGAACCGGGTGTGGGCAAATAAAGGTTACCACCAATATCCGACGTAGTTCCCCCATGGCAGTGGTGCCAGACGGAGGGCCTGATAAGGACAGCTGTGTAGTCATTGTCCGGGCAAAATTTCCCTCCTAGCACACTGCATTGCGTCTGCCCCCCTTTAATAGCACATTTGGAGCAGAACAGTAGGACGTTAAACCTCCATTTCATTTCATTTATAAGGGAAACTGTGCCTGGACAGTAGTTAATTGTTCTCTTTTACTTACACTAAATGAGTAGGTGTTGCGCGCAAACCTGGAGGTCGACAGAGAATGTCCCTTGTGATTTTTCTGGCATAGTTCCTCCGAATAACTTTCTTGGCCAACACCAGAAACCTCCCTGTTAGCAAGCTGGCACCTTACACACACAGCCACCGTGGCTCTCTGGTTATATACACGACAAAAATTGATACCGTAACAATAAAACACAAATATTTATTCCACACCATTGATTTATTTCTTTCATTATTCATCGTTTCATTGGTCTTGTAAAATTTGAGCAAAAAAATAAATTTTCACCTGTCCAACTTGTTGTTCAAATAAAAACAATTTCACTAATAGATTTAATTATATACAAGTGAATATATTGACTAATATTATCACAGAAACTTAAAAATTTCACATCAAATAATTATAGAGGCCTTACCACTCTTAACAGGAACAATAAATATAATTAGTTCTGAATAATCTAGTTCATATCCCAAAAAATAACCCTAAACTCAACTTATTATAGAAATCAAACCACCGATTTAATTAGAAATGAAATGAAATGGGGTTTAACGTCCCCGATTCAATTTGAGATGTATTATGTAAGATTTAGAAAAAGAGCTGACTGTTCTTGTCATAATAGTTTAGGCCTATTGAAATTTTCTGTCAAATAAGTTTATTCTGAGCGAAGTAAGTTATATTTGAAGTTTTGACAAGATTTAGTCTAAATAGTCCTGATTGTCAAGTACCATTTCTTTGATTATCCATTTTAACGTAAAATTAATAAATGGCGTGGATATTCTAACAGTTGATTATGGGCGCTTATCAAGTAAATAAATATCTAAATAATAATTAATATGAACAATTTGAAGCCAGAAAAAAGACCTGCAATAGGCAGATTAAGCCCTTATATAATGCATTTTTACTAGTTAGGAAATTTGCTTCAGCAGTGTTCGTTTTTACTCAATCAAAACCATAAAAGAGAATTCACACGAATTGCAAATAGATAGTTAGATCTTAAACCATGTAATGAATATCGTAGCGATGGCAAAAGATTTGCCATGACAATACAGAGGGTAAAATTACAATATAAATACTCAATGTAATACAGTTTACTGGGTAATCAAAGACAGGGAGTCCAAAAAACATATGAAAAAATTGTGTAAATAGTAATTCACAGAAAACTGAAACTAAAATATTTTTCGAATTCAGCCCTTTCATTACTCGGATTTTAATTGAAGACTAATGAAAAGGCTGCATCCTTACAAATATTTATAAACACTGCATAAAAAAAATGTACAAGAATATTTGACATGTACCGTTAAATTTAAAACATTATGCCATGATACAAACTTGTAATAATTAAAAATGTTCAACACGAAATCAACATCAATGTGATCATTAAAAAATCAGCCACTTTTGCGTATTATGGTATCAAGCGGAGTATGAAATAGATCTTTAATGGATATCTGTTACCGATATATGTCTAATGTCCAATGGACATTTGTTACTGTTATCTGTCCAATGGACATCCATTACTGCTTGATATTCGTTACTGATATCTGGTACTAATTGATAATGTTATTATTATCTGTCTGGTTAATATATGTTATTAATATCTTTCTAGTTGAGATTTGTTATGAATATCTAGTGGATATTTGTTACTGTTGGATATGTTCCCGATGGATATTTGTTATGGATACCGGTATGTTTTACTAATGGATATTTGTTACTGATATCAGTCAAATGGATATTTGTTACTGATATCAGTTTAATTGATATTTGTTACTGATATCAGTTTAATTGATATTTGTTATCAATATCTGCCTGATGGATATTTTGTTACTGATATCTGTCTAAACAAACTTAAGTAAAGGTCTAGTCATTTTAACTAACATTATGTGGACACAAACAATATATAACATAAATTACATTCTGATTAAAATACAGATCTATATTTCGTTTGGTTTTTCTATACTTTCGATGACCTCTACTACATGAAGATCTGACCAGTTGTAGTGGGAGGTCGTGTCAGGGCTTTTGACCCTATGCCCACAGACATTTGATTAACCAATCAGTGGGATACCCACAGTTCGTGCAGCACATGCTAAGAACTCGCCGCAACAGACCGTTTCATTGGCTAATCCCTCACATCAACCATAATCTTCCAAATCCTAGTGTAGTAAAGACATGTGAAAGAAATTTTGAATTATAAAAAACAAAACGAAATAGTATCTGTGTTTTAATCAGCTTGATATAAATTACAAATACCTTAAAACTTTTATATGGCACATTCTACATTTCATAAACTTCTAAACCACAACCTTTTTATCGCTGCCTTTGAAACATAGTGCTAACAGAATTATATATTTACATATGATGTCATGGCTAAATATAACCTAACATTTTAAAAATATTGCCAAGTAATAAGCTGATACAATCATTGAGTGGCGTTTTGCCACTGAGCACAATAAAAATAAACAACACAATCTATCTGGATAAGAGAACACTTGGCAAAGTGCTGTGTGTATACACCAGTAATTGTTTATCATATAAACTGTGTGTTGTGTGCTGTTTTTAATCAGCTGATGTCAAACATTTTTAAGCCTGGTTTAAATGTTGGGGGGGGGGGGGGGGCTTTAAACAACTTAAAATACAGATTATAAAGTCATGCATGTTCCTGTTATTGAAATCATTATGAGAACACCATCTTGTATAGATAATGTCGGATTTGTAAAGTGATTGTACTATTATTTGAATTAAAGGCTTTGCAACGACGCACATGCTTTGCAATGAAATACATCACACAGGTTCAAAATTTCAACTAGTATAACAAATTATTTAAAATGATGGGACACCAACATCAAAGGATGACGTCACATCTGTATTTTAACCCTTTAGAACTGGGTACATGTAAATATTTATTGACTACCCCAGTTCCTTGAAGAAAATTAGAGAAAAGTTATATAATAAATATTGGTATAACCTTTAACAAAACAAAACAGTCAGAAACTGCTGTTCATTAGATTGTCTCCAACTGCCGAGATATGTGACAGGACCACTTATAAGTTCATGTGGGCGCGATTGCTATGCATGTGACGGGGTGTCAAAGTGCTAAAGGGTTACAAATTGGTAAAATGTATTTCGGATATTTTTTTAAGACACAAATAAAATCATTGCCACAACCAAACAATAAGACACATTATGTTGGTAAAATGTGACTCATGATAGCAAAATGGGTCGCAAGTAGCAATTCATTGTTTATGATATATGAACAAAAATGTTGAAACGGGCTAAAACTATAAAACAAATTCAGTTTGCCTTATTTGTCAAATCAAAACATTTCATGTTTGCATTTTTGTTCATATTGTAAAAAAAATCACAGGTCATATATTTACAGTTTCTATTTTCTAATAATCAATCTATCATTAATAATCAATCTATCATTGGTAATCAAGTGATCTTTACTTTGTGGTTTATTAATTATGGAGCCAACTTTTTGATATATTAATGGAAATTGCAAAGATGAAAAATGACAGTGAATTTGCATCAGCAAAAAGTAAAGAATGAGAAAAACATAAGTAAATTTTACATCATCAAATTTTGCCATGCAATTTCTGTTTTGAAAGTAATATTGTGATTTTCCTGGTGTTAAATATACATAATGTTTTGATAGTAATATTGTGATTTTCCTGGCGTTAAATATACATAATACATTTTGATTTTCCTGGTGTTCTATATACATAATATGTTTTAAGTGATTTTTACAAGTGAAAAATGTGGGAAGAAAGTTGTTCTGATTAATACATTTATTATTCACAAATAAAACAACAAAATTTTGTCATATCAATTTGCCTACAGGTAAGTCATATAGGTAAGTCATTACCTGCAAATATCAACTGGAACCAGAGTTTCTGATACCTCGATAAAAATTTATCGAAATACACAATACAACTAACAATACCTTAGAGGTAGTTAAACATATTTATAATTCCTGATGTATATTTGAGGGAATGAGACATCCCTTGCTAACTATAATATTAATCTTTTAGAGACATTTTCCATGTGTTATAGTTTATAATTATAATAATATTGTGAAAGTCAAATCTCTAAAAGACATATCAGTCCAAAAATTATTCAATTCCATTCCATATTTACAAAAATATGATGAATTAAAGAATATAAACAGCATATGGTAAAAATAAGCCAGCACCACCTATAATTTTCGCTATCTGATTGAAGCCTGGAGATTATCTACCATTCATTTGTTCATTTTATCAATTTGATGTTAAATATGAAATATTATATATTGTCTGAATTAATGATAAATGTAGGCTACATCTTATTGTGGATTTAACCGTGGAAAATGTAAATGACGATGAGCAGCTTGAATCCAACACAAGACTTGAATCATGACATGATTATAACACATGAATATAACACATGAACCCAACACAGATATATAACATGATTATAACACACGAAGATCACAGAACAATAATTATAACATATAAATGACGGAACCATCTCAAAAACATACAAATGACAGAACCACCTCAGAAACATATAAATGATGGAACCATCTCAGAAACATATAAATGATGGAACCATCTTAGAAACATAAATGACGGAACCATCTCGGAAACATATAAATGATGGAACCTTCTCAGAAACATATAAATGATGGAACCATCTCAGCAACATATAAATGATGTAACCATTAATATCATGCAAAAACATATAAAAACATAATTCAATGGTCATAACACACGATGTTAGATTTAGTCATATTTCAAACAATTAAACACTTGGCCATATTTATCTCAGAAACATAAAAACATAATTCAATGGTCATAACACACATTTAGTCATATTTCAAACAATTAAACCATTTGACCAGTAGTGTAGTGAAAAGTGAAACCCTGTCCACCAAAATCAATTTTAATGCATCTCAGACAATTACAAAAATTGCCTATTTCTTTATTGTGGTTAAAAACAATTTCTAAACGTAGAATGGGCAAACTTGATAACAACCCTGTATTTGGCACAAACACCCCACTTAGACCATGAAACCAAATTTTTATCTATATGTCCCCAATTAGCACAAGAAACTTCCTATTCTTTTGCTTCATTGGGTCTACTGAAGGCGGGCATATGCCATGCAGTGTTCTTTGAGGAAAACTTTGCCCGGACAGCAGCGCTACAGGCTAGTCTTATTTCAAATTCAAACTGTCAACAGGACCTTGGTTTTTTTTGTCCCACATCAACGACTAGATACTATCCTTGCTAGGCCCTCCGTCCTTCACAAGGAGATTTCTTGGCCAACACAGGGATTGAACCTACAGGTTTGCGAGTCAAGACCTTACTCACTGAGTCACTGCAGCTCCCAAATAATATAATACAAGGTAACATCGTAGATGATAAAATATTACAATAATCCCTGGGTGGACATAAAAAAAACACCTTTTAACAAATAACAACAATATAACTACATACAGAGGGGCAGACCGGGTAGCTCTCGACCCACAGACTAAATGGTGACATGATGAGAAAACTGAACTAGCTCGAATAACCTTTGCTGCACCCCACTCATATATAATTTTTCCACTGGGATAAGCCTTTTTACTGGTGGTTTTGGGCAGTCAAAATGTCAAAGAGCTAAGAAACAACAATTATGGTAGTCATTCTTCTCAGAGCAATAATTGTAATCTATACCATGGGTAGCCGGGTTATTTATAGGTCCACATGTTAAAATCTGTTTTATACTGTGACCAGATGATAATAACAAATACTATATACAATGTTCCATGTACATCATGTCTTTAAGACTTGCAAATACTAAAAAAAAAACACTTATAACACATATGATACATAATAAATCACATGTGATACATAATAAATCACATGTGATACATAATATGGACACCGTCAATCACAATTATATGATATATAATACATCACATATATGTCACATAATAAATCACATATAATATATAATAAATCACATATAATATATAATAAATCACATATAATATATAATAAATTGAAATTCTCAAGCTTAACAGTGGTAGCCAGTGCGGTGGATTGAGGGGAAGATCTGATCAATTGTGTTCACAACACTTTTATTAATTTGTTAATCTTCAAAGACATCTTGATTGCATTCATTTAATACATGATGGACAACTTGATGGTGTCCATTAAATGAGTCATGGGTATCTTAATGGAGTCTATTATGGGCATCTTCATGGCACCTGTTAAATATGCGATGGACATCTTGATGGCGTCCATTAAATATGTGATGGACATTTTAATGGTGTCCATTAGTTTACTGTTATATGATGGACATCTTGAGGCTATCCATTAAATGAGTCATGGCATCCATTAAATATATGATGGACATCTTGATGGTGTCCATTAAAAAAGGGTCATGGGCATCTTGATGGCATCCATTAAATGAGTCTTGGACATCTTGTCTGTATAATATGATATTGCCTATTTTTTGGTCTGTTGGGAAGATATGGTCCATTATGGAGGAGATCAAGCAGATTTTGGCGGTCTTTTTCATGTAGCGGAAATTCTTGGTCAGGGTTAGGTTCACCTACCAATAACCTCAACCCTTGTGGTTTCTAATTTGGTGTGTGGGAATTTCTGACTTCCTTAAGCACTGTGGTAGACTTTTCTCCTGTAGAATATGCAGCCATCTTGATCAGTGTTCAAAATGTGATATGTAAAGGTTGGGGTCAGAAGAACTTTCTTAAAATCCAATGTTGAAATGAAATGACATAATTTTTTTTTATGGCCGGGATCACTCAGTTTTTTTCTGACCATGAACGTTTGAGATCCTCAAGGTTTTGTTTTTTTACCCTTGAGTTGATAATGTTATAATGGTTGAGATCCTCTTTATCTTGGGCCTTTCGGGTTTTTTTGGGGGACCCTAGGGTTGATAATGTTTTAATGGTCGAGATCTGGACCCTGAAGTTGATAATGTTATAATGGTCGGGATGAATGAAGCAGAGCTACAGGAGGTGTCAAAGGAGGAATGTTTGTAGCACCTGGCGGACCCCAATCGCTGAGACCGTAAGCTGGCGTAGAGATACGATGTAAAATTCGTCGTGATAAGTGATATGGTTGAGTTCTCTCTAAATGTGATAATACCATTAAAATTTGTCTGTAAAAATACAACAACATTAAAATTAAATCTAACATGATGGGTTGATAGAGGTTGCCATTATTTGAAATGTTCTGAAATAACAGAACCGTTTTGAAATGAAATCAAATTTAACGTCCTACTTTTCTGGACCAACTGGGCTAAAGAAGACGAACATTTTGCTGTGTTATTCCAACTGTTGAGGGCTCTTTAACATACATGCAACTGGGTACATAGGTGGATGGACCTTGGTTTTTCCTTGCCCGGCCCTCCATTATGCAACAATGAAAAGGGGGAAACCAGACTGGAAAATTCTGAAGCATTAGTGCGTTGACCAATTGTGAAATGATTCAACAGCACAGTTACATCAGGGGTTGGTTGGGGATTTTCAACAAAATTTGAAAAAAAAATCACTGAGTCATATACAATATACATTTATTTTCTTGATGAACATTATAATGCTCTTTGCAATTGGGTGTTGGGTGAGGAATCATCAATTTGTGATTGGGTGTTGGGTGAGGAATCATCAATTTGTGATTGGGCACAGGGTGAGGAATCATCACTTTAAAGTATACAGTTCAATTACTAAATGCCATTGAAACAGTTCACTTTAAAGTAGCTAAGTCTCTAACTCAATATCATCAAAAATCTTCGACATTGAAAACACAAATTATTTGTCAATTCAAATCAACATTGGTCTTGTGATCTTACAGGGAAAAGATGGGCTTCTGATATCCAATATTCAAGACAAAATAAACATTTTACCATTGGTACACGGATCGTGTACCATAATGCGTTTCAGTGCCATTTGCAACAAGGGACTCAAAGAACAGGGCTAGACATATTCCACAAGTCATGTCAAATGGTGACGCTTTACTCTTATCTGGAGAGCATGCGCAATAAATATCATCGATGTAGACTGGAAAAACCAGACGTTAAAGACTGCCATTCACATGAGACTTCTGGCGTATTTCGCCGAACATAACTGATTAGAAATTACAGTAAAAACAGAAACGACTGAATGTAAATCAGTTTATATACATTCATATTACATTATTATATGCGTTGCGAACCATTTTTGTCAATTTCTAGGTCCCAAATATTAGCAATTTAGCTCCTTTAAGTAGTGTGATTGGGTGTTGAATGAGGAATCATCAATTTGTGAATGGGTGTTGGGTGAGGAATTATCAATTTATGATTGGGCACAGGGTGACGAATCATCATTTTGAGTAGTGTGATTGGGTGTTAGTTGTCTGAGGAATCAAAAAAGAAAATTCTTGAACTGACCTGCTTAAAGCTGGAACACAGTCTTTAGTGATTAATTCTCCACGAGTTGAAACAACATTCGAGCTGTTCGTACACTCACATAGGACATTGACACAATTCTGTGGCAGACGATTTTCTACCATAAATATTCCTCCCGCCCAGCCATTCATCAGAGTATAAACTGTTATACCAGGGCGAATCTATAATAAACAATATAATAAATGTTAGTCAAGCTTTTATACCCGGGCGATTCTCTAATAATATGTTAAATATAATAATATATGAAATATTCCACACTATGTTGTGTGATAATCTTTGTACAGAACAAAGCCTGTGACAGGTGTCTGATGTCCAGGCTTGCTCGTGGCTCTAAATATCGTACCAGCAACGCAGTTTGTCAGACTCTTTTATTGAGGGTGAATCTTTAATATAACGAAAAATTACTGCTATCTCTAAACAGAGAACATCTGGCCGATGTGTATTGACTATGTGATGACAGGAAGGAAGTAGACTTGTTCAAAAAGACAGATTTTATTTAAATGTGATCAAAATGTAAAACGTGTTGTCAATGTTGGAAATCCGTGAAATGAAATTAAACAGGGTTCTGCTCCAACCAGGCTAATAAAGTTGGGCATACTGCCATGCAGTGTGATAGGAGGGGGAATTTTACCCAGGCAGTTTCGCTTCTGCCTACTAATCATCCAATTTCAATGAAGAGTACATGGATGGACCTCAGTTTTCCGTCTCATCCAAACAACTAGACATTTTTTCCTTGCTGCACACTGGAAAATCTTAAGCAACTTTCTCACCCAACATCGGGATCAAACCTAATTAGTAAGTCATCACCTTCTCACTGAGCTGGAAATTAAGAATATTTGTAAATATGTCTCTCACCTCCTCTGTGTTCCCTCTAGCTAGTGCTAACTGTATACAAGCATCTGGTAGAATATGTTCGTATTGACGATTTCTATAGGTGGTTATCTCGTCCACCATAACAGGTTTAGAACTATGTATAGATAGGACATATTGATGTAGAGGTCCTTTAGGTTTTACAGTCCCTAAAATAATCAATAATATACAAAATAATCAATAATACACAAAATAATCAATACAATGTTTGATAAAGACGGTTAATACCAATGAAAAGGGTTGATACTAACCAGTTAGACAAGTGCAAAGGGCTGTTATTAACCGTTTCGACTAATGAATAAGTTTGTTACAAACTTGTTGAACCAATGAAAATGGTTGTTATTAACTGATTCGAATAATAAATAAATAAGTTTGTTACCTACCAATGAAAAAGATTGTTACTAACCTGTTGAGAAGTGATTAAATGCTAAACATAAAACTAGATATTGGCCTTCTTCAATCATCATATTACACCCTATAAAACTACGCAACTGTCTTGGACTACAGCCAATTAGCTTGCCTGCTGCCGTTGTCGTGTTGTTCACCTCACGTACAACCACGATACATAGATCTAAAGTTATACTGTCATTCCCTCTAAAAATACAAAAAAAGATTTTTCAAATTTTACAAAAATAAAATGGAATGCAAAATCAGAGTTCTATATCAAAAGCCATGTTAATCTGCATGATCAACTTTTAATTTGCTTTTAATAGAAGTTTAAGATAGGTTTCCAGGCAACATATATGCAGACTAATCATATTTTTGTAAATACTGAACGGAATTGAACCATTTATGGACAGATATTCTTTTTAGAGATTCAAAATTCACAAGAGATTAACGATCACCTAAAGAACAGAGGACCTGTGTATCAAAGGCGGGAACTCAAGTCCAGTGACTGGGACTCGAGTCTGACTTACGACTCAACTTGAAATATTTATTGCGACTCGAGACTCGACTACAGAGTTGTGATGACTTGTGACTTGAAAGAGCTCAGGAATCGAGTTGCGGTGAGGGGGCATGACTCTAACTTACCTTATTCACCATAAACTGGCGAACTGAACTGGACTCAGGCTTTGTTAAGACTTGGGACTCGACTCAGTACTAAAGTCAGCAACTTAGGACTTGACACGGACTCAAGGTCCCGCGACATGGGACTCAAATTAGGGTCCCGCGACTTGTTCTTACCTCTGTCGTGTACATGCACATCATGACAAAATCTCACAAACTACATGGCATAATGCCCGTCTTCATTGACTCGGTTGGTGCAAAAAAATAGGATGTTAAACCCCATTTTATTTCACTTCCGTCCAGCATTATTTACCTTATCCCTTCCTGAAACAATCCCAGCTCTAACTCTGTCGTATTAAATACCGTTAATTTAACTAATTTCATTGGTTCCATGGCATTTCTCGGGAACACACCCTGTATTCGAGTCTCTCTCCAATCAGGACGGATTTTACAAACATCAATACTGTCAAAATATCTGGAAATAAAAATGAATAATGTTTCTTATCTCGTTCTTTAACCCTTTAGCTGAGAGGGAGGTTGGGTGGCCGAATAATTTAACACGTGCGTGTTAGATCGTAAGGTCAGTGACTGACTCAAGAGGTGGGGTTTTCATACGTGACAAGGAGTAAGGCCGCCTGTCTAACCTTGCAGTTTTTCTCTGGGTCCTCCAGTTCCTCCCACCGCTAAAGATCCCTACCTGCAAGTCAATTATTGAAATAAAATTGAACAATGTTATTCGTGAAATGACCTAGTTTGTATCAAGTGGACGTTAAACCCTATTTCTCTCTCTCTCTCCCCCAGTAGCTGAGAACTATTTAATGACTGTATATAGTACCAGGAATTCTGAGAGTCAGGTTGTATGCGGTTGTCTAGGAAACAGGTTCAGGCAGTTTTGAAAATGAGCTACAAAACTCAAGGAACAAAAAAACGTCTTCATTAGCCCAGTCGGTGTAGAACAGTAGGACCTTAAACCCCATTTCATTTCAACATACAAAACATTTTTTCAAGGAACTGGGGTCAATGTCCACTTGATGCAAGCTATGTCATTTCGGGACTAACATATACTTAAATTTTATTTCATTAATTCGCTTGCGCGTATTGGGCTTTAGCAGTGGGAGAAATCCGGACAGGCGACCCTACTCCTTGTCACCTACAAGCGGGGAATCAAAACTAGCCACTTGACTCAATGACAAATCTCATGATTGCAATGCGAATGCTTTAACCATTTGGTCACCCAACCATCCAGATGAGATAGTATTTGGTAGTATTTAGTTAGTATTGGGTAGTATTGAGTAAATCATCCAGCCGGGTTAGAATTTATAGAAGAAATCTATGAGGATGGAATGATATAAATTTTACCGTTATTATAACTTACATGAGTAAATCAGACAAGGACATCCAGAAAACTCCATCCATTTCTCCGTGTACCATTAAATTATCTCGAACCGTCTGACTAACAAACTGCCATTTATCTGACTGATCAGACCAATCACCTTTCCATGAAAATCTTCCCCATGGATTCCGTAATCGCACCAATCTAAATCAAAATTAATTGTAGAAAATATTATTGATTACATATTTTTGTCCCATCCGAAGGATTAGACATTTTTACTTGCCAGGCCAACCATCCTTCACCACTGACACAAGGAAACTAAGCTGTAAAATCCTGAGCTACAATCTCGATCAAATGCTTATATAGCAATATGACACAACGTGAGAGTCATACTTGAAAGCGGGGGTGAGAAATGGGATTTAACGTCCACTTGACACAAACTAGGTCAATTTTATTTCAATAATTTGCTAGCGCGTAGGGGTCTTTAGCGGTGGGAGGAACTGGAGGACCCGGAAAGCAGGGAATCAAAACCATGTCACTTGACTCAATGACAGACCTTATGATTCCATGCGCACTTGTTAAACCACTAGAAAACGACCCACCTACATGAAAGAGGAAACCATGTTAGAAAATCAAGGCGAACATCGTACCTCCTGGTTAGTGAGGCAGTTTCTGATGCTTCCTGAGATTCATGCAGTCTCTTATGTCGTGAGAACCAGTTCAGGATGATTTTTGTAGGAAGGCTGTAACATGCTTTTGTATATTCAAGAATTTTGAACCATAAATCTTCTATGAGTTGATTTAGAAATATTAATTTGTAACTCACATAAAAATGTAAACGTAAATGACAACTCACTTGTTTCCTTCAACATCTTGTACGTCCAATATAGAGTAGGCGTGACGGGATCGTAATCCTACTTCTTCAAAATGTTTTGTGTCTGCCTTCATATTACCACCACCACATGATGCTCCCATTAAAAATCTAAAAAAAACAAATCTGGATCTTTAAAACAAAATGAAATGGGGTTTAACATCCTTCTGTTCTGCTCCGACTGGGCTTCATACAGTGTGCTATGAGGGTAAATTTTACCAGGACAGCAAATGAATTCCAACTGTCAAGAGTTCTTTTATGTTCACGCCAATGTGTACATGGGACCTCGTTTTTTGTTCCATCCGAACAACTACATGTAGGCATTACCGACAAGGGGAAACCATGTCGAAAAAATTACAATACATACTTTAGATCTCGACAACTCCGTAACTTTGCCCAGATTAAATCAGGTTCTACTTTTCTTTTTTTCTGTTCATTTCCTACAAAAAAAAAGAAGAATTAAAATTGATTACAAATGGGTAGAAAAGATGAGTTTTTGAGAAAAAAAAACAACAACTTTATTCCCAAATTACATTAATTTATGTTTATCTCATTACCCAGTCCCACTTGGAGAGAGAAATAGGGTTTAACTTTCATTCCAAACAAACTAGGTCATTTCGGGACTAACATAAAAATAGTTAAAGATCCCTTTTACAGTTGGAATTTGAAGATAAGTGTGTAGAAATGTTATAAGAAGTTTTAATGTAGATTACCTTGTAGTGGAATACTCTCACACGGAGCTCCAGTTAACGTAGCTAAACCTTCGATACATTTCCCAGCAACCAATGCCTCATAACTACCGTGTAATTTAGCCATGGCCTTCTCTATCAATGGTACCCACAGTTGTCTTCTCTTGGCCTAAATTAAAATGTAAAGTAATGAAATGAAATGGTACCTGTTTTCATCATATCAGAACGACTAGACACGGCACAAATGACAAGGGGAAAACCTTGCTAGAAAATTCTGAGGAATTTTCTCAGACAACACTTGGAGTGGACCCAAGACCTCCCAGTTAGAGTGCCAGTGTCTTACTCACTGAGCCACCATGACTCCCTTCCAAAAATAAAAAGCAAGTAAATTAGTGTTAGACAGAACTACATGTACAAATGATGTTCAATTCCCTTCATTCTTTCTTTTTTCTTAAAGTCTATGATCAACACCTGAGGGATTCTAAATTGCTATTTGAGGCAATCTGATTAAAACACGGATCCTTTTCATTTCGTTTTTTATAATTTAAAATTTTGTTTTACTTGCCTTCACTACACTAGACTCTGGAAGAGTTGTTACATGTATATAACAAATGTTCTGGGTAATGTGAGGGATTAGCCAGTGTTTGTGACTATTGTGGCTAGTTCTTGGCGTGTGGTGCACAGAACTGTGGGTAGACAATCGTAGCGAAGACAAAGCAGAAGTTGTATTTGCAAATATCTGATGTCATAGGGTCAAATGACGCTTGTACAACCAGTCAGATCTTTATGTAGTGGAGGACATCGACAGTATAAAAAACAAATGAAATTTAGATCTGTATTTTACTCCCCCCCCCCCCCAACGACACACTCCTGAGATTAAGCTATAGAAACCTAGATGTCTCAAAAAGGTAAAATGACAATCTGTGGCTTTTTGTGTGAAAACAATTAATGGTGGTTACCTGAGAAAATACCAGCATGCCATTTTCATCACAGGGGAGATAATCATCAATTAACACAACCTTCCACATTCCATCCTTACATAGACGCACCTGATACCCGCCTTCAACCGAATATTCTTTCGTTAAAATAATTCTTTCCACTAGCTCTGGTCTCTCGGCCAAAACAGCCAATGAACTTAAAAACCTGCAGAATATAAAATTCACCCATTCATTAACTGGTATAATAGTTTAATCTGAAGCCACAGCTGAGGTCTTACAATAATTCTTTCCACTAGCTCCGGTGTCTCTCAGTCAAAACAGCCAATGAACTTAAAAACCTGTAGAAATAAAAATTATCCCATTCATTAAAGGCTTGGTTCATCATTTAACGATATAGGAATCCCTTGCAAACTACAATATTGTGAAAGTTTAATATCCAACTTAGAAATCTGTTGAAATAAAAAAATATCTCATTAATTAACTTGTATAATAGTTTAATCTGAAGCCACAACTTAGGATCTTAAAATCTGTAAGAGGCAATTGTAACTAATAACATTGAGAGAATATGCTTCGAAATGATGTCAAAATGGATTTTTATTGATACATTCCTGGACATTCTAACACAATCTGAAAGTGATGTTCATTAGACAGCCTCAAACTGCCCAGACATGTAAATAGTTTTCCAGTCGAAGGAGGGATAGTTAGGGCTGTTTCGTACGGTCTGAGTTCTATTAATAGTTTAAAACAAACCCTCAAACCATTGTCCACATGTAATAATTTAACTTTGAAACTTTAAAAATTTACCTTCAAAATTGCAAAAGTAACTACAGCCTACTCTTATTTTTAATTCCAACTGTCAAGGGTTCTTTTACATGCACACCAATGTGTACATCGGACTTTGATTTTTCGTACGATCCAAACAACTATACACTGATCCTTGTCAGGCGCCCCCCCCCCCATCCTGCACCACGGCTGAAAATTTGGCCAATACCCAGAGCAAACCGGAGACCTAGTTAGCACTGAGCCACTGAGACGCCTCTTATTCAATGAGAAGTGTACACAAATTACACAGAATGTAGATCATCAAATGACTAGGTTAATTTTTGTAATGATATTCTTTTTGGTAAGACAAATGAAAATGAAATGTAATTGGGTTTTTAACATGCTACTTTTCTGAACCAAACAGGCTAACGAAGATCGAAAATGGTTTAATGTCCTACTTTTCTGCAATAATTGGTTTTGCATGAGAAAGATGCTCTTTTTTAATATTTTACCGCATTATAGTAATTTCAAAATTACTCCTTTCAAACTTGGATGACAGGATAAATCATATTCCATTTCACTGTCTGATATTAAAGAAATTATTTTGTCCTCAACTCACCAACAATTTCCCAGAACTCCCTGAGAAATATCTTCTGGCATTGGGGTTCGATAAATCACCCATTTTAACTTTGATTCATCTCGTGTATACGCAGAGATCTGGTGTGGTCGCAGCCACTGGAAGTTCCGAGCTGCGAAACGTGAATTATTATCCAGGTACAAAGATTTCGAAGAGGGTGGAAAAGAATCGTCAACAAATTCTTCTTTATTCTGAAAAACGGAAAAAAATAATTTTGTAACAATCTTTTATACTAGTAGCCATTGTACCCCCTCCCCACCTGTTTATAGAAGGTGAACCATGTTTGTACATGTACCCCCACCTGTTCACAGTACATGTAAGTGAACCAGCCACCTGTTTACAGTAAGTGAACCAGCCACCTGTTTACAGTAAGTGAACCAGCCACCTGTTTCCAGTAAGTGAATCAGCCACCTGTTTACAGTAAATGAACCCTGTTTGAACCAACCACCTGTTTACAGTAAGTGAACCAGCCACCTGTTTACAGTAAATGAACCAGCCACCTCTTTCCAGTAAGTGGACAAGCCACCTTTTTTACAGTAAATGAACCATGTTTGAATCAAACACCTTCACTCTAAATCCAGTGGACGCAAGACGCGTCCGAGCGCGTTAGATTGTAAACACACAAAGTTTTAATCTGCCTACATAATGTTTTTTATTTAACACAGCCATTAAAAAGCGAACACAGAGCGTCCTTTATATGATTTGGAATTATGACGCCGAGTGTTCATTGTGATTTAGTAAACACAGACTGTTCGATTGTGAACACATTTGGGTTTAAACATTAATAACAGAACACATGACGTCGTTTGAGATGTTTTGAAGAATGGACACCTTGCGTCATCCATTCACCGTCAAATTTTCTCTATGAACAAGCTATTCATAGAAAATTATTAAAACTGCCAACTTGCACTTAAAAGTACAAGTAGGCAGTTTTAATATTTGATTAAGAAACCAGATATAGTTTTATTTGTTTTTTAAATAAAGGATTATTTTTTTCTTTTTTTTTTACAAAAGGCAGCCCAATGACGTTAATATATATCCATTGGGGTAGCCTATCAACAGAATCTCCTTCGAAGCAATACCATTAAAACCTTTCGAATGAGAGTTGCGAACACGCTTTTAAAGGTCATGTTTGTGTTAACGTTGTACTTGTTTGCCCCAACGCCTGGCGTTAAGACAAACATCCACACCGTTCACACAAACATGCCCTTATGAGCATGCGTTAAGAGTCACGTGCACACTTTCAAAGACGACCTAGGACGCCATTGTACGTATTTTGATGTAAGACATTAAATCCAGCTCTGAATCACTAATCAGTGTACAATGATGAATTTCAGCATAGACACTTTGTTAACGGTAAGTTTTGCAATAGAAAATTTAGTTTTATTTTCCTCCTTGAGTATTTTGATTTACTGTTAATCATGTCAACCGTTACCGCTCTCTTGGGCCGTGGCGTCTCAAAGAGTAAGACGTCTGTAACTGAAGGCAAATTTCTTTAGTTATGTATATTATTGTTATGAATAGAGGAACGCGGACATTTTTAAGAGTGTTAGAACAGGTGGGTCTAATTTTAAAATATCCTTAAAGAAACGGGGAAGCTGACTGTAGACTATAACGTATAAGGTTGGACACATAGTTATCTCCCTTCTAGTTATACGTCACGTGAGTTCTGTTTCGAACACCACGTGTTCAGAAGAAGAACACCTCGTGTTCAGAAGAAGAACAAAAACTGTTTGTTGTTTCAGCTTTTTATTTTTACCCCCATTCCTCCCCTCAACAAACACACACACGCGTTATTTACAGTTATCAGTAATGAGTATTTAGTATTGATGCATTTGGTCATTTTTATAGCGGTAGGGGTCTACTATTACAGTATTAGGTCTAGCATGTTCCATCACCGCCCATGAAGAAGATTAACATCGAAGAATTTTATAAGGAGTAGATGAAAAAAAACCAACACAATTTCCGAATACGGTGCACTTTAAGCTTCTGCTAAATAAAACTGGTAAAGTATTTCTGTACATCAGTGATACTATGCCTGCAGAAAATTTCGTTTACAGCTTTTAGTTCAATGTACTGATTCAATGAAACTTTTTTTTCATTTTTTAAAAAGTATTTACATTTAAATTTCGAATCACATTTTTCAGGTGTAAGGTGAATGACGGGCCTTTTTGTCATCAACTTTATTGAGATCGAAACTCAAAACGGTGCGATGAAAAAAGAATCCATTGTGCAAGTAATTGATGTAAGTTTAATTCTTGATGCACTGACAAAATTCATTTTCTGTACAATATTTTCGCTCATTGTGGCTTTATATATATACAGTTAATCCAGTACAATGAATCTGTTAGCAAACAGCAAATGAACGCGTTCAAGTGTTCAAAATCTGTTTCATTTTTGCGTTCATTACGGAACGCGTCCAGTTTTCGGATCTGAACGTTTAGTATTACTTTGTTAAGAACATTATGTGTTCTGTGCTGAACGGCAGACGTATACATCAGTTCGAATTTGAACGTTTAGTATTACTTTGTTAAGAACATTATGTGTTCTGTGCTGAATGTCAGACGTATAAATCTGAATACTCATCCTGTTGGACGCGTTCAAAATCTGTTTCATTTTAGCGTTCTGTAAAGGCGTCCGCGGGTTTAGAGTGTTTCTAGAGTAGTGAACCAGCCCCCTGTTTACAAGAAATGAACCCTGGTTGAACCAACCACCTGTTTACAGTAAATGAACCAACCACCTGTTTGCCTTAAGTGAACCACCCACTTGTTAAAAGAAAGTAAACCACCCACCTGTTTACAGAAGAGTCGGATACACTGAAGTCTTTCCAAAGCTTCTTCAACTTCAATTAACAGTAAATCATCCATTAGAGAACTCTCCTGCCTCGATAATGTCCCCGGTAAATCCTTCACGATTTTTCTCTTGGTTCTGTTACGAGTATTTAGCGTACCAGTAGCAGACGTTATAGACTTATCAATACTGTCTTCATCAGATGACCACATACTCTGCTTTCCAACTTCTTGTGTGATGGAAGAAATGGATGCCGGTTGTTCGCCACCACCGGATGGCGTAATACCTGATGTCTCCATGGCACCCGTTTTACAGCCGCAAGCTGAGCATTTAGTTCGTGTTTGTTTGTTATGTAACGTACAGCGTGGACAGACCCATTCGCTTCCACAAGCAATGTTCTCGGACTGGTTCTTACCGAAACCACACATCAGACACATCTCGAAATCACTATCGTTTCTAAACGTACATTGACTACATGCCCATGATTCCGTTGATGACTGACTATCGTTTTG
The DNA here is from genome assembly GCF_932274485.2 of Patella vulgata. Lineage (NCBI taxonomy): Eukaryota > Metazoa > Mollusca > Gastropoda > Patellidae > Patella > Patella vulgata. The sequence goes on along the minus strand of NC_065886.2, from coordinate 33,662,990 downwards.
AGAAGCGGTTTTGGAGAACTTAACACTGTCGTTTTTGAACTCTATTGGACTTTTTGGTGTCTGCCCAGGAACAGCGGGTCGGAAATAGCTGCATGTATCGCACTGTTTGGCCCAGGAAGGATTACAACTGTACGTACAATTCTCACACGCCCATTCCATGTCCTCTTCATCTCTACTTGTAGATGGTTTTCGTTCCATTGCCAATTCTGGTCTTTTTGTAGGGGTCGCTTTCTTAAAATCTTTTGGTCGAATAACCTGACTGATGGGTACATCAGGGATGATGGTTCGTGCTTTATTGGGCACGGCCGTCTGTGGTTTAATATCAGGTTTAATATGGCTGATATCTACATTGTCTGGAATTGTGGGTATTTTCACAACTCGCGGAGATTCGCAAACACTGCATCTCTTTTTTTCAGCGGAATTTAATAATGTACATCGTTTACACGTCCATTCTGTACGCGTTTTTTCTACTTCTGTTGCCGAATCACTGACAATCATACTGGGACTGCCGTCTGCATGTCCATTTTTCTGCATACCTTCGAGATTCTGGCTACCCACACTAGATAACCTGTCACTCTTTAATACTTCAGACTCTTTGGAAAACTTATCTTTACGGGGAAATTCACATATTTCGCACTTATCGTCCTTTTTCGCGTTCTCGAAAGTACACATTTTACAATTCCACACGACAATGGCTGCCATGCCTATATCTTGTCAATATTCCTTATTTCGGAGAAAGCTTGAAAGAAATATTCAAGACATGTGGGCTATTTTTCTTGGGAGCACATGGAACATATCTTCTTATTATAATATCTGATCAATATTCAATCTGCATCACTCTTGATATTTTTGATTTTTTGTTGCGTTCATATCAACTGTTCTCCAATCCTCATGGTTGCTGAAGAACTGAGTTGAATCTTTTCTATTCCACAGACATGGAGGCAGACATTAACTTTTGTCTTTCATGTTTACTTCCTGAAAATAAAATAAAAATAGAATTAAAAATTTATGATGGAATTTGTAATTTGAGTTTTTATCTTAGGCTTGATTTACATGTACAGTGTGTATGTACATGTACATGTATTACATGTACCGGTATGCTGATTGGTTTAGGGTAGGCAATCCTTTCTACTGATGCTGTATTTCAGAGAACTAAAGATGCATTATATAAGATTTAGATAGAGAGCTGAGAGTTCTCGCTATAATAGTTCAAAAATAGATAATGAAAAAAAAAAATATTGAAAATTTCAGTCCAATTACTTTATTCTAAGCAAAGTTATGAGTGTTTGATGTTTGCAGCGTAGATAGTCTAGATTGTTCAGTACCCTAACTACATGTACAACAATAAACAAAATCTTTAAGTGGCATTTAGTGATTGTGCTTGATACGATAAGAGGATACTTGTCGAAACGTCGTGCTATTAGAATAAAACCAGTGATTGTTTCCCATAAAAATTGTGTTCTGTTAACAATAAACAAAGTCTTGATTTATCTATTTTAAATTAAAATTTTCACATTTTGGAAATGAGGTGTTTATTTTACTAATAATGGCAGATTGATTTGTACTGTAGCCATCAAGAAACGAGGCAGTGACAATGACATAAAAAAACAACAGATTAACCGACTGGGCTAACAAAGATGGCATAAGCCATACCTTGTGCTATGAGACAAATTTTGCCCGGATTGTGGCATATGTTTTCCATCTACTTCATTGAATTCTAACTGCAAGGTTTTGTTGGTTTGTTGCTCACCAAAGTGTAAACACGACATCGGTTTTCACACCATCCATGCTGGACCATTGACAAGACGCATACTAAGCAATAAAATCCTGGGGAACTTTCTTGGCCAACCCTGTAATCTAACCTCAGACGAGTGACCTGGGTGGAGTGGGGTTCAGTCCCCCACCTCCCACCCCCTTCTGCTCATGTGGACTAGGAGAGAGCCTATACATTTAAAAGAGTAAATTTCCTTGAGAAATGGTCAGATGGAAGGAAATCAGAGAGAAAACCCCATACCTACATTCCCCTGCTCATTTTTATGCAGAAGCCCCTGAACTTCCTGGTTACTTACTAGGCCATCACGTCTATAATTTTTGTGCTATTCAGAACAGGATAACATGAAATGTTAGTAAACAATTCTAAAATCAAGATAATGTCACAGACCTTTTAACAGGCTAACCAACATAAAGGAAGATTCTGCTGTGCAATACATGTATCTGATCTATAGTTCATAGTAAATATATATACATAAACCACACCATATATGTAACAGATTAGCCCAATGTTACAATATCCACCAGGATTCTGTGCAATATGATCATAAATGCACTATTAATTATGTAACAAAGTACAATAGCACAATATTTCAATATAGGTACCTGTATTCTACTGTGCAATATGACCTATAGTTCATAGTAAACATTGTATTAAAAGGTACTGTTATGTAACAGAGTAATACAACTTTCAATGTTTTCAGTGTATTTCAAGTTTCTTCCAATTCTACCAATTCAATTAATCTGGTTAAACCGAACTCTGCTTGGAAGAATTGTGTCTTTTCTTACATAAAACCCAAGTTATATAATATACAACTGACAGTGCCTGAATACCACAACATCTTTGCCACTACTGCCCCATCCAGCCACCTACCTCCCTCCTCCCAATCGTACGAGGGCTACCGTGTACTACATGAATTATAAATTAAATATAAATTATCAACCTTCTGCGAATGAATCTTTTCTATCATATATTACTAAGGTAGCTGGTTTTTATTTTAAATTTACCCGATACAGGATGTCAAATTGTTAACTTCACCCCTTGTGACTAAACTACAACATACGTAAGGCTAGGGGCCTAACTACGACCCATTTTTATGTCATAAATAATGTCATTATGATGTAGATACACGCCGCTTCCCAATATTCTATAAATAGTTAAATTACACACTCTAATAACGCCTTCCATTGGCTATATGTCAACATACACACCAATCCGCTTTCACTTTACATGTGATGTCATTTCCAGTTTGTCATTTTTCATACAAACGGCCACTCTATCCTGAATTGGCTTAAAAATTAAACAGGGCTTAGTGCCAGGAATTAAAAACAACGGCTATTTAATTAATTTATCCAACAGTCTTAAAAAAATTATCCTTCGTTTCAGACATTCTTTTATGATCAAGTTACCTAGTCAACATTTATTTTCAAGATTTATGTAAATCCATTTTCTTGATTGACTAAAATATATTTTTAAAAAAAATACATTTGTTATATTCAAAGGAAAAAAAAATCTGTTATAGTAAATTTAAATATTTAGTTCTTCATTTAGAAATTATCAAATAGAAAATATTGAAAAATTATCTTTAGACTTTAGGTTTTGAAATTATCAATTGCCGGAGACTGCCGATTGCATTTCTTATGACTCTATGAAGTGTTCGACTTCCTTTACGAGACATCGTAGGGCAAAATGGTGTGTTTTGGTAGAAAAATCACGGCGTTTTCATGGGATCCAAGTCTAAATTTCTGAATAAATATCTGGGATTATTTCACCAAGGAGGCTCAATGAATAAACTAGAGCACGAAGTGGTTCATTCTGGATGGATGACAAAATCCCCGCCAGAACGAAAGCTGTTGGGGCCTTGGAAACTGTTTCGGGTGGTAAGTAGAAAATTTAGATTTTTAGACTAGTTGTTTGTAGACAATTCGCCTGTCAAAATTAATTTTCTGTAAAGCTATTCCCATTTTCATAGGATTTGTATTCAGCAATTTTACACAAGAACATCAGAAGTGCAGGAAGCGATAAATTATTTTATTTATTTGCATGATTTTGAAAATGTCAAAGTCATATCGTGTGTGAGATTTTTGTGAATGAGTTTCTGTGTTTTATAAAAATAGCAACATGACCTTGTTTTTATCTCTGGGCATCTGTCAGACAAAAACAGCATGTGAAAAAGATGAATTGACAGACACTTGTTTGTTTGCTTCAAAAGCTTAGAAGCAAATAGAAGTTCTGACCCCAGTCAGATCAGAAAAATCATTGGCACCAATCAGTTTTTTTGGTTGTTTTTTTTTTTATAAAAGTTCCTTATGTTTCTGTCCATTCAATTTTATTTTTAACACATGGATAAAAAGTTTTGACCCGAGTTGAGATCAGAACTATAATCATTGGAACGGATCAGTTATTTTTTTTAATAAAAGCTCCTTATACATATATTATTTCTGTTTAGGTAATTTTATTTTTAACACATGGATAAAAATAATTCCTGGTTCCAGTCGAAATCAGAAATATATTCATTGGAACAGACTGAGTCTGATACGTGCATGCATATTATTGAAATGAAATTGAACCATACGTTACTCCCAGAATGACTTAGTTTGTGTCGAGTGGACATTAAACCCCATTTGTTATTCATAACAAATCTTCTGTCATTCTTAACTAAATACTGTATAGTAAAAAGTCACCAGGCATTATAAAACTATTTTTGCCTGTCGTCAGTGTATAAAATTATCTCTTAGCCTCAGGGACAATAATAATAATACTCTACAATATGTGAGGAGTCCCTACTAGGGACCAATCATTTTGTCATATGATAGTAAATTAATCCTCTGTGATCTTTATAAAAGAGAATGTTTATTTGTTTTTCCAGTCTCTAGGATTATCAAACTAAACAGAGTTATGAACTTCTGAATTGTAACAACTTACTAATGCAACTTTTTTTTACAAGAAATTGAATGGGGTTATTTCGTATTTAAAGCAAGAAATTGAACAGAGCTTTGTTGTATTTGGGGCAATATTTAAGGATGAGATTGTTCAAATTGACAATTGATATGATTATTGCTTTATTATGGATAATTTTAGAAAAATAAAGATGCTTCACCCTTGCAATGCCAGATTACTTGACTCCCCAAAATAATGTTGGTCGGAAAAACAGTTTTTGTGGGGTAAAGTTGGATAGAATTGAACTAATAAATTAATCTTTTAGTTTTAATAGCCTACATCGATACTTGCATTCTGTAACCTGTGTCTTGTTATTTAGAATAAGGTGTTGGTATTATTAGTAGGCCTATTAGGTGTTCATTGTTTATTTCCTCACATTTCTAGCTCAGTTACTGCGTACAGTGTAAGGTTCTGAAAGATACTGCAAATTTGGACTGTTTGCAAATACCAAAATTTCATTGTCGATATTTGTCTACAAAAAAACCATGACAAGACTTATTTAGTGTAGAGCCATCGATTTTTGCTCCAAAAATAAGGTCGGTCGGGTACACATAAGTTCAGTAAAAACATGTATTATTTTAATTTGGCCTAACGGGAACACAAGTATCACTGTTGGTTTCCTGACATGGCTGCATCCTCTCTTGAAAATATTATATTTAGGAAGTGAGTATTAAGAGGTTTAAAAGCTTGAGTAGAGATGAGCAAAATCGGTTAGATTTAAAATATTAAGGCCATCCGCAGATTTCTTCAAGGTCAACCCTAGACCTAACCCTAACCCACAATCCTCGGCAACAATCTTGTGCCCTAACCCTGTTTTCATCTTGTTCACAGAGGGTCTGGCAAGGAACCGAATCTAGTAGTTCAGATTTGACGAAAAACCAATGCCCTAGCTGTGTACCCATTAGCGTGTGTGTAAAGGAACCCTTGGCAGTTGGAATTCAAAATGATGTATGCCTGTCTTCATTAGCCCAGTAGGTGCAAAAGAGTAGTACATAAAACCCTATGTTATTCTTGATATCTACTAATTTTACTATTGGCTGTAACTGACGACTGTCAACACAAACACACAATAAATTATATCAACACACTAGGCTGGGAAGGATGATGGGGGAGAGGGGGGTAGGGTGTGTAAGAGGGGTAATAAATTTGAAAAAAGTAGCCAAAAAGATTTTTGGTGTTTCTGTTTGAATACCTGGCTCCAAGTTCACGAAGCCTTAAGTTAAGAATTTTGTCATCTTTCAATCACTGTTTATGAAAAATATCTTTTATGCAGAAACACAAAACTTTGCCACATAGATTCTTATTGATTTATTTGATATATTGAAACAAAGGAAGTTTTATAAAGGGCTATATTTTAGTTAAAAGAAGGTGAACAATTTTGAGTAAATTCTTAAATGATTCGATCCCAGGCTTCTACATGTATGTGATGATTAATAAGGACATCTTGAATCAGATAAGGGTCAGGGTCTCCCACACATCATGTGTTATCTCTGGGTTTTCCAATTTCTAAAGACCTCTGTGTACAAGCGAATTATTGAAATAAAAATTGGTGTCCGTCTCGTGGGTTTTAAACCACATTTTGCTCTCCCCGAACATTGAAAAAAGTCTACAAATTTGAATATATAATAAGCTGTTTTCCAAACTGCAATAAACTCCCTTAATTATCATTTTTAGACAAGGCACAGGTCTCCAAGAGTCACCGTTACTCATCTTCGAAAAAAGCCTAAGGCTCTCCAGTTCAAATACAATCGAAATGAATATAAATATCATCGAAAACACAAATAAAAGAGTAGAGGAATTCTGCCTGACAAAGCCTTAATTTGTGGATTGTCTTGATTATTGTCCTTTAGTATATCAAGAACAACAGTCCGGGCGAATGGATCATAAGACGTCTGTCATTGATTAAACTGGCGTGGTGTCGATTCCCCATGTGTACATGTAAAGGTCTCTTGTCCAATCTGGTGACTGGTGGGATTTGTCCGGATCCTCCGGTTTCCTCCCATAAAGATCCCTACCCTCAAGCAAACTATTGAAATAACTTTGAACCATATGTATTATGTTAGTCCTGAAATGACATAGTTTGTGCTGAGTGAAAGTTAAACCCCATTTCTCTCTTTCACTAGGACAACTGTATATTTGAAATGGATATAAAGTGTTTTGATCTATTCACAAGCTATTAAAGAATTAATATAAAAGCTACGTGTATATGATCTATTTGATCTGTGTATTTATTGATCAGTTTATAAAGCAAACAGGAAGAAGTTAATCACGTTTACATATAGTTAAAGACTGACATCATTTTGAATTGTGTCACTTTTTTCACTACTCGATTAGGGAGAAGGTGAATAGGGCAATATCAAGCATGTAGGAGAGAACAGGTGGCAGAGGAAAACGTAAAATGTTATACATGTATGTAGGAGGAGAGAATAAAGGGGGGGGACTGGGGATGAGAGGGCAAGGTCATACATAACTGACCCATAAAAATCATCATCCCATGCCAAAAAAAATGGGTTGCCAGGCAGGTCGTCTGAACAGTCCACAAAGGTTGTTGCATATATATTTGAACCCAACAAGATATTGTTTTAGCGTGAACTGCAAGCTAACAAGATGTAGTTAATTGTTATTTTACTAGAGAAGTGTGAGAAGTTGACATGTTGAAGTAGACAAATGTAAATGTTAGTCACTATGAACTGTTTAGTTTATATAAAGTGTTATATAAATTACTGTTTGTCATTGTTTCCTGGTACAACTACATGTACATGTCTATTAAAGATACAATACATCTATGTAATAAATATGCCCTTTCTTTTGGCCTCAAAATGTTAATTCAGTTATTAATTAAACATTTATTCAAATGACAAACCCATATAATCAAATCCAATTATAGAGTCTAGACCATTGCATGGCCGTGATTTTTAATGTATTGAATCACCAATTAATAATTTAATTTAAAAATGGATAATCAAGACTTTGTTAATTAAGCATAACAATCGTAGCAATGAAAATCAAGACTAAGCTATTTGTATCAAAACTTCAGTCACTGATAACTTTTATTAGTTAGAATATTGTAATTTGATTGCAATTTTCAATATATTTCTTTTTCATTATCTATATTTGAACTATTATAGCGAGAACTATCAGGTCTTTATCTAAATCTTATATAATGTACCTTTAAAGTTATTTGTATATTATTTGAGTGTTGTCATTGACAGTATTGACAAAAAAAAATGAAATAAAATGGGGTTTAGTGTCCCACATTTCTGTGCCAATTGGGCTAATGAAGATGGGCATAAATCATGCAGTGTGCTATGGGGGAATCTTGACTGGACAGTGGTGCATAAAGTAAGCCTACTCTTATTTAAATTTCCAACACTCTGTGGATCTTTAACATGCTATCACAGGACCTCTGCATTTCATTGTATATGAACTGCAAGGCATTTTTCCATGACAGGCCCTTCGTCCTGCAACACTGACAAAGGGAAACTAGATTGGATGTTCTGATGAACTTTCTCTGCCTACATCAGATAGAAACTCAGGATCTCCTGTATCAGTCCTTCATGTTTATGAAATTGTGTGGGAGCCATAAAAAGCTCCTGCCAATTTCAAACCTGAGAAAAAAACTCCTGTAAAAATTCATCTTAACTATATTGGTAGAGTAATTCTACATTTTCTTGAATTAAGGAGAGCCAGTATTTATGCTTTAGTCTTGTTTCATATTCTCTTTATATGTTTTTATGGAAGATACTGCCTTACATTAGTATTGGATATCAGAATGAAAACGACGCCGATATGGTTGGTGAATATGGTAGCGTCAGAATTACCGTCATGGAAACTGATAGCTCGAATGTATGCAGTTGGAAAATAAGCAAAAACTGAAAGTAGTTTATTAGTCTCAATATTTAGGAGCGTGATTTAGCTAATTTGCGGGAGTTTTTAATGAAGGAAAGTCGAGGTGTTCGAGAGGAGCAGAAGCGAACGCACACATTAAACGTGAAGGACTTAATTATTGTGCAGCATGACACATTGAGTCATTTTGTACTTCAGCATGATTACACAATACATCATTTTGTTCGAAAGGAGAAAAACCTCATCTATTTATTTATTATTTAAACAGTGACATTTCTTACGGTAAATAAATTATATAAAAATGTCAAATTGCCACTCATTTTTATTATACGTCCACATTCATAATGTGAACGTATTATGCCGTCGCCCCTGTCTGTGTGTGTGTGTGTGTGTATGTATGTATGTGTGTGTGTGTGTGTGTGTGTGTGTGTGTCTGTGGTTCGCCTACAGGGCGCAATTCTTCATGGATTTTCTTCAAACTTGGTATACTTATTCCTTATACCCCAAGGAAGATCCCTATTGTTTTTGGTGCATGCCCGACCCCCCGGGGCAGAGCCACGCCCATTTCTAGTATTTGTTTGTTTGTCGTCTACAGGCCACATTTCTTAACTAATAATCTTGAAACTTTGCATACACATTCTTTGTACCCTAAGGAACATCCCTATCGTTTGGGGTGCATGCCCAACCCCCAGGGGCAGAGCCACGCCCATTTTCTTTTCGTGTGTCTTTGTGTCGCCTACAGGGCGCAATTCTTACTGGATTTTCTTCAAACTTGGTATACTTATTCCTTATACCCCAAGGAAGATCCCTATTGTTTTTGGTGCATGCCCGACCCCCAGGGGCAGAGCCACGCCCATTTCTAGTTATTCTTTAAGTGGCATTTAGCGATCAGGGAACAAATTAACAGAACACAGTTTTTATGGGATACAATCACTAGTTTATTCTAAAAGCACGACGTTTCCACAAGTATTCTCTTATCGTTATCAATCAAGCAAAAAAAAACAAAAAAAAAACGTCATGCTTTTAGAATAAAGACATCGATTGTTTTAAAATAAAAATTGTGTTCTGTTAATGTGAACGAAATGTTATACTGATAGCAGTCCTACAACCCAGTTTTATTTCACAGACCCTCAATGCAAACTGGACCATATCAAACAAAACAGGAATGTGGACGTATATTGCTGCGTTAGCGATGCTCTTGTTTCATAAACAAATATGTCATTAAATTCAAAGATAAATTTTATAAGTGACAACTTACATGGATGAATGTGTAGCCAACACTGTGTATGGACATTTTATTCATACTCAAGTAATATTATTACCTGCAATTACATGCACATGTACCTGTATTGTGAGGTGAGAGGTCAGATAATACTATAGTAACATTGTGTATACATAATACAATTATATGTAATACCAGTGTAGTACCTATAATTACCTGTATTATGAGGTGAGAGGTCACATCAGGTAATCATATCATGAAGATGAATTTATATAATTATATATTGTAGTTATATAACATTTAAATATTTATTGAATGTATAGTGTTAGAAAAAAAAATCATATCATATCAAATATAGGCTCTGTATACAATACATTTTGTAATTTGATATTATTTGGTACCAGTTCTACCAGGTTGCATTGAACCTGATTTACACCCACACACAGTTGGTTGGGAATATAGCCGTCACCCTGTTCGTCAGTCGGAAGATCCATCAGTTCCTCTGTCAAGAAATGGCTTGTGAACGGGATAGAGGCTACAGTTTATGATGAATATTTTTCAATTTGGTTTTAAGCATTGTGATCAATAAAGGACGAACCCTATCGATATTCAGTGTTCTGCGACCTTTGTTAGCAGGGTTATTCCCCCTTTGGTAAGGATAAACCCTGTTGATTTTCAGCAATCTAGGACTTTCTTTTCCAGAGTAATATGTGTCAGGAAAATTTGTGAGAGATTACATTTAAAGTTACTGTTTAGATATACATGTACATGACTACATGTACGTATTTCCATGCTTTTATTTAAGTTAAAATATGGTTTGTGCACTGTAGAGTTAGCTATATATTGAATGGTACGTAAAGTTTAATAAGTACGATATGAGAGGAGGATCAGAAGTGTTTAATAATTTGCCAGATTGAATGAATCTGTCTACTTTTCTTAATAATTGTTGTGTTGGGTTTGAGAGTGCATGCGTCATTACAGATGATTGTATATTGTATGTTACCGGTTGTTGTATACTTGACCGGATTAAAGTATGTCATTACAAGTATATATTATACTCTGTATGTCATAGTATAATGTATTGATGTCATGTGTATTGTTCGGAAAATATCAGATTTCCACAACTTAATCCAGACTATAAATGTATGAAATGAAATGAAATGGGGTTTAACGTCCTACTGTTCTGCTCCTAAACTGGGCTAATGAAGACGGGCATACGCCATACAGTGTGCTATGAGGGAAATTTTGCCCGGGCAGCGGCACTATCGCCTACTCTTATATCGAATTCCAACTGCCAAGGGATCTTTTACATGCATTCCAATGTATACACGGGACCTCGGTTTTTCGTTTCATCCGAAGGACTAGACAGCTGTCCTTGTCAGGCCCTCCTGTCTAGTCCTTCGGATGAGACGAAAAAACGAGGTCCCGTGTATACATTGGAATGTATGGCAGATAATGTATCATCTGAAGGACTAGACAGCTGTCCTTGTCAGGCCCTCCTGTCTAGTCCTTCGGATGAGACGAAAAAACGAGGTCCTGTGTATACATTGGAATGTATGGCAGATAATAAAACTGTACCGTGTGTTGGTTCATAAATAACCTAATTTGTGTTGAGTGACATAAAACCCAAGTAATTATAAGGGGTCAATGTTATCGCCCTTAAATCAATTTGAAAACCCTAAAAGATTTTGGAAACAACCAATTTATTTTCAAATTTTCTTTTGTCTCTGAGATATAGGAAGCAAAATATAAACAAAACCGCTTAGGCCCAAGATGATGTACGTTGTACATGTAGTTTGTAATGATCAAGTTGAACAGAATCCCAGCTTCTTTTTCTCTGAATATTCAACAAGAAGTTGTTGTTGATTTTTATGTGAAATAAGTTCCCGAGGTCATGATTAAAATTATAAAACTTGTTTTCCGCTTGAGTGAATAACATATGTTAGATGTATGTGGACTTATATATATATATACTAGAATTTTATTTGAATTATAATATTTATATAAAAATATTGATTAAAAATAATAAAAAGAAAAAAAAACTGTTGATGTCCTTGGGGGAGATTTCTGAATTAAACAAATTCTTGACATATTTCAGTGTTAAATTGCAACACTCATGTCCATCTTTTTGACACAGATATCATTTAATCTTGTGTACTTAGTCCTAATGTCTTTCAGATCCAGTTTAAAATCATTTAATCTAATGGGTATACTTGTGCCCAGTCCGGTGTCCAGATTAAAACTGACCGTTTAATTTTGATAGTGATTGTCCAATTTACAAGTGTTTTAATTTCCCCACTGTTCAAAAATAGTGTCACAATTAATTATTATACATCAATTTGATTGTTTATTTTCTAACAGTGATTGTAAAATTGGACGCTTGTTATCAAAATTGTATGTATGTATCCTTATGCATGTACATGTAGTGTTTAATACACATACAGCGTGTACCATACATCATGAGATACATGTATACTGTGCATACATGTACTCGGAAATTTGTGTGAATACTCAATCTGACTGTTAGAATCCTTATATGAAATGTTTGATATTAAAAATAAACATTTTCTCAGATTTACTCATCCATATTGGTTGGTGTTTAAACTAGAAGATGATCCATCGGATACATGTATGTCAACATCTGATAATAAAACCACTCACCTGGAAAATGATAAAAATATCAGACACAATTATTAAATATAGGTAGAAATTCTGATACAAAAGGTAAATATACATTGACATTCCAAAGTTATTGCAATATGATGAAATCTATTTTGTAGATCTAGATGTACGTGTACATGATATATTTGTAAATGAATACAAACTTACAATGAAATGTACCTGTATATAGGACGTATATAGGATATACCAGACATATAGTTCTCAACATGTAGAATGTATTTGCCAAAATTTATTCAGTGAACTTCACCTTAGAATGACCAGGGCTGTAGGTGTGGTGTGTGTGTATGTACATGGTGTGTGTGTATGTACATGGTAATTGAGTGGTTAGAATGGCCGGGGCTATGGGTGTGTATGTACATGGTAATTGAGTGGTTAGAATGGCAGGGACTGTTTGTGTGGTTTGTAATTACATTTAAGTGGTTAGAATGGCCGGGGCTGTATGTGTGGTGTGTATCATAATTGAGTGGTTAATGAAATTATACTGGGTTTTAGAATCTCGTCAACACATTGCTCTGGTCATATCAAGACTAACATACAGTCACATTTTTAACTTCTCTTCTTCAATTTCCAACTGCCAAATGATTTTTTACGTGCACTGCCATCTGAACAATCTGAACAACTTTTCCTGTCAGGCCCACTGGTTCCACACACGCCCCACACTTGGATTCGCACCTCTAGTATTCTAGTCGAGAGATGAGCACCCTCTTGGCCACCAGCCTAACCTGTGGTTAAATCAAATGGGTTCGCGCCAGTAGTATTCTAGTCAAGAGATCAGTGCCCTATCGGCGACCACTCTAACGATGTGAGCTGTTATAACACTTGACTAAAATACAGAATCATAAGACATTAATTATATTTTAGTAATAAAATTATTATCTTATATGTACTAAATTCGATTTACAATGTATATGTCCGTTCTTCAACACCTTAAATATTCAATTTGTTTATATATTGTGTGAATTCTCATGTACTTTATATATACAGCAATAAAACAGTACAATATAAAAACTGTACAATGTGTCGTGTATGATAATATTTGATATATAATTATTAAATTACATTATTGAATTGTGTAACTAGTGTTTTTTTCGAACCACTGATTATTAACTACCAAGTGCATTTTATACAATAGGTGTTCTATAAAAAGCATTACATAATTATCCTATTATGTAATTCAATGTATTATATCTTTATAAACATTGAAGACCTAATGTCATTTATCAGTTCTGAAAATGTCAAATGATAAAGATAATATGTGATTATGAAGTTTTGATTTATAATGATGTAATACTGAGTCACTTGCCTGTAGGATTGTCTTGTGTATACATGTACATGTATATACTGTCACTGTTGATTGTGCAAATATAGCGGCTTAGCCCTAATTTTTTTCACATTCATTCAATGTGAAATCTTTGTTTCAAAATTTGTAAAAAATTGTCTAAAATCACCCCAGTTTGATATTAAATGTCAAAGAAGATTAAATAATACCTGTGTTGCAGTGGATATACTTGTATACATACTGTGTTATAAAGCTGAGTGGTCTAATGCACTTTAGATCATAAGGTCTGTCATTGAATCAAGTGACATGGTTTAGATTCTCTGGGTCTTCCGGTTTCCTTCTACTGAGATAAACAACCGAATTATTGACATAAAATTGAATCATGTTAGTCTCGAAATGACTTAGATTGTGTTGATTGGACGTTAAAACCCATTTTTCTCTTTAATAGATATACTATGATACTGTAGTGTAGAAACAAACCGGTATACAGTGTAGAAATGGAATGGGGTTCAACATCCTATACTGTTCTGTTCCGACTACAGCCTACTCTTATATCAAATTGAAACTGTCAAGGGTTGTTTTATGTGCACGGCAATTCGTACCTAAGACTTCTGTTTTTTGTCGCAACCAAACAACTGTATTGTCAGGCTCGCCGTTCTGCACCACTGACAAGGGGAAACCCCACCACCAACACCGACTGAAAAATACATTGACGTATTGACTGATTATAAATGATGACTTATAATTATATAACCGGTAGTGTATATAAATAACATTGTATTTATTGAAGGTTTTATTTTTTTTTTAATTTATAAACGATATAATTTATTCATAATGAATGTTATTGGAGAACCGGCCTGGCCTAATTAATCCCTCTATTATGTAAGGTTGGTGACACACAACAGGATCTTACTAACCTAGTTACTAATTCTTTTATATTAGAAGAATAGTGAAATCAGTCATACACTCATTACATTTCCTGTTCCATCATACCCATGTCTAAATACATTTAATCTCCCACCATGACCAGATCAAAACACTCTTTCTTTTATATCAGTCATATACACATTACGTTTCCTCTTCCAGCATGGGGGGGGTGGGGTGGATGGCCGAATGGTTAGCACGTGCGCGCTGTATCATACGGTCTGTCATTGAGTCAACTGGCAGGGTTTCAATTCCCTGGTTGTACGTGACAAGGAGTAGGGTCGCCTGTCCAGCCTCGTGGGTTTTCTCCGGGTCCTCTGGTTTCCTCCCACTGCTAAAGATCCCTGCGCGCAAGCGAATTATTAAAATAAAATTAAACTATATGTTGGTCCCGAAATGACCTAGTTTGTGTCGAGTGGACGTTAAACCATCTCTCTCTCTCTCTCTCTCTCCCAACATGGACCTCTACATACTCATATTTTAAAAATAGAGATCATAAGAAAGCTATGACCACACTTCGACTCAGTACTCATCACTTAGAAATAGAGAGGGGCTGATACAAAAAACAAAATTCTTGCTGATCAGCGTCTATGCAAATTTTGTGACTTGAACTTGATCGAAAACAAGCAACGTTTTTTGCCAACTGTAGCAAGTATGAAGAAATATGTGAAGCCCATTTATATCCAGCCTTCTCAGTAAATCCTGAGTTTTCCTACAATTTTATTAATCTCTTAGACCCACCAAAATTAATTGCCAAGGCAGTGGCTTTATATGTGTTTTTGGCTTTTGATAAGAGGTCTAAATCAAATTTGTTGGCAACTACATGTAATAAAATCCCTTTAGACCAGTGCTTCTCAACCTTTATGATGCAATTCCCCACTTGAGAAATATTTTCTCCGCTATTCACCCCTGGCACTATAAAACATCAAATTAATAAAAACTAAAAACTGAAACAGGCTAATTAGGTATTATTGTCACATTGGCACGGAGAAACTGAGAATTGAGCAACCGATACTAAAGACAAGTGATTGAAATTAAATTGGGAATCGCCATTCAGGCTGTGTAGAGTTTGGGTGTAAAAAGAAACTAAGCGATCAACGATCTATCCTACCTAGCTGTCTATAGTCTATTTCACATTGAGATGAGACTAGGTTACCCACTTCCCAGACAATCAACAGTACAGCGAGATAGAATAAGCGCCATTATGCTCAGTGTCAAAATTAATTATGCTAGTGCTAGTCAGTCATTTAGTTTCCGACCAATGACTACGTGGGTTTGTGGTCCGTAACATTCTGACTGATGGCTCCCGGTCAGGAGTCTGAAAACTCAATTCATGCAAATTCCCCCCCAATTCACAAAATTCACCCCTTTGTGTATAATTCACCCCCAATTCCCCCTTTTTATACGCCCACATTTTCATGTAGACGTATTATGCCGTCGCTCCTGTCCGTCCGGACGTCCACAATTTGTTTGTGGACACTCTACAGGTCACAATTCTTATCCGATTTTGACGAAACTTGAAATATAGGTTTATCTCCAAAAGATCTCGGTTCCTTTCGATATTCGCGCATATCGGATTGTAACTTCCTGAATTATGGCCCCTGATTGTACCAAAAATCGTGTATTTAGCTTGTGGATCCTATAGAGGTCATAATTTTTATCCGATTTAAAAAAACGTTCAATTATATCACCGTTACACCCTAAGGATGGCTGAGTTTGAATTTCGTGAATATCGGCCCGAAATTGACAGACAAAATGGCCGCCGTTCGTTCTCAAATAGCGTAAAAATATGGTATATCAATGTTGTGGACACTATAGAGGTCACAATTTTTATCCGATTTTGTTGAAACTTGAAATCTAAGTTGATAATCCAAAGATCTCGGTTCCTTTCAATATTCGCGCATATCGGACCGTAACTTCCTGAATTATGGCCCCTGATTGTACCAAAAATCGTGTTTTTAGCTTGTGGACCCTATAGAGGTCATAATTTTTATCCGATTTAAAAAAGCGTTCAATTATATCACCGTTACACCCTAAGGATGGCTGAGTTCGAATTTCGTGAATATCGGCCTGAAATTGACAGACAAAATGGCCGCCGTTCGTTCTCAAATAGCGTAAAAATATGGTATATCAATGTTGTGGACACTATAGAGGTCACAATTTTTATCCGATTTTGTTGAAACTTGAAATCTAAGTTGATAATCCAAAGATCTCGGTTCCTTTCAATATTCGCGCATATCGGACCGTAACTTCCTGAATTATGGCCCCTGATTGTACCAAAAATCGTGTTTTTAGCTTGTGGACCCTATAGAGGTCATAATTTTTATCCGATTTAAAAAAGCGTTCAATTATATCACCGTTACACCCTAAGGATGGCTGAGTTCGAATTTCGTGAAAATCGGCCCAAAATTGACAGACAAAATGGCTGTCGTTCGTTCTCAAATAGCGTAAAAATCTAAGTTGATAATCCAAAGATCTCGGTTCCTTTCGATATTCACGCATATTGAATTGTAATTTCCTGAATTATGGCCCTTGATTGTAGGAAAAATCACTTTCTTGTTAGCTTGTTCTCTATCCATCTCTCGAAAATGTGGGCGTATCCTGCCTGGCAGCCGCTGGTTCCAATTTTCACCCCCAAGCATTTTGAATTCACTCCTGTGGGTGCACACGGACCCCGGTTAAGAAGCAAAGCTTTAGACGTATACATTGTGTGTATGAATGCATTACTTGTGTGTTCAATGTTCATGTGTTGTATGTGTAATTGTCTTATGTAATATGTATTATTAAATGACTAAGTGTATATGTACATGTATGCATGCTGTCCTTTTGATGCAATAAACATCTTATCTTATCTATTCAAACACAATTTCTCTTGACTCAGTGACAGGCCTTATAATCTAAAGTGCACAAATTAGATCACTCGACCATTCACTCGCCCTCATGTTGTTCAATTTTGTGAATAATTTGGCAAGATTGTATAGACTACTGAACCATGCGAATAGTTTGTTTATGGTAATTTTGCTTCAATTATAACACTCTTAAATAACTTAACCTTTTCACATTGTTAAATGTTTTTTTGTACAGTCGATCGATCTAGCTTTAATAAACATTCTTTCTCTCTCTATTTCTTGTGATTACATTCTGTTACTGCAGCAGATCTTGGTTAAATTATTCTTTTACTTCTATCAAGTGGGGAGCCACAGTGGCAAATTGAGTAAGATGCCAACTCGCCAGCCTAGAGGTCACGTCGATTGGCTTCTGATGTTGGCCGAGAAATTCATAGGGATTTTCCGGTGTGGTTTCCCCTTGTCATTGGTGCAGGACAGAGGGCCTGACAAGAACAGCTATCTAGTCGTATGGCGTGCATGTGAATGAACCCTTGGCAATTGGAATTTGATGTAAGAGTAGACAAGTGTTGTTGTCCAGGCAAAATTTCCCTCATACCACACTGCATGGTGTATGCCAGTCTTTATTAGCCCAGTCAGAGCAGAACAGTAAGACATTAAAAGCCCATTTTATTTTATTTCATTTTTATCAAATGGTGTTGTGCGGGTGTTTTAGATCACAAGGTCTGTCATTGAGTCAAGTGATGTGGTTTCGATCCCAGGCTTCTACATTAGGAGTAGGATCACCTGCCCAACCTCTGGGTCCTCCGTTTTTCTTGCACTGCTAAATGTATTATTCCGGAAATAACCTAGTTTATGTTGAGTGAGGTTAAACCACATTTATCTCTCTCTCTCTCTCTCTCTCTCACACATACATTAGACATAGGGTTCAGAAAAATTTGCATGGTATCAGGGCAAAGATTTATATTACAGTATAACATTCAATTAAAAATGAAGAGAAATATTTGAGTAGGACAGCAACAGACTGTTGATTTAAATTATAACTTCAATATAAGATAAGAGCTTTCCAGTAATAAAAGATTTATTTTAAGAGAAAGATTTGGCAGAAGATTTTACAGGCTACATGCCATGTGTAATAATACTTCTACTTGACTCTTGATTTATTCTGGAAACTTTTCAAATTCTTTTCTATTGAGTCGAGTTAAAAGCCAAATTCATTATGATAAACCAAGTCTGTATACACACGTACAGTTAACCATATACACAGATATTGTCTTTCACTGGGAGATATTGGGGACTGCAACTTACAAATAAAGTAGGAACTATTTATTGTCTCATATTCAATCATTTTGAGGGTGGAGTAGGTGGCCGAATGGTTTAAACTGTGTGTGTTGGATCATAAGGTTTGTCATTGAGTCATGGTTTCGATTATTCGCTTGTACATGACAAGGAGTAGGGATTCTACAATTTCCTCCCACAGTTAATTCCCAATACGCTCAAGCGAATTTTTGAAATATAATTGAACTATATGTTAGTCCCGAAATAACCTTGTTTGTGTCGAATGGCCATTAAGCCACAACTATTTCTCTGTGGGTGGACACAATGGTTTATTCATAGATAAATGGGATTGGAGAACAGGCATGACCTATAAACAATTCAATTTTAACATACAAATTTAAACGAATCAAGTTTTAAAACATACAGTTTTAAACAATTCAAGATTAACATAAAATTTTAAATGATTCAAGTTTGACATAAGAATTTAAAAGATTCAAGATTAACATAAAAAGATGTGCAAGGAATCAAAAATAGTGAAATGTGCATTGATTGGAAAGTTGATATACATGTTGATTTGACCAGTCACAATCTGTGTATGCCTTTTAAAGAAATGGGAGCTGCTGTGGCTCAGTGAGGAAGACATTGGCTTGCTAACCTGTGTCCTGTGTTCCAACCTGATGTTGGCCGAGAAAGTTCATTGGGATTTTCCGGTGTGATACCCTCTTGACAGTGGTGCAGGTCTCATATACTAGCATGCATGTAAAAGAACCCTTGACAGTTGCAATTCAAAATAAGAGTAAGCCAATGTGGCACTTTCTGGGCAAAATTTCCCTCATAGCACACTGTATGGCACATGTCCATCTTCATTAGCCCAGTCCGAGCAGAACCGTAGGACAATTAGGCTCTAGGACAATTCGTCCTTGAACAATTTGTCCACAGACGACTCCTCCCCGAGGACAATTCATCCCCGGACTAATTATCCAGGGACAAATTGTCTGGGGACGAATAGTCCTAAGAGACGAATTGTCCGGGAATGATTTGTCAGGGGACAAGTTGTCCGGGGACGAATTGTCCCGTATCCGGACAATTATCCCCATTTGATTTAATTTCATTTAAAGAAATATATTTTGACAAAAATGGAATTTTTTAGTGGACAAGCCCAACCAATAGACCTAAAAAAAGCTGTACAGTTTTATATCTAAACGATATTTTCAAACAGTGAAACTGATATCCTTTTTCTCAATCTCAAATTGAATATATTAATTACTTGCACAATTATCTTTTTATAAAGCATATTAAATTGCTTATCACTCTATTTAACCTAAGCAAAAATTGCTCATATTTAAATTGACAGATGTATGTAAGGACAAACCCATTTTAATGTGGCAATACTATATACCGGAAAACACCAGAAAACTACCGGAATACACTGGAAAACTACCGGAAAACACCATTTTATACTGAATACTGAAAAAAACCCGGAAAAACACTAAATACCGGAAAACACACTAAATACCAGAATATACCCTAAATAGGTAACCGGGAGTCTGGCACCCTAAATAGGTAACCGGGAGTCTGGTCCTCTGTGTGCCTGGGTTAGGGTTAGGGTTAGTTTCCGGTTTATAGTATAGCCCTTCTCCGGGTTACCTGTTTAGGGTGGTTTCAGGTATTTAGTGTGTTTTCCGATATTTAGTGTGTTTCCGGTATTCAGTATAACATCGTGGTTTCCGGTATTCAGTATAACATCGTGTTTTCCGGTAGTTTTCTGGTTGTTTTCCACTGTTTTTCAGTGTTTTCCGGTGTTTTCCGGTATATAGTATAGCCCATTTTAATGTTGCCCTGCATTCTTCCATAGACTGGGTACAAGCCAAGGATTTATAAATAATGATACAGCAATCAGTCTGTTATCTAGATAACGTAACATTGAGTAACAAACACTGTGATTTTATAACCGATCATTATCTGTTAAATATTTCTCTATCTGCCTCATTACCTCCCTTTCATTCTGACATTATACACCACTAGAATTAACCCCTATTGTCACCCCCTTCATCCTGACCTTATACACTGGCAGAATTAACCCCTATTGTCCACTGTCCCTTATTAAAGGTCAAGTGGTAGGATTGTTGTTTGGAGTATTTATCTGTTTATTCTGGTCGAGCTATTGTTGTGTTTTTGTTATAAAGTTATGTTTGATGGTCAATATTCCAGTTTGTTGTATTGGTGGTTTTTTGTCAGACATTTTTGTTGGGTATCCACCAATTAAAGGGGATATTTAAAGAGCTACTATCACATTTGAATATTATTCACTACACTATCCAATATTCATGTATTTAAAAATGAACCATATTGTAGACCTCATAGTTTGGAAATCTGTTATGATTGTTGAAGTGACTTTATGAAAGGCCAAGGATGTTCCTAGCTGGGTGTGAGGTTCAGGGCGTGGGATATATAACTGAGTGTGAGGTTCAGGGCATGGGACATATACCTGGGTGTGAGGTTCAGAGCATGAGCCAAGTAACTGGGTGTAAGGTTCATGAGGACATAAGACATGCATGCAGCTTATTGTGATATTCGAAACATGTGACATGTAACTGGGTGTGAGGTTCAGGGCAGAATAAATTTATCAATTTAATAAACCAATTTGTAGTGAGATTATATTTAAATCAGGCTGTAAAGGTTACGGTAAAGGTCATGAACTACATGGAAAAGGACACAATGGTGTTTATTATAAAGTGTGATTTTATACTGAGTGAAAAATAATGATATACCAATTATTACAATTACAATGTAGTCAAATCATTGTAGGTCAGAAAAATGAAATGAAATGAAATGAAATGGGGTTTAACGTCCTACTGTTCTGCTCCTGTACTGGGCTAATGAAGACGGGGATACGCCATACAGTGTGCTATGACTACTATGAGGGAAATTTTGCCCGTGCAGCGGCACTATCGCCTACTCTTATATCGAATTCCAACTGCCAAGGGATCTTTTACGTGCTTTTCAATGTATACACAGGACCTCGGTTTTTCGTCTCATCCGAAGGACTAGACAGCTGTACTTGTCAGGCCCTCCGTCCTGCATCACTGACAAGGGGGGACCACGCCGGAAAATCTGGATGAACTTTCTCGGCTAATGCAGGGATCGAACACCCAACCTCCAGGCTAGTGAGCCAGCGTCTTATATACTTAGCCACGTGATCCCCCATGTAGGTCAGAGAAGATGGTGTTAAAGGTACTTTAGGTTAAAGGGGTATTGCTATTTTACATCCTTAGTTATAGACATTACAGATTAAACTTTATCAAATGGACATTGTTGTTTTTCAGACTTATAGACATTACATAAGGGATATTATTGTTTTGAATACTTACAGACATTAAGTGTTGAAGGAATATTGTTGTTTTTCAGACTTAGACATTACAGATTAAAGGGATATTGTTGTTTTCTTACGCCTACATTGAAATGTGGTCATATATTGTCATCGCCCTGTCCATCATCCAATATTTGATGACTTTAAAGTTATACAGTGTTTAAGGTCATAATTAGACAAAGAAGCCTTTTGATTTTCTGATAATTACTGCCGGAGTTATGACCCTTGATCATTTTTTAAAAAAAATGTGGGTACTCTCGAGACCAAAGTTTTTATCCGGTTGACTTCAACTTAGTACCTAGTCAAAATTACCTTATAGCACACTATGTGACTACGTAGTGTATTTTTATCTTCGTTAGCCTGTAGATTAGGAATAGGATGTTAAATATAGCAACTTATCTTCATTGAAGCACTTAAGTAGGATGTCAAAACCACATTTCATTTATTTCATTTCCAGTGAAAGTTTAAATTCAATTAAGGAAGTAAATTGGTTTACTAATAAGTCAGGAAGCCATGTAATACTTCTACTTGCATGTACATGATTTAAATTATTTTATCTTCACAAATCTACAAAATACTGTTCTTCCTTCCGTTTACTGTCCATACTTCCTCGTTGTGGGTTCATAGTACGTTACAATTATCTGCTTCGCATCATCTTATACATGTATTAGCTTCTCTACCATATAATGACTAATTATTATTGTCCTGTTAAAATAGTGCATCCTGTTCTTTGTATCGAGCAACAAATTAGACCAAGTTTTAGTTCATTTATTTATATTTATACCATACAAAGTTTACTCAATAGTTTATTAGGGCTGTTATTGAGTCAAGTAGCCTGGTTTCGATCCCACACTTGTACGTGACAAGGAGTTGGGTCGCCTGTCCAACCCCGTGGGTTTTACTCTGATTCCTCGCTACCTGCAAAGCAAATAGTTGAATTAAAATTAAACCATATATTAGTCACGAAATGACCTGGTTTGTGTCTAGTGGATGTTAAACCCCATTTCTCTCTATCTTCCCTCGAATTTAAGATACATTAAAAAATCACAATTGGATAAACAAGAAACAATAATTTCAATATGAATAAATAAAATGAAATGAAATCGGGGTTTAACATCCTACGTTTCTGCACCCGCCGGGCTAATAAAGACGTGTATACAGTGTGTTGTGACGGTAATTGTGCAGATTTTCCGTATGTACTTGGATGGCCGAATGGTTAGCACGTGCGCGCTGTATCATACGGTCTGTCATTGAGTCAGTTGGCAGGGTTTCAATTCCCCGGTTGTACGTGACAAGGAGTAGGGTCGCCTGTCTAACCTCAGGGGTTTTCTCCGGGTCCTCTGGTTTCCTCCCACTGCTAAAGACCCCTGCATGCAAGCGAATTATTGAAATAAAATTGAACCATGTGTTAGTCCCAAAATGACCTAGTTTGTGTCGAGTGGACACTGCTAAAGACCCCTTCCCGCAATCAAATTATTAAAATAAAATTAAACCATGTGGTAGTCCCAAAATGAACTAGTTTGTGTCGAGTGGACGTTAAACCCCATTTCTCTCTCTGTGTTTATTACTGACCAACGTATTGTTTCGGATTCTCTCTAATATTAATCAAGCAAATGATTCTCTGATCATCACATTGACTCGTAAGTCGCTACAACTCAAGGCTATTTAATTTGTGAGTTGTTATTCCTAACTGAAATTTTATGTGAATGAAATCCATCATAAACTCTTGACTTAAATTTCTTAGATTTTTAACTACTCTCTGATAACGTATTTCATCTGATTTATTTACTAAGGGGGAACAACTCCAGTAAGATTGTTTGACTTTCCTTAGCAATATCACTTTCAAATAATAACTGGGGTGCTTGCCTATAGTCAGTCATTACAAATCAACCTAATAGAATGATTTTACCAGATCTCCACGATAAAAAATATCACTGCTCAAAAGTCATTTGCATCATTTGATTTTATATGAACTTAATTAAAATGAAACAGGTTATTAATAATATTATAACCATGCAGGCTTATGACCAGGCAGCCTTTTAGATAGCAATTAATGTGTCATGGTTAATGTCAATCAGGGTAGAAGCTAATTATTTAAGTATTTATCTATTATTGTTTATTTATGTTAATCTCTTTAGTGATAAACCTGTTTCAATGTCAAGACTTGAGCTTATCCATTGATTAATAGTTACATTATAAAAAAGGCTTATGTACATTGATAGACAAGTAACAGCTACAGGGGTCATCCACTGTGCTGTAAGTGTGATGTACATTCTATGTATTTGAATTATCATTGTCATACATACATGTAAGTACTAGTAATAAAAAGATTAAAGGAGCTAAATCGCTAATATTTGGGATCTAGAAATTGACACAAATGGGCCGCAAGGCATATAATAATGTAATATGAAAATATATAAACTGATTTTCATTCAATCGTTTCCGTTTTTACTCTAATTTCAAATCAGTTATGTTCAGCCAAATATGCTAGAAGTTTCAATCGAATAGCAATCTCTAGCGCCTGGTTATTCCAGTCTACACTGATAGCATTTATTGCGCTGGCTCTCCAGATAAGAATATGGCCTCACCGTTTGACATGACTTGTGGAATATGTCTAGCCTCGTTCTTTGAGTCCCTTATTGCAAATGGCGCTGAAACGCATTATGGTACATTCGTGTACCAATGGTAAAATGTTTATCTTGTCTTAAATATTGGCTATCGGAAGCCCATCTTTTCTCGGTAAGATATCAACACCAATGTTGATTTAAATTGACAAATAATTCTTGTTTTCAATGTGAAAGACTTTGGATGATATTGAGTTAGAGACTTAGCTACTTTAAAGAACTTATTAGTTACCGGTACCGGTATTGAAGAACCTATACCCAAGACAGTGTACACAATATAGCTTTAGTCATACATAGCACAGATTTCAAAATACTGAGAACTATCAGAAATATGTAATTATAGTTAGATTTCATATCTATTACAGTATTTCTACCAAAAAATCCTAAACCCAACTGGTGTGTGAACTAATGTGATTGTATGTTTTAAGATGCATTATGTAAGATTTAGAGAAAGAGATGGCCTTTCTTGCTATAATAGTTCAAAAATATAATTTCAGTCAAATTACTTTATTTTGAGCAAAGTTATTAATGTTAGAATTTTTGACAAGATGTTTTGATTGCCAAGTACATGATAATAAACCAAGTCTTGATTATACATTGCCACATTAAATTATTAAAAGGAGCCAATGTTCTAATCCACTCAATATCACAGCCAGCTGATGGTCAAGAGAATTGATTATGGACTTATAATTTTCGTGTGAATAAATGCCTAATTAAGAATTTATATAACATTTGAAGCCCCCCAAAAAAGATACCTGCAATAGGCAGATTAGCTCTAACATACATGTAATGCATCTTTAAGGTTTTCTAATTTAGGTTATATATTGAAGGTACATCAGAATAAATTTACTCAAATTTGGTTTAAACAATATTTTTATTTCGAGTACAACGTGAGTATTTACAATACTGATATAATGGATTTGAAAACAAGCGGAAGCTTATATAAATTCAGGGATCGGCCTACCAGGTCTTATAAAATTTCTTATTTAACAGGTAATGAAAATTCTGGTTCAAATTTGTCAAAGTGTATGTATGACTACCTTCTGTCTCATCACAATAACTAGGCACAGTGTATGGCTGTCTCCTGTCTCATGAAAAGAACTTGACAAAGTATATATATGGCTATTTTTTGTAACAAGAATTTGAATTTAGAATTTTAAAGTTACATGTACATGTATGTGCAATGTACATCAAAAATGCTTAGTCATAATTAAATGATGATTTCGGTCTTAATGTATTTTGGATTGGCGTGGGATTTAGTGGGACTACATATAAATTCTGCTCTCT
The DNA here is from genome assembly GCF_932274485.2 of Patella vulgata. NCBI lineage: Eukaryota > Metazoa > Mollusca > Gastropoda > Patellidae > Patella > Patella vulgata. The sequence continues at coordinate 33,636,921 of NC_065886.2, read as the reverse complement.
CCAGTGAAGAACCACGGACTTTATCCAATATACATGTACACTCCATGGAAATCTGAACACTCTGAGCGGATTATACAAGTACCGATAGTAAACGGAAATACATGTATAATAAAGTTTGGTGGATTATTGGTTGTGAAAATTTGAAAGGGTTTGTAGAAAATACTTGATGGGAGTGAGACCATGGGTATAATATTCATGTGGACACAGCTAGATTAGGTTCTAATCGAATGGGGTGTGTGTGTGTGGGGGGGGGGGGTGAATAGATCAGAAGGTCTGTCGTTGAATCAAGTGGTGTGGATTTGATTCCCTGCTTGTACGTGACAAGGGGTAGAATCGCCTGCTTAACCTTGTGGATTTTCACCGGGGCCTCCTGTTTCCTCCCATAGCCAAAGACCACTATGTAAAAGCGAATTATTGAAATAAATTTGAACCATATGTTCGTCCCGAAATTACCTAGTTTGTGTCAAGTGGAGTTAAACCCCATTTCCGAAAGACTAGAAATTTTTGACTGGGGGGGGGGGGCGGTGGTGGTGGGTGCCCCAAAAATGTAGTTAGGTTCTTAGTATGTTACCTAATAATAATAAATTTGCTGTTAAATTGGACACATTCAAGAACACAATATTTTTTTATACAACTTTTAGAAAGTACAATTGTGTGCCCAAATTTTCCCAGCATTTGGTGCCCCAGCCCCCCCCCCCCCCAGCTCGTACGCCCATGCAGGCCCATTGTACTGCATCCACTGACAAAGGGAAATCACCCCAAAAAGGTCAGAGGGTCATCCTGGTTAGTGAGCTAGCACCTTACAGTCTTACCCACTGAGCCACTGTGGAGAACCCCTTGTCATCCATAAAATGAAATGGGGTTTAATGTCATACTATTCTGCTCCGACTGGGCTAATGAAGGCGGACATACACTGTTTTGCTCTGACTGGGCTAATGAAGACGGACCTACACCATACAGTGTACTTTGAGGGGTATTTTGTCCGGACAGTGGCGCTACAGCCTACTCTTATGTAGAATTACAACTGCCAAGGGATCTTTCACTTGCACACTGATGTGTACACATGACCTCAGTTTTTCGTCCCATTGCAACGACTATGCATAATTGTCACTTGCCAGGTCCTCCATCTTGCACCACTGATATGGAGAAACCACGCTGAAAAATCCATATGAATAGAGATCGAACACTGAACCTCCAAGTTAGCTAGCAATCTTACTCAGTGAGCCACTGTGGCTCCCTTCTGGTTATAGAGCTAACGTTTTATTCACTGAGCCACCGTGACCTTGCCCCCTTGTCATCCATTTGTATTTTTAGTTTATGTACAGCAATATTGAATAACATCAAAGATAGAATAATAAAGCTAATAAATGAATCCACATAAAAAAAACATACAAATCTATTATAATTAATGTTGTGTAACTAATGTATTGAGATATGATCTGACGAATTTAATCTGAGATGTAGTTGCCTTTTTATAGACCTGATTTATCTCTCATCTATTGGATTCCTTTATGATTATAGAAATATTAACAAAGGATTAAATATTGTCACAACATATGGCTAGCGTACGGCAACGCCAACATCTTCATATCGGCATAGATCACAATCCTCATCACATGACTTTGTTCTTCTTTCATCCAACCAGCATCTGCTTTCTATTGACAACACCAGCTGACATAACAGGTGTCCGTTAATTCCTTCACATTCTTCCCCGTGATAACTCCTGTTCCGGGACAGCATATTGTTTTCTAAAATCATAAAGAATATACTGGTCACGCTTAGCTGGTTTCATATGAAGTGTTTGTACAGATTTGAATCATTTATCTTAAGATTTGTCTCGTGTTCATCTCCTCATCAACACCTTGTCGTTCGCCCGTCTGCAAGCTGGTGTATTATTATTAACATGTTTTAGATACTCAGTTTTGTCTTTTATCACTTAAAGTTGTTGTCAATGATTAGTCATGTTTTTGAATTACCGTACCTGGTTCTGATCTATCAGGTATGACATCTGCAGCATTGACCGGGACAGTGTGTGCATATTCTCAGCTCACACTCAGTAGTAAAATTACGATAGTCTGTGAACATAATTTGAGGGATGGAGGTAATCCCTTGCAAAGAACAATATTGTAAATGCTGAATCTTTAATTTGCCTATCAGTCCCCAAAAAGTTTTCCATTTAGTACTTACAAAGATATGATGGTCAGAAGTAAGCAACACAACACCTTTTGTAGATCTGATTGAATGCAAGTCAGGAGATTATCTGCCGAATAGAACCGTTGATATTTTGATTTTGTTTCCTTAATTGAATATTAAACAATCAACCTTACTTAGTAGGTTATATTTTAGTGTTTATTTAGCCGTGAGGAATTTGTTATTTCTGTACAACGCCTTGTTTTGTATTCTAATTAAGATCAGATAATTATTATCACCCTGTTTTCATGTTGTGGCTTAATGACATCTTTCAGCAGACAACATCCTTAAAGACTGGTCGTATCTTTTAGATGACTGGGTATAAATAGTCTTTTGTTTGTTTGGGGTTTTGTTGTTTTGATTATTAAAAAACTAGCACGATACCCGGCTTGCCCAGGGCCCAAGGGGCAAGATCTGCTTACTTGGCATCTTCCTTTCTTGCACGCTTTCCCGCTCCACATGTAGCTTACATCATCTGTTACTATTATTAAACTTAATTACCTTCCGTTAACCGTTAATTGCAGTAAAACAGTTCAGCTGCAGGCACACATTTTTTGCTGTGTTAAACTGATAAATGATCTTGACCTTCATAAATCATAGCCTAAAACATTCACAGGGTCATGCAGGTTAATTTGATGGATTGTGGAGCGGGATGGGCGAACATACATACACACATCTTTGATTTTATTTATATAAATACGTTCATTTTCGCGTTTTAAAATTATTTCCTGAACCATTATAGATATCTTTTTATCCGGCGCCAAATGAAGTTAATGAGGGATATTGAAATGGGTTCCGTACTTCTGTCGATGTGTCTATCCTTCCATCCGTCCGCCCCAATTTCGTTTCCAGAGCATATCTCATAAACCGTTCCAGATATCTTTATGAAACTTTGTACAAACATCAACATATGCCTTTTACTACATGTATTTAGGAATTTCTGGGATTTATATTTTTTGTGTTTCCATGGACACAAATTTGACGTAGTTTTTGGTGTATAATTTTGTTTCCAGAGCATATCTTATAAACCATTCAAGATATTTTCATGAAACTTTGTACAAACATCAACCTATTATAGTAGTTGTGCCTTTTGCTAATTTGGAATTTTTTAAATTTAATAATTTTTGTGTTTCCATGAACACAAATTTCATTTACTTTTGATGTACAATTTTGTTTCCTGAGCATATCTCAATGACTATTCAATATATCTTCATGACACAAACATGAACTTATTATAGTATTTTATTTTCTGATGTATAAACTTATTGTTACAGCAGCTGATTGGGGTAGGCAAAGCTTGTTGTTCAAACCTTAGAGTAGTGACCGTGCCTTGCCGAGCTACTGTGTTCAGAGTATGAATCTTCTGACTAGTCCTATTGATATTCCATGTGTTGGAATATGGGATTAATCTGATATATTTTTATATTGATTACCAATAACATAAAGAAGTTGTTTTTCCTTATGCCTTCCAAACAAGTGCAAGGACGTGGGATGGTGATGACTAGTCATCTTGTTGAAATAAAACTGAACCATATGTTAGTTCTAAAATGACCTAGTTTGTGTCGAGTAGTCACATCTATGTACCCTATTTCATTTTGTTTATAAATGTACTGGTATTTTATGCAATAATAAGGTTAAGTATTTTTTTTACTTCAGTGAACTGATATATGTATAATGTTATTTTAGTACCTGATACATTATAATACATTAAAGCTGGTTGGTTAAAATTTATCATCGTCATTATGACCTATTGTCAACTAAAAATGTCTGTCATCTTTGTTTTGTTTTTTTTACTTGACACATAGTGTATATGTAGATGGACACACCTGAATGGATTTATTAGATTCTTTATATAGTTACCTGTATATATATGTCCAACATCTACCTGTACCTGTCAAATGTCTACACATATATGTCCAATATTTACCTGTCCAATATTTACCTGTCCAATATCTACACCTGTCCAATATCTACATGTACATGCACCTGTCCAATGTTTACACATACATGTCCAATATTTACCTGTCCAATATCTACACCTGTCCAATACCTACATGTACATGCACCTGTCCAATATCTACATGTACCTGTCCAATATCTACATTGTACATGCACCTGTCCAATATCTACATTGTACATGCACCTGTCCAATATTTAACTGTACCTGTCCAATATCTACCTATAATGGTCCAATATCTACCTATTATGGTCCAATATCTACCTGTAAATTTGCACTGAACCGGCTGAAAATTGATCAAAAAATAGTATAGATTGTGGTGTACATGTCCAATGGTTTGTTTATTTGTGTGTAGTATGGTCCTCCTGCACTTACTGGTATGGAGGTACTGTCAGCACGAAAAATTGTTTTTACCAGGTATGATGTTTGTGCTGGACATTCATCTATAAGTATCATTGCTTGCATTGTCTGTGTATTGTCCTATGATTATTGCATATTGTGGTCCAATCTCGTGAGTTTTATCCGGGTCCTCCGGTTTCCTCCAACTACTAAAGATCCCTACGTGCTAGTGAATTATTGAATTTATATTGAACCATATGTTAATCCTGAAATTACCTGGTTTGTGTCAAGTGGACTTTAAACCCCATTTCTCCGTCCCTCTTTCTCTGTGCATGTTGTGTGTCTTATCGATTCCTGTTTGTACGGTCATCCTGCACTTACTATTAGAGGTACCAGGCCCAGCGACTAGGAGTGAACATCTGGTTGTGAGTTATTTGTTTTTACACGTGTATTGTGTAATAGAAGTGCGAGTTACGCAGGGTGTTGTTGTGTATTTACCTACGATTGGTTGAGACTATTGTACTGTTAGTCTATAAATAGACCTGAGGTTTTTACTCTAGTGTGTTCAGTCTGTTGAGTTATTTAGACTGACATAGAGAGAGAGGGAGGATAAAATACCTCAAGCTCCAACTAACAACTCGGTATGTTAACTTAATACTGTCATTTGGATTTGGAGTACATATACCATATTATTCATATACCATTGATGGTAATAACATAATAACTGTGGTTGTTCTTATGTGGATAAAATGTTCATTTTATATTAATTTTTTCATGATAATAACATAATTACTGTGATTTCGTTGTTCTTATGTGGATTTTCGGGTACCATAAATGTTGCTTACATGATAAAAAAATAATTACTTTCGTTTTGTTCTACTTATGTTGGTTTGGAGTACCCTAATATTCTTTTTATTATAGATGTTGTTTTCATAATAAAAAACATAATTGTTGAGAATGTATATTTGTGTTGGATGTGAAAAGGGAGTAAAATATTAAATAATGATATTTTCAACTGTGTTTTATAAACAATTGTGTGTACTGGATGTGTAAAAAAAACAGAGCACTTTAAATTGTTAAATAATATTTGTTTTATACATTTTGCCACATTAAAAAAAAAATCAATTTTAAAACATTGTTTGATGTCGGACATCACTAGTGTACTGTGTTGAAATTGGAATAATATCAATTTTAAAACTATAGTATGGTGCCAAGCACAAGTATATAATTGTGTTTAGTAAATTGGAATATAAAAATTTGTCAGTAAGTATATATTTATCTATATAATATGTCAGGGTGTTCTAATTGAGAATAATGATAATAATCATGCATTTTATTGTAACGCTAAAATTCTAACTAAATGGCTGTTCGTAGGTGGAGCAATATACCCTTACCCTTGTGAAATCATATTACTGCGCTGCAGATTTGACAATATCTGTAAAATTATGTATATTAATTGTTTGTGTGTGAATATCAAGTTCATGAAATATGTAACATCTACTGGTATTTACAGATATAAATACTTCAAATAAAAAAGGAAACACTGTAATTTGAATAAATACATGCACAATTAAATAATTACCAGTGTTGAGAGATAGAGAGAGAGGATGTGGAGAGAGAGAGAGGGAGGGAGATATACATAGAGAGATATATTATGAGAGATACATACTGTATTGTATGGGAGTGTGAAGAATGTGATATGTTATCAGTACATGTAGTTATGTTAATCCTCTTGTTAAACGAGTAGATTAATTTGTAATTATCAGATAAAATATATTACTGCTTGTTAAACTGGGCTATTGATATAAAATATTTCTTGCTCATATCTTCATTGTACTGTAGTTATGACAAGAATGTTGTTTATAAGACAGACAATTAGGCCTATATGTGCATATTATAGTGGTATGTAGTATTGTTTTATTTAGATGAGGACTACAATATAAGTTTTATTGGGGATACTAGGCAGATAAATAGGCCTAGACAATATGTGTAGGCCTATTATGGTATATTATGGTCTGTTGTTTATGGGGAAGTTGGGTGGCCAAATGGTTTTAACAGTTTGAGTCAAGTGGCTTGATTTCGATTCCCCACTTGTAGATGTACTTGAAAAGGAAATGGGTTGCATATCTAATCTTGCTGGTTTTCTCCGGGTCCTCCGGATACCTCCTACAGCTAAAGACCCCTACACGCACTTGAATTATTGCAATAAAATTGAACCATATGTTAGTCCCAAAATGACCTAGTTTGTGTCAAGTGGGTGCTAAACCCTTTTCCTATCTCTGTCTATTATTTTACTGTATGGGGAAAGTATATACTAATACTGCAGGTACATTTAGTGTTGTGGTGAAACAATGAGTGGTGCTTGAGAATAATAAGAGGATACTTATCGAAACATGGTGCTAATACATACATATAATAAAACCAGTGATTGTTTCCCATAAAAATTGTGTTCTGTTAAACAGACAATTATAGGCTTAAATGTATGTGTTATATTATGGTCTATGAAAATAATATGAAATGGGGGTTTAACGTCCTACTGTTCTGCTCCGACTTGGGTAATATTTATGGTCTGCCCCTGTATATATGGAAATGAAATGAAATGAAATGGCGTTTAACATCCTACTGTTCTGCTCCGAACTGGGCTAATGAACCTGGGCATACACCATACAGTGTGCTATGAAGGACATTTTGCCCAAACAGCGGCTATACGGCCTACTCTTATATCGAATTCCAACTGCCAAGGATCTTTTACGTGCATGCCAATGTGTACACAAGACCTCGGTTTTTCGTCCCATCCGAATGACTAGACAGCTGTCCTTGTCAGGCCCTCCATCCTGCATCACTGACAAGGGGGAACCACGCCGGAAAATCTGGATGAACTTTCTCGGCCAGTGCAGGGATCGAACACCCGACCTCCAGGCTAGCGCGGTATATATGGAGGTCTATTGTTGTTTTGTTGTGATACTACATGTAAGGAGATAGTACCAGTATACTAGTTTAATACATGTAGAATTAAAGAGAGTATGTTCTATGATCTCTTGAGCCACCAGAGTTTATATCTTGGTTGTTGACATGTAATTTTATAAAAAATAAGGAACAATAGGACCTCAAACCTCATTTCATTTTATTCTATAAATAAGTAAGGATGCTTTAAAGATTGTTTACAGGATTTGGTTCGGTGAGTTGTTTATACATGTAAATCTATTAAGGATCTAGATAGGTTATTACATGTACATGTATATGGTTTGAAGATGCATTATGTATGTAAGATTTAGATAAAGAGCTTGCTATTCTTGCTATAATAGTTCAAACATATTGAAGATAATGAAAAATGAATATATTAAAAATTTCATTCAAATTACTTATATTCTGAGCGAGCCAAGTTATAAGTGTTTAAAGTTTTGACAAGATAGTCTCGATTGTCAAGTACCATTGCTGCGATAATACACAAAATATCGAATATCCATTAAAATGTTAAATTTTAACATTAAATTATTAAATGGTGTGTGTGTGTGTGTGTGTTCTAATCCAATTAATATCTCACCAATCTGATGATCTAGAGAGTTGATTACGGGCTTGTCATGTGATTAAATGACCAAATAAAATTCTTTTTAACCTTTGAAACCAAAAGAAAGACTTGCAATAGACAGATTTAGCTCTTACATAATGCATCTTTAAAATTTCATTTACTTGTACCTTGAGAATCTTAAGATAGTGGGGCATACGCATGTAATCCATTTTCTCAATAATTTTGATAACTATAGGTCAAGTAAGTTCATAGTAGAAACATTTTCCAAATATTCAATGCAATTAAAACAGGGTTGTAATGTGACACCAGGTTGCGATGTGATATTCAATTGTTGCCGGAGTTGAAAATGCTGATGTTACATGGGAACTCGTTTGGCTTCCCATCTGAATGACTAGACAGCTGACGTTCTTGTCAGGCCCTCTGTCCTGCACCACTGACAAGCAGAAACCATGTCGGAAAATCCTGAAAAACTTTCTCAGCCAAGTCAGCGTCTTACTCACTTAGCCACCGTGACTCCCTATATGGAAAAATAGCTACCGGTACTAATTTTTTAGGCCACATATCGAAGAATACTCTTCAAAACTTTGCCCAAATAAATTATTAGCTGTATTTCATTGGTATATATGTGTGTTACATGTATTATTGCTAGTAATTAAATAGTAGCTGTTTTCCATTGTTTGTATAATGTGGAGTTTCACTATTAAAGGATTTAAACGTAGGTTATTGTGACATGAATGAACTTCTATTTAGGTCATGGTTGATAGATTATATCTCAATATATATACATAGTGAATGAAAATCGTGACCTTATTTTTTTCACAATATCAAACCATACATTTTGTCAACAGTGAGTACAGCTAGATCTATACACGGTAACCGGGTATCATTTAATCTTGTACATTTAGCATTATATATTTCACATTCATTCAATATCAAATCTGTCTAAAATCACCCCAAATTATCTACTTGGTACTTGTGTCCAGTTTTAAAAAAAGCTGATCTTTCAATTTTGACAATAAGTGTCCTATTTACAAGTATATATTTTCCTGACCACTGTTCAATAATTACTCATTATACATCAATAATCAATTGGGTTGTGTATTTTTGAACAGTGATCTGGAAATTAAACACTTAATATTTGATTGTGAAAATACATTCTGACAACAGTCTGTATAATTGGATGACCTGGACTATAACCAGTTACTCAACAACATCATAAATATACATTCAGTAAGAATTAGATAAAGATCTGGCCATTCTTGCTATATTTCAAAAATAGATAATGCAAAATTGATATATTGAAAATTTCCATCAAATTACTTTATTCTGAGTGAAATTATCACTGTTCAAAGTTTTGACTTGATGTACATGTACGTGGCATAGATAGTTTAACAGTACTTGTTATTTGAGATTTAGCCAAATTGCCAAATCATTAGATTGTGATTCTATTTCAATCTGTTTAAATCTCGGCCATCCAATGGTCTAGAAAGTTGATTATGGTCTTTTCATGTTAATAATAAATGTCTAATTAATAATTTACGTAACATTTGAGGACAAAAGAAAGACCTGCAATAGGAAGATTTAGATCTTATACATTATGCATCTTTAAATGACCATTTAATTTCATTTTAAGAAATGGTAGTCATGTGATTACATCTGTCAGTCTGTAGGAACCACACATTAACTGGATGTGAAGAATTATAGGTGGCCTGGTTTTTGACTATACAAATATCCTGTTTATAATGGACTGACATTCCAATGGTCACTATGATTACATCTGTCCATCTGTCCGAACCACACATCATTAATTGGTTGTGAGATATTAGCCACTGGTTTATCTATAAACATATGTTATATAAGGTTAAAGGTCGTGGTATAAAGATGTATTATATTATCTATATAGAAAGATAAGTGTTAACTTCCGTTATTTGATTTATTTAACCACTCTTCATATCTTATTTGAATATTTTTCTCTGTGCTTATATTAATTAGGTAAGTTATTTTAATGTATTAAAAACTTGAAGGATCATTTAAACAAATAAACTATACGGTCATTCCATGTCAATTGGGTCAATTTTCAGAAAGTTGGGACATCTACCCCCTCCAAAAAATCTGGTCTGTAGCTTAAAAAATTGACTGAGATATGGGCATTTGAATTTTATGACTTACCGATAAGTTTTCAAAACAAAATATGTATCAATAATTTACTCCAGTTATCTCGTTTTTATCTTTCTAGTGAAGATATAGGCTCAAATTTGGTAGTCTTAGACAACTTTTTGTGTAGATTACAAATCTGCAATCAGATTACACGTGAGTGGTAGCCTTCACATGCTACTTGGCCATGAAAACCATAATTTGACTTTGAATTTGACCTTGTAGAACATGTGACCTTGAGATGAACTTTCATGAAAAATTTATCCCAACATGTTTTCTACACAATGTCAAATAATTGGAGGTATAATATCTTTTATGAACATGTAAAATGAAGATAAATCTTCACACTTAAGGCTGAAAATCAGTGTCTTTGCACTTAAAGCAGGATTATGTTCATGGATAAGCTCTGAGGATACATAGTAACCTGCTGCAGACTTCCCTAAAGATAGATAGATATGACTCAAACAGCAAGTCATCATCTTTTCCATTACAGAAATACATATTCCAGCAATTTTGGCCTATCGGTTACTGGATTATGGTCATTTGAATAACGATGGACATGTCCATTTTGACCGAAATCCCCCAAATTAGTTGGACTGTATCTCAGGAACCGTCTGTCGGATCAAGCTAAAATTTGGAATATCAGCGTTTTCAGCACTAATAACTATATAAACCAAATTTCAGCAAAATCCAAGGCAGAACGGTTTAACTCATTGGTTGATAATTGACATGAAGTGACCCAAAAAAAGATATTCATATGGTATGGGACAAGAATGGTTTTAACATATGTTAGAGACATTAGTACAAACTATAATTCCACCAAGTTACAGAATTTTAGGTGCTCATCTACCAGGTTCAATCGGCTCGAAAGTACGAAAATGGACATGAAATGACCTGAAACACAGATTTTGAAAAAATCGAAAAAATATCTGGTTTTAACATCTGTTAAAGACAATTTTTGAAAATTTGTGTCTGAAACCATATTCGAGGCCAACTTTTTGGGAATCTAGTGAAGACTGATGTGTTTCTTCCATAGTACTACCAGCAATCTCTGGATAGGCCAAAATTTGGGTCTATATCTATTACTTTGTAGCTCCTTTAGCAGTACGAAATCCAAGAAATTCAAGGATAAATAAAATTGTGTCAGGTATCTTTCATCCGTCGACTGTCCCAAAAGAAATACACCATTGTTTTTTGAATGCATTAGACTACCTCGTTGACCAGCCCTAGCTACACAACTACCCCAGTTGGTTATTTACTGCCCACTCTTCCTAGAACACCAGATACCACTTATGATTGATCTGGGAAGTTCGCTTAACTACATGTATTGTATATTGCACACTGGTTACATTGTTTCTAGAGAAAACACATCTTTCTACTTGTAACAAGTGGGTAGTTTATTTTATAACAAGATGTTCATCATTATAAAACTTCTACATCTGTATCATATTATTATTCTTTTAAAGGAGCTGTACCTTGTTGATTTATGATTAAAGTGATTATTTGAATTGGGTTGATGCCTCAGTTTGTATTTCTAAAAATGTACTTTAATCTTTTAAAGGAGCTGTATCTCATTGATTTAGAACAGAATAAAATGTTTACTTCGGTTGCTTTGATGCCTTTTAATGAATTTGTAAACTTTTAGAACATGAATGTCAGATAATTATGATTGGATGGGTTATTTTAATTTGTGATAGTCAAGCTTGGTTAATTTATGATATTGATCTTTAACAACATGTACTAAGGGGGTTGGATGTCGGTGGCTGAATCTGATGGGCAGTTGAGTTAGGTTATGGTGTTGATCTTTAACTACTAAGGGGGGGGGGGGGTATGTTGATCTTTAATTACATGTGTGGGGATGGGGGGGGGGGGGGATATACGAATCTGATCAATGTAAAATATGTTGTTGATTAAACCATGACAAATGACGAGTTTAAAATCATCATTACATTACAAATATTAAATCAATATAAAAATTTACAATGCATCATGTATAACTTAACACCATCTAGAGCACATAAAAATTCCTTAGCAGTTGAAATCTCCTCCAAATATTTGTTTTGAAAAGACCAAGTAGATGTAAGATGATTCTATATCATTTACTAATTTTGATTTTGTTTCTTCCATAATTTTTAGATTGTTTTATATTTTCATCATTTACTTAACATTCTTTCATCATTTACTTAACATTCTTCGTTAATTTCCAATTTTCTAGATTGCCACTTGAAGTTTTCACACAAATTAAATGGATCAGGTCCTTTAGAAGTATTTGTAATTACATGTAGTTGGAATTTGCCTAGAGCTTGTATACATGTAGCATTAGATAGACAAAGACATCTCTTCTGGTTGACTAGCCAAATACTGGCACCATGACTCAGCAAAATATGACTCACTTCCTGTGTAAACAATATACTCTTTTAAATTCTCTAAATATTTCAACAATGCTTGGAATTAAGATGGATTACAGAAGGAGATTAATATGGCTATATTTGTTTCACTAAGGAATAGAGTAAGTGTTGTATTGAAGAGAATCTTTAGGTCGTTTTGTGACTAGAACGTGGTCATTTTGTCTTCAGTTCGAGTGAGAATTTTATCTGGTCAACTCTCAGGTCATTTTGAGACTGATATGTAAAATTTATTTTCTGACAAAAGTTGCGTGTGCAGTGCTAGTTAAAGAGAATTTCACCAAGGTAGCAGCATGTATGCCTTTAGAAATAGAAGTCTAGATAATTGGAATGGAAACTACTTGAACCACTGAGTTTCAAAGCTAATTGTGCAATATACATGTATTCTTGTTATCTTGTAGCATGTTATAAGTTCTTAGAGTAAGAGGGGGGGGGGGAATGGGTGGCCGAAGGGTTAGCACATGCGCTCTACATCAAAAGGTCTGTCAACAGGTGTGGTTTCGATTCCCCGGTTGTACAGGACAAGGAGTAGGGTCACTTGTCCAACCTTGTGGGTTTTCTCTGGGTCCTCCGGTTTCCTCCCACTGCTAAAGACCCCTCTGCGTAAATCAGTGTAAATGAAATGAAATGGGGTGATAGAACATTCTACCTTTCTGCTCCATCTGGTCTTATGAAGATGAGCAAGTACATGTAGTATGCAATGAGGGAACGTTTTACCTGGAGAGTGTCAGTTCCGCCTTCTCTCCTTCTAATTGAGGTAGAATATTTAAATTTGGTGTAGGTGTTTATTAGGTGAATACCTTGATGGAGTTCAAAGATGAGCATTTCTGCTTATGGTTAGCAGAAATGAGCGATTTGATTGGTTGATGCTTTGGGACACAGCAATAACTCTCTTTCAAATTGAGATAGATGTTCAAACTTGGTGTAGATGTCTGTTATGTGAATGCCTTGACAAAGTTTAATCATGAGCATTTTCCACTAAGCCTGTAAGCAGAGATAAGCAATTTGATTGGTTTAGACTTTGGAATGTGATTACTTTGTTTGGGTGAAAGCGATGAAACTCTTAGTATAAACTGACTAAGTTTGATAAGAATTTTCTGCTTAGGCTAAGTAGTTATAAGCAGTTTGATTGGTCAAGACTTTGGAACACAATAACTCTCCTTCTAATTGAGGTAGAATGTTTAAACTTGATGTAGATGTTCATTGGGTGAATGTCTTGACTGAGTTCAATGATTAACATTTTCCACTAAAGCTAAGCCGAGCTAAGCAATTTCATTTGTCGATGTTTTGGACAAGATACATGTAACTTTGATTCTAACTGATGGAGAGTGGTGAAACTTGGTACATACGTCATGTAGTTTCACAACCCGGTACTTCGAAATCTTGACTGAGTTTGATTGTTAACATTTTCTGCTTAGACTAAGAATAGATAATCAGTTTGATTGCTCGATACTTTTGGAAAAGATAAATGTGCAATTAATTAAAATGTGTCATCTATTTATTTTGGGATTTCGGCAGGGGACATCAGCCTAACTGTTGGCTTCTTTTAAAAATAAACATGACATTTCCTCATATCAGGTTCAATATAAAAGTGTTAAACGGTCTTTTTCTAAAAATAAATCTTTAATAGGATATTACCCGGTATTGGTGTAATAGAAATTGTTAAATGCTGCTTGATTGATCAGATGCTGAACAGGATATTTCCTTATAATTAGGTTCAGATTAGAATTTTAGATGATGCTTTATGCTGTATTTCCTCATTAACATGTTTAATTTCAGAATTTTTCAGAATTTTAATTGTTTTTTTCCTCATATCAGGTTCTATGTATAAATGTTAAATGTTGTTTGATTGGTCAGATGCATTCTGCAGCATTTTCTCATAAACATGTACAGAACAAGAATGCTTAATTTCAAAATTTTGTATTTTATCATTTTCACAACTTTAATGTTTATTTTCTCGTAATTTTGTATATTACAGAAATGGAAGAAGCGTTATTTTGTGCTGTGTAAGCCGTCAGGTAGTTTACCAGGACAATATGAATTAAATTATTTTAACGACCAAAAATTTACGCGTAAAAAAGGCACCATAGATCTCGACCAGTGTGAACAGATTATCGAATCTCTCGATTCAGACCAGTTTCCCTTCCTCTTCGCCATTAAGACAATCTGTAAAGGGAGAGAACGAACGTATTTTTTGGCTACAGATACAGAAGACGACATGGCCAAGTGGGTCAGTAATCTCTGCAGTGTCTGTGGACTAAAACAGGAAGAAAGCCGTAAGTTATTTTGTTGTTTTAATTGAATTTTTATGATAATCACATCTTGAAATAAATGTCATAGATATTGTCCGCAGTTTACAAGTTTGGAAATGAGGCACTTGTCGCTTTCACAGACATTGTCACCGGTTTACAAGCCTGTAAAAAATGTTGACCGTGTTATGAATCGTGATACGTATCGTATAGTAACACCCGAATCAGAATATGTATCGTATTGTGACTGCTACAGTATCTCAATAGACAAGAAGTAGGGTCGCCTGTCCAACCTAGTGGGTTTTTCTCTGGGTCCTCTGGTTTTCTCCCACTGCTAAAGACCCCTACAAGCAAGCGAATTATTGATAAAATTAAACCATATGTTAGTCCCAAAATGACTTAGTTTGTGTCGAGTGGACGTTAAACCCCATTTCTCTTTCTTGCTCGCTATTGCAATACTTAGCACTATACAGAAATTGTCAATAGGCCTAGATTAATAATTTTCACTGTACCTGACAAACTGCCAAGAAATATTGAATTTGTATCTGATATTTTAAAATTGGAGCCGACCAGACGTAAGCTCGTGTTTTATAATCTATACTATTATTTGTGATGTTTGTTTGTCTGTCTGTCTGTTCAGGGGAGGCGGCAACACTGGGGCTGTCTCGAGGCTGAAATTTGGTGTATATGGGGTAGCTTGGATGGGGACTACTACGTCCAGGTTCCGAGGTATGCTACTTCCGGAGTTATGCTACGCTGGGTAAACCACTAGTTTTACGATTAAAACCCAGGACTGGAAATAATGATTTTGGAATTACTTGAACTTTGTGTCTGACATGTATTGAAAATATCAATAAAAAGACACATTTGTCCGGGGCAAAATGATAGATGCCAGAGAGATGGTGCCTGACAGCACTTGAATTTGTGCCTGTCATTGTCTGTGACGGGTGCTTTATAGGCACAATCTGCAAGTGTCTATCTTTTTTTCCTGAACGAAAATTTGTTTTTATCTGTGTCTTATTTTAATACTTACTAGCGGATGACCCAGCTCTGCACGGGTTGAAAGTAGTATATAACTCCAAAACCGGAGGCCAACACCACCAGGCCTATGCTACCTCTATACACCAAATTTCAGCCTCGGGACAGCCCGACTGTAGCTGTCTGACAAATTTTCAAAATGGCAGGTACTGACTGATTTTGTTGGGTAAAACTAAAATCATTATTTCTGTAGGAATGCCAGTAGTAGGTTTTCAAATTATTTGTATGTTCATATTTTCTCTAATCTACAATGTGTAATACTACCCTGCCAAATTTAACACCATGAGGTCATGTCATGGCATACATGTAGCTAACACTGCCTAATTTAATACCATGGCATCATGTCATGTCATAGTTAACCCTGCTAAATTATCATGGCATCATGTCATGTCATAGATAACCCTGCCAAATTTCCATAGTGTCATATCAGGTCATAGTTAACCAGTCGTTGTTGTTTGTATATTAGAGGAGAGCTGAGAATAGCTCCCCTTGATCATTTACAAATTGAAAAAAAAATACTTTCCTAAAATAGCTCTCCCTGTTTCGATAACAAGAGTGATTTAGAAATTAAGGAGAGTGATCTGATATAAAGGAGAGTGATTAGTTGTGTGTATGGAAAATATTTCTGAAGATCAATAACCGCATGTAAGGGGTTCATTCCTGGTTTCATAAATGATAATAAACCATCCATGACTTTGTAAAGGAGAGCAATATTCAGGTGCACAGCAGGCTCTCAAGATCAATTGCTCGCCTTAGAAAAACAATGACCACATGTATTACATGTAAATATTAACTTCCCCAATTCCTTAAAGAACATTAGAGAAAAGTGACACATGTATATTAATACCAGTACATCCCTGGACATTCCGACACAATCAGAAACTGGTGTTCCTTAGACTGTGTGAACATGCCCCAGATATGTGAATAGCCTTCCATGTTGTAAAACCATTTACTAGTTTATACAGTGATAGGGTAGTCTGGTGCGGTCTAAGGGGCTGCTAGTTAGGGTGGTTTGGGGCTGTAGAACACAACTTGGGATAAGTGTAGTTCTGCAGTTTGCAACTGAATGAGTTGTATGTCCACCTCACTTGGGTATGGACACGTTCAACTTATTGACGTGGGACATCTAAATAAACATGAGATATTGACACAAGTGTTTATCATGTGACTAAAATACTCACTCCGATATTAACTTGTACACAATACCTCTTGTTAAGAGTCGCACTAGACGCCCCCCAGTTTTTCTTTGACGTGGTGTAAACAGCAAGATTGCATGTCTTGGATTCTGGTGCGATTGGTCCTGTCTTTACTGATAGATTATCGCGTATTGACGTCTGTTGACAAAACAAATTGAAACATGGCCATTGATAAAGATGGACATCATTTTTGTTTTAATAACTTGTTGGGAAAGATGTATGTTATAAAGACAAAGCACCATAATTTAATCCAAATATCAAGGTAGGAATGTTGCTGCCAGGGCATAATTCTACTTTGTGAGGCTATTAAAAAAATGGCAATAAGTAACTCAATTCCATTTTCACCCAATTGGATTATATGAATTACTTGGTATCAGGGTTTGTATAAAAATTTTACAATCCAAATGTCAATGTAGAAATGCTGCTGTTAGGGCTAAATTCCACTGGGTAATGCATGTCGCAAAATGACAATTAACTCAGTTCCATTTTCATCCAATTTGATTATAAGAATTACTTAGTATCAAATATGAATTACTTACTATCAGATTTTGTATAATAATTGCATCATAATTTTTCAGCTGAAGACCTCCCTGAAACGAAAACAGAAATCCCAAAAGAAAAGGATAAGACCCCTGTGGTAGCCGTAAACGATCAAACCTTGCCGAAAACCATGACAAAAGTTCCAGTCGTCACACAGCCATCAAGCAAACTCTCGTCGCAGTTATCAACATCGGAATCATACATACCTTTACAAGAATGTCGGACGGGGAATCAAAGACAGTCACCTATTGACAGACGGGAGAGTGTGGATAGTGTTCCGGACGAGTTAGCTCCCTTGCCACCGCGAACGGGACAACCAAATTATCGTGATAGTAATGACGTGTTTGATTCTGGATTATATAGTGTTCCACCAATCAAAACCCCACATATATCATTCGATGAATTTTATTCAGTACCACCGCCATTACATGCTTATAGAAACTTAGATATGGATTGTCAGGACGATTTAACTTACGATGTGCCGCCCAGACGCGGAAGTCCAAGCACCCCGCGATCTAGTTGTAGTGGCGGTGCCGATTCAACGCTATCTGGAGGTAGACCAGTCACACCACAAGACTTACCAACATACGATACTCCTCCAACACGGCCAACGCCATACCCTCGTCAATCATCACCACAAGTACCCCCGAATCGTCCCCCACGCCCTAATACTTCAACCCTTCAACAAAACAACTATCAAAATCTCCCCACAAATAGTCACGCGTTCTCGAATAATGATTTAAGCGCAATAATACCATCACCCCCTAGAGGAATCGATCGTCCATTGGTATTGGATAATTACGATATTCCGAAACACCACATAGAGGACAAGCGTGAAAGTAATATAAACATTGTGCCCGCTCCACCCAAACCATGTACGAGAACAGCAAGTAATAAACATGCATACATCAACGCAGCTACAGGATATGTGCAAAATGATGACGATATGTACTTATCAATGGATAAACCTGATACTGGCGGCAATAAACACGATTCTACATATACAGACATGATGACAGTAGTGTCGCCACCTATTCCCGCTCCTAGACCACCAGAAACCTTAGTAAATAACGTAAATGATTTGTATGTGTCGCCCCCTACAGCAAGATCCCTACCGAGGCCAACAGTTTTATCCCGGAATCAAAACGCTGTGGGAGGTATGATATCAATTCATAATCTTATAATTAAACCTGGTTTTGCTGAATTATCATGATTTTATTTTAAATCAAAGTAAAATCACACTGTCCTGGTTAAATATCACTCATAGCACCACTGCATGGCGTATACCTGACTTGTTTTTCTGAATATTACATAGAGTAACATCGTGGATTATGGCCCCTTATTGTAAGAAAATCACTCTTTTAGCTTGTTCCCTGTCCATCTTGTGCAAAATATTGGTGTATCTTGCATGACAACCACTCTTTCAATTAAAGTATTAGCTGGAAATCGTGTTTTAATCAAAATCATTTGATGCTCTAGAGAGTTAATTATGGGCTTGGCATGTAAATAAATGTCTAATTAATGCTTAATATAACATTTGAAGCCAAATGAAATCCCTGCATTAGGCAGATTTAGCTCTTATATAATACATCTTTAACTATTAACAAAACAACACAAGGTATACATGTATGGATATGTCTTCTTCTCTATTTAGGAGATAAACACCTCCTGTTTCGCATTTAGAGGGGTGTTATTGTCCAATAGACATGTTCTGAGATCATTAGGACCCAAGACGCGTTAACGTCACGGGTTCTAATGTAAAATCTCAGGACATGTCTATTGGACAATAACACCCCTCTAAATGCGAAACAGGAGGTGTTTATCGACATTGTAACATGCTGTTTTTTAGAATTTTAAAAGAACTTATTTTATTGTGTAAACTTCAAAATTCGTCCCACTGCAAATCGGTTTTAGTGACGTAAAAACCAAAAAAATCAATTTTGACGTAATGAAAACGTCGTGACGTAGCGGGGTAACTGGCTTCTATGTTAGATTTGACTCGCTTATCGTCTGGTTGCTATAGTAGCCGTATGAGTATCGACACACAAAAAAACCCTAAAATTCTCACTTCATTTTTTTAAAAGTACTTTTTGAAACAAAATTTATGTTTTTGTAATAAATTTTTGAATATTTTGTTGTTTGTAGCTGTTACTCGACAAGGGGGGTGGCGTTTCAAGTTCATGTTCGGACATATCTCCAAATATTTCATCTAATGTACCAAGATCAAAATTGAGTGTCTCCATTGTGGTTATCGCCGTTAAAGTAGTACGCATAATATTAATACGCAGTGATTTTTCTAATTTAGAGGGCTGTTATTGTCCAGTAGACAGTGTCTAATCGACCAATCAAAACGCAAGATTCGCCCTTAAGCATGTTACAATACTTGATAACAAAGTTTCATAACACATAAAAGTCATTTTTCAAGAATGACCATTAGTTTGTCTCAAGATGATCTAAGGTATTGTGTTGACGAGAGGTTAGATTTCATTCCATTCTATATAAAATCTCATTACACATCTTTAGAAGAGACATGATCTGTAGAATTAGACATGAATTGTAAAATTAGACATTAGATATAAAAGTAAAACACGATTAAAAATTATCTGTGAAAGTAAGACAGAATTTTAATTAGGAATGATCTGTGAAATTACATATATTATGGTATCTTGTAAGATTCATTAGTGTAACAAGATTTCCTTGGTTTCTCTGTAATTTAAACTTAATATTGGGTCATGCTGTGTGACCTAATATTTAAATGAGAGTGTTATTTGGTGTTTGTATTAAAACAATGAATTATTTATGAATGGAGTGAGTTATATTATTAATAGATTATTATAAAATCAGTTGTACATTAAATCAAAGGTCAACAATATACATACATTTATTAACCACATGTACTCCTCTATCTCCATTCCATTTTGTGATATATAGCCGCCAATTTTTCAATTACATTTTATAGCCATATATTTTGTTCCGTCAAGCAAAAAAAAAGAAGATATATTGTCAGGGTTGATATCTACAGGGTCGACAAGGAAAGAATGCCTAGTAATACGGATGGAGCAAAAATTTGAGGTTCACACATGAATACATTACATGTAGTGTGCATGTAAAAGAACTCTCGATCCTTAAAAAAGAGTAGGAAATGCCACTCTCCTCTTCGCATAGTAAACAGTACAATATTAGAAATAAAATTTCCCATTTGTTAGTCTCAAAATGATTGAGGTATTGTGTGGAGTAGAACTAAACCCCATTCATTTCCATTCCACTGATTGATTATAAATGTATTGGGATTTGTGCTGATCCAACAGTAACCATGGTGATGTAAATGTAGTAGAAATATAAACAGAGATCACTCTCAATAAGTCTTAGAGGGGGTTGGCTGGTCCAGTTTCCTCCTACTGCTTAAAAACCTCTACATGGATTCTTGAAATAAAATTGTGCCATGTTAGTCCCGAAATGACTGTTGTTGTTATGTATGTTACAGATATGTCTGAAAATGTTGCACTCGTAAGGCATGTTTATAACCCCCTCATTTTATAAATTCTTTTAATTTTTCAGATGATGTACATTCAATATGGAGTACTACGAGAACGAAAAGTTTTAAAAAGCATCAAAATGGCACGTTACCGTCTGCTTCATCATCTAGTTCCTCATCAGTTATTAACAGGTAAATTATCTTTTATTATCCCACACCTAACTGTGTAAAGTTATAACAAAATCCTTCCTCACAACCGACACTACCCCCAATATTTTTCCTCAATATTTATTGGCGCAAATGGAATAATATATACCCCTAGTGAAGCTGGTATGTGACAAGGAGTAAGGTCGCTGGCCCAAAACCTGTGGGTTTTCTTCAGGTCCTCTGGTTTCCTCCCACTGCTAAAAACCTATACACACGATTGTGTAGCATTGTCGGTCTAACCCACTCAATGTCTGAGCTATTATAGGCTTGTCATATCAACAGAGGGTCTAAATACTAATACATATATATCATTTAAAGCCAGAAAAAAGACCCATAATACGTAGGCAGATTGAGCTCTTACATAATGCATGTTTACCTACATGGTCGTCGACCATTCACATCCTGTTTTAATACATTGTTTAATGTTTATTCTGGTTGAGATTAATATACCACTCCTGCATGTATATAAAACATGACAGGATTTCAACAAAAACCAGGATTATTTTTTTTAATCGGTTGAATTCATTATCGTTTCACATCATGATTAAAACACAGATCATATTTCTATTTGTTTTTTAGAGTCAAAAATTTCATTTTAATACACAAGGATCTGGTTGATGTGAGCGATTAGCCAATCAAATGGTCTGTTGAGTCGAATTCTTATCATCTAGCACAGCGATAGAAAAGAAATCAAAGCAAAAGCTGTATTACTTGAAACACCCAAAGCTGATTGGTTAATCGAATGACTTGCGTCATAAGATCAAAAGCTGCCTGTATGAGATCTGAAGTGACCTCTCAATACAATCGGTCAGATCTTCATGTGGTGAAGGCCTTCGAAAATATAATAAAAAAGAAATATAGTATTTTAATCTGGTTGGATATTAATGGCTAACAATTTAGTTATTGTATATTGTCATGTTGACACTATTGTTCCTACCATGTTCACTGGGTAATCATAAAATTAGGCCTTGCACGTGTGTCAAAAACCCTACATGCAGGTGAATTATTGACATTAAACCCCATTTCTCTCTTTTCCTGGAAATTAAAATTAATGTAGGAGGCTTCCTCCTGCCATAAGCAGAGAGCCTTTTCCTGATATTGACATCTTCAGATCCTCAACTCAGAAGACTTCCCCCTGCCATAAGCAGACAGATTTGTATCAGTTAGTCTCCCACCATTGACTTATCTTTACAAAATATAACTTCCATGTACATATATTTTCTATTTTAGTCGACCCAGTATTCCTTCAAAGAGCCCTGCGGTAGTTTTGCCTCACAGGGATGGTAACATTAGTTCTGATGATGAAGGATTAAATGTAAGTTCTTATTATAAAAGCATTCAAATAGGATGAAAAACCTAGGTCCTGTGTACACAGTGGCCTGCATGTAAAAGATCCCTTGGCGGTTGGAATTTGGTATAAGAGGCCGTACTGCCACTGTCCGTGCAAAATTTCCCACATAGCACACTGTATGACACTGAGTTCAAAGCAATCTGAAAAACACAGATCCTATTTCGTTTTGTTTTTAATAGTTCAAAATTTCATTTTACTTGTCTTCACAACACTAGCATCTGGAAGAGTTGTAACATAACCCGCTTTCGGTTGAAGTGAGGGATTAGCCAATGAAATGATCTGTTACAGGGACTTCATGGTGTGCAATGTACAGAATTGTGGGTAAACCACTAGAAATATCAACGCCGATTGATTAATCAATGTCTGACGTCATCGAGTCAAAAGGTGCTCGTACGATCCCTGCTGAGACCTTCCACTACAACTGGTCAGATCTTGTGTAGTGTAGGCCATAGAAAGTATAAAAAAAAAAACAAAGCGAAATATAGATCTGTATTTTAATCAGATTGTTGAGAAAGTTACTCTGATTATCTGTCGTGGTTTCCTCTTGTCAATGGTGCTGGGGGGGTTGGATGGCTGAATGGTTAGCGTGCGCGCGCTGTATCATAAAGTCTGTCATTGAGTCGACTGGCGTGGTTTCGAATCCCTGGTTGTATGTGGCAAGGAGTAGGGTCGCCTGTCCAACCTCGTGGGTTTTCTCCGGGTCCTCCGGTTTCCTCCCACTGCTAAAGACCCCTACGCGCAAGCGAATTATGTAAATAAAATTAAACCATATGTTAGTCCCGAAATGACCTAGTTTGTGTCGAGTGGACGTTAAACCCCATTTCTCTCTCTCGCTCTCAATGGTGCTGGACAAAGAGCCTAGCACGTAAAAGAACCCTTGACAGTTGAAATTAAAAATAAATGCCGTCGAGTCGCAAAATTTCCCTCATAACACACTGTATGAAGTATGTCAGTCTTTATTAGCCCAGTTGGTGCAGAAAAGTAGGACATTTAACCCCATTTAATTTCCTATTCTGACTGTCATGTACTTTAGCCTCAATATGAGGGTATTTTGTGTTGAACAGGCATCATCTTCATTCATGTCAGTTTTATTCTGTGTATTTTTTTTATTATAAATATTTTTTGAATGTATTTGTCAGCCAATGCAGAGAATTCGTGGGGTCCAGAGTATTCCACCACCACCCGCTGAAGAGAAAGAGTTGAAATATCTTGATTTAGCGCTGGAAGAAACGAACGATAGAGAGTCCGTTCATATGAGAAGTTTGCCAATGAAAAATATCAACGCTAATTCCACTCCTACAGAATATCGAGAAATAGATTTCGTGAAAACGGAAGCGTTGAGTAATACGAAGAGATGGGGAGATGACCAGCGTCAACATGAAAAGCATAATTAGATAATCGCTGTATATATATAACGGTCACCAGATTCAATTTTATCATTAATAAATGTTGAATAGAATTAACTTTTGATATTACATAATGTGGTAACTGATGTTAAAGAAACATAGAACGCATGACATTTCCAGTTTAATTAAAATTGGATCGTACTTTCATATGGTTTTCACTAAGATGTAAATTTACACTAAGGTTTAACAATATGTTTTAGAAGTTTGTGTTCAACTGATCTGGCTTGACCACTTATTTAAAAAGACGGAGTTAGATTTGATGTTGAGTACACCGACAATATATCTAATCAGTTAGACCCTTTTTCCATGTGCGTATTTTAGCTGGTGAAAATGTCGGGCTAATGCAAATGTAATGGGATCGTTTCCATATAACCAATGAAAACAGTGAGGAAATACTGAAAACGCCCACAGGGAAAACTGGCTTTGTATGGAGAATTCACCTGAGAATTTACCTACAGTTGGTGTAAGGGAAATAACTCTATTATAGAACAAATATTTGCCACATTTCAAAAATTATTGCAAAATACTAATTGTTAAATAACAAATTAATTCAGCATGAAATTATTTGTCATTTACCTTTGAAAGAGACGATGGTCTAAAAACTGTAATTGTGTCTGTGTCGAGTTAACAATAATTATCCAGCAGCCTTTCATTGGGAGAGAGATGAAATTTCTACAAAAATAGCAACTCTCAACTAATGAAAAGGCAGTATCCTTAAAATATTTTCATATTCTCTAAAAAGACATCAGACATCTAAATTAGATGGTTATACCCGATTTCATTTCAAAATTAAATTCAATAAGCCTATAGTAGGCTACACATCAGAAAAATGTACCTCATTATTTTTCATTTCAAAATTATAAACAATAAGTTTCCTATTACCTATGGTACACATCAATAAAAAAAACATACCTTATTTTATTTCAAAATTAAATTCAATAGGCTTATAGTACATATCTGAAAAATGTACCCAATTTTATTTCAATAAGTTTTCTAAAACCTATATTACACATCATAAAAAACGTACTCATTAGCTTTGTGTGATTCTGTATTTATAACATAAATTGGTCAGATTTTCGCAGCTTAAATTCTTAGAAAATGGATATTTATTTATAAAGCTGTGTATATATTAACCTCATATATTATGGTATATATATTTTATTCAATTGTTATTGTTGTTTATTATTTGTTGATGTTTTTAGTTTTACTTAGAGTTATAATAGTTAACAAGGGTGGACTAGGCGCTGGCCGTCGGACATGGTCCAAGGGTCCCGAAGGGAAAAGGTTAATTGAGCTAGTTTCATTTTCTCAGCATTTCAAGTTGTCCTAGCCCCAATGGGTGCTTAAGGAAACAAGTTGGTCTGGGTCCCCAAGGCTACCCAGTCTGCCCCTGATAGTTTATACATGTATAACCTTGTTAAAGATGCATTATGTAATATATAGATAAAGAGCTCTTACATAATGCATTTTTAATACATGTATAAAGACTATAAGTTATAATAGTTAATACATGAACTAAGACTATATTTATAATAGATAATACATGTCCAAAGACTATGAGTTATAATAGTTAATGCATGTATAAAGACTACAAGTTATAACGGTTAATACAAAGACTATGAGTTATAGTTATAATACATGTACAAAGACTATGAGTTAATACATAATACATGTATAAAGACTACAAGTTATAACAGTTAATACATGTACAAAGACTATAGTTAATACATGTACAAAGAGTTTTATTATTTTTATCAAAATGTCAGATAAACAATATTGTTGATATAAGTCTAGAATTAATAAATATAGTCCAATGTACAATAATAAAAATATAGTCTTCGGAAGATTTCTGCTGACAAATGGCCATTATTATATGATAGAATAAAATGTAATTTTATTTTATAAAGTTTAAAGCTGAACCATGTCTCCAGTGGCTGATTTTGAAGAATTACAAAGTTTTTTTTAACAACACAATAAAATATCAGTTACTTCCCTTTTACACAAATAACTAAAGCGGGCCATATCTGTGTTGGCGACCATTTGCATTGCATCACATTGAGAGTGTAAAACATGTTTTACTGACGTTACCCAGAGATTTTTCAGTCATACTCGTGGTTGCTGTCAGTAACCATAAATGCTCAGGTAGATCAGTCAGTTTTGGCAAGTCGTGCACCTAGATGCTAGTTGTGTTAAGTCATACATATGATCTGCGGCCCGCTTTAGACACAGATTACTCTAAGCAATATTACTATAATAACAACATAGCCAAAGTAACCAGATTTTTTTTTTTTATTATTATTATTATTTAAGTTTTACAATGATTTATGTATTATTATTATTTTTTTTTATAAATTTACTGAGAATATACTTAATATGTACGTTAAACCCAGGTTAACAAGATAAAAGGTCTAGGCCCTGGTTAACAAGATAAAGGTCTAGGCCATGGTTAACATGATAAAGGTCTAGGCCCCAGTTAACAAGATAAAAGGTCTAGGCCTCGGTTAACAAGATGAAAGCCGTAGGCCCAGGTCAACAAACTAAAGATTTTTTTTTATTATTGTTTATTTCTGAAACATACTTAAATGATTTTTATACATAACTTACAATACCTGTACATTTTGTAACATTATACTTATTAGTTTTAATCAAAAAAATACATCAGTGGTCAACAATCATGAAGATTTTGTTTATGTATTGTTTAGGTAATTATGGACAATAAACTTACAATATCCATACTGTTCATTTGATATTTATAATTTGTTATGGTAATTATGGACAATAAATCTCCCAATAAAGCGATGCTATTAATTTGATAGAATTTGCTGTGTTGTTGAAGAGTTCTTTAGATCAGAGGAGTCTAGTTGACCAGTCAGTTTTGACATGTCCTGCACAGTCACTGAAGACGGTAGTAGATGCAACCGTAGGAGATGCAACTGATTTAAACCCTGGTGTATTTGGCCAAAATGAAAAGGATTTCTAAGAGTTGAACTTGAGAATCAAAATATTTAATGCCATGTGGGTGGGTGGGGGCTTCCAGAGCTGAGAATCAAAATAATTACTGCACTTGGGAAGAGGGTGTGTGTCCAGAGCTGATATCTAGTACAGTGTTTGCCTTCATGATCTCTCTATTGAGAAACATTTAATAATGTATGTCAAATGGGGCTGCCGTATGTTAGGGAAGTGGTCGAGGCGAGGTGGCGACACTACTAAAGAACCACTGTCCCCATTTTGTGAAAGTCCACTGTGTGGCTCATCATCTGGCCCTATGCATCGTGGATGTTGCCAAGAAATCCACAAAATTTCTAGATAGGAGAGTATGTTGAATACCCTTACCACCTTCTTTAGCTGTTCTCCAAATAAAGCAGTTGTCCCAATTGCGAGTATGGCAAGATATCCTGGGCCAACTTATGGTCAAGCTCTGAAATACACGGAGTAAGATTGCTGTCCATGACCTAGGCTATTGACAACATAGTAAAGACCCTGTCCGACTGCCCTCCGGAAAATGTTAGAAGACCAGACCGAGATAGATATAATGGCCAGCTAAGTATGAGCACCTTATGTTCTTGACAGCCTTTCTGAAATATTTGTTTACTAGTATTGGTATACTAAGCCCAGTACTTCTACGACGTAGCATCTGAGCAAATGGCTATCATCATGAAGTCATTCATATTAACACTTATGTCGAACAATTTTATTGTAGGCCGGTTGGGAAGGTTCGGGTGTTTCCGGAGTCCAAAATGGCCGCTTTATACTGGCACTCACTGCGCATCGAGAAGGATAGGCTCTTGAGGATTTCAAGCCCAATGTTCTAAAAAGCCCAATGTTCTCGTGTTATTGTTGTTATTTTTTATTGGGAATAAATTATCATATGGAACTGACCTGAAAGTACCGTAGATTACGAATTTAAATATTTTGTTGAACGTGATTTTTAATTGTGGTTTCATCCCTTCTGCTTTTAATAACAATGTGTTATGCCCCTTTATTTTCGGTAAGAAAGTCCGACACGAAAAAATTGAAATGGCACCCCTGGTTTTTATACATTTATAATACATTAAAGATACAAACTGGCTGATTTCATGATATATTTCGACTAAAAACATATTCATTCTAATTAATCTATCAAAATTTGCTTCAAATCACCGTCTCAAAACATTGCATTCGCGAGGAAATACCCCCATGATATTTAACATCTATTTTTAGAAGCCACGTTTGTCATGTAAAGGAGGGAGAGCCCATTACTAAGTAAATTCTTGGATTATCTTCGGCCAACCGCTTATTCTGCCGTTTAAACCCCTCAAAGTTCCCAAAACCACCTAACCATTCAATCAAGAAATAACAAGCTGATAGACAATAAGCCGTCAGGTTGCCAGTTAGTGATACCCAGACATTTTTAACGAGTGATTGCCTCATGGGAGTTTTTCAGGGAATCCGTTATTTTTCTAGTAAGACTGGTGGTTCTACTTCCCCTTTATACCAAATTTGCCATACTTTTATTGGAAATAACCTCCCAATAAACACTCTAGCGAGAATTTATCTTTAATATGTGCGTTGCGTCCCACGTTCGCCCATTTTAGCTTCCAAACAATAGAAATGAAATGAAATGGGGTTTAACTTCCTACTGTTCTGTTCTTATATTGAATTCCAACTGCCAAGGGATCTTTTACATGCACGCCAATGTGTACACGGGACCTCGGTTTTTCGTCCCACCCGAACGACTAGACAGCTGTCCTTGTCAGGCCCTCCATCCTGCATCACTGACAAGGGGAAACCACGCCGGAAAATCTGAATGAACTTTCTCGGCCAATGCAGGGATCGAACACCCGACCTCCAGGCTAGCGAGCCAGCGTCTTACCCACTGAACCCCCTTCAAACAATAGAGATTTAACTCGTTTAAAGACATTTCTATTATTAAAAAACATATGTTAAATTTATGTGTTTAGTAACTCAATTTCAGAAGACTTTATTGAACTGATGTAAATTTCTCAGCTGAAAGTGCCTTTTCTGACAACTTTATTATTAATTTGATTAGTAGGGTTAGTAATATCCCATATTTATATCAACTAACAAAATTACAAGAAGTTTCCAAGTGTCGTAGCATTAAAGTCTGAAGAGGAAACATAAGATAAAGCCAATGGGGTGAGTTTAAAGCCTAACATTGGATGTGCTTTCAGAAACCTAAACGTTATTTTCGACCCAATTCTTGAGTTGAATTCAAGAACAGAAATAATTATTGCACGGTTTTTGTCAATTTCTTTTTTAAAAATTCCCTTAAGTAAAGAATTACATTGCGCAATGTTTCTGTTATCGGTGGGTTCATTTTGCCAAAACACCAAATGCCTTCAATCGCAATCAAAATGACGTATATTTGACAATTGGCCAAAATGAACCCAAATGGTGCTGTTCCAGTGGTCTCTAGACAAGTCGGGTCAATTTATAGACCAAAAAAGACAAGTCGGACCAAGACAAAAGACCAGTCGGATACAGTGAACGTATCCTCACTGTCTGGTGAATTTGAACCAGTGATAAGCTGTGCTGCAGAGGATAAGAGTGTGGGCGCGGAGCGTTGCCTTTGCTGGAGTTGCCCCAGAAATCGACTACAGCCGATGGTAGGGAACTAGTGTACACTTACCGCTACTGCCTGTGCAATGACGATCTTGGTGAATTTGAACAAATGATAGGCAGCGCTGCATAGGATAGGTGTTTGGGAGCAGAGTGGTACCACTACAACTGCCTTAAGATCTCATCAAAGAGGTTCCATCGGAAAATTGGTTTTGTAGTGAGGATTGCACGACTGTCACCAACAGAAAAAAAGAAGGGAAAATGTAATGTGCCCCTCTACATTTACATCATTGCAAGGAGATCTTTTAGTCAGGAGTGGATGAAACATATGCTATGTCGTAGAGACACTGCATCAGAAGGGGATGGAGAGGCGGCGATGTCATATTGGAAGGTGGACTTTTTACGCCAAAACCAACCGATCGCACATAGATTGATAATTATTATGTTCAACAAGCGGTATGTGTTGTGAGTGTGAAAAAATGCAGCAATGTTCAATGGACTGTATGAATCAAATATCCAACAGATCATATAAAGATCTCCTAGATCGAGCAAAGATCGATACATGACCGGATTAACCCGGTGAGGGCTCGTAACATTCAGCATTACGGATGCAACCCTACTCAGTATGAATAAAAACTACTAGGGACGGCTTTGTATGAAATGCTTATATCCTCAAGGAGAGCAGCCTGAACGTTTTAAGTAACTAAAATTCTGTTGGCAAGTCCCGATAGTCCGATTGAAGGGAGGAAACGTGATGTGGGCACATCGGGTTAACTCTGAACCCTCCAGACAAAGCCTACATTCACCGTATTTT
Organism: Patella vulgata; assembly: GCF_932274485.2. NCBI lineage: Eukaryota > Metazoa > Mollusca > Gastropoda > Patellidae > Patella > Patella vulgata. Next base: position 33,606,512 of record NC_065886.2, on the reverse strand, counting down.
ACAGACTGACATTAAAATTTGTTGGGGCGGGCAACAGGTGAAATTGTCGACCCGGTACTGGGCACACTGATCAGCAGTGAATTTTCGCTAGGCCGCCACAATCACTGATAAGGATGACATCGATGCGACTTAATGAGCCAGAAATATTAACTTTTTTCCTGCGACAAATTAAAATTCTAAAACATTTTTTTTTGATGTATTGAAAAAATAAATAAAGCCGTTTGACGTATTTGTAGGTAAAAATTATTTCCTATTTAGTGTAAATGGGTATTAAAATGACTAAAAGGCAGCATACCGCCCGAAGCAGTAACGTCTTATGTAAACAATGCACGCGCCATTCAGCCAATGATTGACCCCGCGTGCTGTGACGGCACGTATTAAGGCAGTCATCTTTGACAGAGATATTACTACTCGTAATTCTCTGTGAAACAGATTGGGTACTGGGTAGATATACCGTTTTAACTCTGGAAAAAAAATATGACAAATTGTTGGTCCACCAGGCGAATTCTTTGTATAGAACATAGCACCTACAGACGACGAACCGTGTCGAAAATGTTTTTGTATTTTTGCATTTTTATATGAAACATTTTAAAATATGTGTATTTTTAAATAAAATATTGGTTTGTAAAGGAATTAAAATCAACCCCGCTGTAAAAAGTGTCTCGTTATCTCGTCATGTGGCGCATATTTGCGCAGAATATTTGGCAGTTATTTTATTTACCATTTTGATTTGTATGTACTAATACAAACTATTTTTTACTTGCAAAAACATTTTATTACCGCGTGAACTTATTTTAATAGCCTACTTTTCTATTACGCAATGTAACGTTTAATATATAATATATATCTTCGTCTTAATGTGAAGAATGAAAAAACTACAGTGAGGACAATAACTTTTTATAGTAAAAAAAGGTATTTTAAAATCCGACCGATAGCCATCTTATATAATATTACGTTACACATTTTAAGAATTATTTGATTTCGCACCCATAAAATGATATTTAATGATTAAAATATTTTACACAGAAAAATTACCTTTCCTTATTTCAAATTCATTCATTGCAAGTTATCGCATATACGTTGCAGTAAATTTACTGGTATATATACTCTTAAAAAAAAGTAGGGGATGTTGAAATGCAAATACCTATGCAGGTTGTGATATGATAAATAGTCATGGACACTTGACATGCTTTGTGAGTATGTTCACAGATGAAGAACTTATCGCCCCAACAGAACCACTGAGCTGCACATGCGACACGCAATAGCGCCATACACGTGGGAAGGGTTCATTGTCAAATTTGACACTTCAAGGAAGGGTTGATGAAAACTGCCGCGTGCTGGTTTATCTGTCCATGTTTGCTTTCCTATCGGTTCTTGCATAAAATTTACTGTTTAGCGTATCTTTGCTTTAGTGTGTTACGTTTAATTTGATCGGGAGATGTGTTCGTCAACTTCAACCGACAATACTGCAAGAATTGACCGTGGCACTGCAAGAGGAGTGGGTCAGATTGACCCAAATCGTGATTGGACGGTTGATTAGCAGCATGCCACGACGAATTGCTGAATGTCTGAGGATTGGTGGAGCAATTACTCATTATTAAGACAAAAATCAAAAACGCCCATTTGAACTTTTGACAGTGTATCTCTTTGCGAATGAAATGGGGCCGTCAGATAAGCCGCCCATATGAACTGTTTATGGTCATGTGTAAGCAATTGGCCTGTTATTAACATACACTGGTTACCTCTAATAAAAACAGCAGTGCATTTCCACAGTTTTGATATTGTTTCTGAATATCCCCTACTTGTTTTAAGAGTATATATGCCACTATTCGTTGCAGTGATTATACTGATATGCAGCTATTTGATATGGGCTATTGGTTGCGGACATTATACTGGTCTGAAGCTATTTAATATGGGGCTATTCGTTGCAGTAATTATACTGGTATGCAGCTATTTGATATTGGGTTATCATTTCATAGTACTATACTATTCAAAAAAAGTAGGGGATATTTGATTTTTAAGTGTTATTAAAGTCACCTAATGAAACTGACGAAGAAACAAATGACAAAATGAAATGAAGTTCACATTCATCGATTTATTCCAAATGATCGTTAGACTAAGTAAGGCACAGACTGACCATTATAAGGGTAAAATGATACCCGGGGTCAAACAGCAAAGTTACCACAGCATCACAACCAAGTCAGTAACGGGTAAATCCTCCTCTGTTTGCCAAACAAGCATTGATCCGACGTGGCATACTCCTAATGAGACGTCTAAGGTCATTTTGGTCCAGATTGTCCCATTCCTGTTGCAACGCAGCAGCAAGTTCTTGGACATTGGCAGGACGTTGTTGACGTTGGCGTAACCTCTGTCCAAGCATGTCCCAGACATGCTCGATGGGGGAGAGGTCGGGACTCAGTGCTGGCCAAGGTAATGTGGTGATGTTCTGTTGTTGGAGGTAACCTGTAACGATCCTGGCCCTGTGACATCTTGCGTTGTCATCCTGGAAGATGAAACGACGGCCATGACGTCGTGCGAACGGCACAACATGGACTGCCAAGATGTTGTCCCGGTAGTACTGGCCTGTAACACGCCCTGCAACAACATGTAAAGCCGTTCTTCCAGCAACAGTGATGCCTCCCCACACCATAACAGAACCACCCCCAAATCGATCATGTCTGATGACGTTAACGTCTTGGAAGCGCTCGTTTCGACGACGCCACACCCTCCTACGTCTGTCCAAAAAATCAACAGTGAACCTTGACTCATCTGAAAACATCACATTGCTCCAGCGTCGATTATCCCAGTGTTGACGATCCCTACACCAACGACGTCTTGCCTGAATGTGATGATCTCTCAAACAAGGGATCACGCGAGGACGTCGGGCGCGAAGGTGACCCCTATGCAGTCGATTCCGAATCGTCTGGCCACTCACTCTCACACCAGTGTCTGTTTGAAGACGAGCGCTGATCTGATTTGCTGTGATGACACGATTTCTCAAGGCCAAGGTACGGATAAATCGATCCTGGGCTTGAGTTGTCGCCCTTGGTCGACCTGAGCGTGGTCTGTCCTGTACAGATTGTGTATCACGGTATCTGGACCAAAGCCTGCTTATGACAGACTGGGAAACATTCATCGTCCGCGCCACAACCGCCTGTGTAGCATGCCAAGGGCACGTAACCTTTCATTTTGGGTAAGCCGACGCATATCAAAATTTGTTTTCTGGTCACTAAAACAATTAAACTGATGTTTCCACCCTGGAATTCAATGCCACAATGACTGTAACATTCAAAGTCAGAGTCGTGCAAATCTTGGGTTGGACCCCCATGATGATCCCAAGCATCACCTGCATTCCATGCGGTAGCTATTGGTGCGTTTGGGCGTCACATGTAACTGGAAATGTTTCTTCTGTTAGGTTCTATAGTGACTTTTTTCGTAGCCATTTGCATATTTTAGTATTATGCCCCCAAAATCAAATATCCCCTACTTTTTTTGAATAGTATATATGGTAATATTGCGTATTAAGACATCTCCAATAACATCCGTGATTTAGCTCATTATTATTGAAGTAATCAATCACTAATTACACTATTATATTAATTATATGCAAACATATTTTAAATACCCTCGTCATTTAAATAATGAACCTTGCCATGTTCCGAATCAGCCAAGAATTTGAAGCACCTTTCCCGTGATTTAGCGCATTGTTATTAAAGTAATCAATCACTTATTACACTAATTATTAACAAATCCGTATATTTTCCGAATTTAACCTAGAACAATTATTCCGAACCCGGTTATTCGCAGTCAGGATTTGGGTGTGATAAATGGAAGGGTATCGCTGCCAATATTAAATGCTCTGCGACAATGTCGTTTCAATTGATAATATGTAAAAAGTACAATGCACAAAGTCCTAATACCGGTATTGATTAAGTCAAAATTCCTCTAAGGCAAGAGTTAATTGTAAGACGTCAAGTTAAGTGTCAACGGACAAATGTTTTGTAAGAAAAAGCTTTTATTGGCGTGTCTACATTTTACATTTCTCTCATTACATTTTACATTTGCGCTCTGCCACATCTCATTTGTCCAGATACCTCTAGATCCGCCCAGAGTGTGTATAGATGCCATGTATTTTAAGGCTTTATTTTAGCATGTTTTAAACATATCAGTAATATGACTTTAAAAAATGCAATTCAATTTAAACCATTTATAAAATTCATTATCAGGGCCAAAATGATGTTCAGAATGACACTGATCTATCTTTGGATGAAAATGGCAGAAGGTAATGACCGAAGGTGAAGCTCCGATGGAGTATATTCACCACACTATTAATCTGGCAGAACTATGGCTGAACCTGGAAATTGTATAGAAAGTTTTTTTTAGGATTGACTTTAGTAGCCTATGGTGGCTTCTTTCAGAATCTGCCGAGTGAACCTCGGTCACCCTTGGGCGTTTTGAGAAATTCAAGATGGAGTCCAAGACGGCCGACATTTCAAATAATCCCCTATAACTCACATAGTATTTAATCCAGGATGATAATTTTGGTGTCTAACCGTATGTTTTTGGCCGTCAAGGAATACACTAAATCGTTCATTATCTTCTGGGGTGATTAGGTGATAGTAAAACCCTATTTATCTCTCATATTATGCAGAGAGGCCCTGAGTCATTCCACTCAAGGCGACACTCCAAATTCCCCACCCTCACGATTAGAGGAAGGTGAAAGTGTGGTGAAACACAATTGAGCAAAAGCAAGGGGTGATGACGACTGTTTAAGACTATAGCACTGCATGCACGAAAGGCTCATGACAATGTCAAAAATATTATACACCTTGGCCGGAGACGCCCTAGATCTTGAGACCCGAGGTTTCAGTCTTTCAAGCCTATATGTAAATCCGGCAGTGGTTTTATGTTCACCATATATTCCGATATGACCGGGTTTATTACAACAAATAATATTCGCTTTTGACCGAAAAGATGACATGTCTGTAAACTTGGACCTATTTGGATTAAGCACCCTTTATCGCAGATGGAACAGTCAGTGCAGACCTACAATCATAGCATTTCTGGCATTTTTCCATTGACTCATTATAACAGTAGAAGCTCAACTACATAAAAGATGTCTGAAATTTATTATTAGTAGTATATTAACAAATAAAATGAATGCACGCATCAGTGCTCTGTATGCCCTTCATGGAAGTAAATCCATTTCGTAATAATATTAATTATATATGTTACAAATATAATATTGGCGAAATGAATGTAAGTTATACACTAAATACGATTAATATATGTGACATTGGTAATAGTGTAAATCATGTATTAGGTAGCTGATAGATTAAGAGACTTAATGTTATTTAGAGACCCAAAAACAAGACCCTAATATTAGGGAAATTATTGATTATGCATTTCATACGAATGTTGTAGATTTAACTGTAAATACCTAATGAAATATTGTAAATATTATGTACTTTTTCCCTTTGAAAGTGTAAAATTAAGTACGAATAAAAATATTATTATTTATCCGATTCAGTTATGTTAGGGAATGGAGTACCCCAAGGTTCTGCCCTTGGACCAGTGTTGTTTGTGCACTTAGCGTCGCCAGTATCCTAAAAAAATACAATCTACTATTATCACAGTTAGGCAGATGACACAAATCTTGCACAGTTGGAAAATATAATATAATTAACAATAAGACAGAAGTCAAGTCACGAGCATTGATTTTATCCAGACTCGGCTACTCCAATAGCCTCGTCTCTTGTACACAAATTGCAACTTATGCAAAATACTGCGGAGTTAAGGAAGCAATTAAAGGTTCGTCCTCTTTCGACTGCCTATTACATTAATAACATTAATTGTGTTTTTGTTTTGTAATAAATCGAAGCTAAATGCGTTATATACAAGTCACAAGTCTATGGAATACAATTACATGTACTGCTTATTACTGAGCGACATTTCAACCAGGCTTCTCTAGTCAGTATCAAGCAATGATAAAATATGAAATGTAACAAGACAATATACATGTACACAACATTTAAACAATACTTAGTTAATGTTGACCAACCAGAGACATCCTTCTAATACCGACATCCCTGCATCGCATTAAGAAAGTTATATTGTTACATACATATTTTCTTCTGTTATTTGTATTTGGTCGGATTAATTTTAATGGAATTGTGTGCAATATAAATATTTTCAATGGTATGTAAATTAGGATATTGCAATTTGAGAAATATTGGAAACTGAAACCAAATGTTGGACAACTATTGTAAACACCTTAGAAACTTCTCAAATCTCCCATTGGTATCACGAATACTTTATTGTATGGTTTTCCATATCGCGTAGTGCATTCTACTGTCCTTACTATGATAGAAAACGTATTTCCCTAATCCTTTTTAATTGACAGTTAATGATCTCGACCCATCTTATTTATCTAATCTTTTAACTTTATATTCACCATCCCCAAGACAATATTCTTGTAAACGAGCAAAAATCAAACATTGCTCCAGTGGTAATCGTGCCTTTTCCATTTGTGCACCAAAATTATGGAGAAAAAAAATCTCACACAACCTCCCTGTTTTTATAACTCCTACATTTACTCCTTCTGAATTGTGATGCTATTCCCTTGGGTTATGTTTTGTTTACCATGCTCAAGTAACAGATAGGTCGTAAATGAATGAGACAGATTTTTAAAAAAGTTTATAAGCCTGGTACAAGGAAAGTCGAATGTTGTTTCGTGGCCTAATAGTATCACCTGTAATTTTATTGATTTTTAAATTTTACAAATTCACTGTAAGGGTAGGAAACATTGAAAATTTAAGGTAAAAATTGTATAATATCCCAATAATTCAAAACAGGTAATTATACACAGGAATATCCAGATGTTAATTCTAATATTATTGATACCTTACATATTTGTTTTTTCGGTTGGATGACCGAATGGTTAGCGCGTGTGCGTTGTATCATAAGGTATGTATCACTCTGTCTCTCCCTCTCTCTCTCTAATTGTTTAGCTTCCTACATTTCGTTAAAATTAACAGATATAGGGGGGGGGGGGGGGAAACAGCCACTGATCTTATTATACGTGTATGGGTTCAAGGTAATTTCCTGATAAACGTATACCGAGCTGAGCGTGTTCTATCCTTTCCAGCATTTGTTTTTCGTTCATGAAAATCATTACGGGTGTGGAGAGGAATGTTCATAAAAGGCTCTCACGTTTTACAATATCCAAACCAGAGTTTAAGGTATTCCAATTCATTGTTGCGTATCTTTGTAAAAGTCCGTACTGTAAAATGTAAATTCATCTGATAACCCCATTGCTTGTTTCTGATAAGAGTTCCTCAACTTCGAAGAAATTATTTTAAAACACGTTATATATAGAATACTCCCTCATCATGGAAACACAAATATTAACAATTCATTCTGGACTTTTGAAGGCATCAAGTTATAGAACACAGATTTCCATGCACACAGTTCCTGCACACATCAATACTACATATTATAAAGGTTTTAGTTCCCAAACTGACTCTTTATACTAAAATCTTTCTTTACTGATGTGGCCTTCTTCGGATGCGCAAGATCGTTTTCCAGCAATCATCTCCTTAAAGCGCTGTCCTTTTAGAAAATATCTGTTCTGCTTGCTAATAGATTTTCTATTTGAGCTAGGATGAAAACTACACCACGTGAAAACAATGGAAGTGTTAATACCTTTATGGTCTATCCTCCATGACAGACCTTATGATACAACGCGCACCTGCTAACCATTCGGCCATCCAACCCCCCAATTTAAGAGGAAAGATAAAAATTCAATCTGATTAAATCACGGGTACTATTTCGTTTCATTTCTCTAGTTCAAAATTTCGTTTTATGTGTCTCTATAGTACACTAGGGTCTGGAAGAGTTGTCATATAACCTGCGTTCTGGATAGCGTGAGGGATTAGCCAACGAAACCATCTGTTACGATGACTTCTTGGCGTACGATGCACGAAACTGTAAGTAAACCACTAGAAACGTTAACGCTGATTGATTAATCAATGCCTGACGTCATAGGGTCAAAAGCCGCTCGTACGACCCCGGACCTGACCTTCCAGTACAACTGGTCAGATCTTCATGTAGTGTAGGCCGCATCGAAAGTATAAAAAACGAAACGAAATATAAATCTGTATTTTAATCAGATTGGATAAAAATATAAAAGACATTACAGTAAAATAAAACAATAAGCTTGTGATTAATTAATAATGAGGATTAATAGAAACATGAGAATAATAGAAATTTTTAATCGAATGAAAGAATAATAAACTGTGAGCGTATAGTGGTGTCGAGGGGTGGGGTGGGATGGTCTGGAGTGTTACGCTTCGAGCTCTACCGACCGGTCACCTCTGGCTTGCGGTCGTGGTTTCAATCCCTTGTGTGCGCGTATGTGCCGTGGGTACTCCGATGAGCATAGTAAAATATAAGAAACCTCGGTGGAAGCGGACGTTAAACACTAATAAAAGAAGACGTTCGTGGTGTCGTACATGGGGCCCTTTAAATGTGTATAAGCGGTAGGTAGATATTTATCTATACGACACGGTTTGTTTCACACACCCTGTTATTTAATATGATAAATAATCTCTGGGTTCTCCATTTATTGTTGACTTCAATAATTAACATTTTTTAATGTATATTTTATGGGCTGTAATTTGTTGCAAATTGTTATAAGGTTTGTATTGATGTCTGTTATTGTCAATATTATTATTATCCAGCAATGGTTTGAAGAAATAAATGTTTGGACCTTTCGTAAAACAATACCACTCAGTGCCGGATTTACCTATAGACTGGGCAGGCTGAAGTTTAAGGCCTCGAGATCTAGGATTTACCTATAGGCTAAGTAAACTGAAATCTAAGGCCACAAAAGCTAGGATTTGCCTATAGGCTCGGCACGCTGAAGTTTAAGGCCTCAAAAGCTTGGCAGGCTGAAATCTAAGGCCTCAAGATCTAGGATTTGCCTATAGGCTCGCCATCATGCTTAAGTCTAAAGCTTCAACATCAAGGATTTAGCATAGGCTCGCCATGCTTAAGTCTAAAGCCTCAACATCTAGGATTTAGCATAGGCTTGACATGCTGGAACCTAGGGCTTCAAGATGTAGGATTTACCCATATAGGCTTGGCAATCTGGAATCAAGGGCGTCGGGATCTAGAATTTACCTACAGGCTTGGCAAGGCGTCAAGATCTAGTGACCCTACTACAGCCAAGGTTTATAATATTTTTGACGGTCATAAGCTGTCTTACACGCACCGTTATCTTAAACATCCTTCATTATTCTTGACGTTGCTTAATTTTGTTTAAACACTCTTTCGTCTTGTTCTAGTAGCGAGGGTGGGGAATTAAGACACTGCTTCATCTAAACCCGGCACCGATTTTGTCTACCAGTCCCCAGATCTTCAAGATACAGACTATCATCCATTTGTATTAATATTTCTTCACTGGTATATGTGAAATATTTACAGATCTTATCACGGTTATATGAGAATAGCATGAATCTACGATGGGGTGATTTTATCTGAAATTCACGGCCTTTGCGACCCGATATTCTCCTGACAATAATACAAATGTTTTTACCAACGGTTTTTTTTTTTTTGTTATTGTTTTTTTTTATAAAAAAGGCAATTTTACTCCAGCTTTCAAACCATGAATCAGCCCACCTTCATTTATACAAAAAATGTATGTATATTCACTTGCCATTTACAATAACAACAGTAATGATTGTCGCGCAACCAAGTAAAATTCAGATTTTTGTGGTCTGGGCCGGATTTACTTGCTGTTTTGTGCTCATTTTGTTAAGAGGTATCTATACATCTTTTTGGGGGGTTGTTTTTAGTACTGATGATAACAAATTAATATAAATGCGAAAATTCAAACATTTGTTTGTAATCATTGGAAGAGAAAATAACGTGCTGTAATTCGCGTGTTGGAGACCGCGGTCATCTGGTAAACGTCTCTATCAGGCTGGAATAAAGGGGCAACATAATGTTTTTATGTTTAGAATTAAGTGCTGAATGCCAAAGTGTAAACTTTAATGCCAGATAAAGCAGATGATTTGGCCGAAAGGTAAAAAGGTAAGACAGTTATAATATATAACGTTAATATTATAGAGGCATACTTTAATTGCTTATAAAGAATTCGTCAGTGTTTGTGGCCTCTTGGGGTCGCAGTGACACTTTGGCGTGCACGTAAAAGAACCCTTGACAGTTGTAATAGAAGAGTAGTGCGTATGGCCGGTGCTGCTCTCCGGGCCAAAGTTCCCTCACGGCACACTGTATGGCGTATGTCCGTCTTTATTAGCCCAGTCTGAGCAACCCAGTGAAGTCCTGGAATAGGCTTAGTGAAATAAGTGTGACATCTTCTCGGTGATATTCATTCCATTTCCGTACGGGTTTCTTCAGTTCTAGAAACGTAAATTTCTATCACGTTGATCAAAATATCATACATTATGCTTTAAGTCTATCCATTCGTTCACGCGTAATAAGGGAGATAACTGGTGGTGGATTCAACCCACTTATGTATTAAAGGACTAATGGTCCCGGTTTCGGTCCCGGTGCTGTCCGAGCAGGCTCCTCGGGATTTCCCTGAGTGGTTTCCACGTGTTAGTAATGGAAGACGAAGGGACTGGGGTAAGGAACAAGGCGTAATCATTCGGATAGGACGAAACACGTGAAAGAACCGTTGGCGGTTTGAATTCGATGGAAAGTAAACGGAAACGGTGATGTCTGGGCAAACGTTCCTTCGTGGTATTTTGCATGATTCAACCTTGCCAGTGGTGCAAGGCGGAAGGTCTGACAAGGGACAGTTGTAGTCGTTCGGGTGGAATAAAAAAACCGAAGGCATGCAAGTAAAAGACCACTTTGCAGTTGGAATTCGAGGTCGAGTAGGCGAGAAATCCTCTTATAACACACTGCATTAGGTGTGTCCGTCTTCATTAGTCTGGGTGGTGCAGAAAAGTAGAACGTTAAACCCCATTTCTTATCATCTGATATCAAAGCAACGTTAATTAAAGGCACGACAAAGGCCTAATCAGGTGATTAAAGTACAAAGGAACGGTCTTATTTACCTGAGGATTACCTGTGTGTTACCTGGACTAATTTACCTTTCATATCATCTATATGAACTTAATTAATTTCACCAAACAGAGGAGATTTTACCTTCCTTAAATACTGATGTAAATATTGAATTATCCGGATAATTCCATTTAAAGTAGAAACTAAAATAACTCACTATTTTTATCCTGAAATATTATTGGGTTGGGGTGGCTAGTGGTCTAGATCGCCGCGCTTCGAGTTCGATGTCTAGCTAGCCGGACACCTGTGGCTTGGAGTCGTGGTTTCTAAACCTCGTGGGTTTACTACGGGTTCTCCAGTTTCCTACCACACCGGTGCGTGCGCTAAGTATAATGACGATAGAATAAGACAAGCAGTCGTACCTCGTGGGTACTTCTAAACTTCAAACAGTCTCCAAGTGACCTGGTTGCATTAAAACTACAAAACAGATTTTCTTTATTAGTAATAATGACCGACCTCTTGTCACATACAAATTTATTCAAATTAATAATGTCCCATAAGGTAATCTCTACATGATCTGTTCATCTTTCTTATATCGGTACTAGACATCCTAGAGATCACAAAATATACAATATATTTAGGAGCAAAATCTGCCTTTTGCATGTCTTTCTTTTGGTTTCATATGTTACATAAATGATTACTTACATTTGTTAACATGACAAGCCCATAATCAACTATCTAGAACATCGAATGGCCACGATTTTCAATTGAGACTTTGTTTATCATCGTAACACTGGTACTTGACAATATTGTCAGACTATATTGTGACTACTTCAAAGTCTGATAACTTCGCCCAGAAACGAGTAATTTGACTGAATGTTTCAATATAATAATTTTTCATTATATATTTGTTAACTATTATAACAAGAACGACCAGCTCATTATCTATATCTCAAATAATGCATCTGTAATCAGTTACGTCACGCAATCGAACTTATCCCTCATCTGGATCCAAATTAATCGAAATTCGCGGCGATTCGGTGGAAAAAAAAGATCGTAAAGAATCTGAGCTATGAAGCAGTTACGAATAATTCTCGAAAGAGTTACGATAATAGGTGGGTAATCGAGTGAAAAATGTCAGGGTAGGGTTCTACGAAATGAAAGAATCATAAATACAAATTAAAGCGATTCAGTTACGATTCAGATAAGAATAAAACGAATTTTTACAAATATGCCGAATTCAGTTTCGAATGGACACAAATTTCATAGAATCGTAAAGGAAGCTATTATACGGATGGTAACAAAGGGTTAGGACGGGTTAACGATACATCTACGAATTCTACAATTCCACGAATTCCAAAATTGGTAAACCGGCCATGAAAGTTTTTGACGAACAAAAACTTTCGTGGCCGATCTACGAACTGGTACAAACAATACGAATGTGTTAGACAAAGATAAGAATCCTTTACGATCTTCAAAAACCGTCTACGGCTAATCTACGAATCGGGATTTTTTTTGGATTCGGGACGATTCGTGGTATTCGTAGCCCACGTGAAAGCCAGACAAAATAAGCGACACTGATCCGTTCCCAGCATAACAGTTTCCGGGGCCTAAATGACAACATTTACCTTGACTATGACCAATTAAGGGTTCGGCAGCGATCGGTGACTTTTACAGCTTTTAGGGACCTAAGAATATGCCGAATTGACACGAATGGTGCTGAATATTGTAAACTTTTCGTAGCTTTATCGACATCATTCGTGGAGTGTATTCGTAACTGTATTCGGCATATTCTTATCTGCAGGAATCGTTACAATTCATAGATGATACTTTCATTTCGCACCATTATCGAACCCAATCTTGCGATTCGACATATTTTTCACCCGATTAACCACGAATTATCGTAACTCTTTCGTACACTATTCGTAACTGTTTCGTAGCTACTCCCCTCTACGATTATTTAAAAATTTTGCCGAATTGTCACGTTAATTTCGATTCGGCACTCGTCGGAGGAATTCGTAGCCCACGTGAAAACCAGGCATTAGATAACATACAAACATTTTTTTGGACCAATGACTGGCCCCCAATCGTTATTCATCTTGTTTTCTTGTTGTTGTTTGCGTACGACCGATATGAAACTTGACATGCTTGTTTCTTTGACAATTTTATTGTGCATAGATTGACCGATTTCTATTTTTGGTATGACGTCATAATTCCAATATGACTGCGACGACGTCATACCCAGTTCGGTAGGCCTACATGTTTATGAAAAAAACCTTTATGAATATTCGACGAAGAGACACTTGCAATATGTCACATGAATGTTAATTAAACGGTAAATAAAGCCCAATAAATCAATACGTTTATTATCAAAGACATTTTGATAAATCGATCAATTGACAGGATATTGATTTCAAATGTTAGCTGTAAATTGTGTAAAAAAATATGATGAAAGGTTTGTAAGTGGAGCAATGCGTTTAATGTTTTGTATGAATTATTTTTTATCTTAGTTTAGATCAGAATGTGTGTCGTCTGCCCCAGGCCCTGTTTTTATTTGATGTCATATAAGTTGAGATGAGGCGTAGAAATCAGAAGTTGGATATATATTATGTTGGATGTTAATTTACACTCTTTCATAAATATGTTTATAGAATCCGGACAGAAAAGGTAATATTTTTGAATATTTCGGGGGTTTTCTTATTCGTAATGTAACATCATCTTTGGGGCTATGAACTCATGTTTCCACCAGATTGATTACAAACAGAGGGTATTTCGGGACTACGATCTGGTTCAATTTTAGTCGAATAATTCCCTGTGCGTAGGGGTCTTTAGCAGAGGGGGGAATATAGAAAACCCGGAGAAAACCCACGAGGTTAGACAGGCGACCCTACTCGTTATCATCATATCAAATCTCCCACACCCACCCCGATGGATTACAAATAGCATTTTTATCTTTTTACCGGTCTTTGTTTTTTTTAAAAATTATCTTTATTTTAACTCCACATTCAACATAATACACGTTATACTGTAACTATAGGAATGAAACATGTAATATGTAGTCATGTCTCGTAGATCAATTATGGCCGGAAATCATCTCTATTTTATTTGTTATTCTAAACATAATATGTTTTTAAATGTACAGAATGATTTGTGATACGTTAATAAATCAAGTCTAGTTGTTACTTTCGGATCGGGGGGGGGGGGGGGCAATGGTGCGCTTTAGATCATACGGCCTGTCATTCAGTTTCCAGCCCACACTTGTACGTGACAAGGAGTAATGTCCCGTGCCTAACCCCTGAGGGTTTTCTCCAGGTCCTCCGGTTTCCTCCCACAGCTAAAAGACCATGCACAAACGTATTATTGAAATAGAATTGAACCATGTTAGTCCCGTCCCCATATGACATGGCTTTCTCTGTCTCTGTCTCTCTCTCTCTCTCTCTCTCTCTCTCGCTCTCATATGTAGTTTATGACATTTTTCTCCCATTTGTCAACAGATTACTTCCATGATCATATTTATCTGTAAAAAGGGACAGGAAGGGGGGATTTAAGGGGAGGAAAAGAGGGAAGAATTGATAGCTATATTAGATATATCCTAGGAGTGTTCGTCGACCTGTACAGGTATGTTAAAGGGAAGGGATAAACCATTCACCCGAAATAGATCAAGTATGGTAAGAGGAGATTAGAGGATTAGAGATTTGTGTAATCTGCAAGGGGATTTGGTCGTGTGTTCAGTTCTAGTTTATCGTATTAGGCTTTCTCAAGCGTAAAAAATCGCCCTTGTTTGAGGTTTTCCAAACTATTTCTTTTTTAACATAGTTGATTTTTTTTTAAATAAATACTTATGCTGAAAGTTTTCAGTGTTTAACAGGAAATAAGTAAAAGGAAATGGGGTTAAAGTCGTACTCTTCTGCACCAACCGGCCTATATGCCGTTCATAATCGACATTTTCCCAGGAGACTACAGTGTCTACACATCGACTGCCAAGGGTTCTTTTACGTACACACCAGCGTTTACGCGGGACCTCGGGTTTTCCCATCGACCGACTAGACACTCTTTCTTTGGCAATCCACACCGAAAAATCCCGAGGAACCATGATTGATTGAACCCCCATCTTCATGTTTAGCTAGCTGCTTAATAACTGAGCCACCGTGTAAATCGAACATACGTTGTGAAATTCGACTATCATTTTAAGCATTTAAACGAACACATTTCTTGTGTGTTTCTGTATTTAAACCATTGGGAATGAAACGGAGTTTATCGTCTGATCAAACATATGGTACATTGTATCTCAATAGTTCCAAATACAATTACCAGACACCGAGGATTCCATGTATCAAACTGTCAAGGGCTTTTTTACGTGCCCGCTAATAGTTACACGGTTGCCATTGTAATACTGTTATATTTGGGGCAAACCATCTGGAGAACGTCACCAAAATATCTCAAATAATGATAATAATGTGACGGGGGATAAGAACGATTTCCTTGTAACTCTGTGAACACCCTTTCAAGGCGAACTTCCAGCACTACACAAATAGATTATTAATTATTTTATTTTCCGAAACGGTACTGAAATATGTAAACTCCAATTAATCAACCGTAAAGTCGTGATTATTCCTCAATTTAAAAACTTAGTATTTTTTTGAAAGATAATTTTTAAACAGCACCCATAGGGGTCTGGATTCCATAGTTAAAACCACAATTAAATGCACAAGTATGTATAAAGCGGCTCTCAAGATTAGGATTATTTTTTTTTTATTTTGACTGTAAAACCAAAACATGTTGTCATCGTCTGTTATAACTATCGACCTATCCGTCATTTTAATCGGTAAACGCCAGGCTGTGCATTGAAATTACATGTATTTTTTGCAAACAGCGAGTTGTGTATTAAACTGCGTTTAAAACCTATTTACACTTTTAATCCGTAAACAGCATGCTGTGTAATGATCTGGCTCAAAGTTATTTTATTAAAATATAATTGAAAAGGTTTTATAACCTTGCCCTTGCTTGTATAAAGATTGTAATCAGTAAACAGCAAGTTGGTCAATGTTGGATTAAGAAGGGTGACCCGTTGCCCATTGTTCTACCTGTGCTATACTAGATCAGATGTGTTATGTTAATTACATTATATAGAGGTTTACCTGAGATTACCTGGTGTGACATAACACCTACCAGGTAACGCTCACCTCACGTACAGGTACAATAGTTCCCTGTTGATTGGGCAGTAAGCTGGACGATTTCTTTGCCCTTACAACGACCACTTGAAGTTTTACAGCGGACGTTAAACATCATCTTAAAATTTGTCTGCGAAATTACTTTTGTGGAAGCAGACGTTAAATCACTAAGCTAATACTACTACTGCTACTACTACATCAGGAAACTGACGTTAGAAGCAGTCAATTATTATTTTTGGATTGAGCATGAGTAGCGTCTTTTAGGATTTACGAAATTCGTGCATTACGAGAACAGTTTCATGTCTAAATATTTGTGTGTAGCAGTCAATTATCGGCAGAAAGATTGAGCAGTAACTTGTTTTCGGATTTATCAAAGTCTTCCAGTACGACACGTGTTTCATATCTCAATATTTGTGTGAGAATTTCAAATAGATTCTGTGATACTGTGGACCCACAGGCCAATTTGTCCCATAAGCAGAAACACCCAAGGCCTACAATATTTGTTGGATTTTGACCAGTGGTGTAAGGGTGTAATAAGGTAAGCAAATTTAACTATAATACAAATATTAGGCGAATCCTTAATGTCGAACATATGTATTTTAATAACATTGATAAACCTATATATATTTTGGGATGTGGTCGTAACGGTCATAAACTAAAACGGTCAAAATTCATGTTTTTGAGACAGGCATAATTTGGTTAAAGCGGCCGTAAAAAAATATTAATATATTGCAAGACAATATATTTACAAAGAAATATTATTTTTGTTTTGATAAAAATACCAACTGACTCTTTATCAGTCAATAATAAAGAACACGCAGCCAGTTGTAACTGGAAAACTAAATCGCGTGTAGGTATAGTTAATATAATTATAGTAATCATGGTGTTGAATATATAGATAAAATAGTACTAATATCTCTCTCTCTCTCTCTCTCTCTCTCTCTCTCTCTCTCAATTAATGAGCTAACTGCGATATCACCCAGTCAATCAGTTAATGAAATAGATTGAAATCAAACTGTTAACAAGATGGCGACACAATAGATGTTATAGGATTTCTTCATATTCGTTACACAACATCAAGATTTTCATATGAGAACCCGAGGCATTTTTTTTCTTTAATATGACTGATATACATTTATGTGGGTCTACTCGTGGGCTAACTGAACATAAATCTGCATCCGATGAACCTTGTCGGCGATGTTACTTCAGTGGAAGCGAACGCTAGATAAAGCTATCTCACAAATACCGATATACGTAAGGATACTTGGTTTAAACAAGTACATAAAGATTATTTACAACACTGATGTAATATATAATGGATTAGAAAACAAGCCGAAACTTATATAAATTTCTCTCCATGTAAATTATACATTTCAATACAATTACTAAAATATATATAATGTACAAGTTTATATTACATATTTACATTAACAAATAAATAAATAAATAAATAAATAAATAAATCATCATCATTGTAAAGGATACTTTACAATACACACCCATCAAGTTTAGAAAGAGATTGAAAATAAATACCCAATACCTAAGTATCAAATATTTTAATTCTAAAATATGATATTGATCAAATAGAAAAATCACTGTATGTACGACTTAAATTAAGAAGGCAGCATTATGCTGATAGTGATGTTCATAATAATGTTAATTCTTGCATTTTTAGCGCAAAAATTCAAACTAAAGTCTGTTCTTGCATAAGTTCTCTGTTTGTGTTTTGCTGTGCAGTTTCCTGTTTCGTCTATTAAACTTTAAACATTCTTGCGTGTAGTAAAATTTTAATATAATTATCAATCATCTAATTTGATCTCCAGAACAAACACGACTTGAACTAAATTAGGAACGCAGCATATAGGGAGGGTTAATGGTTGTCCCCTGTTCTGTTTATGCTTTGCTGTGCAGTTCTCCCTTTTTTTCAATGGACCACTAATTATAATTATTTTGACCTGTAGTAGAATATTGTATTAATTATAAAGCATCGAAAGCAAACAACCAACGAATCCCCGGTAATCAAAACTATTTACGGCTATTGGTGGTCCTACATGTATGTTGTGTTTTTGTTTTGCTGTTCTGTCTATGATCTGTTTAAGCACATTATTAAAACCAAACGATAGTATGAAGATTATGTATTAGTGGCCACACGAAGGTTCGGATTAAGACCCACGGAGGCCCTAAGCACATACAATGTTTTGGTGCCCCCATATATGTAATTCAACAATGATAAACCACAAACAATCGTCAGGCACATGATTAGAGTATTTTTCGGGGATTATTAATTGCGACCAAACAGGGCTACGAATACCAAATACGAATCATTGACTAACTTCAAGAACGATCTACGATTTGTCTACGAATCGGAACACGTTTGGATTCGAGACAATTCGTGACATTCGAAGCCCACGTGAAAGCCGGACGTAACAGTATGAAAAGACAATAAGAAAGAAAAAATAATTGAAAGTTCTTAATTAATTTTTGAATTAAATATTTTATATTTGGCATCTAACAAAGCAGACATCATGTAGTGCTCCCATTCCCATGATGCCCTAAGCACGTGCTTGTTTTTCAATCCCGCACCAGTCCCGGGTTTTGTTTTGTTGTGCAGTTCACCTGTTTTGTCTATGATCGAACCGCTAATTATTCATGCTTGCAGAATTTCAAATTTAATTATCAAGGACATGTCTCCAAAACCAATATCAAACTGTAATATGAAGTTTATTTATAGCTTGAATGTCTCGTAGACATGTCATATTTTGATGTGTATATTTATTGAGTTTGTTTTTGCGGGGATTATGTGGCAAGACGGCATCACACTTTACTGTCGTAAACCAATAAAGACAC
This sequence comes from Patella vulgata, assembly GCF_932274485.2. Classification (NCBI taxonomy): domain Eukaryota; kingdom Metazoa; phylum Mollusca; class Gastropoda; family Patellidae; genus Patella; species Patella vulgata. The sequence goes on along the minus strand of NC_065886.2, from coordinate 33,587,460 downwards.
AAAGTAATTAATTACACGGTAAACATCCGGGCTACTCGACTTTCAACATTGAAGTTGGTGTTACGCAGGGTTACCTACTTAGCCCGTGTCTGTCAATGTCCTGCGTTACTGAATGAATAAATTCAATGTTTGCTTTAGAGTTTTCTTCTTCAGATGTGCAACCGGAATGACTGTGGTCGTTAGTGCACATAAAAGGTCACTTCCAATTGATAATGAGAGGACGAGTGCGGCCAAATACCTCTGTTGTGGGGTATACAACTCCCCGAGCCCCCCCCCCCTTCACTTCGTAGGGACTTAAAAATAGACGAGACCAATGCAATTAAAGAGTCGCTTTCAAAAGTCGAGTGCGGAGAACTGCCTGTGTTGCGGGCAATAAAACTACCAATCATCTATCACGTCGCACATGGACTTCAAAAAAGACAAAACCCATGCACGTTAAGGTGCTAAGTCTCTAACTCAGTATCATCCAAAGTCTTCGACATTGAAAACACGAATTATTTGTCAATTTAAATCAACATTGATGTTGCGATCATACCGGGAAAAGATGGGCTTCTGATATCCATAATGCGTTTCAGTGTCATTTGTAACAGGGGACTCGAAGAACTAGGCTAGACATAATTCCACAAGTCATGTCAAACGGCGACGCTGTATTCTTATCTGGAGAGCATGCACAATTAATACTATCGGTGTAGACTTGTATAACCAGATGCTAGAGATTACCATTCGATTGAGACTTCTGGGCTGGCGTATTTCGGCGAACATTTTAACTGATTTGAAATTGGGATATTATATGCGTTGCTACCCATTTGTGTCAATTTCTTGGTCCCAAATATTAGGGATTTAGCTCCTTTAAAGGTCAGTTCCAATGCCTTTATCGCAGTGACTGAAACTCCTCGCTCTTGTTATCTTTGCACCAACGACAAAACCAATATAAATGACCAAAATATTGTGTTCACGAGATGTTATGTAAACCCCTAACGGCTTCACTGTTTTTTGTTTAAAAGCTTGTTCAGTTTCATGACGGATCGAATCGTGTCTTATATCAGTTGTCTCTCCGTTCTGTGACTGATTAAGTTTAAATCATATGTTCTGCCCAATCTTTCATTGGAAAAGCGCGGTCTCTTGTATAACAAAACATATTAATAATACATTATTTCTGAAAAGAGCCAAGTCCGCCTATTACAGATCTTTGTTTTGACCTCAAATATAATATAGATTATTAATTACACATGTATTTACATGGCAAGCTCATCGGATGGTTGTGATATTAAAAGGATTGAAACACGACTGTCAAAATAATTTAATTTAAAAACGGATATTCGAGACTTTGTTTATTATCATAACAACGGTAGCAATGAAAATCGAGATTCCGCTCAGAATTAAATAATTTTCTATACATTCCCTTTTTAAAAACTATTATAGCGAGAACTGTCAGCTCTTTTTCTAAATCTTACATAATGCATCTTTAACGAAATCGTAAGGCGAACAACCAGCTGCTTAAATAACAAGTTTAGGTATTGGCTATGTTGACTATTAATTTTTTATATTTGTAATTTTCTTCTTTTCCAAGTCTTACAATACTTACGCCAATGTATAATTAGGGGATATTTACCTAAAGTGTAGAACTATTTATTGTCTATGTTTGGTTTTGTGTCTTTGTATGTTATGTGACTAATTAAGTTATTGGTGAGAAATTGTTTGGTTTTTGTTGTGGTATGTACGCGTACAATGTATATAATTTGTAGGTACATAATTATGTTAAATTACTTAAATTAGTAACATCTGGATATTTTTATGGAGTTTAATTGTATCGTTGAATAGTCATAATTTTATATTATACGCTTATACGAAAACGTCTTAAGAAATGTTTATTAACATGGCTTGGCAAATTATTACACACCCATCCATGTAGATTAGGAGCTATTCAGACGGTGGTATCATTATTTTTTTAAAATAAAATATTGACAGACATTTAAACCTGTTTTATACCTGAATAAAACTAAAAAGGTCGATAGACATGTTTTTTTCTTTTTTTTTTAAACTGATAAAATTTGGTGTCATTGATTTTTAAAGAAAATACCGATAGACATTTTTTTTTTTTTTTTTTTTCAACTAATAAAACTAAAAAATACAGTTGACTACGGGACATTGGGTTTCTCGATGACGAATCAACAAGATATTTAAATAAACTGGTGACCTACATTCATGAATTGATTCATTACAAATTGATTCTATTGACTTCTATTGAGTTGATTTGAAATAGATTTTTATCAATTGACTTTAAAAAAGTATGGCTGTGTGTTGTGAAGTAGAGCCAGAGATGTTATCTACCAGTCATTGGTGTAGGCCGTTACAGGGGGCGTGTTCAGGTATTTGAACAGGAGAGGGTCCGGGGTGGGTCAAGGGTGGAAACAACACCAAGTTTAGCATAAGGCCAGGAGGATTACCCAAGAAATTTATATACATGTAATTAGAAGCCCAGAGACAATATTTCTGCTCATTTAGGTTCATGCGTGTATAAGATTAGAGTGGATCCGGAGTGAGGCCAAAACAGCGTCAATGCTTCGTACGTTTGTTTAATCGACGTTATTTCAATGAATACAGGAGAAACCAAAATATGCAGTTTGTGAGCAGCAGGGAACTAGAACACCTCGGATCCCTGCTCTAGACACGCCGCTGTTACCGTTCTCGGGTGAATTAAACCTCCCAGAGACGTGTATATTAATAATAGACCGAATACTTGACAAATCTATAACTCTATGATTGGTATCGATTGAATGAATAAACACTATCGCCCTTATTACTTGCCTTTTCATACCTAATAGAAGGGCACTTTTTGTATAATTCATAGCCAAGATACGGTTATTATACGGTAACAAAGGACGAAGACAATTAGTGTTGACTCAAGGAATACATTTCACGTATTGCCATTGTCCATACAACCAGGTGACCAATTGCTAGCCAATATTTTAAAAAATTGAAGGAGAGAGGGATTTGCATTAAGGATTTCTCCGGTGGTCAAGTTGTATGACCGGGTCTTAGTAAATGTTTTTGTGTCGACGTTTCATCCAGACACCAATACTCATGGTTAGACTGTGTTAGTATTCAAGATACTTCTTTAGGACTAAGTCATTAAATTCATCGAGTGGGATTTGCATTAAGATTTAGTCGTGGTCAAGTTGTGTGACCGGTTCTTGGTGAGTGTTTTTATATATATATATAGTGGAACCGAATAGAAAACTTATTTCATACGCATAAATAAAAGTGTCAACGTTTTATCTAGACCGCAATATTCGTTGTTAGTATTGAAGATACTTCTTGTGGACCAAGTCATTAAATTCGTCAAGTAGTGAACTCTACACCGACTGTCTGTGAAACACACTTCACTTATACCTAACGATGTCTTGTGGCCACTTTTAACTTTTTCTCGATTTGCTGTGGATTCTTAACTTTAAAATAACGGGGTGTCGAATTTGTGTTTTTGTGTGAAAATGTTAAAGTGTCAAAAGGATATTTGCCTTTTTTTTATATTTTGAGTTTACTTAGATTTCAAAAATAGCCAACTCCCGTCGTAAAGGTTTCACTCACGTTTTCATGAGAAGTACTCAGTAAAATAATTGTTTCTTTTGATTCTCGGAGCAATATGACATATTTATAGAATACCTGTGTTAGTAATTTACGGTATTCTAATGTTTGTAATTATCGATATTGTATGATGATACGGATAGATTGATTTAGTGTTAGACAGGTCAGTACAACTTCATTTTAATCTTTTTTTTAAAAGTTTAGTGTTTTATAAAGTATACTTTGATAGTCTGTTTTTCAAGTTATCATGTTGCCCTACACAGGGGTGAATGGAGGTTGTTTGATCGGCGACGGGGGACTGGGGATCACGGAATGGGTAATCAAATAAGCGGGTGATCAGGAGTTCAACGAATGGGGAAGCATGTGAGTGGGGGAGCAGGAGGTCAAAGAATGTATAAACATGTGAGTGGGGGAGCTGGAGGCCAAAGAATGGATAAACATGTGGGTGGGGGAGCTGGATGTCAACGAATGGGTGAATGGGAGGGGGGGGGTGCTGGAGGTCAAAGAGTGGGGAAGCATGTGAGTTGGGGAGCTGAGGTCAAAGAATGGCGAATCATGTGAATGGGAAGCTGATATCATGGAATGGGCAAGTATGTATGAGTGTGGATGTGGTGGGGGTGGGGGTGGTTGGTGGGGGGAGAGGGTCCAGTAATAGGTAAGCGTATCATTTTGACGTCTGATTACCAAATCGAAACTATTACTCTAATTATTTATAAACACACTACCCGATCTCGTGCACGTGGTTATACCTACTTCATCTTTATTACTTCAGATTTTAAATTTTTTTAAATAACATATTTCTCATTGTATTTTTGAGTGTATTGCTAAGATTTTGTGTATCTGTTAAACTATGTTGTGTCGTTTATTGCTAAGATTATATGGTTTTGTGTAAGGATAAGTTGTGCTGTGTATTGCTAAGATTTTGTGTTTTTTGTCTAACCATGTATTGCTATGCAGTATAATGAGTGATTATTTAAACGGTTGAACAGATACGAGGTGTGATTTATCATACTGTATATATGACTATAATATATAGACTATTTACTCTTTTGAATATAATGCATATCCTTCAATAAATCGTAATTTATAAATCGCTAAAGGCCATGCGCTAATTTCTTATTCAAGTAATTTTGCGCTTTTATATTATTATGTTCGAGTTAAATTATTTGAAATGTCAATTATTGTATTTTCAAATTCGAATTTGACACCTAATATATCAGTGAAATACGAATCTACCAAAACTATAACACAACCATAACACTACCCCTAATACGCTAGAATACCCGAAATTACTTCCCAAACCAAAACCCTAATATACAAGTAGCACCCGAAACAAATTCCTCAGTCATAACCCAGCCCTACTCTCTAAAACACTCGAAACAACTTTCCTTAGACCCTAACCCAAACTCCTTACTCTCTAGAACACCCCATAGCCATAACCCCAACCCGCTAGAACACCAGGAAACACTTCCCCTTTATTTCAGTACTTCACATAGCCCACCCAACAAATTTCGGTTGTACATGTATGGTACTGAAGACACCCCGCTGTTTATTAGTTACGAACGATTAGTTTTTTATATAACACTGTTGGTGTCAGACAGGGTTACATGTTGCTCCTTTCACTCTACGTGTCACGCGTCAAGGTAAAATGTAAATTTTGCGGTTTTTGATGTTAAACACGAGGAACATTAAAGTGACACTAACATCTCTTCAATGTATGTGTGTGAAATAACTTTATATAACGTCCGCTTCCACCAAAGTGATATCGTTGGCTTTAAAGTGAAACTAACATCTCTTCAATGTGTGTGGGTGTGTGTGTGTGTGTGAAATAACTTTATTTAACGTCCGCTTTCCACCGAAGTGATATCGCCGACAAAAAAAAAATATTTCTTCCCTGATACATAGAAGAAGAAAAAGTGTTTATTAAAGTGTCACACGGTGTACATTTACATATCATAATTCAGTTAAAAACTTAATTAAAGAGAACATAGCTAGGAGAACTGGTGTCGGGCTTTCAGGAGTGTAAGAGCCATGGTTACGAATGTGGTAGAAACTGATATCATCTATAATTATTACAAATGACCTACGGCCCCTTTTCCTAATTTAGGGTTCAAAGTGATTATATTTGATACGTGGACATGACTAATGCAAACTTTGATAAACTTGGGTTGAATTGGTCAGTCAATAAACGAAGGTCGTGAACTGATCACATTGATATGACCATAAACCAAGAGAGAAATGTAGTTTAACGTCCGCCTAACACAATCTAGCGTCCTTCGGGACTAACATATTCTAAGGATTTTTTGTGTAAGCAATATTTAAAAAAAAAAAAAAAATCATGAATAGGAGCCAGTGAACTGGCATAGCCTATATCACCTTCTTCCATACGTAATTCACTAGCACATAGGGGTCTTTAGGATTGGGAGGAATCCGGGGGATTCGGAGCAAAGTCACGAAGCTAGGCAGGCGGCCCTACTCTACTCTTCGTCACGTACAGGCTTGGGATCGAAGTCATGCCACTTCACTCAATAACAAACTCAAAGCGCACGCGTTAGGCCACTCTACACCCCACTCCATTCTATAAACTAAAATATGGGGTTTAAATTCCACGTCAACTCAACCTAATCATGCTAACTAGGGGTTACACGCCCACACTACTCAAATAAGGCTTTTAGGTCCACTCAACTCAACTGGGGGTTTAACGTCTACTTAACTCAACTAAGGCTTTAAAGTCTACTTAACTCAACTAAGACTTTAAAGTCTACTTAACTCAACTAAGCCATTAAAGTCTGCTTAACTCAACTAAATCTACTTAACTCAACTAAGGCTTTAAAGTCTACTTATCTCAACTAAGACTTTAAAGTCTACTTAACTCAACTCGGGGTTTAACATCTACTTAACTCAACTCGGGGTTTAACGTCTACTTAACTCAACTAAGGGATTAACGTCTCCTTAACTCAACTACGGATTGAAGGCCCATTAAAGTTCAATTATAAAATGTCATTAAAACGATTAAAATAACATTATTTATCATCTGCTTCTCCAATGAAGTGATATCGCAGACAATTTGTTGTGAAGTTTGTGTTTGCGATTAAATATGATGGGTGTCAATCAAAATGATTGACGTGATTTTATTGGTTGTATAGAGTTACATGTATGTTGAGTATATTTATATACAAATTACTTATTGATAACCTTTCTATAAACATAAACAACGATTTGGGAGGTAGGGTGGCCTAATGGTCTAGCTCTAGCTGGAAGGTTACCTCTGGCTTGCGATCGTGGTTGCGATCGTTGGTTTGAGCGTGTGTCACTTGGAGATATAGAGGCCTTCTCAACCTCGTGGGTTTACGTCGGGTACTCAGCCTCCTCCACAGGAAAGACCCCCGAGCGTGCACTAAGCATAATAATAATAAAATAAGACAACGTGTCTGCGATATCATCATCAGTGGAAGCGGGCGTTAAACACTAGACGAAGAATATACCACGATATAAATATGTAATCAGTTTTATCTTGTATTTTTTATTTACGGTGTCCCAAGAAATGAAATGGAATGGGGTTTAACGTCCTACTGTTTTGCTCCGACTGGGGTAATGAAGACGGGCATATGCCATACAGTGTGCTATGAGGGACGGTTTGCAAGGACAACGGTACTACTCACCCCCCCCCCCACACACACACACACACCCCCACCCCCACACACTCGCTGTACTGTCGCTTTAATCAATAACGTATATTCACTTTTCTACGTGGTTCTATAGAGTACGTGATAATAAGTTAATATTATCTGAGTGTCTTATTATCTGTATGATATAGTGTATATGATATGATTAATATATAATATAGACTAAATGATTGACAGTCCTATATTGACATAACCAGATCACGTTACAGCTAAACTAATACCTGACAATATACTTAAACAGTTGATTTCTCTTTATAATAATATACATTACTCGGGTCGTATAATAATATACATTACTCGGGTCGTTCAATAATATACATTGCACGGATCGTTCAATAATAAACATTGCCCGGATCGTTCAATAATATAAATTACTCGGATCGTTCAATAATATGAATTACTCGGATCGTTCAATTATATAAATTACTCGGATCATACAATATCAATAATATAGGTATATGCCTTGGGTCGTGCAGTGAAATACATTCCTTGGGTCGTGCGGTGAGATGCATTACTTGGGTTCATATCTACATGGTCGCTTACTCGTCGGATCTGACAAAAATCTAATAAATGTAAAGGGATTTAACGTCCTACATTTCTGTATCAACCTGGGCTAATGAAGAAGGAATAGGCCATGCGGTTTGCTGTTTGGGACATTTTGCCCGGGCAGCGCAGTTTCCAGCCTACTATTTATCGAATTCTAACTGCCAAGGGTTATTTTACGTACAGTGTCCAATGTCCATCATTACACGGGTCATCTATTTTCCATCTCACCAGAACGAAAATAGGCCTTCCCTTGTAAGGCCCTCTGTGCTGCACCACTGACTTAGCGAAGCAAGGCGTATCTCCATCCTATCCGAACGGGGGATCACGTGGCTAAGTGGGTAAGACGCTGGCTCGCTAGCCTGGAGGTCGGGTGTTCGATCCCTGCATTGGCCGAGAAAGTTCATCCAGATTTTCCGGCGTGGTTTCCCCTTGTCAGTGAGACGTTAAACCCCATTTCATTTCATCCTATCCGAACGACTAGAGATGTTTTCCTTGCGAGACGATCCCCCCCTCCACCCACCACCCACCACCACCACCACCACCGTGTCCTAAAGCATAGACATGGACAAACAATGTCCGTCTTCATTAGCCTGGTTGGAGCAGACAAGCAAAACGTGCAAACCCCATTCATTTCATTTCATTTTACTTTCTCTTTTAAAAGAGTTACCGATTTGATTAACGGATATGTTCTTTCGTCTTTCCCCTGATACTACAGTAACAGAGTGGATTAACAGACATGTTATATCATATTAAGAAGGGATTATCGGAGGATTATGCAGGGATTATATATTAGATAACATACCCAGATAAAACATATCAACTTTTGTCTAGCGTAGGATAAAACATGTTAACTTTATCATGTTTCACAATTATTAAACCAGAGTCTTGTCTAGTCTACGATAATAATACTAAGGTTATATTGTCCAGATTATATTCATTTGTCTCAAAATGACAGAATGAGGCCTACGGAGTTAAATCCCATTTCTGTAGTTTTCGTTTTGAAATAATGGTATTGGCTTTGTTTTTCGTGAGTAGTCTATCACCATACTGGCCCCTATGTGAGACGTCACATTAACTAACAGGTTCCAGTAGACGTTGTATTATGTAAGATTTAGATAAATTTAGATGGCTCTTCTTGATATAAAAGTTCAGTTTTTGAAGATGTGGCGTAGGCTATTTATTATCGTAGCAACGGTACTTGACAATCGAGTCTAGGTCTAGATTATCCAGTTTTGAATTAGATTATTAAATGGAAATCTTGTTTCAATCCAGGTGGTTTGCGTGGCGGAATGGTTAACGCGTGCACGTTGGATCATTAGGTATATCATTGAGTCAAGTGGCATGGTTCGCTCTCGGTGTTGGCCGAGAAAGTTCATCGGGATTTTCCGACTTTTTCCCCTCGTCAGTGGAGCAGGACGGAGGGTCTGACACGGGCCCGTCCGCGTGAAATGCTCGCCCCCCGCTCAGAAATTGCTAACAATCATTAAAGTATACACAGTTCCTTATATTAACCTAAAAAAAACTACGCTTCCCTAAGCAGGAGGAGGTATAATTCAGGCGACAAATGAATTGCGCGCTAAACTACGAACGAAAGACTAGGTAGCTGATAACATAATCAAGGGAGATAACTCTGCCGATACCGTTTTAGGCCACGTTGTCACAAACACTACATACATTATTATTGATACTAAAAAACAGGTAAAATAATTGTTTTGTCCAAGGAGTTTGGAATTAAAGATTGGTCCGAACTGATGGATAAATATATTACGTCAAAGTCGCCAAGGGTAAGGTCTGAAACGGCATCTACATCTATGGACAGAAGTAACAAGGTCAGCAAATGCCCAAATGATCTTGGAATGTTGACCACTTGTCCGGCACAACCGCAGACAGGTATACAATTCCCGAAAAATTCTTCTGGCCGGAAATCTATCAGTATGCGCATATTAATCCCACGGTATCTCATTACTTTATAAACCATTTTTTTTGTACTAATCTAAAATAGTTTTAAATAAATTTTAAAAATCACGATTTTTTTTGGTTTGAATACTTATTTTAAAATGCGTATTAGACGCCTAGGTAACTACATAGCATGATGATTACAACAGTCTGTTAGAATGACCTTTCCGAAAATATCCTCTAAATGTTCGCCCCCCCCCCCCCTACCGAAAGGTAATGCCCCCCCCCCCCGCTTAATGCTGTCTAGATACAGGCCCGGTCTGACAAGAACAATTGTCTAGCCTTTCGGATGGCATGTAAAACGAGGTCCCGTGTACACATTGGCGTACACGTAAAAGATCCCTTGGCAGTTGGGATTCGATATAGGAGTAGGATGTAGCGCCGCTGTCCGGGCAAAATGTCCATCATACCACGCTGTATGGCGTATGCCCGTCTTCATTAGCCCAGTTGGAGCAGAACAGTAGGGCGTTAAACCCCATTTCATTTCATTTCATTTATAGACAATGTAAAATAATTGGTGCATATTCCAGAACAAAAGATACAGTACAGTTTATTTAATAACGTGTTCCGAGCAAGGTATATCTCTTCATTTCAAATATTCTGACGTGCTCCGGACGAGGTATCTCAATTGTTATACAATGCGTTACAATAAATAGTAAACAGTGTGTGAAGATCATCAACGTGAAATCTGATATAACAAACTATAATATTTAACATTGCTCTTGGTCTAGGGCACCTGAAATCAAATATCCCTTTTATACAAAAGGCTTTTTTAGCGGAAATATTTTCACTTCTTTTTTAGGATATAAGATTTCACAAAACTTAGCACAGAAAATCATACCTTTTGTAAAACGTTTTTTCTATACAAATTTTTATGTTTAGATTTTTGACATTGTGAATGAAATTGACATTGTAAAGGGACATCTTGGCTCAGAAACTTCATTTTTTTTAAATGGTGAACATTATAAACGGTCCATTATCAAGGATATACCGGTCATAATTATGCGTATTAATCGGACACATGACACAGTTCTATTAAATACAATAACTGTTTATTACTGCGACAAGGATAACAAATTTATGTAATACAATTACTGTTTATATAGTGAGACACGAGTAACAAATTTATGGAATACAATTAATGTTTATTACTGAGATACAGGTAACAAATCTATGGAATATGATTACTGTTTATAACTGAGACACAAGTAACAAATCTATGGAATATAATTACTGTTTATTACTGCGACATGGGTAACAAATCTGTGGAACACAATTACTGTTTATATTTGCTTGGAGTTTTCACTAGGAAATTCAACACATATATGTTAAATGAACGAGTATATGTGCGAATCAATGAATGGATAAATGTCATTGACACAATTTAGTTTGAAATTGGCCACTACACAAACTTACAAAAATTATTCAGCAATGTTTAGCTGGGAGAATTTTGCCAAGGCGTGTTGCGATCCTATTTTATAGTACCGCCAGTGATGATAAGCAATGTGGGTGATCGGGGATATTGACCTGGACAATGGCGACAAGTGGCACATCTGTGCACTTAAATAATGCACTATCAATGCGGTCGTTAATAGTATACTATACCAGTCATCCAAGACGATGTCCTGGTTGATCTTGTCAGATTATTAAATTAGAAATTGGATATTTTCTAAAGCTAAATATCCTTTTAAACTATTCATGTAATTAAATCTTTGATTTTTTAGACATTTTTTTATAGAATTTTTTTCTCTATTGTAGGTTGTAATATTACACGTGTGTGATGTCACGTGATTATAGATAGATGGATATATATAAACGTAACACGTGGGATAACGAACACATATAACAAACAAAGGAATTATATTTGTGAAACTGAGGAACAATAGTCAATTTATGCTAAGACTTCAAGTGGAATAAATTTCAGACTGTAATTGTTGAATCCGGAATTTTAAATCGATTTCCAAAGTTCCTGTTTATTGAGTATCGATCGGTTAACTGTTTTAATCGATGTTTTTAGTTTGATCAGCATCCATTAATTAACCACATTGTTTATCTGGATTTGTCTTTCGTTCCGTTAAGTTTCATTAAAAGAGTGGATTAAAGTAACAGGGGCTGGAAGATAGAAGCTATCCCGACTAATCATTACTGGAAAGTTTGGAGAGCCTGGCTTTACAAATGAAAAATAGATATGGCTGTTTATAAAAGCGAAAGTATAATCTGTTTGTAACGGCCAATGTGGCCTACATCTGAAAGATGTTTGGTTTGAGGTCTCCTCTGACAGACTCGCTATCAGCTTCTGAATTTGACAATGTCAACAAAATATTCAGTCAAAGGTGAGATAATTTTATTTTATTTTTTTTATTTACCCCCCCTCCCCCCACAGGGTTATAAATGCATGCAGCGCCAGGTTTAGATGAAGAGCGGCCCTAGACTATTTCATGTGTAAGGCCCTCCCCGTTCCCCACCCTAACGACGATAATGTGTGTTTGAGAGACACACTTGAATAAAACCGAGGATTATGACATGTTGAAGACTGCATGTGTAAGAAAGACTTATGCCAGTGTCAAAACTCAAAAATAGTATACTACGTTGTGGACGAAGGACCCCTAGATCTTAAGGCTCTAGGCTTAAGCCTACCAAGACTGTATGGCGTATGCCCGTCTTCATTCCCAGTCGGTGCAGAACAGTAGGACGTTAAAACCCCATTTCATTTTATTTTAATTTGTACACCTTTAACTACACGATCACGATCATGGGTACTGTTTTGTCATCTCAGATCACGAGTGACTTCACACGATGATCGCTTTTTTTTTTCTTTAAGCTTTCTCCTTTTGTATGGTCCGTCTACCGTCTTCATTACCTCAGATGACAGTTGAAATTCGATACAAGAACCGGGCGTAACGCTGCTATGGGGACAAGAGAAAGAGAGAGAGACAAATGGGGTTTAACGTCCACTCGACACAAACTAGGTCATTTCGGGACTAACACATGGTTCAATTCTATTTCCATAATTCGCTTGCGCGTAGGGGTCTTTAGCAATGGGAGAAAACCGGAGGACCCAGAGAAAACCCACGAGGTTGGACAGGCGACCATACTCCTTGTCACGTACTACCGGGGAATCGAAACCACGGCTGTTGACTTAATGACAGACTTTATGGTACAGCACACACGTGCTAAACATTCAGCCCCCCCCCCCCCCAAACCACCCACATATAGACAAATTTCCCTCATAGCAAACTGCGTGGCGTGTGCCCGTTATCATTAGCCCAATCGGTGCTGAAAAGTATGATGTTAAGCCTGATTTGATGTGATGGTGCTGGTGATGTGAATGTCATTTCATTTCATTTCATTTCATTTCATTTCTCCATCTTCATTTAGCTCTTCATTTCATTTCATTTCTCCATCTTCATATAGCTCTGTCGGAGCAGAACAGCAGAGCGCTAAACCCCATTTCATTTGATTTCATTTCGTTTCTCCCTTTTTATACGTCCACATTCATAATGTGAACGTATTATGCCGTCGCCCCTGTCTGTGTGTGTGTGTGTGTGTGTGTATGTATGTATGTGTGTGTGTGTGTCTGTGGTTCGCCTACAGGGCGCAATTCTTCATGGATTTTCTTCAAACTTGGTATACTTATTCCTTATACCCCAAGGAAGATCCCTATTGTTTTTGGTGCATGCCCGACCCCCCGGGGCAGAGCCACGCCCATTTCTAGTATTTGTTTGTTTGTCGTCTACAGGCCACATTTCTTAACTAATAATCTTGAAACTTTGCATACACATTCTTTGTACCCTAAGGAACATCCCTATCGTTTGGGGTGCATGCCCAACCCCCAGGGGCAGAGCCACGCCCATTTTCTTTTCGTGTGTCTTTGTGTCGCCTACAGGGCGCAATTCTTACTGGATTTTCTTCAAACTTGGTATACTTATTCCTTATACCCCAAGGAAGATCCCTATTGTTTTTGGTGCATGCCCGACCCCCAGGGGCAGAGCCACGCCCATTTCTAGTATTTGTTTGTTTGTCGTCTACAGGCCACATTTCTTAACTTATAATCTTGCATACACATTCTTTGTACCCTAAGGAACATCCCTATCGTTTGGGGTACATGCCCAACCCCCAGGGGCAGAGCCACGCCCATTTCCCATTTTCTTTTCGTGTGTCTTTGTGTCGCCTACAGGGCGCAATTCTTACTGGATTTTCTTCAAACTTGGTATACTTATTCCTTATACCCCAAGGAAGATCCCTATTGTTTTTGGTGCATGCCCGACCCCCAGGGGCAGAGCCACGCCCATTCCTTATATTTATTTATTTGTTTGTCATCTACAGACCGCATTTCTTAACGTATCAACTTTACATATTTATTCCTTATACCCTAAGGATGATCCCTATTGTTTTTAGTGCATGCTCGCCTCCCCGGGGCAGAGCCACGCCCATTTTTGTATTTGTTTGTTTGTCGTCTACAGGCCGCATTTCTTAACGTATCATCTTGAAACTTTGCATACTTATTCTTTGTACCCTCAGGAACATCCCTATCGTTTTGGGTGCATGCCCACCCCCCAGGGGCAAAGCCACGCCCATTTTCTTTTTCTATGTGTGTGTGTCGCCTACAGACCACAATTCTTAATCAATTGTCTTGAAATTTTTTCATATGAATTGCTTATACCCTAACGATGACCCCTATTGTTTTTTTACCCCCAGGGGCAGAGCCACGCCCATTTTCTTTTCTTTTTATGTCTGTGTGTCACCTACAGGCCACAATTCTTAATCAATCGTCTTGAAAATTTTTCATATGAATTGCTTATACCCTAAGTATGATCCCTATTGTTTTTGGTGCATGCCCGACCACCAGGGGTAGAGCCACGCCCATCCCTTATATTTATTTATTTGTTTGTCATCTACAGATCGCATTTCTTATCGTATCACCTTGAAACTTAGCATACATATTCCTTCTATCCTAAGGAACATCCCTATTAGTTGTGGTGAATACCCAACCCCCAGGGGCAGAGCTACGCCCATTTTCTTTTTTTATGTCTGTGTGTCACTTGCAGACCGCATTTCTTAATCGATCATCTTGAAATTTTTTTTAGACTTATTCCTTATAGCCTAAGGCTACGTTTTTACACTTATTCCTTAATCCTAAGGCTGGCCTCTATTATTATTTTTGGTGCATGCTCAACCCCTTGGGACAGAGTCACGCCTAATGTTTGTGTGTCTTGTGTTTTGCCTACAGGCCGCAATTCTTAACCGATCCTTTTGAAATGGGGATACCTATTCTAAACGTCATGCTTTTAGAATAAAGACATCGATTGTTTTAAAATAAAAATTGTGTTCTGTTAATGTGAACGAAACGTTAAACTGATAGCAGTCCTACAACCCAGTTTTATTTCACAGACCCTCAATGCAAACTGGACCATATCAAACAAAACAGGAATGTGGACGTATATTGCTGCGTTAGCGATGCTCTTGTTTATAAATAATATGCTTTCAGCTTACATTAGATAGTGATACTGTATCTCTTTTAAATCGCTTTAAAAAAAAACCCGTTTATTTTTATCAGCTTTTAACGACTTTAATCCATAATAAATATTATCTGTACATCATATTTTTATGTTTATATTATATTTTTATCTTTTTATGTTTATATTATATTTTTATGTGTATATCTTTTCATCTTATTATACGTTTTAACTTATATACTTTTTATGTATCTCATAAATAAATGTGTGTCTGTAATTTATGGCGACGCACATTGCGGTTTTTCTTCAGGTGCTCTGACTTTTTCCCCACTGCTAAAGAGCCCTTCATGAAAGCAAATTATTGAAATTGTATCTTTCGGTCTGTGCAGCCTTTTTTCTTGACGGTTTCACGTTTCTCTGCACAGAGCATGCACCTTTATGCACCATCATCTGCTGTTAATTTTATCACTATTGAGTCGTGGTAATTATCTAACCGAATAAGAGATACTGTCAACCTGAAATATTATATATCTTTTTTAAAAAAGGGGTATTAAATTGGCTGCAAGACTGGGTTTAATTACTATCTATGTAGCAAGCTGCAAGGCGGTGAATTTAACTATCTAATCGACCGTGTAACGAGAAATGGGAATTTACATAAATTTATGACTTAAAGGCACACTATTATAGCTTTTAAGAATATAAACAATAAAAATCGGACTAACCAAAAACCATAACGGTCGAAAAAATGATCTAAATCGACCAATCCGAAGCCCCATTGCTTTATGTTGATTTCCTGTCAAGCTGATTGATTGCGTCAACGTCGTTAAAGATGGCTTCCCGCGTTTAAACTGTGTGATTTAATGATATATTTTCTACTAACTAATTTATCTATCAAAAGTTTGCTTTTCCGCATTTTAATCGCAAGCAAACAGCCCAATGTCGCAATAATCAATTTTAAGGAACCATATTTGTCACATGACTGTCTTGATTGAGGTAGAATCCATTTTAACTTGTATCTGTCGTTAGTCGTTGTATATTTACCATAAGTAAATTCTTGGATTGTGCCCTGCCAACTTCTTTTTCCGCTGTTTAATCAGATAGTCTATAAGATATTTACATCTCTCAATGTTCTCACAACCGTTAGCCATTAGATCATCATATGCGCTTGTAACGTCACTCGAGCGGACAGACTAAAGTTAGTGACACCCTTCAATGTTTTACCTATGGGCTGCTATGTGTGTTTTTCAGAGAATTCAGTAGTTTCTAGTAAGATTGGATGTCTCTACTTTCCATCAAAGCCCTATATACGCCTTTGCTTTCCACATGTACCAAATACGCTATACTTTCATTGGAAAAAATTACCCTACAAATACTTTCGTGGGAATATATCTGAACGAACGCCTGCATCTCACAATTTACATATGTTATAGTAAAAAGAATACCTTTAATTCTACGTTTTGTTACATTTTGATATACATACATGTATAAGGAAATGGTTATTTGACCCCGCGTGTTATGCACATGAAGTATTTTGGGCTTTGATTACGTACTTTGTTCTGTTTGTAAAAAAAACCCGTCAGTTTTCTATTAAAATGTAAATACTCTTGTTTACGGAAAATGTCCAGTTACCTTTTTTTCCCTAAACTACATAAGGATAGTTGGTGTGAACACAATAAAAAGCAATGCAAACTTTAAATGCCGTTTACATAAATTAGAATTTAAAAAGTCTTTCGACCATTTAACACTTATTTAAATCCTTCTTTATTCTGGAATGTAGAAGCTTTAAGCGCTTTGAAATCGTATTGTTTCGTATATTTGCATAAGCATGTCAAATTTCTTATTAAATTTAAATAGTTCTAAAATAGGCATTCCAGTGTCATTCAGGGTGTTTTATTTCAATTTGCATTCCGTTTTAGATATCAATTGACTTTTCATAATAAAAGTTTATAAAAAAAATTGGTGTAGATGATTTCAATAAAAAAATTTAGGACCTTTTGGCATTAATTAATTGTTCTGAATGTGTTTCATAGTTTTTAGTACATATATGCAAACTATGTCAGTCTATATACCGTATCTAATATCGATTGATTTCTTATAATAAAAGTTTATAATCGATTGGCGTACATAGTTTAAAGGGACCATCCCGATTTTAACAAAGTCTCAGAAATAAAAGTCCGTGTACGTATGAAATTTAAACAGAGGAATGGTGTATTTACCTTGTCTCAAAATTTCAGCTCAAAGTATTGAGTCGTTTGGACATGAACGTCGAAACCACTTATCCGGACACATAACCCTTTTAAGATTTCGGGTCAATTTTTTCGATGGGTGACCTGATAATCTATTGCCGTGACTTTAGAGGTATATGCAGTGCATGGCCCACGTGCTGTACTTGATAACGAAACGTAAATTTCACCTACACGGTATTTTCTAAAATAAAAGTCTGGTTTTATCCAGATACCGTATAATACAGCTTGGGACACCGGTCTCCATCTCCAGATGAAGACTGACAGGTTTAAGTTGTTTGAAAACGTATCACGTATATTGAGTTAGTTCCTCGGCCCTAATGTAGAGGCTTTTAAGGGTTTTTAACTCAAAATTAAGCAGTTTTATTCTTCAAAATATAATCGTAATTGGCCCTTTAAGTATTAAAATAGAGTTAATTAAGTACTAAAGTAGCGTGAATATATTTGATAGTGTTAAATACATATATTACCATATTTCATTCTATTCGTGTTTTATTTGCATAGCATAAATCATATCAATTGTCTTTTTATAATAAGAGTTTATAAATATTCCCCTATTTCCAGATCATATCTGGATCAATTGTGTTAATCATATCATATCATAATATCATATTAATTGTCTTCGCAAAATGAACGTTTATAAATAATACTTGTATTTGTTATGGTCTGTTGAATACTAATATAAATATTACACTCATTTACCACAAATAACTAACTGTATCGTAGAGACAGTAAATAAGAAATCTATCGGATGCGGATTACGGTGCATGTCTAGTAGATGCGTGTGGGGGGGGGGTCTTCGGTTCCGGAGTCCCCGCTGCTTGTTCGGTTTAGCCCCACTCAACTCTAGGTAGACACATATTGCCTTCCAATTTAAAACGCCTTCGTGGTTACCATCTGTCTCTGTTTACAAACAAATAACGAAAGTTTGTCTTTAAATTCGATATTTTATAACTTGTGATCTTTTGGTGAACGATCTATAAAGTCTTGGTTTCGATGACCTTCGTAGTTTACTGTTTTTGTGAACACAGTCAGAACAAGTGGATTTCAAATCCCATTTCATTTCCCCTTATTCTATTCAGCTACAGCCACTTTTCTTTACAGAGCAAGAATATTGGCCATTAATTCACGTTCACATTACTTTCTTTATAAACAAAGACTTCCAGTTACCCTGTTAACGCCACCGTAGTTCTTTGGGTCCTACATTTTGCAAACTACTTTAATATTAGATTGTGAATGAAATATCAAAAATATACATCGGCCGAACTGCCCCTTTAGTGTTTGTACAACTGATTTCAAACAGCCACAAGCACCTGTATAGTAAGTTAATTGCATTATTAGTAGAGGTTTAGCACCAGGTTTAATACAGAAGAGCGTTTAAAATATGCCACTATGTGAGTTCCTCATCTGAAAACAAACGAGACAATCCAACATGAAGCACATACGGAGTTCACCAAGGATGGATCCTTGGGTCATTAGATAAGTTAAGATAATACTTTACTATCCAAATAAAGGGTTAGGGTTAATGTAGAATAAGGACGTATAAAATATGCCACTATGCGAATACCTCATTTGAAAACAAACGAGAAAATCTAACATGAAGCACACATGGAGTTCGCCAAGGGTGGCTCCTTGGGTCATTAGATAAGTTAAGATGATACTTTACTATCCAAATAAAGTTTTATGGTTAATGTAGAAGGAACTATGTGAACTCAACGTCTGCAAACAAACGAAAAAAGTCAATTTATAAACCACGTGCGGAAGTCCCCTGGGATGGTTGCTCGGGTCATTAGATAATTTCAAAAACATATTCACCTAAACATATGAATAGGATAGCAAACCACTACCATGTTGTCAATTTACAACTAACAGATTAATTTAAACATTATTTCAATTAATCAACAAACTAGTTTATATTTTTATTCAATATTAAGTATGGTCAGCCCTAATATATAGTATTATAATCCTATGAAGCCTGAAGTTTAATATAAAGTGAAATACTTAATCCCTGAACTAACAAAGCGAAATACGTATCATTCTTTATTTCTTTATTATAATCCTTTTGTAAACTGGGTTTGTTTAATTTGATTTGATTTGATATTTTTTATTGCGACAGATTTCTATTCAGATGATAATCCCACGATAAAGTTTCTAGTTTTTCGAATGGAGGAAATTTTGTTACTTATGAAATAATTGTATGTACTCTAGAATTTAAGTTGTATTATGTAAGAGTGAAATCTGCCTATTGCAGGTCTTTATGTTGGCCTCAAATGTTATATACTTTATTAATTAGACATTTTATTCACATTACAAGCCCATAATTAACTCTCTAGAACATCGGATGGGCGTGATTTTTAATGGATTGAAACACGATCGCCATTAACAATTTGATTTAAAAACGAATAATCGAAACTTTGTTTTCTTTACCGTAACAATGTTAGCTATAAAAATCGAGACTATGTTATTCTTCTTGGACTGAAATTTTCATTATATTATTGTTTTCATTATAGCGAGAACTGTTAGCTCCTTATCTAAATCTTACATAATGCATCTTTAATTGATATATTTTCTAGAGGTATACTTTTCTAGGGGTATACTAAACTGTTCCATATTGATGATACGAAAGCATGTAAAAGATGGCATGGTCTCAAGGACAGGCCCAATTTTGTTATATAGCATCAGTATCCAATTAGACTACTTTGAATTGTATAAAACTATATACGGATAGAATCGTAAATGGATCTATAAATATTCAACTTAATTGACAATCAATGTAGATTACGATACAAGAAAAAACAAAGTCAATCTGTTAAAAATCATAAATTGTTTACATATAGGCGTATCGATAACAGTTACTGGTATTGACTGAATTGTCAGCTCTATACACACTAACTTGATGCGTGATACGTGTTTTACCATTTTCAGTAACTGCGATATTCGTAAACAGTAAATCTTCTTTTAAAATGCTTTATTTATATTTTAAGATAGTTTCACAAAACGTTTAGGATTTTATCGACAGCGATCGGGCTTTTTTCACACACCACAACGTAAATTTGTTGACGAGAAGTTGAATGTTCTCGGATTGTCTGTAAGAAGTTTAATCTGTTTGCTTATATTATAAACAGTATGTTGTTTGATCAGATAATCCTCAAGTTTGAATGAATATTAAATACTGATATCAGATAGAACTACCCAATTTAATATTCACAGTGAAAGTTTTACTTCTGCCCCCTGCTAGATAATCCGTGTAAACGATAGTCAGACCAACGTGGATTCGATCTATAAAAACTTTGCCGTGTTCAAGTAAAGAGAATATCTTCTCAGAAAAATTAAATAAAACATACAAAGCCAATTAATCAAATCGCAATTTCATAATATATTATTATTACTATTTTTAAACGCATTGAATTTACTTTATGGGTCATGATAGGTTTATCTAGATTGATTATTGTGGTCACCTGGTGTTCCTCAGGGCTCTGATCTAGGGGCATTTTCTCCTATTGCTGTGCCAGACTCCTCCTTATGACACACTTACAATACCGTGTCAAACTCATATGGGCTGTGACATCCTCATTACTGTGGCATATTATTGTGACAAACTTCTCTGTGTGACAAATTCTCGGACAAATAACTTATTTTAATGTATATTAATTTGATTGACAATAAACCGATAGCTAACAACGTATGGAATACAATATGACAAGACAATACGTACATGCATACAACAATACTTAGGTCGTGTACATGTATATATTGTCTTGTCATATTTTATCATTGCTTGATAATGACTAGAGAAGCCTAGCCGAAACGTCGCTCAGTAATAAGCAGTAATTGTATTCCATAGAATTGTGACCCGTATAACAACGTATGGTTTGTTGGGGTTTGTTTGTTTTTAAAATAAAATATTGGAGAATGTTAATAAACTTATAATATAATGAAAACACATATGAGAGCCATCCGCATAACTAATACAACATTAGTTGCCCTTTATTTAAAGCGTCTCGCCGGGTTTATAATTTAATTATTGGTTATAATACATGCCGATAGTAAATATTCAATAGATACGGGAACCACTCGTATAGCTAATACCACATTGATTGGGATTTATTTAAACCGCTTCGCCTGGCTTATTAACTAAGTATCGGGCACAATAGACACAGGTTGATTGAATGTTGAATAAAATACCTCTTTACTCTCATGTAATTGATATGTCAATATTTTCACTGTCGGTGTATCGTGTCCGGGGATTATAGTCGTATCGTGGCTAATACGAAGATAAAACAGCCAGCTTTAATATACGAAGATAACGCGTCTTATAGCTTTAATATTTATTTCTTATATTTATTTATCTTTCACTTTAAATTATAAATAGTAAAGAGTTTATTATCATAGATAATATCAACTGATAATAAAATTGTTATAAATACTATTTCTTCTTCCCCCTGTTTTACAAAGACTTAAGTTAAGAATTTACTCAACTTTCAATCACTGTTATGGGAAATGTATTTGATACATTAAAACAACAAAAGTTCTATAAAGTGATATATTTAAGTTTAAATAAGGAGAACATTTTTGAGTAAATTCTTAACTTAAGTCTGAAAATGTTTTTTTTTTCAAATCGGGGCCTGATATATTTGTCCATGGAGAGTATTGCACTTTGCAAGATTTGCTTCAGACAAGCGAGTAGAAATATCACGATACAAATAATCGAGCTTTTCAAGACATTCCAAATATGTCATTTGGAAATTATCTGTATTAATATGGATTCACAGTTTAATAACTTTCGCAATGGATGGCTCAACGATAAGATATAGTACCGAAGGGTCCCCATCCTCTTTGTTTATATTTTTCTGATATAAAGGCCCATGGAGGTTATCAATTCTTGTACATTGCAGTCTTATACACATAGGGATTTCTTGGCTGAGAAAGTTCTTCGGGATTTTCAAGCCTGGCTCTCCTGTATCACCGTTACAGGATTTGAATGGGATAAAAAAAAAACCGAGGTCTCATGTACACGTTGGCCGAAACGCCCTCGTAGCACATTGTATGCCAGTCTTCATTAGCCCGGTTGGTGCAGACACATATTTTACTGTTTTTCATTGCATAAACATGATCGGTTATATACGTGTACAACATGTCAATCATGGTCTATTGACCAGAACATGATCGGTTATATACGCGTACAACATGTCAATCATGGTCTGTTGACCAAAACATGATGGGTTATATATTTTTCAAAGATATATACATCTTTCTAATCTGACTGAACCCCAGCCGGTAGATTATCGACCGTTGCTATTTTTATTTCCTAATTAAATGTTAAATAATCAATTTGAGTACAGTTTATCGTGGAATAAGTCGTGGACAATTTTATATTTTAGCGAAAAATGCAAATGACACATTAAAATTGTCAGCCATCTTTGTAGACGCTACAAAATTTTAGAAAATGTAAATGACGCACAGGGTCTTTAACATCCCAAACTTAGGCTGCCTATCTACAGCTAGCTCCGGCTGAGTGCAGTATGGGTCTTTAAAATATGGAAATGACGGCATCCCCACCCTTTGGCTAGCCAATTGTTCTTCTATAAGTTTAAAAGAGTTTTACCGCTCAACCCACGCGGATGTACATGTATATTACCTTGGGCTCGACATTTCAGATTCTTCTAAGTTTGAGAATTTGTGTTGAATGTTTAAGATCTAAGTCTATTTACACAGTACAGTGAACCATGGAGGAGTACGTGTGGCCTAATTTACAAACTTTCCAATCTAAATCTTCAGTCGTTGACATTAGCATTAGACTGTATTCACTGTCAACTTGATTCAGTTGACCCAACGTACACAACGTTACCTTTATCGTGAAAGGCCAATGCGTATTTTATTTTGATGCCTGAGTGCAGTGTTAAAGGGCGCATGACCTTATTATTTGTAACCTTAAAAAAGACGGATTCTAAAAGTACATAATGTAATATGAATGTATATGAAGTGATGTATATTTAATTTTTAAAATTTGTATTGTATATGAAGTGATGTATATTTAATTTTTAAAATTTGTATTGTAATTTCTAATTAACTATGTTCGGTTAAATTGAACGGTAGTCGTTTACGGCGGCTTAGTCCATTCAACAAGATTTTTTTAAAAAAGATTATTATTTTGTCGTTTGTGAATCAGCCGTTACCAATTACTTCTGCATTGTCTTGTAGGGTATGTTTTTCTTTGTTCATTACAAATGGGGCCCGAAATACACGACGCGTGTATTGATTTTAAACGTTCATTATGTCTTAGATATTGGATATTAGGATCCTAAATTGAGTTTGTGGTTTAGCTCCTTTAAGCAGGTGAATATATATATTATTCTTCAATAACCAAAATGACTAAAACTTAATTGCTTTTGATGTTTTGTTTTGTTTTGTGAAGTAAGAATTCCAGTCTGAATAAAACACAAATCCAATTTCCTTTCGTTTTTTTATAGTTCAAAATTTCGTTTTATTTGTCTATACTACACTATAGTTGTTATTTTACCGGCGTTCTGATTGAAGTGAAGGATTAGCCAATGAAACGGTCTGTTACGGCGAGTTCTTGGCGTTTGATGCACGGAAATGTGAGTAAAGCAGTAGAAACGCCAACGCTGATTGATTAATCAATGCCTGACGTCATAGGGTCAAAAGCCGCCCGTAAGACCTCTAACGCGACCTTCCAGTACAATCGGTCAGATCTTCATGTAGTGTAGGCCATCGAAAGTATATAAAAAAAACGAAACGAATATAAATCTGTATTAATCAGATTGTAGGAATTATGTCTAAGTTACAACCCGCTTATTAAGTCAAAGTTAAGATATGATTCATTTTGTGTTCATACGGAACTAAAATATATAACTGCCGAAATAGAAATTTAATGGTCTGGCGCGTGCGCTTTAGATTACAATGTCTGTCATTGAGTCAGGTAGCGTGGTTTCGATTTCTCCAGCTTGTACATGACAAGGAGTATGGACGTCTGTCCCACCTCGTGGGTTTCTGGCTCTTCCGGTTTCCTCCCACTGCTAAAGAATTATTAAGTAAAATTAAACCGTATCTTGTCCCGAAACGACCTAGTTTGTGTCAAATGGACGTTATTCACTAGTCTTCTCTCTTAGCTTAATAGTGCATAGTTTCTATTATCATTATCAATTGATACAAGCAATGAGGCTTCTCTCTATTCTGAAAGTCGACCAAGAAAGTTTATCGGGCTTTTGCAACGTGGTTTCCCCTTGTAAGAGGTTTTTGGGAGCAGTGTTTAGTCATTTGCAATTCGAATAAGCCTAGGCAGACACGCCGCATGACAAACTGCATGTTGTATGCCCGTTTCATTAGCCCTGTCGCTAAACCCCCTTTCAGTCGGATGCGATAACCTTGGAGACGAATCATGGTCCACCATTTAACATAATAACTTTATACATGACCGTTATCATGAAGATTCCTGATTTTATGGTAGTCGTATGTACAATTAATTTAACGGTTGATCTATTCTCTGATAAAATAAATCCTGTGCTATGTAAAGTGATTTTTACGGATCTCCCAAAAAGGAAAGTGTCGCCGCGAAGCTTATAAGAGTTATCTCCCTTAGGCAATTTTCATGGCTAAAGTCGCGTTACTCTGTAACTTCCGATGCCGATACAAACCGTAAGTAGAAAGATAAAAGTTTTTATCTTTTATAGGCCTATTAGTGCCAGTATCTGATGAAATTAAACTTCGATGATTAGGTTATGAAATAACATCTCTTGAATTGTGTTTCTGATTTGATTGAACACCAATTTGTTCAAGTTGATCTGCGTTAAATTACTGACGATTGAATTTAAAAATAGAAATAAACAAACAGTACAGATCCTCAGCAGATATCCATGCATTCCGCTATTTCCAATGGCAACGACCAAAACACCAGGGATTAAACTCAAATCTAGGGCATGAATTAATACATCATCAACGGCAAAGCTACTGACTGAACCAAAATGGAATTCCCCACCACGAAGTCAGAGAAGAGGTATATAAAAATGAAGTCAGTAATATTTAAACTCGAGACACGACAGGACAGGACAGGACAGGACAACCTAGGCGTTACTAGATCTACAAACAATCACACACCACACCACACCACACCACACCACATATTTACATCCATATACTAAATTGCTTACACTATCAATTTATCAACTTAACAAAATAACAAACTATTTTGATATCGTATGTGCCATAAATCAAATAAGTGCCATTAGTTTCACACCCATACGGCTACCAATTAAAGATCTTGAATGTAGGCTCTATTTGTTTCTCAAAACTGAGTTATTGACAATTCTATAACAATTTTGGTCATTTTGAGACTAACAAAGGTAATTTTCATTAATGGTTACGTCTGCAATGCAAGGGATGGGGGATTTTGCCTTGACAGTGAGGTTTCTTTTATTTCCAGCTGTGGAGATCATGGGTTCTTTTATGTGCAAGACATACTGTACATGAGTGGATCTGGTGTTTTGTCACATCAATTGTCTCACTTGTCTCACAGATCAAATACAGCCTAGGTGGGTTGTTCAAGATCTAGGTCATCAAATACAGCCTATGCTGTTAGTTCAAGATCTAGCTGATATACATCCTAATGGGTTGTTCAAGATCTAGGTCATCAAATGCAACCTATGCTGGTCTTCAAGGTCTAGGTCGGGGGGTTGGATGGCTGAATGGTCAGCATGTGCTTGTAGCATCATAATTCATAAGGCCTGTCATTGGGTCAACTGACGTGGTTTCGAATCCCCGGTTGTACATGACAAGGAGTAGGGTCGTCTGTCCAACCTCGTGGGTTTTTTCCGGGTCCTCCGGTTTCCTCCCACTGCTAAAGACCCCTACGTGCAAGCGAATTATTGAAATAAAATTAAACCATATGTTAGTCCCGAAATGACCTAGTTTGTGTCAAGTGGATGTTAAACCCCATCTATAGGTCATCAAATACAGCCTATGCTGTTAGTTCAAGATCTAGGTCATTAAATATAGCCTATGCTGGTTGTTCAAGATCTAGGTTATCAAATAAAGCCTAGCTAGATGAAATAAAGCCATATTTTAGCTTGTTGAGTAACTATTAAAGTCAGATAAATATATATTATAGTCAGATGAATAATTGTAACAGTCAGATATATAAAAACAATAGTCAGGTACATGTAGATACAAATAACAGTCAGATATATATATATAACAGTCAACAGATAGATAAACATGATAGTCAGATAACAGTTAGATAGATAAACATGATAATCAGATAAATAAATACAGGCCTACCAGTGAGATACCAGTCAGATAAATATATAAAACAGTCTGATAAATCCATATAAAGTCAGATAAATACATATAACAGTCAGATAAATAAATATAATTGATAAAGAAATATATAATATAGTAGTGTAATAAATAGATATAATACTCTGAATCTGAATAATAGTCAAGTAAATATAATAGTCAGATAAATAATGATAAATAAAGAATATTAAGACTTTGTTTTTAGTACACCATAGATATACCTTAATGTGAATAACATTCCAAGGTACATGTATTTGTTGAAAGAATGCTACACTTTATTTAAACTGTGGGATGTTAGCGTGCTATGCATGGGTAATTAAACTCTATAGGTGTGAGATGTGAGATTGGTTCACTGTTTTCCCGGCTTTTGTACAATTTGTAATTATCACTATTGCTTCAGTTATTTTGGTGTAGATTTTCTATGTATTTTTTTACCTTTTATCTCAAGTGTTGGTTGTTAAATGATCAAAGCGTTCGTACACTTTACCAGTTTAAGGCTCCTCTGCAAGTCGTAATAGGTGACAATAAGCGTTTGGACACACAGAGGGGTATGATTTTTTTTTCTCAGAGGGCGGGATGTTGACTAATCTGCTTTGATATTTAGGATTATCTGTGATGTAATTCATAAAGAACTGTTTGTTCTATATTATGTTGAGATTGTGTTGTATTCATGTACTATTTGTTCTATATTATGTTGAGATTGTGTTGTATTCATGTACTGTTTGTTCTATGTTATGTTCGGATTATCTAAGCTGTAGTCATTTTTTTTCTACTGCTAAAGACTTCTACGAAATAAAATTGAATTATATGTTAGTCATGAAATGACCTAGTTTGTGTGGAGTAGACTTTAAACCCCATTTCTATTTTATATTTTGTATATCATTTAGAAATTTAATTTCTTTTTTCTTCTTTTTCAGTTCATTTACTGAACCAGTGTATCAAACATCACCATATTTGGAAAAAGCGAATGAAGACGGAGAACTCTTCTGTGTGGAGGTAGATAGAGCTGTGATAAAAGACACTGACAGCGATGTGACTGGTGATCTATGGGGAGATAACCAATCGGTCAATAGTCGGTTTCCGTGTTCGAACAGTGAGGATACAGGTTACTCAAGTGACACCGATTTACAGCCAGCCCCCAAAACAGAAAAATCTTCGAAAAAAATCAATAAGTTTTCTCGGCTGTTGAAGAAAAAGGAGTTACGTCTTTTTAGTGAGTCAAATATCGATGACAGCATAGACAGTTCGAACTGTGATTGTGCCGACTGTAAAACGGTTGCCATGACAAATGTTAAAAATGTGCTATTATTGGTTGATCCGAATTCTAAACGCCACGCCCGAGGAGATGAAGTTTGTGTTACACGAAGTATATGTGAACATGTTTTAGGTATAATACCTGGTTACCATGGACAACAGTTTTCGTATAATGGAGTACAGGAACCTGTTTATATAAAAGCTCTTTCACCAGACGGACCAGCTATCAAGGTCAAAGATGTCAGAATAGGTTAGTGCTCACATAGAATGATGATAGGTTGACATATCTATACTTTATATATACAGGTCACAATTCTATGGAATACAATTACTGCTTATAACTGAGCGACGTTTCGACTAGGCTTCTCTAGTCATTATCAAGCCTCGTCGAAACGTCGCTCAGTTATAAGCAGTAATTGTATTCCATAGAATTGTGACCTGTATACTCCAGTTCGATTACTAAATGCCACTGAAACAATTTATCTATACTTTGTATGATAATTTTTACTTGACAAACTCTGTGATGTCCAGACTTGCTTATGGATAAATATCTTTTTTTACAAATAAATATATTTATTTGTTAAAAAAAATATATTTGTCCATATATATATATGACACAAACAGATTTACATGTATATACATAATCTTTATTAGTTAGTTAAAATCGTTAGTAATCAGATCAGAGGGAGGGGGGGGGGTGGATGGCCGAATGGTTAGCATGTGCGCACTGTATCATAAGGCCTATACCGTTTTTTAGGACTTCGAATTTTGTCTAATGGTTTGGATTGTTCGTACTTGGTTTTATTTCTATTGACTCAACCAACATGGTTTCGATTCCCCAGTTGTACGTGACAAGGAGTCCTCCATTTTCCTCCAACTGCAAAAGACCACTACGCGCAAGCAAATTATTGAAATAAAATTAAAACCATGTTTAAGTCCCAAAATGACCTAGTTTGTGTCGAGTGGACGTTAAACCACATTTCTCTCTCTCTCTCTCTCTCTCTCTCTCTCTCTCTTACATGTAGTAATCAGGCAGTAGTCATTACACTAGGTTGTGTCACTAAGGTGTTAAGATGTACAGCACATTGAAGGGTATCCACCACTATTGGTTAGGTTTGTTTATTTAATTAATTACGCTTTTATACTAAAAGTGCCATCTTTTACAGCTAGTTACACATCTGCTAGTTAATTAGTGCTGGATATTGCCACTGCAGTCATGATATGATACATGTATGGATTGCGATTTATGTGCTACGATATGATTCATATCACGATTCATTACCAAGTCAATATTTACCAAGAAAACAACAGGATGGCGTTAATTTTTAGTCCTGCTGATGTAATAAAAATAAAACTGATTTATATCCCGATTTTAACGTGTATCAAAATGTTACAATATTAACTAGAAAGCTACACAGTTATAGAAGTCTGAAAGATTACCAAGTAACAATCCATAAAAAGTAACCAAGTAGGCCTAGTCAATATTTACATGAAGCAAGTGTTATAATCTTTCAGATGTCAATGTACAATGTCAATGTACAATGTCAATGTCAATGTGTACATCTAATACGGTTCCGAAAATGAAATGTAATTAATATTGGATTTGAATCAGATTTATTGATAAATTGATGTGATATATTTGTAGTGATTGGTTAATATATTTATTTGTATTGTAACAGGTGATTGGTTGAAGTGTATTAACGGACATGAAGTAACAAGAAATAATCTAGATATTTTATTATCAACGATATCATCAACTTGTAACGTGAGTAGGTTTTTGATGGCAGAAATGTAGAATTAAGACATTATTAAGCATGTGTTTATTACATTGTACATACATACATGTACACCTTACTAGAGACTCCCATTTTCCTGTCCACGGCGACTCAGTGAGTAAGATGCTAACTCACTTACCATAAGGCTCTGAGGTCAAATCTGATGGCGATGATAGCCAAGCAAGAAAGTTCCTCTGAAGTTTTTTTAAACATGAATTCCCCTTGCCAGGCAGTCAGTATATATGTAAAAGACTCCTTGGCTGCTAGAATCAAATGCTACAGTCATTGCAACATTTTCCTCGCAGCACACTGGAATTAAGTTTATGTCTGACATTATTCCTAGGTCTTATTCCAAAGCTTTTTCCCTTCACTTATTTAATTTATTGATGAATTTGCTCTCTAAATTTTTTATTGCTTCAGGTCAGAATAACACTACAATCGATGCCTGCTTTACAATCAATATATCGACCTCGACCTTTAACCTCTGACACAGATCAACTAGTTTCTATGGTAACGGGTGATGATGTAGATGAGGAGGGGTGTGTTAGCAATGGGTCATATGTTTTATACACATCACTAGAGGGCGTTCAGTCTGAGAACAGTAAAGATAAGGTAAGCTGGAATATCCTCATTCTTTATACATTGTAGGGGCAGCCTGGAGGTACTGGTTTCGATCCCAGTGTTGGCCGAGAAAGTCCGGAGCTGAGCATTTAGTTAAAATTCATTTTATTTCATTTCATTTCATTTCATTTGTTTATAGGGAGGAGGCTCTGCATCTCAGTGAGAAAGACACTAGCTCGCTAACCAGGAACTCTTGGATTCTCACCCGGTGTTGGCCAAGAACGTTCCTGAGAATTTTTCAGACATTATATCACAATTTTCAAAGCACCTGTCACAGACATTGTCAGATGCAAATTATTACACAATGTATATATTATAGTAAGAATGTTATGTGATAATTTGTCCCATTCGAATAACTAGACAGCTGTCCTGCACCACTCACAAGGGGAAACCACTCCGAAAAATCCTGATAAACTTTCTTGGCAAACACTGGGACCGGGTTCAGAAATGATTTATGGTAGTTTGTATTGAGTGAACATAAAACCCCATTATATACAAAGTTTTACAACAGGCAGTGTGCAATATGTTATGACATGATCTAGTCTATAATTACCCTGATAATGAAGACTACTACTGACTGTGGTTATATTTTTCAGGATGATCTAGTCTATCACTACCCTGATAACGAAGGCTTACTATTGGCGATGCGAGGAATGTTTTATACTCTATGTCATACAGTTAAAGATTTTACACATACCAGTATTCAAACGTAAGTATTAAAGCCCTATTCACACTTCACATTATTGTAGTCATATTTAGATCCATAGGAAAACAAACAAGCCTGAGTATTAAGCCCAATTCACAGTTCACACTTATTGGTCATATTCAGAGCAAAAGGTAAACAAACAAGCCTGAGTATTAAGCCCTATTCACAGTTCACAATTATTGGTTATATTCAGAGCAATAGGTAAACAAACAAGCCTGAGTATTAAGCCCTATTCACAGTTCACAATTATTGGTTATATTCAGAGCAATAGGTAAACAAACAAGCCTGAGTATTAAGCCCTATTCACAGTTCACAATTATTGGTCATATCCAGAGCAATACATGTACGTAAACAAACGGAAATAATGATTTTTGTTGGCACACAGAATCCAGTGATTATTTTTTTCATAATAGTTGATATTATAAAGTTTTGAATATATTTGTTATTCCATTAAAGCCTCTGATCATCATTTGCATATTTTGAAAAATATCTAAATCTTCAGGGCTTAATCCACGCCAAGATATACTCAAGTTCATTACTTAACTTTAAACCCGATTTATATTTTCATGTTGTTTTGTTTTGTTTTCAGTTCGTGTATTGTTATAGAAGGAGAAGTTTATAATATCTGTTATCATATGGAAGGAGAAGATTTACTAGTTTTTGCTGTTTCTCAGAAAAGGTAAAACATGTGTGATAGGCATGACATGGTAGTTTGCTATCATTTAAACACCTATAATGTTGCTATTTATCCAAATTTTGTTGGGGCATTGTTGCTTCGATGGACTGGATACTATTTATCACTAGTCTGATTCCATTTATAACTGGTCTGATTCCAGTTATCACTGGTCTGATTCCAATGAACTTGAAAAATAGTCCCCCTCCCCAAGACAACACAAACCCTTCCTACTCATTAAGATATTTTAATAGAAATAGCCGTTATTCAATCAAATATGACTATTAATAGTATACATTGAAATTTATCTAGTTATTAAATCAAAATGTTTTTATTTTATTTACTTTCAGAATATCTAGTTATTTATTAAATGTTTTAAAAGATGAATTAGTGCGGTTATTACAAGTTTTATTCGGTTCTGTTGACAGTGCTTTTAAAAACAACAAACATCATAAACAGTTAAATCATATACTGGGAGTTATATTCCGATGTCAGCTTGATACGGACATTAACAAATTTAGTTCTATAAATAGATTATTATGTCATACACCACATGTGCAATATTTACCTCTTCCCTCAGATATAATGGTAAGTACAATGTATATATGTATATATGATTCAAGATGAAGGATTTGGTAAATAAGGAGAGCTATATCATAAAAAGGGAAGTTATATCATAATAAGGAGCGGTATGTCATAATAAGGAGAGTTATTTCATAATAAAGTGTGTTATATCATAATAAGGAGAGTCATATCATAATAAGGAGAGTTATATCATAATAAGGAGAGGTATATCATAATAAATAGAGTCATATCATAATAAGGAGAGGTATATCATAATAAGGAGAGTCATATCATAATAAGGAGAGTATCATGATAAGGAGTGGTATATCATAATAAGGAGAGTCGTATCATAATAAGGAGAGTTATATTATAATAAGGAGAGGTATGTCATAATAAGGAGAGTTATATCATAACAAGGAGAGGGATTCCTTTCATTCATTCGTAAGGCAGAGGTTCCTCAGAGTACAAGATTTAGAGTCCGTGTATATATAGCCAGTGGCTAAGGGAGTAAGACGCTGGCTCGCTAACCTGGGGGTCGAGAAAGTTCATCAGAATTTTCCCACGTGGTTCCCCCTTGTCAGTGGTGCAGGAAAAACTGAGGTCCTGTGTACACATTGGCGTGCACATAAAAGATCCCTTGGCAGTTGAAATTTTATATAAGAGTAGTGCGTAATGCGACCATCCAGGCAAAATTTCCCTCATAGCACAATGTATGGCGCATGTCCGTCTTCATTAGCCCAGTCGGAGCAGAATAGTAGGAAGTTAAACCCCATTTCATTTTATTTCATTTACACAATTACACAATGACCTTTAACAATTGATCAATGATATGAAATAATATATTGGTTGAACGACAGCATGTACATATCAAGGAGTAGTGTCGACTGTCTAACCTTGTGAGCTTTCTCTGGCTCCTCCAGTTTCCTCTCACAGCGCAATCAAATTATTAAAATAAAATGAAACCTAGAGTCCCGAAATGACCTTCTTTGTGCCAAGTGGACATTAAACTTGAATTCTCTTTCCATTTAAAGTAGCAATATTAATTTTTAAAATTCAACAAAGTTAAAAAATACTGTATTATAGTCATCTACAAATGTACTGAATCGTTTAATCCTGCACATTTCTCAAATATGTTATTAACTATTTTTCAGCTCAATTTAAGTAATATTCTCAGTGAATTTGAAGCAGGGGATTTTGTTGATATGGTAATTTTTATTTTTTATATTTCCTAATTTATTCATTTATGTAGATAGACGTTTTTTTGGGTGATTTCGTCCAAACAATTGTTTTATGTTTACTGTCTGATAGTTACTATGGTTACTATAATTGTAATTGTTTTATGTTTATAATCTTGATGGTTACCATGGTTACTATGATTGTAATTGTTTTACGTTTACAGTGTGATAGTTTCCATGGTTACTATAATTGTAATTTTTTTATGTTTATGGTCTGATAGTTGCTATGGTTAATATAATTGTAATTGTTTTATGTTTACAGTCTGATAGTTACCATGGTTACTATAATTGTAATTGTTTTATGTTTATGGTCTGGTAGTTGCTATGGTTACTATAATTGTAATTGTTTTATGCTTATGGTCTTGTAGTTACTATGGTTACTATACTTGTAATTGTTTTATGTTTACAGTCTGATAGTTACTATGGTTTAAGAAGATCTTATTCAATATTAGGATCCTGTCTTTTTTACAAAGTGAGTATGTTGTAATTATTATCACTTGTATGATTTCAAATTAATGTGGAACCGTGGTTTTATTGAAATACCTCGGTATACAGTGCCAGATTTAGATGAAGAGAGACCTTTGCTATTTCACTTAACAAGCCCCTCCCAATCCCCCACCCCTACAACTAGTAGATGATGTTTAAGACTACTGTGCATGTAAGAAAAGAAAGGCTTATACCAGTGTCAAAAATATTATACACCTTGACCAAGAGCCCCCCCCCAAGATCTTGAGTTCCTAGGTTTCAGTCTGCCACGCCTATAAATATGGTACTGGAGGTACAGTGTATCTTTTTTCACAGTTTATTATATTGTGCTTTATCTTTTATTTTTGCAGGATTATTTGTTATGTAGTCATTTAAATAAAGAACATTTGATCGATATCCGCCTGTATCTACAATATCATGGATTACTTTCCCTTACCAGTAAATGTCCTCTCAATCAGTTAGTGATATGGCGGGAAGTATATCCCACACAGTTCTGTAACGATGTGTCAGGTATCAACAACGTGTTCGGATATTCGGAACCCGATGCAAGGTGGTTTCTACTGATAGTCGGACTGGTGAGTCTTTAATATCCAGTCATTTAGCACTAATCACAACTTGAATATTCAGTCATTTAGTACTACTCACAACTTGAATATTCAATTGTAATAATATGATTTAATACCACTCAGCAATTGTAATGATTTAATGCCACACAGCAATTGTAATGATTTAATACCACACAGCAATTGTAATGATTTAATGCCACACAGCAATTGTAATGATTTAATGCCACACCACAACTGTAATGATTTAATGCCACAAATCGGCTGTAATGATTTAATGCTGCACAGCAATTGCAATGATTTAATGCTGCACAGCAATTGTAATGATTTAATGCCACATAGCAATTATATAATGATTTAATGACACAGCAATTGTAATGATTTAATGCCACACAGCAGTTGTAATGATTTAAAGTTCCCTTGTTTTACAGCGTTTTTATATTTTACAGAAATACAGTATTTATGCAGTTTTACTTGAGGCTGGTGGTTGTTCTGTTAGGTAAGATACCATATGCAGCCATCTTCCCATGATTGTTCCACAATATAACTTATCCTATGGTTGGTCCACAATATAAAATATCTTATTGTTGTTCCACATTATCCTATTGTTGTTCCATAGCAATATATCCTATGGTTGTTCTACAATACATTATCCAATGGTTGTTCTTCACTATAATTTATCTCATGTTTGTTCCTTAACAACTTAGCCCATGCTTATTCCATACCATCTTATTCTTATCCCATGCTTTATCCATCACAACTTATCCCTTTGGTTTTCCATAACACATTTTATCCCCATTGATGTTCCATTGCACAACATATATGCCAATGTTGATGATCCATGACACACATTATATGCCATCGATGATCCATGACACAACTTGTATCACATTGATGACCCATGACACAACTTGTATCACATTGATGTTCCATGACACAACTTATGTTCCATTGCACAACATACATGCCAATGTTGATGATCCATGACACACATTATATGCCATTGATGATCCATGACACACCTTGTGTCACATTGATGATCCATGACACAACTTGTATCCCATTGATGTTCCATGGCACTTTATTGCTCTATACCACATATGTTGTGAGGTTCCATAACACAATTTATGTCCCATGATTGTTTCATAACAAAATTTCATGCCATAGATGTTTGTATGACCAACCTCCTGTAAACAAAGATATGAACAAGCACACAGTCCAATGATAAAAGCAGTAAAACCTGGCCCCAAGTTCACAAAGCATTCTCAGACTTAAGTTCAGAATTTATTCAACTTTCAATCACTGTTTATGAGAAGTATCTTTGATCCAAAAACACAAAACTTTGCACAGAATTTCGTAATGAGGTATTTGATACATTAAAACAACAAAAGTTTTATAAAGGGCTATATTTTAGTTTGAGTAAATTCTGAACATAAGTATAAGAATGCTTTGAGAACTTGGGACCTAATTTTGTATTATTAAAGAATGAATGTATTGATATCTATTGTAGACGTCAAGGTGCTACGTTACCTGACCCGTTTTACATTGATCAGGCTAAATCAACTTTATTACAGACGTTGACCATTAATTATACCAGTATTATAGAATCCAGGTAAGAGACTTTAATCATTAATTATAATATCCAGGTAAGAGACTTTAATCATTAATTATATAATCCAGGTAAGAGACTTTAATCATTAATTATATAATCTAGGTAAGACTTTAATCGAGGTCTATACTCAAATCCATTATCTCTTGAAATATGGGCATTCAATTATTGCTGCCATTCTGTACTTGAATGTTTGTGATAAAACAGGAATCTGCACTAATCAGAATTATAGGATAGATTTCAAATAGATCCACATCCAATATAGCTCACCATTTCATAACCCATCAGTGGGGGTGGATGGCCGAATGGTTAGCATGTGCACGGTGTATTGTAAGGTCTGTCATTGAGTAAACCGGAGTGGTTTTGATTCCCCGGTTGTACGTGGCAAGGAGTAGGGTCGCTTGTCCAACCTCGTGGGTTTTCTCTGGATCCTCTGGTTTCCTCCCACTGCTAAAGACCCCTACGCACAAGCAAATTATCGTAATAAAATTGAACCATGTGTTAGTCCTGAAATGACCTAGTTTGTGTCGAGTGGATGTTAAACCCCATTTCTCTCTCTCATTAACCTTTCACTGTGCCAAATTTTAGGCTTTTGTCACAAAATGTAGAATATTTCATAATTCTGCTAGACTGTAGTTTACAATATGATCACTATGTTATACAGTAATATTTATATATGAACAGATTAAATGGTAGTGGTTTACCAACAGTGATAAATGTAGATAATGTTCACCAGAAAGGTCGAGGTCTGTCAGATATCAGTTTTCCTCTCTCCAAATCAGGTTAGTTTACATACTAAACTTAGGCTGACAGCTTGAGAACAGACACTAAGCTAGTTGACCGACATTTTAAGTCCTGAAACAACAATATTGGTATATTTTGAGAATTTTGAGAAATATATATTCTGCATTCATTTAATTAAATTGAAAAGGTTTAATTACCGTAGTCTTTTTGTGTAGAACAGATGTAAACCGGAGTAGGACAATTTACAAAACAGTATACTTATTGTTGGATATGGTGGTCATTTAGGACAGAGATCTATTCTTGAAGTAGAGTAGTATTCTCTGTGTGCAGAATGACAAGTTTATAGACAACATAGAGACAGCTATTTCAATATATTCATGAATATTATACTGTTCCATGATTCTGTAAAAGTTAGGAGAATTTTCCCTCCTCTAATTCTTTCTGTTTATAAAGTATATGCAACTACGCAATGTGGACATTAGAATTGTTAATGTTAACATTATTTATTATGAAGTTAATTATACGAATATTTTGTGATGATGATAAATAATGTTAAATTGGATTTTTGGATCTTTAACAGTTGGAGGAAACTGGAGAAAACCTATGAGGTTGGACAAGCAACCCTGCTCCTTGTCATGTATAAGCATGCCACTTGATTCGTGACGGACCTTCTGATCTAAAGCAACCATATTAAACCATTCAGCCACCCATCCCCTCTGTTACAATGATATGAATAGTTTATGATAATAATGAATAATAAATTTAAATTGATTCTACAGGTTATAAACGACAAGATGATAGTGATCTACCTCCACGATATCCTAGAGTTACCTCCCCTAGACAAGATATATTGCATCGTAAATCATCTATAGACTCAGATGCATCCAGTGGTAGCAGTAGTGACAGCCTATTTAAGGTAAAACATTTAAAGGCATACCCTCATCCCTGAACCTAAGTCGGACAGGTGGCAGGCCCCAGGGCCTGGATGACAGTCAAACCTAAATCTATGATATCAGCCTCGGTGGAAGTGGATGTAAAACTCCAGGAATGAACGAAAGGCATACCCCTAAGAAAATGGAAGCGGTAAAATTTCTTAATCACTCATCTATCTCCAACCTACGCTCGACAACACTTGTTTACGATTTATTTTTGTATTTTTAATTTGTTTTGTATTTTATGTTGATAGAGTTCTCGTACCAGTCGTTTATTTGGTGATGTTCACAATCCTGTAATAAACAGCAGATGGTTGGACGATAGGAGTTTTAAGTAAGTTGTATATTATATATAGTATAGGGGTATTGGTGTATATTACATGGGATGGGCGAATGGTACATATTTGAAATGGTGGGGTGTATATTACTGTTGAGGAAGGGGGGAGGGAGGAGGGGGTATAGTGATATATTGCAGGGTTTGGGAGGAGGACGATAGGGGTCCCTCCAGTTTCCTTTCACTGCTGAAAACCACTACAGGCGTACAAGCAAGCAAATTATTCAAATGAAATTGAAACACATGTTAGTCCCAAAATCACCTAGTTTATGTCAAGTGAACGGTGTAAACCCCATCCTGCCTGTCTCTCTATTTTATCCATCATTCAGTAATATAAGTAATTTGATATATTGTTTCAGGTTATCACAAGGGGCAGATAACTGTGTATTTAACTTCTGCTGTATGGACAGTATAGAGGGTATATATATCAGTAACATACAGAGACCTGCAGCAGTAGTTAGTATAAACCAGACAAATCTAATGGACAACTTCCATAGATGCTGTTGTCAGCTTCGGAAAATGTTCCATGATTCTAAGGTCCTGAAGGTCAGTGGATAATAATAATAATTGTCTTATTATGGTCATTAAAGAGGGTGTGTGTGTGTGTTGGAGGGGGTGGGGGTTGGGGGTGCACATCTATTCAATAATAATTTATTATTGAATACTGGTAACTGTTTATTAATAGGCCTACCTGAGAAATAAA
Organism: Patella vulgata; assembly: GCF_932274485.2. NCBI lineage: Eukaryota > Metazoa > Mollusca > Gastropoda > Patellidae > Patella > Patella vulgata. Next base: position 33,548,477 of record NC_065886.2, on the reverse strand, counting down.
ATTGTTACATGTTCTTATTTTTATCTCACATTTAGGGCAGAATAAATATTCTGGTTGGCGGGAAAACATTCTTTTATATGAAAATTATGATCCATGTGTACCCTAGATATATATTAATGTACTGTTTTGGACAGTCTAACTGCTAATAAGAGATTAATGTTGTTGTAAAGTTTATAATCGACATTTGGTCTATATTCCAGAAATTAGCGACAGGTGAGAAAGAGCCGTTATTTTATCCTGATGATAATCTGGTTGATGTTAAAGAACATGGCGTATTGTTTACTTGTCAACCGGTTACCATGACACCAGATTCTAAAAAACATAAACAATCATTTACCTACTGGGTTGTAGGGTAAGTAACTACAAGTCTCTCTAAAACAAATATCAGTCTAGAACTTGTTCACCTATTGGGTTGTAGGGTAAGTAACTACAAGTCTCTCTAAAACAAATATCAGTCTAGAACTTGTTCACCTATTGGGTTGTAGGGTAAGTAACTACAAGTCTCTCTAAAACAAATATCAGTCTATAACTTGTTCACCTATTGGGTTGGTAACTACAAGTCTCTCTAAAACAAATATCAGTCCAGAACTCGTTTAATTCTCTTCTGTATTTATAAATATATGATGAATTGAAATTAAACAATCTCAAATTAACTACAGCTAACAAGGTATCAAACTTTATTACTTTCCTGTCATGATAATGGAGAATTTGGCCCAGACAGTACTGTTTCCCTTCACAACAAACTATTGTGATTTCTTACAAATTTTTTATAAATAATGATAATTTGTATGCTAAAGTAATTAAAAATTTGCTTCTTGTTTCAGACGCAAAATCACCCGTGGCAACAAGAAAGAAATGTATGTTTGTTTCCTTGATTCAACTCCTCAGAACGTCATTGAAATGGCCTTTACATTAGGATTCAGTAAAACATGTTTTTAACATTGAAATGGCTTTTACATTTACATCATGTTATCTCATTAGTCCGTCATAATACATTGATCCACCATGTTACCTCATGGTCTGTCATGTTACCACATTGGTCTTTCATTTTACCACATTGGTTTATCATGTTACCTCACCAGTCCATCATGTTACCTCACCGGTCAATCATGTTACCCCATCGATCTATCATGTTACATTATTATTTTGTCATGGCTGATCCATCATTAGTCCTTCATGTTACCACATCAGTCCATCATGTTACATCACCATTCCATCATGTTACCAAGTTAGTATGTCATGTTATCTCATTGGTCCGTCATGTTATCTCAATTGTCCATCATGTTACCTCATTATTCTGTCATGTTACCTCATTATTCCTTCATGTTACCTCATTATTCCTTCATGTTACCCATTATTCCAGCATGTTACATCACTGATCCATCACAAGACCCTCATGTTACCTGATTAGTCCATTATGTTACCACTGCCTCATTAGTCCACTGTGTCACATCTTTAAACCATGATAACAATCCATCATGTTACCATGTATCATGTTACATCAAAAGTAGACCTTGCTACCATGCCAGTTACATATCCACCCCATATACCCCTGGCTTATTACCATCTTCCTGTTACACTCCTGCCTTATTATTGTTATTGTTGTTAAAGAGTAAACTGTGTGTTATTGTTGAAGATAAGAGAGTATATTATAATTATTGTTATTGATAATTGTTGAGCCACCATTTAATATTAAAGATGCATTATGTAAGAGTGAGATAAAGAGCTGACAGTTTTTGCTATAATAGTTCAAAAAGTAGATAATAAAAAAGGAATATATTGAAAATTGTAGTCAAATTACTTTATTTTGAGTGAAGTTTTGTTAAGAATAGCCTAATTTCTATTCATTTCATTGTTACTATAATAAACAATTAAATTTAAATTATATTAATATTTCAATCCATTAAAAATTATGACCATCCGTTGGTATAGAGAGTAGATTATGGGCTTGTCATGTGAATAAATGTGTAATTAATAGGCCAAAAGAAAGACCTACAATAGGCAGATATAGCTCTTACATTATAATGCATCTTTAAGTTGATATGGGAGGCATTCAAAGACATATTGACCTTGATCTTCTTTACATTCCGTTTCATCCATAGTCATCTTCTTCGGTAGCTATTATTCATAGCTATACAAACTCTACATCTACTTTAAGAATAGTTCTGAATGGCTGCCATATTAAAAAACACTTGTCTCTACTTAAAGATATAATGATGACCATTGACAGAAAGTTATGGATAAATATAACAGATGTACTATTTAGAATCTATCTGTTAATATGTAATGATGTTAAGTTTGTTAATAAAATTGTTATTATTGTTTTATAGTTTTTAGTGTCCATTTTTATACGCCCACATGGAAATGTGGTTGTATATTGCCGTCGCCCCTGTCCAGCCGTCCGTCTCTCCGTCCGTCTGTCCGTGCGCGGTCCACAATTTCTTGTGAACACTCTACAGACTAAATTTATCATCTGATTGTTTTGAAATTGATATATGTTGTTTGCATTAGTGAGATGAAGAAGCCTATTTAATTTCAATAAATGAAATGAAATGGGGTTTAACGTCCTACTGTTCTGCTCCTATACTGGGCTAATGAAGACGGGCATACACCATACAGTGTGCTATGAGGGAAATTTTGCCCGGGCAGCGGCACTATCGCCTACTCTTATATCGAATTCCAACTGCCAAGGGATCTTTTATGTGCATTCTAATGTATACACGGGACCTCGGTTTTTCGTCTCATCCGAAGGACTAGACAGCTGTCCTTGTCAGCCCCTCCGTTCTGCACCACTGACAAGGGGAAACCACGTCAGAAAATCAGGATGAACTTTCTCGGCCAATGCAGGGATCGAACACCCGACCTCCAGGCTAGTGAGCCAGCGTCTTAACCACCTAGCCACCGTGGCTCCCTTAATTTCAATAACTTTCGTTAATTTCTTCTGGAGTTATGGCCCTTGTTTCACTTTGTTGCACCTTGTGAACACTCTAACAACACAAGTTATCAACCGATCTGTTTGAAATTGATATGCATCATTTAAATTAGTAAAACGAAGAAGCCTATTGAATTTCAGCAATTTCCGTTTATTACGGTGTGAGTTATGGCCCTTGTTTCACTTTGTTGTACCTTGTGAATGCTCTAACCATAAAAGTTATTATGCAGTTATTATATGCATCATTCAAATTAGTAAAACAAAGAAGCCTATTAAATTTCATCAATTTCCGTTAATTACATCTAGAGTTATGGCCCTTGTTTCACTTTGTTGAATCTTGTGAACGTTCTAATGACAAGGGTTATCATTCGATCTGTTTGAAATTGATATGCATCATTTGAATTAGTGAAACGAAGAAGCCTATTGAATTTCAACAATTTCCGTTAATTACGCCGTGAGTTATGGCCCTTGTTTCACTTTGTTGTACCTTGTGAACGCTCTAATGACAAAAGTTATCATCCGATCTATTTGAAATTGATATGCATCATTTAAATTAGTGAAACAAAGAAGCCTATTGAATGTCAGCAATTTACGTTGATTACGCCGTGATTTATGCCCCTTGTTTCACTTTGTTGTTCCTTGCGAACGTTCAAACGACAAAAGTTATTATCCGATCTGTATGAAATTTATATGCATTATTTGAATTAGTAAAACAAAAAAGCCTGTTGAATTTCAACAATTTCAGTAGATTACTTCCTTGTGAATCCTCAAACAACAAAAATTGTAATGTCATCTGTATGAAATTGTCTATTAAATTCCCCTAATTACCTACAAAATAATAAATATGCAACAGCCCTTGTCGACTGCTCGGACGATTTAGCTGCTGTGGGTGTATGTTTTGTTGCCTGGCAACCTACCTTTCATTATGGCTGTATATTGTCATCTGTTCACATCTTGTCAGTTGTGCAGGATAGAGGACCTGACAAGGACAGTGTGTAATCATGGTGTGCACTAAAAGAAACCTTGACAATTGGGATTCAAAATAAGAATAGGTCGTAGTGCCTCTTTCCGGGCAAAATCACCCAAATAGTACACTGTTTCGCGTATGCCGTCTTCACTAACCCAGTCAGTGCAGAACAGTAGGACCTTAAACCCCATTTCATTTCAGTTGGTGGGGTTGTGTGGCTGAATGGTTAGTCAACTGCTGTGGTTTCGATTCCTGTCACCTGTCCAACCTCGTGGGTTTTCTCCAGGTCCTCTGGTTTCCTCCCAATGCTAAAGACCCCTACACGCAAGGGAATTATTGATATAAAATTGAACTGTATATCAGTCTCGAAATGAACTAGTTTGTGTCGAGTGGACGTTAAACCCCATTTCTCTCTCTCATCTCTGGTTGAGGGGGGTCTACCAAATGTGCTGCACATCATAAGGAATGTAAAATGAAATGAAATGAAATGGCGTTTAACGTCCTACTGTTCTGCTCCTATACTGGGCTAATGAAGACGGGTATACGCCATACAGTGGGCACTATCGACAACTCTTATATCGAATTCCAACTGCCAAGAGATCTTTTACATGCATTCCAATGTATACACAGGGCCCTCCGTTCTGCACCACTGACAAGGGGAAACCACGTTGGAAAATCCAGATGAACTTTCTCGGCCAATGCTGGGATCGAACACCCGACTTCCAGGCTAGCGAGCCAGCGTCTTAACTACCCGGCCATTGTGGCTTCCCATAAGGAATGTAAGAGCATGGAAGGGTCCTTACCCCACTCTGGATACATGTCTGCTACCATTGTGTTATATAATACAATGTACTAATATGACCTGATTGAAAAGTAGCAGATCCTGTGGTTTAAGATATGAATGCATTCATCAGATAGGGCAGTTTTCTATTGAATCGACTCGCTTTATGAATCTACTGTGAGCTGATTGTTGTTTACCGTCAGTTAGTTTTTGAAATGAAATGAAATGAAATCGGGTTTAACGTCCTACTGTTCTGCTCTGGCTGGATTAATGAAGACGGACATACGCCATACAGTGTGCTATGAGGTAAATTTTTACGCGCACGCCAATGTATACATGGGACCTCATTATTTTTCGTCACATCTGAACGATTAGACAGCTGTCCTTGTCAGGTCTTTGTCCTGCACCACTGACAAGCGGAAATCATGTAAAAAATCCTGATGAACTTTTCCGTGCCAGTGCAGGGATCGAACATGCGTTGGATCCCCAATGGCGAGACAAGCACCTCACTGCCTCCATAATTGACAATAAAATATTTGTGAAAATATCTTTTACATAAAATAAAATTTGGTTTAAGGTCCTACTGTTCTGCTCGGACAGGGCTAATGAAGACGGGCATACGCCATACAGTGTGCTATGGGGGGAATTTTGTCCAGAGAGAGGTGCTACGGCCTACTCTTATATCAAATTCCAACTGTCAAGGGATCTTTTATGTGCATGCCAGTGTGTACACGGGACCTCGGTTTTTCAACCCAGGCCCTCTGTCAAGGGATCTTTTATGTGCACGCGAGACCTCGGTTTTCCAACCCAGACCCTCTGTCCTGCACCACTGACAAGGGGACACCAGCACAAAGTCTTTGCAGTTGGAATTCCACGAAGTTCCAATACCGGGATAATGATTATTTACTAATCTAAAACAGCCCCAAGAACTCTCATGTTTGACCCTTAGGTCGACAGTTGAACATCAAACTTTCATTCAGACAAATTGTAGTTGATATTTATGTATTCTTCTTGCTGACAATTAGTTTACAGACAATGATCCTGCTGTGATCAGATAGGTCTTATCAACAACCCGGCTGTAATCAGATAGGTCTTATTATCAACAACCATGCTGTAATCAGATAGGTCTTATTATCAACCATGCTGTGATCATATAGGCCTTATTGTCAACTACCAAGCTGTGATCAGACCGCTGTTATTATCAACAACCATGCTGTAATCAGACAGGTCTTATCAACCATGCTGTGATCATATAAGTCTTATTATCAACAACCAAGCTGTGATCAGACTGCTGTTATTATCAACAAACATGCTGTAATCAGATAGGTCTTATTATCAACCATGCTGTGATATAGTCCTTATTATCAACAACCAAGCTGTAATCAGATAGGTCTTATTATCAATGAAGCTGCCTTATTACCTGGGCTAAAAACAAAACGATACAAAAGATTTCTGTATTATATTTTTGTGTATAAATATAAAATAATCATACAAATATTTACATGGTATCAAAATGACATTTAAAATATTTCTGTAAAAATTACTGAAAATAACAAAATGAAATGAAATTTAACATCCTACTGTTCTGCTCTGACTGGCTAATGAAGACAATATTGTTATAGTTGTTTTGTCACTGCTAAAAGTAGGCCATTTGCATTTTTAAAACATTTTTAAAACCTGATAAGTAAAACGTTTTTCATTGCAAATCAATTTTGTTAATCACTCTGGTTAGTAAGATTTATTTTTCAAATAATATGACATGTTGTAGTATTATCTGAATGTTGTTTTAAAAATATATAAAAAGGTTTTTACACCTAAAACTATTAATTTAAAGATACATTATGTAAAAGCTAAATCTGCCTATTGCAGGTCTTAACATTTATTAACATGACAAGCCCATAATCAACTCTCTAGATCACCCCATGGTCGTGATTTTGAATGGACTGAAATACAATCGCCATTTAATAATTTAGTTCAAATGGATAATTGAGAGTTTGATTATTAATGTAACAATGGCACTTGAAAAGCAAGACTGAAATTTTCAAGATATTCATTTTTCATTATCTACTAGCAAGAACGACTGTGTGTTTATCTAAATCTTACATAATGCATCTTTAATTATATTTATTGTGGTATACGCTTAGGTTTTTGGAATTCATATACTGAGGCACCATCAAATAAAATGAAATAGTGTCTAATGGCACCAACCAGGCTATTTTACACCAAAGAGATGCCATCAAAATGCACAACAAATTTGATGGCAATGCTGGTGATACATAATACAGCTGATGTGTGTTTTAAAAAAACCCATTTATATAATAGTTTTATCTGGCACATTAGAAAAATAATTATAGTCAATGAAAATATATTTTGAATCAACCAAATACAAAACAGAGAATCTTTTTTAACAGATTATACATTTTCACACCAAATCTGTTACTGGTACATCCAATCTGATTGGAACAGAAATTAACATCTACTGATAAATCCATTTTGATTGGTGGAGTATTTACATCTTCTGTTAAATCAGTTTTGTTTCGTGGAGAATTTATTTCTATTGTTAAATCCATGTTGATTGGTAGAGAATTTATTTCTACTTTTAAATCCATTCTGATGGGTGGAGAACTTTTAAATCCATTCTAATTGGTGGAGAATTTATTTCTGGTTTAAAAATCAAATACGATTGGTTGAGAATTTATTGGTTGGCAGATGGTTCAGCACACCAACTAAACGAGAGGAATGGAAGGACGGAATAACGTTGATGTTGTTTGGACTACGTATATCCAATCTCGGAACTATATTATCATCAAAATCATCGGGATTAATTGGGGGAGACCTGTACGGTTTGTTTTCGTATTTATCGCGGGCAATCTGCTGTAATTTGTCCATCTGCGATAATCCAAGTTCCTCCGTTAATTTATAAAACTGACTGTTTTTATTCTGAAGTAACAGATGCGGAGAATCCACTTCCTGTATTCGTCCATCGGATACCATCTGAAACATAAACAATTGCTCTATTATATTTTAACATAATTATATTGTTTTTTTGTGGGTTCTAATGAACAATCTCAGGACATGTCCATTGCACAAAAACACCTCTAATTTCAAAAACTGCAAAGGTTTATCAGCATTGTAGCACTATATAATTAGCAATCTTTCTTGAACTATTCTTAAAGAGCTGAAAGTTGTAGCTATTATAATTAAAAAATAGATAATGAAAAGGGAATATGTTGAAAATGTCAGTCTAATTACTTCATTCTGAGCAAAGTTATGGATGCCTGATGAATAGTGTAGTCTCTATTTTTATTGCTACTGTTGTTACAATAATAACAGTCTTGATTATCCATTTTTGAATTAATTATAAATGGGCAATTATGTTTAAATCCCTTGAAAATCAAAACCATTGGATGGTCTAGAGAGTTGAATATAGGCTTGGCATGTGTGTAAATGTCTAATTAATGTTGCCAAATGAAAGAGATGCGATAGGCAGATTGAACTCTTACATAATCATCTTTAAGTGAATTCACATAACGATTGAGCATCCAAATGGTTTTATTTAATTCAAAGATTTTGTATCTGGGCAATCAAAGTCAAATTTAAGGGGAATATCCATAAGCTATAAGCTATTCTTGGGTCACTATCTACTAGTTAATGGGTGGGTGGTATTCTTGGGTTAATCATCCACCAGCTAGTGGGTAGAAGAAAATAAGCCACCAGCTAGCTGTTTGCTATGTGAACTATAAATCTAAATTAGAAGTGTTACAAATTATTCTAGAAATATGTATATTATAACTGTGACTTACCATAACTCTATCATAATCTACAACAGTATCTGGTAAATGTGACATGTGAATTACGGTGCAGCGACTAAATCGGGTTTTTAATGTGGACAATATTATAGCATTACATCTGAAATAAAAAATATGTTAGCATTACATCTGAAAATACAAAATATCATAGCATTACATCTGAAATATAAACAATATAGAATTACATTTGAAATATAAACAATGTGTTCATAGCATTGCATTGAAATATAAATAATGTGTTATATCCTAGCATTACATCTGAAATATAAACAATGTGTTATGATACCATTACATCTGAAATATAAACAATGTGTTACACTAGAGCATTACATCTGAAATATAAACAATGTAAAATATTAATAAATAATAATAATATGAAAATTTATAATGTGCTATAATCCATGTCACATACTGACAGACTCTTAAGTGCCAACCACACATCAAATACAAGAACTCAATAACACATGCCATGTGACATGTCCAGTCATGGACCCTGCCCCCTCCTCCTTTTAAACTTAATCATTAAGAATACCTGTTATCTAAACTGGATGATGGTTCTTCATAAATGACTATTTTACTCTGTCGTAACATGGCTCGACACAGACGGAATAATTGACGATGTCCAACGGTAAAGAGATCAACTATAGAAGATATATCTGTATACAGACGTTGTGGTAGAGATTCTACAAACGATGACAGATTCACCTAAAAAACAACAAATATAATACTTCATTAAAGATACATTATGGAAGAGAAAACCAGCTTATTACAGATATGTCTGTTAAACATGCATTATGCAAGAGCAAAATCTGCTTATTACAAGTCTTTCTTTAGGCCTGAAATGTTATCTAAATTATCAATTAGACATTAATTATCTTATCCAGACCATAATAAACTCTCGATGTCAAGGCTAGCCTTCGATGTTGGCTGGATTAGATTCCTATATGCCGCTAACGGCCGTTGATAATTAAATTAGAAAAAGTGGATAATCAAGACTATGCTGTTTATATTAATGATTTTAGTAATGATGACCGAGACTATGCAAAAATTTCACCCGCTTCTTTCTCGGCTCATAGTGGATCAATTTGACTGAAATTTTCAGGAAATTACCTTTACACTATCTAGTTTTTAACTATTATAGCGAGAACTGCCATCTCTTTATCTTATCTCCCATAATGTATCTTTAATTACATTTATTCACATGACAAGCCCATAATCAACTCTCTAGAGCAATGGATGGTTGTGATAGTTAATGGATTGAAAATTGATCGCCATTTACATTTAATAATTTATTCTAAAAATGGATAATCAAGAATTTGTTTATTATCCCAGCAATGTTAGCAATGAAAATTGAGACTTCACTATTTTTTATCAAAACTTCAAACACTCATAACTTCACTCAGAATAGCGAGAACTGTCAGCTCTTTAGCAAATTCTTACTTAATGCATCTTTAATCATTCTAACAGAGTACTCTACCCAATGCACAACCATCATCCTCCTCTTAAAGGAGACTGTTCTATCACTTAATTAACACTAGAACTACCAAGTAAAAAAATACATGCCCATCAGCAGCATTTTGAAGGGTGGATTTCACAGTAAGAAGGGTGAACTTCATGGTCAAAAATGTTAAGAAGGATGGTGGATTTCATGGTGAGAAGGGTGGAATTCATGGTGAGAAAGGTGGCATTCATGGTGAGAAGGGTGGATTTCATGGTGAGAAGGGTGGAATTCATGGTGAGAAGGGTGGAATTCATGGTGAGAAGGGTGACTTTCATGGTGAGAAGGGTGACTTTCATGGTCAGATGGGTGACTTTCATGCTCAAGATTGAGACATGATGAGAAGGGTAGCTTTCATGGTGAGTAGGGTGGTTTCATAGTCAGAAGAGTGGCTTTCATAGTCAGAATGGGGCTTTCATGGTCAGAAGGATGGATTTCATGGTCAGAAGGATGGCTTTCATGGTCAGAAAGGTGGATTTCATGGTCAGAGGCAATAAATACACATACAATTGATGGATTATACAGAATTGTGACAAGAGTTGCTTCTAATGATTAGCTGAACAATCCCGAACAGTTTGAAAAAATTTCCTAAAACTCTGAAATACAGAGCATTTACAAGGATATGGTGACAGGGGCGTTCACTTTCCACCCACGAGCAGAAGTAGGCCTACTAAGGGCGAAACGTAAATTTCCAATAAATAAAACACACCTCCTCTAAGACTCTCCATACTTGAGCATCTGTATATCGAGCTATCGGATCTAGATTCTGTCGAATTGTTCCCAAGAATAACGTTGGATTCTGAAATGTACAATCATATAACAATCTGATTAACATACTTTCGATGGTCTATACTAGATGAAGACCTGACCAGTTGTAGTGGAAGGTTGCCTCAGAGGTCATACAAGTGACTTTTGACCCTATGATGTCAGGCATTTGACTAAACAATCAGCGTTGATGTTTCTAGTGGGTTGCTCACAGTTCCGTGCACCGTAACAGACCGCTTCATTGGCTAATCCCTCACATCATCTTAAATGTGGGTTATATAACAACTCTTCCAGATCCTAGTGTAGTAAAGGCACGTAAAACGAATTCTGAACTATAAAAAAACGAAACGAAATAGGATCTGTGTTTTAATCAGATTGATCATATAGATCAATCAATCAATATAGAATTGTATATTGCAAACAATACTTTGGTTAAATTTCTGTATGTGGAATCTTTTGTGGAGAATTTAAGTAATATTAGGTAATGTAATATATTGTGGAGGGTAAAGTAATATATTGTGGAGATTTTAAGGGTAATGTAATAAATTGTGGAGATTTTAAGAAGGATAAAGTAATATAATGTGGAGATTTTAAGGGAAAGTAATACAATTGGAGGTTAAATTAATATATTGCAGAGAATATATTGTGGTGATCTTACGGGTAAAGTAATAATGTGGATATTTTAAGGGAAAAGTAATATATTGTGGAGATTTTAAGGGTAAAGAATTATATAGGAAGACAGCAAGACAAATATTATTTTCATCTTTGGTTTTTTGATAACTCACATTCAAACTTCATTATTAAATTGTGGGGTTGGGTGGTCTAGTGGTCTCTATAAAAAGGTCTGTCAGTGAGTCAAGTGGCATGGTTTCAAGCCCACACTTCTACGTGACAAGGAGTAGGGTCTCCTGTCCAACCTGGTGGGTTTTCTCCATGTTCTACGGTTTCCTCTCACAGATAAAGGCCCCTACTCCCAATCAAATTATTGAAATAGAATTGAACCATGTGTTAGTTTATTATTAAATTATAAATTTGTAGAAACCTGTGGTATAATGGCTATTTTATCTCGTAACCGTGGTAACGCGATATTCTGTATATCTACACCATCTATGCGTACAACACCCAGATAATCTATCATCCGAAATAAAACATTGATAAACGCCTGCTGTTCTGCAGCGGATTTAAATAACAAACCAATCTGAAAAATATAACACAAGACAATTTTACCTGGCAATGTTAAAAAGTTATTATTAATGTGTGCCCTAATATTTCACCAATACTAGGAATTGTTTTGAACGATTACCTGGAAATGGAGCTTCAAATTTCAACAGATAAAAATACAGACGAAGGTTTTAAAGTTCAACAGACCATAATACAAACAAGGTTCAAAGTTCAACAGACAATATAAAGGCACAACAGATTGTTGAGATATCTTATAAAATATATACTACTTTAATATAAAGACTGTTGTAACTGGTCTAGCCTGGACTTTATCAAAAAGATAGCACAATTGTTATTTCCTTGTCAAAAACACATCAAGATGGCGTCGTTAAATCTCAATCATGGTGTTGGCTGAGAAAGTTCCTTAGGATTTCCAGCATGTTTTCTCCTTGACAGAGGTGCTGGGAGGATAGGTCTAGTTGTTTAGATGGGATGAAAAACTTGGATCCTATGGACATTGGCGTACATGTAAAAGAATCCTTAACAGTTTGAATTGCACAAAGAGAACATATGGTGTATGTTCATCTTCATTGGACTGGTAAGTTTGAAAAAGTAGGATGTTAAACCTCATTTCATTGTCTTACAGTAATAAGTATAGTTCTCACCTTTTCCTCCGCTCTAATGCAACACCAAACGCTCTTTAATATATTTGGCCCCTTTGACGTCTGTGTGAGAGTGACACCCTCTAGTGTTAGAATACCATATTGAGGCCAGTTTAACGAAGGTTTAATATCTGTTTCAGATAGATCTAATTCTGGTGTGATCTGATAACATTGAAATAATCTCTCCACGGAACTCATCTACAATTAGATATAAAAACACTTAAAAACAATATTCCAGTATTTGTATAAGATTTCAGTATAGGTGAGAGAGAGATAGAAATACTATTTAACATTCACACAAACTAGGTTGTTTCGGGACTAACATATGGTACAATGCCACTTGACTCAATGATAGACCTTATGATCTAAAGTGCACACCTTAGACCACTCGACCATCCAACATCCCTCAGTACTAGTTGATCAGACATTTAACATAGATAACCATAATAATGATCAGGACCGCATTAACCTTTTGGGGATTCAGGACACATCAATTGGGAGCGGGGGGGGGGGGGGGGGGGGGGACTGAATTAAGGAATTAAAAAAAAATAAAATGTTTGGTCCACTGTGGTAGCTAACCAAAGTCAAAAATTATCCATGGATCCCTTTTTGGTGTAAATGAGATTCTATCGAATGCAACAGCCAGAAACTAAAATGGGGACACTGATTGTGGACTGAATGAGGACCCATCCTATTTTTCAAATCTAAATTAGAATCTCTCGGTTATCCAATGGAACTTTTGGTCTTGTACATGGATGGGGGGTTTGGGGTATGAGGGATATTTGTCCAACTTTTCCCTCCATAAATCTGGTACTAAAAGTGTCCATTTGTTGAAAGATAATTTTTTTATACAAACCTTAAAATGAACAGCAGCTGATTTCTTCATGGCAGGTTGATGTACATTGAGCAAATTTAGAGCATAAAATAATGATAATCCAATTACACTTGAATGTATTGGTGCTCCTGAAATATATAAAATATACAAAATAGTCGCTGATGACACACTCAGTTGGTGGTCATTTCCAAGAGAAGCTACATTCTAAGAAGTAGCTTCAGCCCAGGCCGTAACTAGCTCAGGGCTATGAGGGGGTCGGGAAGTGTTCTCAGGGGTGCTGTAAAATTCACGGACAATGTAGATATATATTATTGGGGGTCGACAATTTTTTCACAGGATGGGGGGGGGGGGCTTTGCCCTCCCCTGTGTGGGGTTTAGAATCCTACTGTTCTGCTCCAAACTGGGCTAATGAAGATGGGCATACGCCATACAGTGTGCTATGAGGGAAATTTTCTCGGGGAAGCGGCACTATGGCCTACTATTACATCGAATTCCAACTGTCAAGGGATCTTTTATGTGCACGCCAATGTGTACATGGGACCTCGGTTTTTCATCCATCCAAACGACTAGACAGCTGTCCTTGTCAGGCCCTCACTCCTGTATCACTGACAAGGGGGAACCACCCAGGCGAATCTGAATGAACTTTCTCAACTAATGCAGGGATCGAACACCCGACCTCCAGGCTAGTGAGCCAGCGTCTAACCCACTTAGCCACCGTGATCCCCATCTGAAATCGAAGTCAAATGAATATAAAATGGTGACAAATGTGCTTTCCCCTTCTGGACCAATTGATGCCACTTCTTTCAATTTTCTGTGAAGTTAAAAGAACTTGATGATACTTCTTTTAATTTTCTGTGAAGTTAAATGATCTTACCTTGATAGTTAACGACAAGAATTGAACCAATGACAACACCAACTATTAACAGAAAACCAATTAAATCAACTCTCATTCCAAACCAACGATTGGCTGCTAGATGTAAATAACAGGCTGCGGTGCTGCGATCCTGGTTCACATCAAAATTATGTAAGAAACGCTGTTCTACACCAAACGAGCGTAACGTCTGTATACCTTCCATACTGCTCACCACATGACTACCAACAGCTCCTTTAGCTGAAAAAAAATAGAACATTCCAAATCTGATAGGCTTCATATTGGTCAAAAATGATACAGAGATTTCTGTGGGGATGCTTTATTGTTACTACAGAGTGATCTAAATTGTTTCCCCCCCCCCCCCCCGACTCGACAATTTTTGAAAGACGCATGGTCTCTAGCATCATTTTGGTATTTATTTTGAGTAACTGGATGTCATTATGCTAAAACACAGAAACTGAGGTTGGCAAAAACTTAGCTGTCAGTTTCATTTTAAAGATTGGATACCAATCAGCTTACCTAGAGCGATCGATAACCATGTGCATGATCACTGATGGCAGAGCGCGATACTGGCACACTCACCATCATTGTAGAGTTCTCCTGGCCTGGACTACTAGATCCCAATTACCTGCCAGGGCCTGGATACCCTGATGGTGTAGAGAACCTCAAACGGAATGAGGACGGGCTGGAGCTCCACAGCCCGGTCAGGTAGTTTATAGTTTTTAATTCACCAATTTTTCCCCAAAAAAGTGGACTGACAGAATCCAGTTCTAATCCTACCCACGCCACTAGGTATCCACATTCAGAAAAGTCACCGGTGGTCTTTTACCTAATGATTAAGTAACAGGGTATTCTTTTTATTAATTATACCAACAAATTTTTTAAAACATTCTTCAGCATGCCTCCAGGCCCATGGACAAGTGTCCCAGCTGTCCCCCTCTCACGGACCCTACATGTGTTGTCCACCTATGTATCAACTTACCAGCCAATTCGATCCTCTCAACATCCTGGGTTGAATGTAAATAATAATGTCTGGCTATGAGGAAGGCAACAGTTAATGGTACAACCAACAGAAACAACCAATAGTTAGTCACACCAACCACTAACATAGTTGAAAACAGAACACTAAATGACTGAAACATAAAACAAAATGTAAGCATGGATCTTTAACAGACTGTTTGACGGTGGTGCATTTTCAGATTTCTAGAAAAAAAAAAAATTGTTTATTTTTTAATGTAACTAATATTATCATATTAAATTCCATTAGTGTAAATTGACATCAACTACCACAAAAACAGTGAGTTCGAACAGCCTTGCAAAACTATTTGTATTCGAATATTTGTTAAAGATACATTATGTACAATTTAGATCATGGGCTGGCAGTTCTCGCTATGATAGTTCAAAAATAGATAATGCAAAATGAATATATTGGAAGTTATCGGTATTGTGTAAACTATTTCAACAATAGACCAGGTAATGAATAAAATATAAAGAATCTACAACAGCATCATTTTTTCTGGATATATTTCAGATATATCGTAATTTTTATTAGTCATAAAATATCGTCAGGAGAAATTCTGTATTTACCTGTAAACAATCTAAAAATAGAGCTGGTAGGGCATCAACGATACATACATCCCTTAAATACCTGCTTAATACAGCACCTAGAATTATAATACTAATATTACAAGGGAGATAATCCAAACAGAAATATACACGGCAACTGTGGATACAGAAATGAATTGAAATGAAATAGGGTTTAACACCATGCAGTGTGCTATGAGGGAAATTTATCTTGCCAAGGCATCTTTTATGTAGATGCCAATGTATACATGCGACCTTGATTTTCCGTCCCATCCAAATGGCTATACATTTCCTTGTCCGGCACTTCGTCCTGCAACACCGACAAGATGAAACCACACCAGAAAATCCTGAAAAACTTTATCGGTCAACCCCAGGAACTAGCATGCCCATGTCTTACTCAGAAGACAGGGATATGTTATACAGAGTACTATACAGTGTGTGCTATATAGTCTACTTGTTTTTCAATACCATTGATATACACATGTACAAAGCTAACCCAGTAAAAATGTGAATGGAAAAATAACTCGGCGAACTGTGTTCAAAATTTAACGATTATAAAATTTTGAAGATAATTTAAAATTAATAATATTGGCAGCAAAAAATGTAGGTACACATCCGTTTTCTTGACATAATGTTATCACTAAGACCACTATCATTTTTAACTTCTTTACAATTACTACCCTAGTCTCTAGGATACAGGTAAAAGTCTGATTAGAAAGCGAGCCGACCTCTGCTGCCCAAATATATTTCAGCTGTTAAGGTTGGTTGAGATATTTTCTTATTCAGTTACTGCATGCGTTGTCACTATATTTG
Source organism: Patella vulgata (assembly GCF_932274485.2). Lineage (NCBI taxonomy): Eukaryota > Metazoa > Mollusca > Gastropoda > Patellidae > Patella > Patella vulgata. Next base: position 33,531,799 of record NC_065886.2, on the reverse strand, counting down.
GGATTGAGAGAATTCAATTCCGGAACAATCAATCAAGGATCTCGACAATGTTATGGAAGAACTCGATCCAGGGGAAGATAACTAACTAAAAATATCAAATTACAGTATATTCAACCAGAATATATATAGACCTCTATCATATTCCCCCATTCTGGATCAACTCATGTATAATCACTTCACTATTTAAAATAATTAACTGAATTCTTCATACCACAATTGGAAATAACTTAACATAAATTTCCTCAAAGCTAGACAACAAATATCACATTCTATCATAAATCTAAAAGGTTTTAATTTATCTCCCCTTGATGTGTCAAGGGAGAAAACTATACTTATGGAGGCAGACCAAAACGAAATTTCACCATCTCAGAACCCACAACCTATAGTTCGTCATTTATAGCAATTCTCTCTCTCTCTCTCCCTTTTCTCCCCTTTTGCATGGTCATTTTTGTGGATTTTTTGTTATAGAATTGACCATAATTTAGAGACGAAAGGATAACAGAGTTAAGAACTTGGTTATGATGATAAGTTCTATATATATGCATCTTCAACAAATTTGTGTATCTTAAAAGTTCAGTGGTCAACCTCATACAAAATCTGGAACAAAGACATGTTGCTCTGTCTGTATTGAAAATCGCTCAGCCCAATTAAAATTTGGAGGAAAGTTAGAGCTGGGCAAAGAGACCAAAATTAACCTTAAAGTCAATCGTGAAATTAATGGTGATCTGACTTCACAAGTTAATAAATTATCTCCCTTGATGTGTCAAGGGAGATAACTATATTACACTGATTATTTTTTATACTGTGTATAGCTGCTCATTTTCATCTAATTATCCTACATTTCTACAAACAATAACATATGAAACATATTGCTTTATTTTATACAGGTCACAATTCTATGGAATATAATTACTGCTTATTACTGGGGGGGGGGGGGGGTGGATGGCCGAATGGTTAGCATGTGCGCGCTGCACTGTATCATACGGTCTGTCATTGAGTCAACTGGCGGGGTTTCGATTCCCCGGTTGTACGTGACAAGGAGTAGGGTCGCCTGTCCAACCTTGTGGGTTTTCTTCGGGTCCTCCGGTTTCCTCCCACGGCTAAAGACCCCTACGCGCAAGCGAATTATTGAAATAAAATTGAACCATGTGTTAGTCCTGAAATGACCTAGTTTGTGTCGAGTGGACATTAAACCCCATTTCTCTCTCTCTCTCTCTGCTTATTACTGAGCGACATATCAACTAGGCATCTCTAGTCATTATCAATCAATGATAAAATATGAAATATAACAAGACAATATATACATGTAAACAGCAATACTTGGTTAATGCTAACCAGCCAGAGACACCCTTATAATCACCTTGAAGGTAATGTAATTATGAAAGTGATCCAAGTTGATAAGGGTAATGCTAATAAAAACATCCAATATGACATAGACCACTTTACCATCAATGGTATATTTTAGATATCCCAAAATTTCACTCATAGCACACTTATATGGCGCGTACCTGTCTTCATTAGCCAGATTTATGCAGAAAAGAAGGAGGTTAAACTCCATTTCATTTCATTTTCACTTTAAAATGAGAAATTTCTAATCAGCAAAAGGCATTTCACTGAAGTTTCATAAAGATATACTGCATGGTTTATTAGATATGCTCCAGAATAGTAATCATATACCAAAAACAAAGTTAAATTGTTTCCATGGATACATAACAGCCAACTGAAACAAATGTCTGATTGATAAAAGGTACAACCAACAAATGACTTACCTATGCCATTGATATCAAAGAAAGATATAGGAGCTTGCATCAATAATATCAGCGCCATGTTATGTAGAACTTGAGCTGCTCGTCGCACCATGTAGAAAAATAATCCTGCTTGAAGAAAACCAATCACCACGGTAACAAATACTATTCCTAAATAGATATAGACTCTGGCATCCAGTGATAAAATGGCAGGTCCAAATATGGTGGTATTGACAAGGTTTGTAGTATTCATGTCTTGATATTGTTCAGCCCTAGAAATATAACATGGCTGAATTGAAAAGCATATTCTATTTATTAGCTGATACAAACATTTAAATAGTTAAACAATACACCATATATTGGTTCGCTATCTTGTTTGGATAGAATTACGTTTAAAACAATATGTATGGAAATGGCTACTCTAAGTTTTTGAATCTTGTGTCTGATCCTTTTGATATGCGTCAATAAAACATGGCTAAATTTAAAAGCATATACACGAAAACAAATATAATGAAAGTACATGTAGCAGATGTTTTCTTTTCGTTCATGTAGTACTTATCTCTTGACCAAATACTCACAGAAACTGTTGTCAAACTATTAATTAAACATACACTTGTAAGAGTCATAAGCAACTACGTTGATCGAGCTAGCGTAATCCTCTAGCCTTGCTTACCCTTGTCAGTGGTGCACGACAGGGGACCTGGATGAAAAAACGCTGTCTGATATTATATAATATTGAAATATTGAAACTTACCAATAAGCTAACCACCATTCACAAAGAATAAAACTTCCCTGAAAAATAAATTGACTAATTTAATTCTTGCACGTTAAATATAAATATAAACAAATGTGATGTTTTAAATATATTGTTGTAAATCTGTAACTGAATTTAACAAGTAAGTTTACTTTGTTTTAATTCTTCTGATATGATAATACAAGATTATTACTCCTGAAACATTTATTCCTGGCCTAGCTATAATAATAATGTGAACATTTGTATAGCACTGTTCCACACTGACTGTATGCTCGTAGCGCATGCAAATTCAGTTTTCTACAATTCCAGCAACATTTACAACACAATACTGAACATAGCGTCAGAACAGATAAGTTTTCAGTGATGATTTAAAAGGGATGGATACTGTTTCAATTAAGTAGGGAGGTTATTCTAATGTGAAGCTGTCAGATATGAATTGATTTTGCTCCAAAAGTTTTTAAATTGTAAGTTGGTAATTGCAGCTAAAAATTATTTTTTGATCTATGGTTCCTGAGGGTATATGTTCCTGAACAAGTTCCTGGAGGTACACAGGTACCGTTTTGTGAATTGCTTGATATGTTAAATGGTGTCACCAGAAAACCGTAAACCAGGTAATTATATATATTTAGGCGAAGACTTTAATAATACTCCACCTAAAATGTGTTGAGTAATTAACAGATCAATTAATTATTCAACACTGCTCGGGAAATTAAACAGTTACATCATCTAATCAACGAATTTGAACAGTTTTCCAACAATTGTTTGAAACTAAACATTAAATACAGAAACTCCTACTAAAACAGCACAAAAATATGATACCCAAGTTGTAGTGCAAGACAATACAAGACAGAACAATCTGGGTGTCTCCCTAGATATACGAAAAGTCACACAGCACATCCACATATTTACATCACTGCTACGCTAACAGGCCTCTGATTTGTAATTTCAGTGGTTATGTGTGCAGTACAAGGGAGATAACTTCCACCTAATCTTCATCAAATTACAACTGTCAAGGGTTCTTTTACATACATGCCAACATGTACACAGACCAACTTTGTTTTTCATTCCATCTGAAGAACAAGGTAGCCCTGCATGCATCAGGCCTCAAAGCAGAGACAGGGGTTAAAAAGTTTGGGACATTGTGGTTGAGAGAGTTATTATCAACTTAATTGTATTGTGGTGATAGTTTGACCACCTAGTTAATTATACAACTGTCAAACATGACCAAAACAAAAGCCCTGCTTGTACTGAACTAATACTACCTTTCTCAAACAGCCATGCAAAATTATATCTGCACCAACTATATATAAGCCAGCCAATGGAAAGAAAACCCAAACTTACCTTTGTCTTGTACGTCCATGATAATTAAATAATATTCTTACCAAGCAAGTAATATAAATCCAATACGGCCAAGGGGATGGCCATAAACAGCCTCTTTGACATTTTGCTTTTTTTATAGAAGTTCTGACACCAGTTCTCATTTGAGGAGTAGACATGGCTGACAAATTGTTTCTAAAACACCTGATACCACTTCTCATTTTAGGAGTTGACATGACTAACAAATTAGGCTGTACTTTCTTATAAAAATTTTGTATTTTTTTTTGCATGTCAAGGCTAAATATTCATAATATTCAATTGATGGTTTCATGTTCAGGGAAAGGGGGCTGATAATATAGACTATGCCTGTTCATCAATCCCTATATTGTTTCAAAATAACCACCAAATATTTAGAGACATTTAACACCTTACTTTTACGCTTCACATCAATGAGTAAATTTATGTCATATAATTGTCATAAATACCTGGTATACATTTTATTTGATCTTTACATATATCTAACTGTCATGGTGATGTAATAATTATGTCTACTGTCATGGTTATGTTAGTGATATAAAATGTCTACTGTCATGGTGATGTTAGTGATATAGAATATCTACTGTCATGGTGATGTTAGTGATGCATAATATCTATTGTCATGGTGATGTTAGTGATATAGAATATATTCTGTCATGGTGATGTTAGTGATACACAATGTATATTGTCATGGTAATGTTAGTGATTATGATGTTAGTGATGCACAATGTCTATTGTCATGGTGATGTCAGTGATGTAAAATGTCTACTGCCATAGTGATGTTAGTCTACAATTCTATAAGACAACTACTTTACCTGTTCAAATATAGACAGAATAATGAATAAAAGCACCCCACACATTCCTCCCCCAATCATGAAGTAATGTTTATAAATGCTGCCTGTAGGGATCGTAGAATGGTGGCTTGGTTCTGTTTCACCAACAAAAAATGCATCGGATGGATCCTGCAAAAAAACAAGTTATTTCATTTTTAAAATCTAAATGTCTGGAATTTTCCCTTATTTTACAAAATAGCACCATATGTAAAACATTAGATATACATATAGTTGTCAGGCTGGATTTTGTGCCACTGATCTAGAAATAAAATATAATAAATCTATAGTCAGACAATTTCACTGCGAGTCAATCTAGATTAGTAAATATGACCATGGCAATTTTATTTGTAGTTCTTATGGATCTATGTTTTATTCAAAACGTCAAAGCTTTTGAGAAACACAACTAAGTATCTTTTGTTTTTGAATTACACTCCTTCCAAATTAAATGTTGCTGTTGTTTTTTTACAATTCTAAGGTCCAATACATTAATTATCAGGGATTGGATGGCCGAATGGTTAGCAGGTGCGTGTTGTATCATAAGGCCTGTCATTGAGTCAACTGTCGTGGTTTTGATTCATCGGTTGTACATGACAAGGAGTAGGGTTGCCTTTCTAACCTTGTTGGTTTTCTCCGGGTCCTTCAGTTCCCTCCACTACTAAAGACCCCTAATCGCAAGTGAGTTATTGAAATAATATTGAATCATATGTTATTCCCGAGTTTGTTTCGAGTGGACGTTATACAACATTTCTCTCTCTCTCTCTCTATCAATTATGATATTATGGCAAACATTTTATGCATGTTCCTGAAAAACAAAAACTGTTACGACCTAGCAAGATATTCATCGAAATGCTTCCACTTCGAACGCAAATACTCTTTATGTTAATACCTTGACTTCATGATGTAACACTTCCAATGAACCATTTAAACTGTCTTTTAGAGTATCCTGATTGGATGGAACTGATGTTGCTAGGCTACTGCTTCCAGATTCATTTAGTAATGGCGGCGACATATCAATCAATTTACTAACATCCATATTTTTATAAAATCCTGCCGACAAAAAGTTGTTGATGTTCATTCCCCATTTCTCTAGATCATCAAATTTTCCACAATAATTGACGTTACCCTGTGAAGATATAAATAGTTTTTAAAAAAATAAAAACATTTCACAGCAATATCATCAACAAATTTTTCCACATTAATTGATGTTACCTTGCAGAGATATAAATGTTTATAATAAATAAAAACATTTCACAGTAATATCATCAACAATTTAAATCTTCCACTTTTTGATGTTTCCATGTGGGGTTGGACATATGTCCCCAAATGTCACAATGTGTTATTGCCTGAATGGCCATGTCCGCATGTTTGTCAAAGAGGTCAATTTTGCAATGTTAGGGAGGAACATTTTGCCTGTACAGCAGCATTTCTGACTCCTCTTCTTCAAAAACTGAACTAAGCAACACTTTCCTAATCAGCCACTAGAATATGGCAGATCAATGGTTCAAACATCTTATTTTATAGGGGATCCACGGTGGGTAAGTGGGTAAGACGCTGGCTCGCTAGCCTGGAGGTCGTGTGTTTTCGATCCATGCATTGGCTGAGAAAGTTCATCAAGATTTTCCGACGTGGTTTCCCCTTGCCAGTGGTGCAGGATGAAGGGCCTGACAAGGACAGCTGTGTAGTCGTTCGGATGGGACAAAAAAAGACAAGGTCCCATGTATACATTGGCTTGCATGTAAATGATCCCTTGGCAGCTGGAATTCGATATAAGAGTAGGCCATAGTGCTGCTGCCCGGACAAAATTTACCTCATAGCACCCTGTATGGCGTATGTCCGTCTTCATTAGCCCAATCGAAGCAGAACAGTAGGATGTTAAACCCCATTTTATTTCATTTCTTTTTTTACATTTGACAATACTTACATCTGACATGACAATTAACTTATCCGCTACTCTAGCATGGTGCATATTATCTGTTACCAATATCCTGGTCTTACTCTTTAATATACCACAAATACATCTACAATATACAAACAAAATATAAATTATACAAGGTTTACAACATACAAACAAGATCTACAATATACAAATACACCTAACATATAGAAACAAGATTTACAATATAGAAACAAGATCTACAATATACAAACAAGATCTACAAAATACAAACAAGACCTCAAATATACATACAAGATCTAAAATACACAAACAATATCTATAGTATACAAATACAACTAAATATACAAACAATATCTAAAATATACAATTTAGAAACAATATTTCCTAATTTTGAAGTAAATATAAGTGAAAAGATGCAACATTGGGAATTGATCCAGCGATCTGAAGAATTTGATGGAGAAATTTAAGGATGTAAATGGTTACCTTTTGTATATCAACATTGCCGACATGGCATCCATTCCACTCAATATATCGTCAATAAGATAAATATCACAATTCTGATAAACAGCCCTAAAAATACAAACCAAAAAACAATTCTAAAATTTCACATCAAAAACAGATCTGTTTTAATGTTAGTAATCTATATTGACAATAATTAGTTGATTGTAATCTATGTTGACTACATTGCAATTGATTGTAATCTATATTAACCACCTAGAATCAGTTTATTGTAATTGATTGTATATATGTTAACTACCCAGAATCAGTCGTTTACTGTAACTGACTCTAATATATATTAACTACATAGAATCAGATTATTATAATTGATTGTAATCCATATCAACTACCTGTAATAAGTTGATTGTAATCTATATTGATTAGCTACAATCAGTTTATTTCAATTGATTGTAATCAGTTGTAATATCCAATATTTAAGATACAATGAACATTTTAAAACCAATACACGACATGAAATCGTGTAATCTGTGGTTTCTAGCACCATTTGTAATGAAAAAAAGGAAGACATATACCACAATACAATGTGGATGTAATTTAAAATGGCTCAATCATAATGACAAATTATTATTTTTTTTTGAATAAAAAAACATACAGAATGGACTAAGCATGTTAAAAATGGAATGTAAATCACTTTTTATACACGTATAATACATTAAAGGAGCTAAATCGCTAACATTTGGGACCTAGAAATTGACACAAGTGGGTCGGAACTCATATAATACTGTAATATGAATGTATATAAACTGATATATATTCAATGGTTTCCGTTTTAACTCTTAATTTCAAATCAGTTATATTCCGCGAAATAAGCCAGCAGTCTCAATCGAATACAAATTTATAGCGCCTGGCTATTCCTGTCTACATACGCCGTTTGGTTTGGTGCAATATTTCTAGCCTCGTTCCTCGAGTCTCTTGCTAGAACTGGTGCTGAAACGCATTATGGTACACGATTCGTGTACCAATGGTAAAATGTTTATTTTGTCTTAAATATTGGATATCAGGAGCCCATCTTTTTCCGGTAAGATCACAGCATCAATGTTGATTTAAATTGACAAATAATTTGTGTTTTCAATGATGAAGATTTCGGATGATATTGAGTTAGAGACTTAGCTACTTTAATGTGTGCTTTTAGACCCATTTTTGTTTATTTAAGGTTCCAAAGAATGAAGGTATTCACACTTTATATCAAACCTTACAAACATTATCTTTAATAATTGATAGTAATCTATATAAACTACCTTGCTAAAGTTATCTTAGCCTGCATGGTATTATCTATAATAACTCCTCGTTCTCCTATTAACGTCAAATCTTTCTGTGGCAGCGTATCAAACAACTAAAAAATACAAAATAATATCAGAAAACAATTTTGTTATGGTTCCATCTAATTTGTAATAAATATGAACTAATCTTTGCTTTATAGTATCCCACATAGAAGTAATAAAGTGGTCCTTTGTTTTATAGTACCCTCCCCACTCCCCAATAAAAACCTGTTCAGTTATTGAATAATAGATATATAACATATGATAGTCCCCCCCCTCTCCCGCTCCCTCTCTCCTAATTAATGAAATGAACCAATTATTTTAAAATTTAAAATAATATTATACTTTAAATAAAACAGATCAATTCAATTGACTCAAACAACTCACCTGTAGTAAGGCACAAGCTTGTAGAACTTGATTATACCGATATCTACCAAACTCTGCACCAAATATAATATTCTCTCGAATAGTTCCTGGAAATAACCATGGCTGACACGGAACATATGCTAGACGACCATGATGGAATAAATGTCCTTTTTGTCTCTCAAGTTCTCCAGTTATACTCATTAACAAACAACTCTATAAAATGAAACACATGCAAATGAATCTTTTCTTCATAAAATGTCTGAAATTTAACTTGTAAGTTTCAACAGATCGTGCTGACCAAGTTTTAAATATTTAAAATAACAGAGCTTGTTCTATCAATGGGGTATTTTTGGTGGTCAAATGGCTTAACACGTGTGTTTTAGATCATAAACTGAAATAAAATTGAACCATATATTCGTCCTAAAACGACCTAGGTTTATGCCGAGTGAATGGTAAACCCCATCCTTCTCTCTCCCTCTCTCGCATGCATTTTAGATCCCCAAGTTGAAATAAAATTGAACCATGCATTAGTCCCGAAATAACCTAGTTTTGTGTCAATAAGTGTGCGGTAAACCCCATCCCTCTCTCTCCCTCTCTCACTTCCACTTTCACTTATGGAAAATTTAATATTACACAGTTTGTCCTATGGATAAGGAAAATTTGATCAACTTTTATAATAAAACAAAGAGATGACACAAACCTTTCCACTTTCAGCTGGTCCTATAACAGCATACAGATTATTCTATTCAAATACAGGAAGAAGAAAATATCAAATTAGGAGAAAATAAAATGATAAAGATAGATTGCCAGGCAATGAAACAAACGCCCACAGCATCCGAGCAGTCAACAAGAGTGTCACATATTTTTTCTGATAAGGGGACCAACCCATTAAAATCATTAGAATTTTTTGGGCTCCTAGTTGTGCCAAGACATATTTATCGTATCTTGAATTTCAAAACTCTGACTGAGACTCAACTCTGACTCAGTAGTTGTGAAAACACACAACTTGAACAATCCAAGGAGTTATGCACATTTTATCATGAGGGTATTCATTGAGTCAAGTGGCGTTGATTCAATCCCAAGCTTGTTGTTTTACTTCAGGCCCTCCTGATACCTCCCACGGCTAAATACCCCTACGAGCAAACAAATTAATGAAAACCCCCTTTCTCTCTCTCTCTCTCCCCCTCTCTGGCATGGTAGCACCAATAATTTTCAACAAATAAATATTGCTTAAGGGAGATAAGAACATAACAATGTGTATTCTAATTCCAATTATTTGTATCTTTATTACCTTTTCTATATCAAGATCTATATTGGATAAAACCATAGCAGCATCAATTCCCTGAAATAAAAACAAGTTCGTAGAAAATGCAACCCGTCGATAGAAATTCACTTGATTTGGTAGTCCTCTGATGTCCAACACAGAATTTTGCTGAGTAGTTCAGATTTGATTGTTCTCTGATGTCTTACATAGAAGTTTGCTGACTAGTTTTGAATCAGAGATCTTATTCGGCTGATTATAGAACGTAAATTTAATGTATATAAATAACATCAAAGTGTGTATGTATGTGTGTATGGTGGTAATCTGAATATTTAAATTTCAGGGTCGCGTCATCCAGATTCTGACTCTAGACTTATTGTTCAACCTAAAACACTTTCGTTTGCCTGTGGGACCATGTTTGTCCAGTGTTTTTGTTCGTTGACATCAATGTTTCATTGTCAGCATTAGGCCTTATGGGACAATTCTTTTCCTTTCATTCTGTGATTCTAAAAGATATCAACCAATTAAACCTACCTTTTCCTTGCTGGCAAAATAATTAGTAAATTTGACAGCAATATTGTCTTGTAGGTCTTGATAATCCACTCTACGTACTGATGAAGAGTTTCTTTCATCCAGTATTAATATTTCCTACAAACAGCGAAAGAAAAATTACAACTGAGAAGTTACTCTACTCTCATCTTATTCCGGTAAATTTGAGAAAACTGACAAATTCTGTGAAAACTGATACTATGATCTGGTTTGTAAGAGCAGGTTTTACTATAGGCCTACACATATATGAAATGAAATGAAATGTGGTTTAACGTCCTACTGTTCTGCTCCGACTGGTCTAATGAAGACGGTCATGCGCCATACGGTGTGCTATGAGGGAAATTTTGCTCGGACAGCGGTGCTATGGCCTACACTATTTCGAATTCCAACTGTCAAGGGTTCTTTTACGTACATGCTAATGTGTAGCCTACACAAGACCTCAGGTTTTTCACACGATGCCAACGACCAGACACCGACAAGGGGAAACCTGAGGAATTTTCTTGGCCCAAACCAGGAGCAAACCCTAGACCTCCAGATTAGCGAGATGGCATCTTACTCACTGACCCATATACCACATACTACAAATACTGTTTAACTATTGTCTCATGGTGGTCCAGTCGATGGTTTGGGTTCGATCCTGGTGTTTACTGAGAAAGTACCCTTAAGATTTTCTAGTTTGGTTTCCCCTCATTAGAGAGAGAAATGGGGTCACACTAGGTCATTTCTGGACAAACATATGGTTCAATTTTATTTCATTAATTCTCAAGCACGTAGGGGTCTTTAACAGTGGGAGGAAACTGGAGGACCCGGAGCAAAACCCACGAGGTTGGACAGGCGATCCTACTCCTTGTCACATACAAGCGAGGGATCAATACCACACCACTTGACTCAATGACAGATCTTACGAACAAATGTGAACACATTAAACCATACGAACATCCAAACCACTCCCCTCATCAGTGGTCTCATATCCACGGCATGCATGTAATAGACCCATGACGTTGGAATTAGATGCAGATTAGGCAAAATGTCCATTATAGCACATGACATATGCCTGTCTTCATTGGTCTGGTTGGTTCACTTCTGACAAGGGGAACCACACTGGAAAACCTGATGAATTTTCTCCGCCAACACATGGATTAAACACTCTCCCTTCTGGTAAGCGAGCCAACATCTTACTCACTGAGCCATCATGGCTCCCACTCGTATATCAACATACAGGTGTATAAAAGGTGTATTTGTACCTGTATTTTATGGATTGTTTTCATGGCATCACTGAAGAATAAAATCCCGGACGGAAGAAGAATACTTAAACTGATGCGTAACGTTTCAAACAACGACATAGCTGTAAAAATCTGCATAGCAACGACCTTTCGACCTGTGACCAGTACTAACATGAAGGTGACAAACATGACCAGTTTTCCGGCCGTCAACGTCAAGGCGCTGTTGAAACTCAATAGCCTCGTTAATTTCTTCATATGTCTTTGCTCCTCGCTAGAAATAAATAAAGAAATTTTCTGATATTAATGTGTTATGATATTTATTTGACCTGAAGGGAGAGGGGAAGAAAGAGAGATGGGGTTTAGCATCCACATGACACAAAAAGGGTCATATCGGGACTAACATATGGTTCAACTGTATTTCAAGAATTCACTTGTGGGCAGGTGTCTTTAGCAGTGGGAGGAAAACGGAGGCCCAGCAGAAAACCCACGAGGTTGGATACTGCGCGAAAAAATTATGGTTTTGAAAGATTACGTAAAAGTCAGCTTGTTTTCAAATTTCAGTTTAAATTTTGGCTTGAAAACACTGGCATTATCTATAGATGTAAAATATCAGATAAGATCCATGTTGATCATACTTCAATTGGTGAAGCCTGAGGCTCTTTCAAAGAGCGTCGACCCCCAAGAACAAGGTTGTCAGATTGTGATTGTATTTTCTTATTTCTGATCCAAATCATGAATCAAAAGCAATTTTTTTTAAAGTAGCAACCAAGATATCTAACAATAATTTATCAAATTAAAATGTGTAAAAATATGCAAGCACACTCTATACATTCTAGGTATAAAAAAGTATGGATGTATTATGAACCATGAACTGAGCATAGCATCATCAGTGCAATCTTGGAATTGTGACATAATATCAAAATTCGAAATTCGTCCATTGTTGCGCAATTGTCCAAGAAACAATCAGTGTCATGCTGATCCTATTGGTTTGATGAAACTAAAGTAAAACTTACTGTCTGGCATTCATGATAATTTTCTCACAGAATTTTTCCCAGCAGCCCATTTTAATCTCATGTATTCCGCTGATCATCAGTTGTAATTTACGTAGACGATGATTGGTGTAGGTATCCGTCTTCTGTCTGCAAGAAAAAGATTACAAAAACATGAAGACAGTTCAAGGACGAATACACAAATATGGAGGCAGTTCAGGGGTGTATCCACTCGCCTTCATCCTTTCTTTTTTTTAGTACAACCCCCTGCACACCTCTGTTATATAGTGTATCCCCCTGTTCCATTGTGCACATCCATGATCTAGAGTGTATCCCCCTGTTCAAGAGTGTGTCCCCCTTGTATTAGAGTACACATGTTGTAATGTATCCCCACTGCCTTGAGTACACAACCATGTACTCAAGTTTTATTAGGCATTTGAAAAAATATCTTGTGCTTGTTGTCACAGGTATCAATTGGCGTACCATAAAATTATTCAGCACATATACTACTAAAACTTAGAGAGAACCTAGCTATAGTTTATTTAAATTAAATTTAGAATTGTTTTGACTAATTTTGAAATATAAAAGACTTACCTCAAAATACGTGAAAGTTTTCCCATCAATATTTGTAACGGAAACAACAATAACAAAACAACAAGTCCCGCCAGACAGACGGGTCCGAGACGTAACCAGTCCCATAATAAATAACTAATAACCAATAACTGTACAGGTGCTATAATAATATATGTAGCAGGTAATACCACCTAAAATATAATAGTCAAAATATTAAGAACCCCTAAAATACAGTACAGTCTAAATGTTAAGAACCCCTAAAATACAGTACAGTCAAAATGTTAAGAACCCCTAAAATACAGTACAGTCTAAATGTTAAGAACCCCTAAAATACAGTACAGTCAAAATGCACATAATGCACAAATGGTTTCATGTTTATCTATATTTTTATGTACTTGTAGTGTATTTAAGTTTTTTGTTGGTAAATATGATTAACTATAGTTATGAACTCCTCTAATAATTAATAACAATTAATTAAGTATGGCTTCACATTATACATTTATATATATGGACCTCCCAGTTTACTATATAGTATTGTGCTTGATAACGATAAGAGGATACTTATCGAAACGTCGTAATTGTGTATAATAAACCATTGATTGTTTTCCAATATAACTGTGTTAGTTCTATTCAGTCAAAATGTTAATACCACCTAAAACCACCTAAACTACAATGCATTTATAATGGTAAGGAATGAATGAAATTGATTTTTTTTTACACCAACCCTGGAAAACAGCGTTTGGGCAAAATTCCCCACATAGCACACTACCCGACTGGTGCAGAAACGTAGGGCATTAAACTACATTTTTATTTCAAGTTATTTCTAAGCTGATATTCAACCATACAGAACGTGTCCCTTCATTAGATCAAACTTACAAAATTGACAAGCCAGGCCCTTCATCTTACACAACTGACAAGCCAGGACCATCATCTTACACGACTAACAAGCCAGGCCCATCATCTTACACAACTGACAAGCCAGGCCCATCATCTTACACAACTGACAAGCCAGGCCCATCATCTTACACAACTGACAAGCCAGGCCCATCATCTTACACAACTGACAAGCCAGGCCCATCATCTTACACAACTGACAAGCCAGGCCCATCATCTTACACAACTGACAAGCCAGGCCCATCATCTTACACAACTGACAAGCCAGGCTCTTCATCTTACACGACTAACAAGCCAGGACCTTCATCTTTCCTGTGTGAGGAAACCTGAGTACCTGGAGTAAACCCACGAGGTTGAGAAGGCGCCACCATCTCCAAGCCACATACGCTCACACCAGGGATCGAAACCACGACCACTTTAAGCCAGAGGTGACCAGCCAGCTAAAGCTTGAAGTGCAATACTCTAAATCACTAGGTCTTCCCAAACCCTCAGAGGATCTTTATTGGCCAATTATCATTATTATGTTAAACCCCATTGTATTTCATTTCTTTTCTCAATGAATGGCTCCCTGCTTTAAAGAAATATCTAATAATATTTGATACAAGAGGGAAAATGATTACCATAGGAAACACATCCATTTCTCTTGTGACCAGGTTCATGATATCTTCCATAATTTTAGGGCTTAAAATATGACTTGATAATTTCATCACCTGAAAAACAAAATGATACAATTTCAGGATTCATTCAACCGATTTTGTTAAAAGTACCTAACTCTTACCCTAACCCAATTCAAGATCATTAATTTGAGGTGACATTAATTTTCTTTAAAGGTATTGACCACATCTACTATATGGTGGGGGGTGTCTTGGGGGGTTGGGGGGTGTCTTTCTTGGAGGGAGGGGGGGGGGGAAATAATTTGCGGAAGTTTGTAATAAGATCCATACATTTTCTAACAGCTTCATCCTTTTAATAGTGGACAATATTTCGTGATTAACAATTTTATTTCAATATTTTGATTGCGTATTGGGGTCTTTAGCAGTGGGAAGACCCAGAGAAACCCAAAGGGTTGTACAGGCAACTCTACTCCTAGTCACATACAATGACATACCTCATGAAATAAAGCACCCTTTAGATCATTCCTCCACTAAATGATAAATTAAATAGTCTAGGTTAACAAAGCTTACCATACGATTAATTAAATAGTCTAGGTTAACAAGCCTTACCTTACGATAAATCAATGATGTAGCTGCCACTCTCATTCGGTATCCATGGTGAAAGAAATTATGATCCAAGAAAATATTGACTAGACACACAATACATAAAAATGTTGCAAATATATAAACATCGGGAAAACGTAACTTGTCTGGTGATTTGGAATCCACATCAAAAATATTTATAAAATATCCCATTAACACAGCCTGTATAACTCGTAAACATTCCTGATAAAAAATAAAACAGTAATCATTAAAGATGGCCACATAAAGCACGGATATACACCTACCCAGATAAATGTCTTGACAGAAGATGATCCGAAAGGAAAACTTGGATGTTGACCAAATTTGATATTTCTGCAAAAGGGGGGATAACTCTGTACCTGACAGTCACAGAGTGCTGAATATTAATAGGGCTTGTCCTCTAATGGCCACAATGCTTCAAGTCAAATTTGAAACAATCTGTTAAAAACTATAGCCTCTACTTTTGTGTTCCTAAGTTTCTTAACCAATAGGGTGGAGGTGAAGTGTCTTGGTTGTGTAGCTCTGGAATGGAATATTGACCCGAATGTTTCCCACCATATTTGAAAGAAATCAGTTACATATTCCTCTACTTTACATGAAATTAGAAAGGGTTCTTTCTTATGCCAAAATGAGCATTCTATAACATTCACAATATTTTGTGAATCTAAAAGTAAATGGAGATAATTCAGGCAAATCATATCTCACCTCAATCATTATTAATAAAATAAAAGCTAGTATTTGTGGTCGATAGCATCTCCATAATGCTGCCATCAGACTTACGCTACCTCCCTTCTTCCATCTGTATAACTCTTTCTCCCATTCCCTGGAAATACAAAACACAACAACATTAATTATACAAAACACAACAACCATGTTGATAGCCTTTCTCCCATTCCCAGTAAACACAAAACACAACAACCATGTTGATAAATTTTCCCCCATTCCCTGTAAATACAAACCACAACAACAATATCAATAGCCATTCTCCCATTCACAAAAATGGGTCTATAAATATACTATCTTTAGCCCCCAAAGATCAAAATAGCAATGAAACATTTTAAAACACCTTTATTTGGACATTTTGTAATAGTACCGTATTCGTAAATCTTTCTTTTGTCTTAAAATTCTCTGCGCAATTAGTTTTTTTCTTTGCCCGCTGCAGGACAACCGTTCAATCACCTTATGCATAATTTTATCATAGTATTCCTGATAACCTCATTTTCAACCAATAAAAAACAAGTTTTCAAACCCGTACAATACGATAACAAACTTGGCTTGTTGCTATCTAGTCAACGCAACTCCTTCGCTGATTGGCCCAGATACCCCGCGCAAGATTTGAAGATTTCAGTGCATTCCATGCATTTGCACCTAACTGCAGAGTACTTTCACAACTAACTTTTTCCACTCTAAAACGTTAAACAGTCACCCGGTAAATAGTAAAATAAAATCTTGTAATGAGTTATTTCCACAGTTAAAAGCATTTGTTTATAGTTATCTATTCACAACAGAACACAAGACAAGGTGTACACTGCTATAAATACTCTCTATTTTTTAATAATAAATTAACTTTTGTAACAAATATAGGTCACATTTTCCAGTTAATGACTACAGTTGACATTACTTTAAATTCATACACTGATTAGCCTAGATTTTATTTAATGTTCTTCAAAAATATATAACATTCTGGACTTTTCAAAAATGGGGCTCACGCACTGTCGAAATCCTATAAAGTGACATAAGCCACAATGGAGTAACAATTATACAGTGAAAATGCCAATAATTGCCATTTCGGCGGCCATTTTGAAAAACAAGATTGTGGATATAGTCGGATCAACCCTTATTCTCTGACATTCGTATTCGACAGTACGCCTAAAAACCTATAAAATGACATTTTGCACAAAACAGTTACAAATATACGATGAAAACACAAAAATTGCCATTTAGGTTGCCATTTTGCAAAAATAAAATGATGGATCTATTGTCGGATTGAATCCTAATACTGCAATTTCGTATTCGGTACCCCTAAAAATCTATAACATGACATTAATAAACACATAAATTTATCACTTTGCCAGCCATTTAGAAAAAAAGATGGCAGATATTGTCGGATTGACATTATACTACAACTTAATTTCAGCACCCCTGAAAACATGTAGAAAGAAATATTAAACGACTAAATAACAAATAAATGGTATGGTTGCTTTGTGATTTTGTTTTGGAACATACCAACAACCTTGACTTACTTTTTCTCAAAATTTACTTTCATGCCTTGGGCAACTTCAAGTGGATATAGCTCAGTCAATTTTTGCCTGATTCAAACAAACCATCCATCATTTCAAAGGTATTGAGATGGAGAACGTAAAAATAATAATAAACCATACACCATTTTAAAGGTATTGAGATGGAGAATGTAAATATAACAATATCTCAATTTTCAGAATTTCCCCATTGTGTCATAAATACAAAACACAACAACAGTGGGGACTAACACATAGTACAATATTATCAGTGGAAAAAAAGAGAGTGAGAAATGGGGATAACGTCCACTCAACACAAACTATGTCATTTCAATACTAACTCATTGTTCAATTTTATTTCAATAATTTGCTTGCGTGTAGGGGTCTTTAGCAGTGGGAGGAAACCGAAGGACCCGGAGTAAACGTTCGACCTTACTCCTTGTCACATACAACTGGGGAATCGAAACCCTGCCAGTTGACTCAATGACAGACCTTATGATACAGCGCGCACATGCTAACCATTCCGCCACCCAACCCTCCTCAGTGGGAAAAAACCTGAGCATTTGAGAAAAATCCACAAGGTTGAATGTGTGACTCTCCTCCTTGTCACACACATCCATGGGATAAAAACCCCGACTTGACTCATTGACAGATCTTATGATCTAAAGTACAGATGTTAGACCACTCGACCACCCTATCACACCTGCTAATGTAAAATGTTTCAGCATACCACAAATTTTTACACTGGACCACCATTATCCACCCAAATTCTCTTCCATCCCTGAAAAGTGGGAACCAGCGACAGAAGGATCTTACCTGCCAAGATTATTGGATAATTTAACGGTTGAATCTTGCGGTAATACATCGTACACGTCTGCTTCATCTAGGGTATGATGATATCCTTTCCAAAATATTCGACCAGTCCACCTACAAAATACAACAATAATTATTCTCTATCAATACAGTTAAGAGATTGGAAGCTATTATATTGAGACCAGTCCACCTACAAAATACAACAATAATTATCCTCTATCAATACAGTTAACAGATTGGAAGCTATTATATTGAGACTAAGTGTAGCCTTACGTCTCTCATGATGTGATGCAGAGACCACATCATCATCCCCAAACGTCTACTCCTCAAACCCCCTGTTCTGGATCACCATATCGAGCCTCAGTCCTTTGATCTTGTTGTTGTCATGTATGGTTACATGATTTGTTGTTTTAAATTTTCTATATATATATTTGCCTCACAATTTGTTTTACTGGGGAAAAAAATAGGGACTTACACAAACATATTATAATATTGATAGTGTATTAAAATCTGTATAATAATTCTGAATAATATGTATTTAAATGAATGTATTTAAATGAATGTATTTAAATAAATAAATTTAATACTGTTTTATATTATGTATTTTGGCATTTTATTTATCTTATATAAATACTTGAAAAATACTGAGGAACAGGCTACGCCTTTATTACTTCTCTACCAGAGTTGAGTTTAGTGTGTTTGTCTTTTCTTGTTAGAACAATAACTTATATAAATTTGTAGTATTGCCATTGGACAGATAGCGATAGTCTATCATTAAATGGGTCTTGAGAATTCCTCAAACTCCTATGAAAAGCTATGCAAAAGCGTATTGTTGAATTAACATTGTACCATATGTCAGTTGCAAAATGACCCAGTTTGTGTTGAGTGGACATTAAACCCTATTATATAACTTTTCACTAAAAGAATGACACCACCTCTTCACATTTAACTTAGCCAAAATTGAAATAGCATAACTATTTAAATGAAATGGGGGTTAATGTCCTACAGATCTGAACCAAAAGACTATTTAAAAAAAGAGGTTAGTAAAAATAATTAGGCCATACAGCCATTTCCAGTGACAATCAATTCATTATTTATTTTGTGGTCAGACCAGTTTAAAAACATCATCATGTATCGGACAGGATATATACTTGTTGATATATATTCCAGATGTACTACTGTCCAATTAGCTCCATAACAACCATTTAATATGAAATGAAATGGAATGGGGTTAACAGCCTACTTTTCTGCACCAACTGGGCTAATATGAAGATGGGTATACTGTTTGCTGGGGTTAACAGCCTTCTATTGTGCACAGACTTGGCTATTGAGGATGGGTATACACAGTACAGTGTGATATGAGGGAAATTTTTGACCGGAGAGCGATACTATAGCTTACTCTTATTTCAAATTCAACTATCAAGGATTCTTTTATGTGCACCTTCATGTGTACATGGGATCTTGGTTGAGCACTAGACACTGTTCATTGTCAGGGGCACCACTGGCTTGATCCACTAACAAGGAGAATCCATGTTGAAAATCCAGAGGAACTTTCTCAGCCAACAAGGGGAGCAAACCCAGGACCTACTATGGCTCCCATATTTAATATGAGATGCACATAGTAGAGTATGGTTACTCTTATAGAACATCTTATATCACTTGGAACAGTCTATAAGATCCAGGGAAGTTTACTCTTCCCAGAACATCTGATACCACCACTTATTAGAAGGGGGGGGATGGCCGAATGGTTAGCGCATGCTTGCTGTATCATAAGGTCTGTCATTATGTCAGCTGGCATGGTTTTGATACCCTGGTTGTGCGTGACAAGGAATAGGGTCGCTTCTCCAGGTCCTCCAGTTTCCTCCCACTACTAAAGACCCCTACGCGCAAGCGAATTATTGAAATAAAATTAAACCATATGTTAGTCCCAAAATGACCTAGTTTGTGTCAAGTGAATGTTAAACTCCATCTCTCTCTCTCTTTCTTCTTATTAGAGAAGTTCACACACATTGTTTGTTGTACAAAGACTTTTGTAATGTAAACAAGATGATTAATTCATCGAAAATCTTCAATGTTGTATATACCAAACATTTAGTTAAATTTGTTTCCACAGAAACACAATTATCAAATTCAAGAAATTTTTAATTATCCAATGAACAAATTGAATGTCAACACAATATTTTAATCTTATTTAGACTATCACCTGTAATCAACACAAAAAACATAGTCTTTAACATCCAGCACCCTTGAATACTAAATTAACAAGATTTAATTTCCTAACAAGTGATAATGTCTCTTTAAATTTAAAAAGCAGTGAACACAAGTCCTATTGTAAGTCTGGTTGATGATAACCATTTGTCTGTAATGGGCGAGTGTGTGTGTGTTGCTTTATATGTTTAAGTCTGTCACAAACTCCAGAGGGTTTCCCTGGGTTCTCCTGTTTCCTAATCTGATTAAAACACAGATCCTATTTCGTTTTGTTTTTTAATAGTTCAAAATTTCGTTTTACTTCTCTTCACTACATGTACACTAGGATCTGGAAGAGTTGTTATATAAGCCGCGCTCTGGTTAATGTGAGGGATTAGCCAATGAAGCGGTCTGTTATGGCGAGTTCTTGGCGTACGCGACCTATCACTATAACCAGTCAAATCTTCATGTAGTGTAGGCCATCGAAAGTATAAAGTGGAGCGGAGTTAATACCCATTCCTCACCCTCTCTCTGCGTGATTCTCCCTTGTGAGTGGTGCATGACAGAGGGCCCAGCAATGAACAATGTACAGTCATTTTGACGGTATGAAATATTGTGACCCCATGTGCACAGTGGCTTGCACATAAAAGATCCCTTGGCAGTTGGAATTCGAAATAAGAGTGGGCAAAGTTTCCCTCATAGCACACTGTCAATCTGTTTCACAGAGAATTACGAGTCTCGTATAATATCTCTGTCATAGATGACTGCCTTAACACATGCTGTCACAGCACGCGGTGTGAATCATTGGCTGAATGGCGCGTGCATTGTTTACATAAGACATAACTGCTTCGGAGAGAATGCTGCATTTTAGTCAATTTAATACCCATTTACACTAAATCGGAAATAATTTTTACCTACAAATACGTCAAACGCCTTTATTTATTTCTCCAATATATACAAAAAATGTTTTAGAATTTAATTTGTCGCAGGAAAAAAGTTAATATTTCTAGCTCATTAAGCCGCATTAATGTCATCCTTATCAGTGATTGTGGCGGCCAAGCAAATATTCACTGCGGATCAGTGTGGCACACTGTATGGTGTATGCCTGTCATCATTAGCCCAGTCAGTGCTGAACAGTAGGACCTCAAACCCCATTTCATTTAATTTCTCTCCCTCCTCTGTGTCTCTCTTCCTATCTGTATCTCTCTCAACACCCCTCCCCACACCTGTCCTCTCTGTCTCTCTAGGTGAGAAAGTAACAGTGATACAAGTATTTATCTCGGATGTGTTATATAATGAAAAGACGAGCCACGATCATGTTACACTTGTCGCGGTTTTCATCAAACAAACCACCAGAATTAATCAACATCGTGCAGTCGCCTGTTTACAAACATTTATACTTAATTCCTCGTTAAACACTGTACCCTTTAAACTAGCGGAAGTCATTCATCTTCAAATATTTCTACAGGTTCATATTCACCATGCCACAGTCATTAAACTTTCTTTTATCTGGTAAATACAAGAACCAAGAAGAGATAGTCTAGCACTGTAAACCATTGACCCCCATCTCTTTCCCCTTTCGTCATTCTCCATGATGCAGTAGATAATGGATATGATGATATTTCAACAGATCAGATTTTATTCTCCCCACCCAACCAACCCTTTTATTTATCTCCCCATTTTCAAAAATATAGTATATGGTCCCTCATCCAACCCTCCATTTACCTCCACCTTTTAACTATTCCTTCCCAACACCTCCATTCATCTGTCCCCCTACCCAATCCTGATCCATTCATCAGTCCCCATACCCGATCCTCATCCAACTCCTCCATTCATCTGTTCCCCTACCCAATCCCCATCCAACCCTCCCATTAACCTGTCTCCTTACTCAATCCCCACCCCACCCTCCTATTCATCTGTCCCCTACCCAAGCCTCATCCAACTCATAAATAAGAGAAGTTGTATCAGATGTTCTAGAAAGTGTAAGCATACCCTGCCTCTGGCACAATCTCAATTACAAATGGACCAACCAGAGAAGACATAAACACCTAGTATTATCTTAACCAATCACAATTGGACAAGAAGATATGATACGAACACCAAACACCAAGAACAAAGTCACTTTTACTATGAAACATCATCATTATTTACAGATCAAAATGTTCTAATGATAGACTGAGGAAAGAGACGGAGGAAAGAAATCATGAGCATGAGAGAGGAAAGGCGATTGGTAATGCGGCAAGAGGTGTATAGATCAAAGATTTATATGCTTTTCATGAAAACATAGCATCTTTTCAAAGTTTGAGAGTAGTCTGCCAATACCCCACAAAAAGTGCTCTGCAACCCCTAGCGACCTACAGGTTGGGAATCAAGGATCTAAACCAATCACAATTGGACAAGAAGATATGACATGAACACCATGTATTATCTTATCCAATCACAATGTCTCAACTAAGATTTCAAAGAAAACATACAACTGCTAAGTATACTGTGTGAATGTGAAACAGGTATTTCAGTTCCATAGTTTTTGTCCCCTGGTCAGTTTTTCAAGTATTTTGTTTACCTTGTCATTTTATTGACCATAAACAGGCATGTTATTATATTGACTTTAAACAGGCATGTCAGTTTTTCCAAGGAATATGGTGGCCAATTTTTGTAGCACTTTTCGATTTATAAATCAATCTTAAGAGTTTTTAACCATATTTGTGTTCAAGTGTTTTTAGACGTATTTGTGTTCAAGTGTTTTTAGACGTATTTGTGTTTTAAGTGTTTTTAGACGTATTTGTGTTTTAAGGTTAAATTTTATGTCATGAGAAGTAAATACCACAACTAGTCACTTGCACCAGTTTGGTCCATCATACACACTGTGTTGGGAGCTACGACGACTCAGTGAGTAAGACCTCGTCTAGCTAAACTGGAGGTCCTGAGTTTCAATCCCTGTGTTGTCTCAGAAAGTTCATCAGGATTTCCCAGGGTGGTTCCTTCTTGTCAGGGACAGCTGTCTAGTCATTTGGGTGGGGCAAAAACCAAGGTTCCGTGTACACATTGGTTTGCACGTAAAAGAACCCCTGACAGAGTGGGCTGTTCGAGCAAAATTACCCTCATAGAACACTGGATGTTGTATGCACGTCTTCATTAGCCCTGTCTGTGCAGATCAGTAGGATGTTTAACTACATTTTATTTCATTATAATATTAATTATTCATTCATTATAATATTAATTATTCATTCATTATAATATTAATTATTCATTCATGAATATTCAACTTCAATTCTAACACTGTCATTGGTGATGTGTTTTTCTAGTGCATCAATTTTCAAACACAGAGAGAGAAATGGTGATTAACCTCCACTCAACACAGACTAGGTAATTTCAGGACTAACATGTGGTTCAATAATTCACATAGGGGTCTTACCTGTGGGGGGAAACAGCCACAAGGTTGGACAGACAGTCCTACTCCTTATCACATATAAGCTGGCAATTGAAACCACGCTACTTGAATTAATGACAGACCTTATGATCTAAAGCACCAATTTTCAAACATATTAAATTAAATTTTGTTTTAATTATTTGCACTTTTCGGCTTAATCCAAATTAATTATTTAACATTTAATTAAAAAAAACAAAATCCTCTCAGCTTTGATTCAATACCCTTAAAAAGAGGCTGATCAAAATATTTCAGCAAAATTCATTATGTTGAGTATATCCTCTGCAGTTGATGCCGAGTGTTGACAAATTTTCAATTGATAAACCTGATTGGTATTGATAGCTCTTTATATAGAGATTAAACTTTGATGATATGCTTGCAAGTATTAACGATCCCTTATATGATTATCAGAGACTTTAGATATAGGGAGATGTAGGTTGGGGGCAGGAAGAGAAGAAGGGGGAGGTAAATCAGGGTTTAAAGTCTACTATTCTGCACTGACTGGGCTTACGAAGACAGGCTTAGAGTATACAATGTGCTATGAAGGAATTGTTCCTGGACTGCAGCCGATTCAAACCCCAACAGCCTGGCTAGTGAACCAGCGCCTTAGTCTCTGAAAATATGTGGCTCCCAAAATCTGGTTACCCGACAACTACATTACCAGCAAAGATTCTAATGCAGTGGCATACTAGAGTATGTTTCTTGCCTGCCACTCCCCGAGAAAACCAATACACAGAGAGAGAAATGGGGCTTAACGTCTATTCAACACAAACCAAGTCATTTCGGCACTAACATGGCATTATTTTATTGCATGTGGGGGTCTTCAGATAGGGCAATATACTGGAGGACCCGCAGAATGCCTACAATTTTGGGAACACAAACCTACTCCTGGTCTCGTACAAGCTTGGTATCAAATCTACACAATTCAACTCTACGACAAACCTTATGATCTAAAGTACATGTGCTAGACTACTCGCCCACCCCAACCCCTCAACATCGTTGATCTGTTAAACTAAAATCTTTCTTGGTCTTAAAGTTTAAAGATTCAGGCCCTGTTTTTCGAAATCTTAACTAAAGATAAAATCCAAATTTTAGTTTATACTTCAATTTTGATTGGCTAAGCACTAAAATCAATCTAATATTATCCAATAAAATTACTAAAATTTGGATTTTGTCTTAGTTAAAATTTCGTGAAACAGGCCCAAGGACATATATAATTTCTACAATTGGTGATCAACTAAATAAAGGTAGGGAATTTGTTATGACCTAGTAATATTTGACCTTTAGAGCATCCACAAGCAGACCAAGGAACAGCGTTCAAATTCTCAATAAATAGATTTCTTGGACTTTTTTGATGAAATCTAATTTTCACTGCTTTATCCAAATTGATTAATTAACATAAATATCCATGGTACACATAGTACACAATCTTCTGGAACAAATTTACGTTGTCTGCTACTTGAGTTATTAATTACACCGGACAATTATATAGGTGAATCATTCTCGTTAAAAATAACCCTATCCAGGTGTCATTATTTACCTTTAAACAGGTAAGAAATGTCAAAGGTCATAGGTCATGCTATACAGGTAAATTACATACAGGTACAATGTCAATTTGACATCAGAAACTTAAAACTGAAATTTTCCACAGAAAACTTAATTTTGAATAATTTTAAGGAATAGATTAGAACAATGCTTAAAATCTTTTGACGTTAATTTCTATAGAAACGAATATGCTTATTATTTGTAAGTCATCTATAATCAATGGTTATAGCTTTAACTCAAAGAGGTAATAATATATTATGTCAGCAAGAATGAGGTATTATCATTAATCAGCCTTTTCAAATCATACTAATTATTGAATATGCAGAGTTTGCAAATTTCTTGAATAATATCCATTATTTATCTCTCTATAACTTGACTTACTGGTAACACACATTACATGTATTTTTGATCATAGGTGTAGGAGCCATGGGGGTGGGCTATAGATTCTGTGAACCATCCATTTTTCGGCCACAAACATCAGAGAATGAGAGAACTATGAGACTATATATCATAGAAATATAATCATATAAGGATTGATTCATTCTGATAATTTGGGTGACGAAGAAAATTTTTGGGCAAATAGCCTCACTGAGATTGGCCCCCTATGCCTATGATTTAAGATCTGAGAGTTTTGAAATGCTGTAAGATAATTAGATGAATGAAATATACTGTATACCTGTACATCTATATAATGACACAAATACTGAATGTATCCTTGCTAATCCTCAATAATACTCTTCCTTTATAATTCCTTTACACCACAAATCTTTACCCATCAACACTATGGAACACACTCGGAAATTATCGTAGGCCGAAAAGTACAGATTAATACTGACTATGATGTTCTAATGGTGCTGATTATCGTGAAAACTATTTTTCTTCTTATTCTACACCCCCGAAAAGTATAGGTATCTCAGTGCAGATATACTTTGCAGCTCAATCCTGGACTATCGATCATCGAGGCTTTAAGGCGTAAAATTGTGTTGATTATCATGAAAATTCCTGATATTATGAACCATCTGTATCCACCATCAAAATATTTATCAATATTTGTCTTGAATTAAAAACACATTTCAGACATCTCCCATCAGTCAAAAGACACAAGAAAGATTATTTTTGTTCAAAGTTGCTAAAATTAAAATCACTAAAAGTTAAACTCATTCTTTATAGAGTAATATTCAAAATTAAAATCGGTAATTAATCATGTACTCATATATCCATTAGACATTTCAAATTCTGGATAACTGTATTTATGGCAATTAATCATCCACTCATATATCCATTAGACAATCGTCAAGTTTATACGGCATTTAAAATTCTCAATAACTGTATATATTCGTTTAAAAATTTAAAACCTATTAAAGGTACTCCACAACACTTCTAACTGATCCCCACTATTTCTTCCTCACTGCTTCGTTTACCTCATGTGAACAATCGTCAAGGCTACACGTCATTTAAAATTCTCGATAACTGTATTTATTCGTGTAAAAAACTTTAAAACTATTAAAAGTACTCCACACAACTTTTACCCGATCCCGTCTATTTCTTCCTCACTGCTTCGTTTACCTCATGTTAAATTTGTTTTCTAGCCGTGTCCAACAGCAGCCAGTAAAACAAACACTGTCTTCTCTCATCCGACAGGTATTTCTACTTTCAAACTTAATCTAGTTTAAAATGCATCTTTTTTCTCCCCGAGGTTGGTATGTCACTGTTGATCTTTGCCTCGAGACTCGTCTAAGTTTTATTCATGATTAGAGTAGTTAACATACTTCTGCATTTAATAGTCAACAAAATTCTTGATTTTACACAGCATGGGTTTAATCTGTAGAACTTTAGCATTGCCCGGGGAGGAAGGTTTTAAAATAATTGTGGTTAAGATTATTAGTAAATCAGGAAGCCCATTTCTTATTTTTAACGAACCCTTTAATCTCAATCAAATGGCATTTGGCAGTTTTGACAATTGGGTAAAATTGGTCTAAAGATTATTTTTAAATGTGTTTACTATTCAAAATCAAATGGCATTTGGCGGTTTTGACGATTATTTTTAAATATGTTACTATTTAAAATCAATTTTAAAAATAATGTCTCTTTAAAAACGAATTCTCACTCATGTAAACCATAAAATTCATCTTATTGACAGAATAATGTTGCTGGGGAAAATTATTAACATTTTATTTTATTTCAAATGAGCAAATAAAATGAAAACTGGTGCAACCCCAAAAACTAATATTACCTTTCAAACAATTCTCTGTATTTATTTACAGGCAGGACACTAAATTTGTCTTTTTTTACTTTTAAATAAATTTGCACAGGTTAAAGTATAGATTGAAGGAACATATGACAAATTCTTTTCTTGTTTAAACATATATTGTCAAACATTACAACAGTTTCTATACAATATAAACATTGTGAAATAAAATAAAATAGGGTTTAACTGCTCTGAATGGGCTAATGAAGACGGGCATACGCCTTGCAGTGTACTATTAGGGAAATTTTGCCCGGGCAGCGGCACTACAGCCTACTCTTATACTGAATTCGAATTGCGAAGGGTTCTTTTATGTGCACAACAATGAATACACTGGACCTCAGTTTTCATTCCATCTGAATGACTATACACTGTCCATTGCCACGCCCTTTTTCCTGCACCACTGACAAGGGGGAACACCCCAGAAAATCCTGATGAACAGTCTTGGTCGACACAAGGATCGAACATGGAACCTCTGAGCCTGTCACATTGTGAACTGTCCATGCCTCAAACACTTTATTTCAGAGAGAGAGAGAGAGAAATGGGGTTTAAGGTCTACTCGACTCTTGGGATTTGTTGTGACCGACATAATCGTTTCAATAAAACACTCATCACCCTTTTCCCTTTTTTTTTTCAGATAGGGAGAGAGAAATGGGGTTTAACAGCTACTCGACACAAACATATGATTCAATTTTATTTTATTTAGCAGTAGCAGGATATAGAGGATGGACAGGCGACTCTATTTCAGCAGGTACTCTACTCAATCAGGGAATCGAAACCACGCCACTTGACTCAACGACAGACCTTGTGATTTCACACGCACCCTTTAAACCACTAGACCACCCATCCTCCCCTCCCTTTATTTAAGATCGGAGCCACAGTGACTTTATGAGTAAGTTTGAACTGTAATAGTACACAAAACAAAACCGATAAAACAAACCTGCAGACGACACAAAATACACAGACATTGCAAGAAATAAACAACAAATATCAATTCAAGTGAATAAAAAAACATACTTACCCACAATTCAAAATATTGTTCATCCTTTTATTATCTATTATTTACTCAATAAATCAGTTTTTATCAACTCTACCCCAAAATATATAGTCTCCTATAACACCTCATAACACTTCTTTTCAATAAAGCAGTTTATTATCCACAGTAAAAAATTTATTCCAAATCTATATCCTTCTAAACCACCTCTAAACACTTCAATAAAGCAGTTTATTATCCAAAATCAAAAATTAATTCCAAATCTATATCCTTCTAAACCACCTCATAACACTTCTCTTCCATAAATCTGGTTATGGGCCACAATCCAATACTAAATACACCAGACATTAAAAACACAGTATAGTACTTCTCATTTCCATGTGGAATTCACAATATGGGTTTATTGGTAGTTCACAGAATTATTTATGCAATTTATTAACTTGTCACAAATTGACTTCATATTTCACAAAATAAAAAGTTTGACTCTGCCTAGAACAACCTGTTGGTTTCAAACGAGCTTCGTCAAGTTGCAGTCATTAACGATTATTTGCGGTCACAAATAAACTGTCTATAAGAAAACAAGACGAAGAAAATGCAAGCAACCATAAAACCCCAAACAGTGCTGTTACCACTGGATAAAAATAAAACGTCTTTCTATCAAGATTAAAAATTAATACAAGAAATTTTAAACAAGACACAAGATTGTCATAATACACTCCCAAGAAGAAAAAAAAATTGTTAGGTTCAGTCCAGGTTTCTATTAAAACAAGACACAAGATTGTCGTATGTATATAAACTCCAGCAATTGTTAAATTCCATCCAGGTTTCTGTTTTAATTCACATTTAAACCTTGCGAAATACTTTCTCATTAAATAGTTTAATCCCAGCACGAATTCAAATCAAGACAATAAAAACTTGTTCAAATCTATGTGATCCACATCAAGCAGTTGATCTAAGATATATTCACATTAGATGATTTTTTATCAATCCGAGGAACTGATTTCTCTGTTTTTCACCCCTTATGTGTGTAAAAATGAAAAAGTTTTGAATACAATCGAAAGACGGCCAAAACAGAAATTCAAATACACACAAGGACACACAACTTTAAATATTCAGTTGGGTTTTATTCTTGTCAGTCCTAGTAAGTTATCTCTTTGGTTTTTTACTCCTATGCAAGTTTGTAAAAAGGGAAAAGTTTCAAATACAATCCTTCAAATTAACACAATAAAAACTTATCCAATTCTACATGACATGTCTCAACTTAACATCTTCAAATGAGTTTTCATCTCTCTGTACAGGTGTGTAAAAATGAGAAAGTTTCGAATCCAACAAATGTCGTCTAAAATAGAATTCTAAACATTTGAATCATCTTGGCACCCGTTCCATATATTTTAAAGTGTTGAGTGACGTTAAGAAGTTTCTTGTCAAGAAAGGAAATTTACAAACGGTGAACTACGATACACTTCCTCGAAATGGTATTAAATAGATTACGCAGACTAACAGATTAGGAAGTTAATCTGTAGGAAACTAGTATCTTTAGACTGGTTACATCCGAGAGATCGAGACAGCTTCCGATTTAACAAATAAACAGTCTGTTTGATTTGACAACGGTTCAAAAACCTTCATTTTTTTCATTTATAAAAAGTTACCTATAAGCTAGTTCTTTCACCAACGATTTAATCTTTACCCAACAATCAACGTTCGATACATTGTAGTTCTAAATTATTTTAAAACATGAAATTTATATCACAAGTGGGTTGAGGTTGGGGGGGGGGGGAGTTTTGACCAGATGACAGAATACTGACTGCTCTTATTTTGAATTCAAATACTGTGTTCTGGCCCACTAACAAGGGTTGGGGTACCAGCAGAGGTGGGAACAAGTTGCAGGACCTCAAGTCCAAGTCGCTGAACGTCGAGTCAGAGCCAAGTCTCAAGTCACTGACTTTAGTAGCGAGTCCAGTCGAGTCCCAAATCTTTCCAAAGCCGGAGTCCTGTTCAAGTCGCCAGTTCATCAAATGAGTCAGCAATTAATGGTAAATAAGGTAAGTTAGTGTTATGCCCCCACTCCCCGCAACTCGAGTCTCAAGTATTTAAAGTCGTGTCGCAAGTAGGGTCATTGATGCGACTTAATTCGGACTCAAGTCTGCATTGCGGATCTCAAGTTCCAACCTCTGGGTACCAGGCCAGAAAATTCTGAGGAAGTTTCTCGGTTAACACAGTGCCTTTCTCACAGACCATTATGTTTCCCACCAAGAAGAAGACCTAGGTCTATTTTATGTTGAACATGTCAAATTGTGGAGTAAATTAGGTGACTTTGTTTTATAGTCGACAGGAGACTTGAACTAAAACTCTTCACGTAGAATAAATAAAACCACTCAACGTCTGCATATATCAGAGAGTCTGTCTGCTATTTACTATAAGCACATCATACACTTGTCAAGATGTAAAATGTCAATCTAACACGGCCGAGAAAGGGAGACCAAGTAGAAATTTAAATAAACACATTTTGTGCCAGTTTATTTCAAAACCTTGAACACTATTAAAACTCTTTAGAGACTTGATTTGACATTTCTTTCTTCTAACTTTCGGTGTGCACGTTTGTCTTGAGGTCTGGGATCTTGCCTCAGCGTCCCTCAAAGTTTGTCTAAGTTTGTCACCTCGTGTTATCTAATTTTCAGTTTCTGCTATGTGTGGAGCTTAGTGTATTATAATTTGAGTTCATGTATTATAATATGAGTTCAATTTGAGTCCATATGTTATAAATCCAGTTGGTGTATTATTATTTGTGTTAATGTCTTATAATTCAAGTTCATTTTTTATAATTTGTGTTCATGTCTTATAATTCGAGTTCATGTATTATAAATTTAGATCAATTTGAGTTCATAGTTATACATTGTATTCATGTATCTTTATTTGAGTTAATGTATCTTAATTTGAGTCTATTTTGTTTCCATGTGCTATAATTTAAATTCATGTATTATAGATTAAGTTCATTGATAATAATTTGAGTTCATTGATTATATAAGTTGAGTTCAATTTGATTTCATATATCATAAATAATGTTCATATATTATAATGGGAGTTCGTATTATAATTCACATTCAATTTGAGTTCATGTATAATAAATTGTGTTCATATGTTATAATTTGCATTCATTTATTATAATTTGGATTCATGTATTACAATTGAGTTCATATGTTTTAATTTGTGTGCATGTATTATAGTTTGTGCGCATGTTTATAATTTGAGTTCATATATTATAATTTGTGTGCATGTATTATAATTTGATTTCATATATTACAATTTGATTTCATATATTACAATTTGATTTCATGTGTTACAATTTGAGTTCATATATCATAATCTGAGTTCATATGTTATAATTTGAGTTTAAGTGTTATAATTTGAGTTCATGTATTACAATTTGATCTATGAGCATTAGTATTTATTTTATCTTTTAAAAGCCAGAATAAAAAATTCCTGTAAACAAAACGAGTAGAGAGGGGGTGGGGTAGGGTCTAAATCTTAAAATTTAAGCAGTATCTAATAAACAATAACAATAAATTCTAAACAGGGGGTGTTTAATGATGTTGTAAATCAATATCTTTAATGTTTTTCTTTGAATTATTTCTCAGATTTAGTTCCTCTGGGGAGCCATCTTTATTTGTTTTCCTATCAGATACTGGGTGCTAAAATAAAAATAGAAATGTTACTTACCATATACATAAGAAATCCCACATATATTTACATTTACTTCTTGGTGCCATTTTTGCTATAAAACATCCTTCAACATGTAGAATAGATAACACTGAACTCGTATACTTTCAATCTTCCTCTAATTTCAACCCATTCAAGTTCCTTTTTACTTTTTGTGCTGTAAAGTGAAATATATTTTACTTGGCTATAATTATGAGAGAGAGAGAGAGAGAGAGAGAGACAGAGAGGGAGAGTTTTATTTCAATAATTCACATAGAGGACCCACAAAAAAACCCATGAGGCTGTCAGTACAATTGTTGGGATCAAATCTTGCTTGGCCATTTCACTTGGTAACAGACCTATTGATCTAAAGCAGCTGACCTTGCAAACTATAATATTGTGAAAGGTGAATCCCTAAAAAATATATTAGTCTAAATGTTCCAAAAATTTGTCAGCATAACAATATTCAAAAGGGATATGATCAAAACAAACCATATATTGAATGGAATAGAACAGATTCACCATTTAATAATCTAATGATAAAATGGACAATTTTGACTTTATTCATTATCATTGGAATGGTACATGACAATCAAAACTATCTACCCTACATTTTGTCAAAACTTCAAACACTCATAATTTCTATCAGAAAAAAAATAATTTAACTAAATTTTTTTAAATATTTAATTGTTTTTCATTATTGATTTTGAACTATTATAGCAAGAACAGCAATCTCTTTATCTAAATCTTACCTATTACCTCTTTAATATAAATTTTAAGAACACAATTACTTAACCTTTACTTAGATAAATCTGTCGGTTGCTTTGTAATTTTAACTCTTCAATGTTTGATAACCTAAGAGGGTTACTTCTCAAAAAACTGAAACCACTTTATTATTCTAGATATGATATATTCCAACAGCTACAACTCTAGATTCTTTATTCCAACAGCAACAACATTAAAATAACAATAAGGACAGAACAGTATGATCTTATGAAGAATTATACTGAAAGCTTTTTTCTAGTATCGTAATTTCAACCCAATCTGTTCGAAGTTTCATTATTTTAACCCAATCCAGTTACAAATATCTGTTTAAATAGTCCAAAGTGGTCTTTTTCTTCTTTAACTGTTTCAACAGATCAATTGTAAAATGGCAATAAATCCTCTATAAACGTTAATCTACATCCTTGAAGAGAAT
Organism: Patella vulgata; assembly: GCF_932274485.2. NCBI lineage: Eukaryota > Metazoa > Mollusca > Gastropoda > Patellidae > Patella > Patella vulgata. Next base: position 33,498,007 of record NC_065886.2, on the reverse strand, counting down.
TGTTGGTAAAATCAACAATGATAGGGAGAGAATGACAATCTATCTTTTATACTCTCATACAAATAACCAGATAAACACACAGACATCTTTTATACACACATACATTCATTCAACATAATCACAGTATTACTGCACTTACTATTAAACGCTCACTGCCTAATTTGTTATTGCCCTTAGTGTTGTTAAATTTTTTGACAGTTCCAACTCATGACGTCAACTGGCAGCCTATCGACATTCAGGAGACGACCGGTAGCATTATTTCTGTTAAGTATTGATTGTAAATCATTAATTTTTTTGTTTCCATTTTGAGTGAAACCTATATCATTACAGGCTCGATATTGTACAGCGCAGTGGACGCTTTATGTCTGGTCCCTGAATCCATTCACTTGATTTGATATTTCTTTATTTCTTGCAATATCTATGTAATTTGATTTTTCTGCAGGTATGTCAGGTAGGTTTTGTTTTGCATGTAGTTTGGTGCTGAAGTACTGATAAAATTAAGCATTGCCAGGCTACAAATTTAATTATGCCCACTAGCAGCAGGGTCAATCATTAGGTATAAAATTGATTATTGATCCTACTGACAGTTTTCATTTAATCTAGATTACTGATATACTGACTGTTTCCCTTTAATCTTGTTTACTGACTGCTTGTCTTTAATCTAGATTACTGACACTACTGATTGCTTCTCTTTAAGACTACTGACTGCTTTCCTTTAATCTGGATTACTGATATGCTGACTGTTTCCCTTTAATCTAGTTTACTAACTTTACTGACTGATTCCCTTAATCTAGATTCCTGACGCTAGTGACTGCTTCTCTTTAATCTAGATTACTGACCCGGCTGGCTGTCAAATTACAGTGTCAGATGTTAGTTCCCCTTTAAGTGAATTAAAGGACCCTGCTGGCCATTAACCTTAATATAGTGAAATTATTGACTCTGCTGACTTTTATCTTATAAGTGACATTACTCCCCCTGCTGGCAATTACTCTTTAAATGAGATCACCAAACCTGGTGAGACTACTGATCATGCTGGATGTTCCCCTTTAATCTGGTTAAAAATGGGGGTTGGCCGGGTTGTTGAATGGTTTAACGTGTGGCGTTAGATCAAAGGATCTGTCACCAAGTTAAGTAGAGTGGTTTTCAATTCCCTGCTTGTACGTGACAAGGAGTGGGGTTGCCTGTCCAATCTTATGAGTTTTCTCTGAATCCTCCGGTTTCCTCCAACTGCCTAAGACCCCTATGTGCAAGCAACTATTAAAATAAATTGAACCATGTGTTTGTCCCAAAATGACTCTAGTTTGTGTCAAGTGGACAATAAACCCCATTTCTCTCTCTTTCTCTCTCTCTGGTGAGACTACTGACCATACTGGATATTCCCCTTTAAGCTTGTTAAAAATAAGAAGTTTAATTGTTTGATCCCACGACCCACCTCGCCCTTTATTTCACCACTCATCGTAAACTGATTCTATTAATATATTGACACAACGTAATTAAAGTCAAACGATGAGCACGCAAAAAACTACGGAGACATTTATAAGACACGTAGCAAGTATGTTTGTACATGGTTGGTCATCATGATTAGACTGTAATACATCCTGAAACTTGCCAATTTATTTTTCAATGGTAATTCTATTGATTAAATCCTTGTGATCTTTTAAATTAAATAAGATCCTTTTGAAATGAGATCTTTTTAAAATGAATCAATCAATAAGTTAAAAGAACAAAATAAGGAAAATGTGCACTTTGTAGAAAATTTGTTTTTGAATGTTTAAAATAAATTGTATTCAATTATTTATACAGTTGGCTAAATTGTGTAGAATAACACGAAAAAAACCCTAAAAATTTCCATCTTTAAAATATAGTTAAATTTTGTCTTAAGAGGCATTAGGGTTGTTAAAATCTTTGCCCATTGATAAAACTGTTTTTTTGGTAGACTAATGTTTACAGGTGTGCTTGTTTGGTTTCAGTCCCACAGGTGACCAAGTGTTTTAATGAGGGCACATGAAATCATGTTGTTTATAATAGTTTCGATTTTTATGGTTTCTATACATCCCATTTGACACAATCTGATTAAAATACAGATCTATATTTCGTTTCGTTTTTTTAAACTTTTGATGGCCTCTACTTCATGATGATCTGACCAGTTGTATTGGGAGGTCGCGTTGGGGTCATACGAATGGCTTTTGACCCTATTATGTCAGACATTTTGTTAACCAATCAAAGTTGATGTTAATTTCAAGTAGGATACCCATAGTTCATTGCATCACACGCCAAGAACTTGCTGCAACAGACTGTTTCATTGGCTAATCCCTCACATCAGCCAGAACGGGGGTTATAAAACAACTCTTCCAGATCCTTGTGTAGTAAAGACAAGTAAAACAAAATTTTGAACTATAAAAAATGAAACGAAATAGGATCTGTATTTTTATCACACTGGGTATTGTCAATCGCTTCCGTAATCATGTGGATTTCATGCCACTTGGGAAGATGCCTGGGTACCAGTGGATTCTTGACTCTGAGTTTGCTCGCTCTCTCTCTCTCTCTCTCTCTCTCTCTCTCTCTCTCTCACTGAATCCATGAAACATACATTGTGTGGCCTCATTTTCCTGTGCCATTTTATCAGTTTCCCCATGTCAATGGTGCAGGCTGATGGGGCCTGACAAGTACAGTCTAGTCATTGGATGGGACGAGAATCCAAGGTCAGATTTCAAAGCCTTGAGTAGACTGTATGGCCGCTGCCAGGGCAAAATTTCACTCATAACACACTGTATGGTGTATGTCCGTCTTCATTAGCCCAGTTGGTGCAGAAAAGTAGGATGTTACACCCCACTGCATTGAAATTTTATCAGTGGACATTTCATACTGTAAAATTTTTCTCAGATTGTAACATAACTGATCAAACATCTTCATTATCCCAGTCATCTTCATCAGCCCAGTCCATACAGAACAGTAAGCCGTTAAACCCCATTTCATTTCATTAATGACAAAAATGAATTACCAGCTTACCTTTTTGAATTAAGCAGTCTAAAATGATATAATCGTGTGTATTCCAGTATGTAAAATAAAAACCCTTTTTAAATTAATTAAAAGCTGATCAAAAATGCTGTACGGTAATCGTGTATATTCCAGAAGGCAAAATTAAAGCCCTTTTATACTTGTATTCCAGCGAATAAAATGAATCACATGTTTACATGGGACTCCACTAAAATAAATTGTATGGTTGCACTGAACAATAAAACTAAGCCAGGTAATTGGTAGATATCTCTATGATTGAATTTTATTATTACCTGGCAATTACGTCCAATAGAAATAGTTAATCCTCAGAGTAATAATGCGAAATCCATACTTTAACTGACTTACTGTAGTAAATGTTTATATCTGTGACAGGATGCCCTTGTCGGGAATTAAACCTGCAAGTCCACGACCCCACGAATGGAATATTTACACTTCCCTGGAGTGAGCCAAAGGAAATAATTCTCCACGACCAAGTCATGCATCGTTACTTTAAACTCATTGAAAACCACAATAGATCGTAATGTACACGAGGAGGGCCTGACCATTACAGCGGTCTAGTCATTTGGATGGGATGAAAAACAAGGTCCATTGTACACATTGGTGTGCATGTAAAAGATCCCTTGGCTGTTGGAATTCAACATAAAAGTAGGCTGTATCTGCTGTTTGGACAAAATTTCCCTCATAGCACACTGTATGGCGTATGCTCATCTTCATTAGCACAGTCTGAGCAGAACAGTAGGACGTTTGGCCTCATTTCATTTCATTTCATTTGTAATGTACACGGCTCTAAAAATATATCTCAGCCTTATTGTTTTCAGCATATATATCACAAACTGATTTAACTAATACACAGTGCCGGACTGGGCCCACCTGTCCACCTGTCCGTGACAGGTGGGCCTAAGCATCATTAAAAAAAGTGGGCCTAAGCCTATAAAGAAAAAAGAAAAAAGAGAAAGAAAAAAAAAGAGAAAGAAAGGAGAGGAGGAGAAAAGAAAAGAAAGAAGGAAGGAGAGGACAGGAGAAAGAAAAGATAGGAAAAAAATGACAAACAACACGAAAAAAGAAGTGTACTAGAATTCTCAAATTCATCTTATGATAGTGCTCTTGGGTCATTCTGTTATCTAATTGTATCATGAAATCAAACATTTGCCTTCTTCTGCTTTGGTCTGAAATGCTTGGAAAATGGGTTTGTGGTTGTCAATTTTCAAAATTTTCCTGGGGGGAGAGCCCCAAAGACCCCCCTCGGACCGCGCTCGTGACACACCTTTGGTGGGTACTTGTGTGGACCTTGGTCAATGACCTGACAGGTGGGCCTTGGCCCACCAGTCCGGCACTGCTAATACATACAAAACACTAATGTTTCTCTAAACTCTACATTTGATAAAAAATCAAATTAGAATGAATCTATAATATATCTATAAAAAAAATTCAATTGGAATTTGTACTTAAATCAACATATTTTTTTTATTACATCCTGTTTAAATGGAATGTAAATCCAGATGAAGGTTCTTGTGCAACACCATGATCGAACACTCAACCTCCAGCTTAGCGAGGCAATGTCTTACTGGCTGAGTCACCTACGACTCCAATAGTTAACGGAAAACCAGCACAAAAATTACACATATTATGTAATCAGTCCTGAAATGACCTGGTTTGTGCTGAGTGGATGTTAAACCCCATTTCTCTCTCTCTCTCATATTTTGTAAGCCAGGATGCCACATTTGTTCAACAAGGACCCAGGTTCAATCGTTAGTGTTAGCAGACAAAACTCCACTCTCATTGGTGGAGAATGGCTGGTCTGGTTTCCACCCACCATCGGTGGGGGAAGAGGGAGTGTCAGGTTTCCACACGTCTCAGTGGTGGAGAATGGAGGGTCTGGTTTCCACCCATCTCAGTGATGGAGGATGAAGGGTCTTGCAAGAAAAAGTGTTTAGTGATTTGGATGGGACATTAAACCTAGGTATTGTTGAGATTTTTAGGGTTTTGGTGTTAAATAAAACAAGAGATATCATTATTGCTGGTTACTTTTATAGCCCTCCCAACACACACACACCTTCCCCCACCCCCTTGCGAGCATCTCCTGCTAAGTCCCTTTTTATCTCATTTTTGACCTTATATGGATTTTTATATTTCTTCACCCATTAGAATGTATTAACAACATCGTTTTGTCCATGAATATTTTTCTAGATTATTGTTGCTCCCTATGTGCTCCCCCTCCCCCACGCTGAACTCCCCTTTTGTCTCATCTTTGACTTTAGCTTAGAACGGATTTTAGTTTTTGGTCACCCATATTATCTAGATTTATTACCAACATTCTTTTGTCCATGTATTTCTTTATAGATTAGTTCCCCGCCAAAAAAACAAATCCCAGGTCCATGCTTGAACGATTTCTGTTGTCTGATTATTTTCCTACCTTAAACTCAAAACTCCTGTATCCATTACCAAAATACTCGTATTAATCCAAAATACGTCAATCTATCATTTAGAAA